>NC_135497.1:459662706-460262706 GCF_052857255.1 Amblyomma americanum | reverse complement strand
CAGTGGACAGCAATGTTTCCTGAGCCATCACTCGAACAACTACTGTTGAGATAGTTGCTGCGAGGCCAGCTGTTTCGAAAACATCCCCATGTACCGCTGCTACAAAATCTCATCTGTGAACATAAAATAATAATAATAATAATAATAGTAATAATAATGGCTGTTTTCTTCGGTTTCTCTGAAATTAGAGGGTTCTTTAAGAAGTGCTCGCATTTCTCGGGTATATCTTGCTTATTCCTTCGACATAACAGCAGACATTACACGAGAGCAACTAAAAAAACAGAAAAAAAGGGCGAAAAACACGGCTTATTGCAGTGTAAAATACACAGAAGCTACAGCAGGCGCAGCTGGCACCGCATTTCTGGGACATGCGGCCCACCTTCCGGCGTCTCCACTTGTGCCCGCTTCGGAAAGCGGGAATTCGGCATCCAGCCACGAAGTGGAGATAAGTGGCTTCAGAGGCTGCACGGTTGCGCCATCCGGCGAACTGCGAACTGAACTATTTTCCCTGCGTGGAGCTGGGGTAGGTCTCGGAGCACCTAGATGGCGCAGCATGTCAAATGTGGTGCTCCGCTCGCTACGACGAAAAATCTGAGCGCAGACGACTGCAGTTATTCGCCGATTCCCGACAATCGAGGCAAGTTCCTTCCTCTCTTCCTCTCACCTCCCCTCTTTCAATTCGTTTCTCCATTCTGCCTGCTATCCTTTATTTCCTCTGCCCCAGCTCAGGTGCTTCAGTATCGATGGCAGATGCCGGGGCTAGCAAAATCTTTTCCTTCCTTTTTGCTATTATTTTAATAATAAAAAAAACCACTACCACCACCGAGGCAAGTTCCAGTATTGAATTATTTATCAACAAAAACGCAGGCTATCGTAAGCAACCTTCTAGTAAGTGGTTGTTCGCGACAAGTATTTTGCGCAGGAGAATTTTTTTTTACAATCCGGACACAGAAATACGGAACACACGGTTTGTATCGCGCATGTGTGGTGGCCGGAGCGCGCAGATCTCGCCTCCTTTGAAAATTGAAAATTGGTTTGGTTTTTGGGGAAAGGAAATGGCGCAGTGTCTCTCTCACACCTCGGCCGACACCTGAAACGCGCCGTAAGGGAAGAGAGAAAGGAGGGTCTTAAACGTGCACCAGCTGCTCATTCCAGACGTATGATGTGGTGGAACGTGTGCAAGGGCTCTTTAAAGGCGAAATGTATGCGTGCGTGTATAACATTGATAAAAGTTCTTTGCGCACATTCTAGCACAATGCAACTTCTGCTTCCGAAAGAATCTTGTCGCGTTAGTGAACCAAGCTCTTGCACAAAACTTGTCAAAATGTTGAGCAAGCCGGCGGGTTTGAAAATCGGCCATGCTGGCAGCTTTCAGCCATCCTTCTGGAGGAATCACCAGTTTGCTACGGGAGGCTTGTGTGATAGCAATGAAACCACAATAAATAATGGGTATACAATGTATACATGCAGTTACTAATTGAAGCGTTACCATGTCGCACCGCACGCCGAATTCTAGAACCACCTTCACCCCCAAACGTAACAAATTCCATTTGGGACGTATCTTGAGGGGGTGTAACTCGGCAACGGGTATACGTGCATCGTAATTTCTCTCACAGGTGGTGCTAGGCGTCGATCGTTCCGCTAGAAGGCATGCGTGCGCACGTAGCCGAGCATGGTGGCAATCCACCCTGTTTTAAAAGGGGGCGCTCTTATGTTCCATCCATCCATCCATCCGTAATGAGCTGTCTCCCTCGGGAGCTTCCCTCAGATGCGCTCGTTTAGCCGATACGTTCACTACCACAGTGTGACTTTGAGAAGCACATGGATCATCCTAAACCATCGACATCTTACGCCGTGGCGGAAGAAGATATGGGAAATAAGTCAAAGCGATCAGACATACACGGACACTTCCCAGAACGCCGGGCGGCCAAATTCGTAATTCCTTTCGTGTGCTTTCCTTTAATGTCGTTCATATCATTTCCAGTAAACGAAACAGCTAACGCTCGTTACTTCAACGTCTTCCGGACGGTGGCCGCCATCTTGGATTCGAGAAACCAAAACTATGCCTCCATTTCTTCCCCTGACGTCATACTCACATAGTTCCACGTCTATGCACCGTATTGGAACCTAACGTCATCATTTGCACGCGGCAGGTTGTTGTTTCTACAATGCTATTGTAGTTGGCGCTAAAAGTCTTAGTGCGATATGTGCTGGTTTCTAGCTGCTGCCACAGATGGCGCTGTGATATCAGGGTGGTAGCAGACCCCCAGAAATATCGAAACGTGAACGCTCTTAAATATAACCGAATGGGGCATCTGATACAAAATCCAGAAAAACAATGCACACACGAGGAGAGGAGGAGGAAGAGGCCCAAACGTAGCGGTGATGAACCATCAAAATAAACTTTTCAAGACGAACCAGTACCGACTCGCCCAGCTAGCCATTTTTGAAGATAAGCAAGGCCTAACTTCGGTCGAAAAAGAGTGGGCCATCACCGCGTCCTCCGCAAAGAACGTTGTAAAACTGGAGTGCTGCACTATATGCGAATTTTAGTAGTTAAACCACCTTTGCCCGCACAGCGCTACTTGAAAGAACATATGCCATTGATCTTTTCCGTCTAGCCAGCTTGCGTTGGTTTCGGACACCGGTTCAAGACACGCGGCCCAGCCTGTGGTGGTGGAGATAGCGAGAATGGCGGAGTAATGTAATTATTGTACGTGTGGAAGAGAAAATTGGGACAACCACTGCATAGAAAAACTTAGTTTTACCTCAGTGACAAATTTACAAAAAATGAGGAGAAGAAATGGCAGCGGCTTAGCTCGGCCAAGCCTCGTTATGCAAGTGAAAGCCTTGTTATACGTGGCTTTGCCGTGTTGCTAAGATATCTTAGACTCAACCTCTTCTTCCGTCGCCGAAGACGAAGTCGCGGCGGAGGCAGAAGCAGCAGCGGCTGCTTCCAAAGCACTTCGCTGCCGCCTTTCGGCATCCTTCACCGCCATACGACGCTCCCGTTCTTCGTCGGTCTCTGCCGCTAGCTTGGCACGTCGAACTTCACTACCTCTAGCTATACACTTAGCATGACAGGACACGTCAGCCGGATGATCAGACTCAACCGGTCGTCTACGAGACCGTCTCTACGGCGCAGACGGTCCCGGCCGACTTTCTTCATCCATAGCGAGAAGCTGCGAGGCGGTGGTGTGTATGCACGCAAGAGTGAACGGTGAATAGCGACTCACGCGGATAGTCACGTGAACGCACACACAGAGAGAAACGACTTTATTGCCAAGGATTTGTAGTTCATGGGCGAGTGTACCTCACTATGACCCTCATACAGAGTTGACCTGTATTGTCTTCTCCTGCTAGAGCAGCATATGATTCCAGCTCTCTTCGAAGGGAGTTGGCAGGAGCTTGCGGAGTAGAGACTTGACCTCACATCCCCGTAATTTACGGTCTTTGGTTGCCAACTGAGGGCATTTTATGCAGGCGGACAGCTGGCGAGGCGGCAGCGGCGCGCGAGATCACCTGCGGCGAGTCACGTGGTACGTCACGTGGATGACACACCCCCACTCCTACACTTGAAGGTCAAATGTACCGCGCCGATGACCTTGACTCGACGTGGCTAGTAAAGCTTTCGCTTTTAAAAATGGACCATGCGCAATGTTAAACTGGGTGGTGGTAAGATAAAGAGAGCCCCTGCGTGTTTACGCTCTGTTTCCTAATGCCCCCGACGCGGCTCACTCTTGGCCGCTGCCCGACGTTCTTCACTTGCGTGCTGATTACCCTGGTGTTCGGGTCCCTCTCCTCGCTGGCACCGGGCACCGGCTGGTACAACGCGGGCGCATCGTTGTCGCCATGGTCGTGGCCTGATGGCAGGCGACCACCGTATCGCTGCGTAAGTGGCCACCCTTCTTGTGTCTGTGCCGGGGATGGGCTCGGGAAAGGTCATCTGTGCGCGGCACTGAGCTGCTCAGCTGGTGCTCAAGGTCGCAAGCTGTGTTACGTTTGACTCATTCACGCTTCTGACAGCGTGAAAGTATATTGGAGTAAGATAGCTGAACTTCGTGATGCAAATGTTGCCTATAATACATTTGTCGATTGCTTTAAACAGATATATCACGACTGCTTTCCTCTTGTAACACGTGTGAAAAGTCGCAGAATCCGCAAGCCATGGGTAACGCCAGAGCTTCGCAGAGAAATACAAATGAAAGACAAGCTGTATAGAAAATTTTTGAGCAGCCGGAAGGTTGAGGACCTTGCGGTATTTAAGAAATATAGGAACAAATTGACTAAAAAACTGAGGTCTGCACGAACAGCCTATCACGTGTCACTTCTAGATGTTAAGAATGCTCGAAATAGTGTACTATGGTCGAGATTAAATACACTTCTGCAGCGGGACAGTTCGCGCACTGCATTAACAAAATTAAATATTGATGGAAAGGAAGTTTCTGGCATTGAACTGGCTAATGTATTCAATACTTTTTTAACGAGCTTGGCTACCTGTGCTGTAACACGTGCTGCCGGATCTGACGCTTGCAAATATGTTCGAATTCGGAATGATGAAACAATTTTTCTGCATCCAGTCACGGTAGACGAAGTAGTGTCGGTGATAACAAATCTTAACAATAGCAGTAGCCGTGATATTGATGATATCCAAATACGGCCAGTCAAGCATGTAGTTGACATAATTGCTCCCATACTTGCTCACATCTTTAACATCTGTTTAGAAACTGCAGTTTTTCCGGAAAAAATGCAATTAGCAAAAGTTGTTGTTCTTTACAAAAAAGGAGACCGCAACGCCCTCGCCAACTACAGACCAATCTCTATTTTGCCAGTGTTTTCAAAAGCATTTGAGAAAATGCTCCATCTAAGAATGTCAAATTTCATCCATAAATTTAACTTGCTAACACCATTTCAGTTTGGCTTCTGCAAAAGCAAATCAACTGAACTTGCATTACTCCAACAAAAGGAATATATAATAAAGCAACTTGAAAACAAAGCTATTGTCATTGGTGTATTTGTGGACTTCTCAAAGGCTTTTGACCTGGTAAATCATAAAATCTTACTAAACAAATTGCACTACTATGGTATCCGAGGAAAAGCACTCTCATTGTTAAGTTCTTATTTGTCGTTTAGACAGCAAGTGGTGTACATAAATGGTATACGGTCTGAACCGAAGCCGCTCTTCTGCGGTGTCCCCCAAGGCAGTACGCTAGGGCCTCTACTCTTCAATATTTACCTAAACGATATTGTCAACATTAGCGATAATACAAAGTTTTTCATCTATGCTGACGATACGAGCGTATTTTTTTCGGGTGAAAATGTTCATGAACTTATCAAACAATGTAATGCCACAATGAAAGCCCTTGAGGTCTGGTCTGCAGTTTACCTGATGCAAATAAACGAGAGTAAGACCAAAGCTGTCATATTTAGGCCGAAAAATAAAGTTATCCCACCGCACGATAATATTATATTAAACTTGCGGGCTGTAGAAATTGTTGAGCAGTTTAAATGCCTTGGGGTCATATTTTCTGCCAGTATGTCATGGGATTATCATGTCAATTATATCTTGAAAAAAATAGCTCAAATCACTGGTGTTATAGGCCATCTAAAATACATACTTCCCACAAAAACTAAGATGCTGGTATACAATTCAATATTCAACTCGCATTTAAACTATTGCCAGTTGGTGTGGGGCACTACAACATTCACTAACCGTGAACGTATTCATTTAATGCAAAAAAGATATCTCCGAAATGCATATAATTTACCGTTCGACATCCAAGTGCAGCTTTCTTTAGTCATTCCAGAGTTATTAAAGCACATAATCTTTATAAATATCGCCTCAGTGTTACGTTTAAAACAGAAATCAAGAAGAATGTAACAAATCTTAAAAATTTAGCAGAACTAAGGAAAAAAGAATCAGTCTATCCAACAAGACGTGGCGAAGAATGGACAGTGCCAACACCTCGGCTAAATCTTGGTAGGGAATGCCTTCAGTACACACTTCCATCTCCTCTAAATAAGTATATCCACATTAACCTCGATTTGTTTCCTTTTCACGTCATGAACTACATAATTTGTTTTTGAATAACATTGTTTAAGTTTCATTATGTATACATATTGCTGTTTCGTGTATTCTCCGGTGGTTCCTTGATGTGCTTGTTTTTTTTTTTAAATTGTATAAACTCTTGTGTTGCCTCCCTGTCAATAATTAGGATTGTAGACTCGTCAAGCTGCCCAAGGGCAGCTTTTTTCTACGATTCCTCCATCTGTAGTGCTAGATGGGAAATAAACTTTGATTTGATTTGATTTGATTTGACAGCACAGAAGGCGAAAGACTTGAGGGAACATGAGTGGCTCTGACCCTCGCATCTGTTTTTAGTCGCAAACACGAGCAAGAATACTTTACATGCTATTTACTTTACCACTAGCAATTGTCAAAAGAAAGTCAAGATGCCCAAACAGCTGATGAAAAGTTAGAAGCCCGAAGAAGACTGGAGAATACGTTAGTCAGCGTGACGTTCCTCTTCCCGCACTCCAACCTACAGATCTACACCACGTGTTCATTTTTCTGGAAGTGGGATGGACGGCTGTCTGGTGCACTTACCACGTGTGTGTGTGTGTGTGTGTGTGTGTGTGTGTGTGTGTGTGTGTGTGTGTGTGTGTGTGTGTGTGTGTGTGTGTGTGTGTGTGTGTGCGCGTGTGTGTGTGTGGGTGTGTGTGTGTGTGTGTGTGTGTGTGTGTGTGGGTGTGGGTGTGTGTGTGGGTGTGGGTGTGTGTGTGTGAGTGTGGGTGGGTGTGGGTGTGTGGGTGGGTGTGTGGGTGTGGGTGTGTGTGGGTGGGTGGGTGTGTGTGTGTGTGTGTGTGTGTGTGTGTGTGTGTGTGTGTGTGTGTGTGTGTGTGTGTGTGTGTGTGTGTGTGTGTGTGTGTGTGTGTGTGTGTGTGTGTGTGTGTGTGTGTGTGCGTGTGTGTGTGTGTGCAAAGTTGAGAAACGCTTCATTTAGACAGGTTTATTTTGAGTCGACGTTTCGGACAGAGCCTGTCCTTTCTCAAGACTGAAGTTACAGCGATCTTCCTCCCCTTCTTAAGGAGTTGGAATTGGCACACATGTCCGCCACATGAACGGAGCAACAAACAATGAGGTGCTGAAAAGAAGATGGGCACAAAAGAGAAATACTAGAAAAGGAAGAAAGAGAAATAGAGAGAGAAAAACGCGCTGTCGCCCCCTGTTTACCGAGCAGTCGCGTGGAGCGGCAGGAATTGTCGAAGTCGCAATTCTTCGCAAGTTCGCGTAACTGAGCAATATGAACCTCTGACAGGCTCACCAGGATTCTGTAAACATATCTTGAACCGCGGTGGCGTTCTGTCGTGGCTGAGAACAGGCGGTCGCAAGTGCTGAGCGCGGTTTGAAACGCATCTTCGCCTTTCGTAACTTCACTTAATTGAGGCCTCCTTCGTTTTAAAATTGCGCTCGTGGTGGAAGGCATTCCGGAACGGCACTGACCTTCGACGCCGCGCGAATGCAGAAGCATAGCTTTGCGCCGGGATGCAGCAAACTCAGGCGCCAGACGCCTCTAAGTAAGTAGAAAACAGTGCCTTTCACTGGTTCCATAGTATTGGTGGCTGGCCCGGTGTTCCCAGGAATGTACGAGGGGGCGTAAGATCCCGGGAAACTCATAGTAAAGGTTTACCTCGACGGCACGTTGTTGTATTGTAGATGCAAGATCGAACGACACACCGGAGCGAACGATGTCCTGCTGACGCCAAGTTTCCGCCAACCCCCCCCCCCCCCCCTTCTACTTTTCCTGCGCCACGTATACGTGGTGTCAAGCAACATGCATGTGACTGAAACTGAAACTCTGAAGAAGAGAAACTGAAAGTAAGAGAACTGAAACTGAAAATAAGAGAAGAGAAACTGAAACTGACGCACAGTTCATTACCTGATCGACAAAACGGTATCACGTATTACTTAACGTCTTAATAAAACCGCTGTTTGTTCTTCTATAAGATTAGTAGCATTAGTATATGTTTGCTATTTATGACAGCCAGGTAATAACATAATTTACCAACTTAAGTAGTGTTGGTTCTGGAGTAACACACGAATAATTTATAGGCATGCCTTTGTGTATACGTCAGAAATCAAATTGTGAAGCAAGCCTTGAAACTACCTGTGCATTTCTCATAAAAAAAGAAAAAAATTATCTTGTTTTCATAGCATGCGTGTCATCTATATCAGATGTGATTGTAATCTTGAGCTATAACTTGAAATGACCCGTACTAGCTGCCATCAAAAATCACGTTTTTAATTGTTCAACAAACCTAATAAGTCATTTCTGTCACGAAAGGAATGAAATGCTTCACTTCTGTCTCATTGCTTTGGTACAGTCATCGTTCATTATGCAATGTAAAATCTGATTTAGGAATATTTTTGTTACTTATGCACGGTCTGTTCCTGAAATTCAGCACATTCACCACTGTTGCGTTCCCGCGTGGTTTTAATTTTTGTTAATTGAGTACAGATGAATAGCCACCGGATTCTTCGCCGATCGCCCAGTGTGGGTTATGTGCCATCTTTTGATAGGCTGACAACAACAGCAACATTGGCCACGCTATCAGCTTCCGCAAGTTAGGTTCACGCAAGCTCCGCTTTAGGTTGATCTGATCTCCTTGCAGCGAGTTGCTGATACGCAGGCTGACCCCGTCTTCTATTACGACCATATTTACCCGTCCCATGCGAAACATATGCCCGCAAATATCCTAAACGGTCTTCTTTCTGAACACCCACAGAATTTTCTTCGTCATGCTGTTCTCTCCACTGATGCCTCCGGCAGCTGTGAGAAGGCGGCGATTGGGATATATTCGCAGGATCTGGCTTGGAGCTTATGGGGTCCCTCTGCGTCCAGCCGGCCGGGAAGTCGACCTTCCATGCAAGCTACACGCAGGCGTTATTCAAGTACGCAACACGTTTCCCCAACCCGTGGCGCAGAGGCGCAGCCACGGCAGGTCCGGACGAAATAGGCAACGGCAGGGCACGCTAGGAAATAGTTTATTTTCCTAACGCGAGGTAAAGCGCACTGCGGAAGAATGTTCTATCCGTAAAATAGATGTTCAGTAGCTCACCAAGTCGTTGACGTCGACCGGCGTTGGTGTTCGGGGGCCGGCGGGCAGCGGAAGGGGTCTGTGGGGCACTTAGGTAAGGTCCGGCAGAGAGAGTCGCTTCCCGCCGCGCGTTCCCCCGTTTTATCCCTTCGGGCATTGCCTCACTGGCAGCAAATCGTTGCCGTCAAGCATAGGCGTGCTACCCTCTCCGCAGAAGGCAGCGCGCTGCCGTGACGTCACGTCAGTGCTGGGGCGGAAATGAGCAGAGTCGCGGGGGTGCCTTCTCTCCACATTCCTGGTGGCCAGCGCGCCCCTGTAAGTCACGGTCGCCGCTGGCGCGGGGGACGAGGAGGGGATACCAGTGTATCCCACATCCTCCCCTTCTTAAGAAGCCTCCCGAACACAGAAACGAGGGCAACATTACTTGATCTTCTCCGCCATCCTGGGATCGATGTTCTTCAGCTCCGGCAGGTGCATCGGTTGACGGCCGCACCACGCCCCCGCGGATTAGCTGCTTCGCTCCGAGGGCTTGGCCTCCCGCACGATGACGCTTGGCATCTTGCTCCCTGTCACGGTCTTCCGAGTGCGCGCGGCTGCGCCGTTCCGGTTAATTCGGTCGACCGCCTCCTTGACGCCGGCTGCGATGGCTTGGAGGCCAGGTGCATGGCTGCGCCCCAGAGGTACTGGGTCAGGTGGCTTCAGGGGCCAGGGCTGTGGCGCTTTATGGTTGAGGCCGCGGTTGGGCTGCCCTGGCATACCTGGTCAGCAGGCGAGGGCCCAGGGTTGCGGTGGTAATGGGGCCCCGCAGGCGGTAGCGCACAGTAGGCGGGTGGGCAGCTCCGATGCGATGTGACAGGTAGCAGGGGTGGCCAGGGTGGCGACTGCAGGTCACGGGCGGGGCGTAGCGTCGGGCCTTGGCGCGGCGCGTTGCCGAAGCTGGATGGTGGCTGGTAGTTGGAAGTGGAACGGTGTCGTTCTGATGTGCCCTGCTTCTTTTCCATCTGCGCTGAAAAAGGTCAACACAGATGCAGCCAACTCCCGCAGCGCGTGCTGCGTGGCTGTTAGACCCTCACGATAGTCATGCGGGTTAACGCAAGTCAGTCTTGCGTGACACTGATCGGCATGAGCGGCCCGTACGTTCATGCATCTAACGAGACTGCCTGCCGGCTCGCGCCCTGGCTCTAGGCTGCGCAGGCAGATTCTATTTCTGCTTAGGGCGCAAGTTATAGCGGGACGCGGGGTTCGCCGGCTGATCGCAGCGCTCGTTATCCGACTGCGGCGCGGGTCGGGCTGTGTCCTCTACCCACTCATCTCGCTGCACGTAGCGTTTCAGGTCGCATACGTGCACCGGTCCGCCTGTCGGTTTCGACCGCAAGTCCTCGAGCCTGTAAACGAGCAAGGAAAGTTTCTGTCGCACGCGGAACGGCACGATCCATTTCGGCGCCAACGAGGCCGCAAACTGTTTGCTAGCGTTGCTGAGAATGTGCTGGCGTCGACGCACCAGATCGCCCACTTCGTAGTGAACATGCCGGTGCGAGCGGTCGTACTGTGCTTTCTGCTGCGCCCTAGCGGTGTTCACTTGCGTAAGGCCTCCGTCATCTTAGCGCGCAGCGGCGTCGCGTACTCAGCTCGGGCTGACGAAGCGACTGGCGTCTTCCTGCTGTCCAATAGAATCCGGTCCATCGGATTTAGCAGCTCTCTACCCAGATTGAGAGAAGACGCCGCATACCCAGTCGAGCGGTTAACGGTCGAACGCAAAGAAAACGCGATCTCCGGCAGATAGGAGTCCCAATCTTTGTGCCTCTCAGAGTACGCGACAAGCAAGTGCTTAACGTTGCGATTGACTCGTTCCGTGGGGTTCGACTGAGCATGATAGGTGGTCGTTTTCTTGTGCTTAATGCCAAGTGCAGCGCACGAATCAACGAATACCTTCGCAGTGAAGTAGGACGCGTTGTCCGTTATCAGCTGCTCTGGGAAACCGAACCTGGTGAATACGTCCATCAGCTTCTCCATGATCACTCGTGCCGTCAGCTTCCTAAGGGGGAAAAGTTCAACCCACTTGCTGAAGTGATCCGTGACCACCAGCAAGAACTTGTTCCTACTCGGTGTCATAGGATACGGTCCCATGATGTCACACGCCGCGATTTGCCAGGGAGTCTGGCTGTGAATCGGGTGCATGAGGCCGGGTGGTCGTCCGCCTCGGGGCTTCACACTTTGGCACACATGGCACGAGCGGGCGTAGCGTATTACGTCCCTTTCATGCCAAGCCAGGTAGCAAAACAACACAACTTAGTGTAAGTCTTGGGGCCGCTTGCATGCCCAACGATGCACGTGTCGTGAAAGTAGCGTAACAGTGCTGCTCTCAATACTCGCGGTATCACCACCTTGAACGCCTCGTTTGTGTCGTTCTCGGAGGGGATATACCTCAGCAGGACACCGTCGCAATCCAGCAGATACGAATCCATCGCGCTCACAGCACTACCAGCTGTTTCCGAGAGCTCCGCACCGACAGCAAAACCGTCTCCGTGTGCGCGGCGGCCCTGCCGCCCGGCTCCCGGAGCCCGTAGAACACCTTTCGACAAAACGGATCCTTCTGCTGAGCTTCGAGCAGCTCCTTTCTGCTGAACACGATCCCCACGGAACTCGCGTAGTCCACGTGGTTCACGTTCTCGCCCTGGATCAACAGTTGGTCCGCGTTCCTTACATGGGCTACGCCTCGGGTCTGCCCCTCACTCTCTCCGGCTGTCGGGCGGTCGGTCGCGTGACCTTCCTCGCACTGGACAGGCGCTCGCGAGAGTGCGTCAGCCACAGCGTTGTTTTTCCCTTTGCGGTAGCGCACGGTGAAGTCGCAACGCTGCAACAACAGGGACCAACGCGCTAGGCGGCCGCTCGGCTCACTGAGTCGTCTCAGCCAGGTGAGCGCCATGTGATCCGTCTCGATCACAAATGCCACCCCATCGACGTAGTAGTCGAACTTACGCAAAGCAAAAACTATCGCGAGACATTCCTTCTCTGTCACCGAGTAGTTTTTCTCTGCCGGCGTCAACGAACAGCTCGCGAAAGCTACCGGACGGAGAACGCCTTCATGCTCCTGAAGCAACACTCCTCCTAAGCCCAGGTCGCTTGCGTCGGTTTGAATCATAATCTCCCTGTTTAGGTCGGGTAGCTGCAACTCAGCCGTGTCAGCGAGCACTTTGGTGAGGTTGCGCAGTGCATCCTCTTGCTCGTGACCCCAACTCCAGCGCTCGCCTTTCTTCAAAAGCTTTGTCAAAGGCGCCTGCAGCGCTGCGCAATCTGGGATGAACTGGCGATAAAAGTTCGCCATTCCCAGGAAGCGCCTGAGACCGGCTATATCTGTGGGCGACGGAAACTTAAGCAGAGCCTTAAGCTTATCATCGCACGGCAGAATGCGGCCTCTGTCGATCGTGAACCCCAACAGTGTTATTCGGGTCGCGGCGATCTGTGCCTTCTTCGGGTTCAAAGTGATTCCCGCGGACCTCAGCCTCTCTAGGACGTCCCTCAAGTGGCGCAGGTGTTCCTCGAACGTTTTCGAGTACACCACGATGTCGTCTAGGTACGCGAGCGCATGTTGCCACTTCGCATCTCCCAGAACACGGTCCATTAGGCGCTGATAAGTAGCGGGTGCTCCTACCAAGCCAAAAGACATTCTCTTGAATTGGAAAAGGCCTCTGTGACAAGTGAAAGCAGTTTTCTCCTTGTCCCGCTCATTCATTTCAACCTGAAAGTATCCGCGGCTAGCATCGAGCGTCGTGAAGTACTTCGCCCCACCTAGGTTGGACACTAGGGAAGAAATGGTTGGTAAAGGGTACGCGTCTTTCCTCGTAACCTCATTCAGCTTGCGGTAGTCCACGCAAAGTCGATGTGCATCGTCTTTCTTTGGAACCAATACTACCGGGAAGCCCCAAGGGCTGTTAGACCTCTCAACAACGCCAGTGTCGATAAGTTCGTCTAAGGCGCTGTCCAGTGCTTTTCTCTTGGCCAAGCTAATTCGTCTAGGATTGCACTTCCAAGGCAGTGCGTCACCTGTGTCTATTCGGTGCCTGACTAGGGTAGTGAGGCCCGGGCGGTCAGTGAATGTCGCGTTGTACTCGTAGAGGAGCGATGACAAACGTGCCTTCTCCCTCTCTGTCACGCTGTTCACTTCCGACAACACGGGGTGCGCTGACCTTCCCTGCGCGGCAGAGCAGCTTTCTACCGCGGCAACCTTCTCCCTGCCCTCTCCCTCAGCGGCGATGGTCCGCTCGCCTCCTGGATCTCGGGCTGGCGGGGTGGATTTGTCGCGGTCTGCCCCCGCTCGCGCCGCGTTCGGAGTCTGAATGCTCTGCGACGCCGCGGGCGCTTTCGCGAAAGGCTTCAAGGCGCCTGACGTGCGCTCCCTGTAGCCTCCGCTGCTGATGTCTATCACAATACCTGTCTTGGCTATGAAGTCTCGTCCAAGAATTACAGGAACGGATAAACAGGGAAGATGAACGAGGCGTTGTCGCCGCACGCGTCTTTCCCAGCGAACCACTATCCTAGCTGCACCGCTTGATTGCGCTGTGCCGCTCGCGAGGCGAAAAGTGGTATCGCACTCTCTCAGCCGGATTTTGTTCTCGCGGAGATGGTTTAACACCTCGTCACCGAATAAAGAAGCGCTTGCTCCTGTATCTAGTAGCGCGGTGAATTTCTTTCGAGCTATCGTTAGCTCAATGAACGGCGCTGACAGGTCAAGAATTTCCTACGCGACATGCCAAAGGCGCTAGCAAACCAGGGTTTTCTGTGTACGCCGCGCGGGATCGAAGGTCGATCACCGGCGGCTTTGGCCGTTTCCCGACCGTGTTTGGTAACGGGCGGGAGGGCGGCCACACTCGCGGGCGAAGTGCCCCGGCTGGTCGCACCGGTTGCAACGGTTGCCCGGGCCACGGCGGGCTAGGCGCTGGTCGCCCCGTTCCGGTCGGTCATCTCGAACTCGCTGCGCGGATGGTGGGGGCCGCGTGTCGGCCTCGCGATCTCGCCTCGGTTCGTTCCGCTCTGCGGCAGCGTGAGCTGTTCGCAACGCGTAGCTGAAAGGGTCCAAAGCGCGGTCGGACAACTCTCAACCCATTGGGACACGCTCGTCAGCAAACTGTGCTGACGCTTCAGCTCTAGATGGACTGCGCGCTGAGCTGCCATTCCACGCGCAGCGCGGCTCAAGTGACAGCGATGCGGGTGGGGGCGGCCGATACGCTCGTGCAGAGAGGATGTCTCCCTGAATGCGCTTCGCCTCAGCTGCCAGCTCAACCAAATCTCTGAACCTGACTCCCCTCAGGTAAGCCGTGAAAGTCGGGTGCGCTTGTCTCGTGACACGCTCAACTTTCTCTGTGTTCGTGGCGCGAGGGCCAGCGAGGCGATAAAGTTCATCCATCGCTCGGACGTACTCTAACAGAGACTCGTCGGGGTGCTGGGTTCGGAGCTCCAGCTCCCTCCTCAAACGCCACTCATAGTTTGCGGGTAGGAATTCGTCGCGGAAGCTTGCGCAAAACTCCTCCATTGTCCTCGCTCGGTTGCCGGCTAGTCGGTACCAGCGGGCCGCTTGCTCCGTCAAAGAAACAGGCACAACACGCGCTAGCATTTCGGCGTCTGCGATTCCTGTCACTTGCTGATGATGCAGCAGACGGTCGAGGTACTCGTTTGCTCCCGTACTGTCGTGGTACCCCGTGTAGGTAGGCAAGTCTATCCTAACACGTGGTGACTGGGCCGGGGCTTGCAAATCGTTTTGCAAAATACCCGCTAGACTCTGCATAACCTGCATTGCGTTCTGCAAGAGTACCTCGGATGATTGCGGACTAACGCCCCCGGAGTTGGGCGCAGCCGCTGATGGCGTCGAATGATGAGGCCTAGGTGCCTCATTGTTCGCGCCGCGGAGCGGCGAGGCGCCCGATGTGGAGCCCCCCATGCCAGGCCTAAGTCCTACCAACTCGGCTACTCGGCTATTCCGCGTGGAACGCCCAAGATTCACAAATTCAAACCCTTCCAACGGCGCGTCAAGTAGGGAGCCCTGGTTATGTGCCGCTGGCTATGACATCATAAACAAAGACTGCAAGTCACTCCTGTCGGCTGCCATCCTTTGTTAGTGCGACGGTAGTCGTTCGCTCCAACAAAGGTCACTGCTCAATTTCCTAGTTCGCCCCACGTTCGGGCGCCAAGATATGGGGTCCCTCTGCGTCCAGCCGGCCGGGAAGGCGAGCTTCTGTGCAAGCTACACGCAGGCGTTATTCAAGTACGCAACACGTTTCCCCAACCCGTGGCGCAGAGTCGCAGCCACGGCAGGTCCGGACGAAATAGGCAACAGCAGGGCACGCTAGGAAATAGTTTATTATCCTAACGCGAGGTAAAGCACACTGCGGAAGAATGTTGTATCCATAAAATATATGTTCAGTAGCTCACCAAGTCGCTGACGTCAACCGGCGTTGGTGTTCGGGGGCCGGCGGGCAGCGGAAGGTGTCCGTGGGGCACTTAGGTAAGGTCCGGCAGCGAGAGTCGCTTCCCGCCGCGCGTTCTCCCCTTTTATCCCTTCGGGTATTGCCTCACTGGCAGCAAATCGTTGCCGTCAAGCTTAGGCGTGCTACCCTCTCCGCAGAAGGCAGCGCGCTGCCGTGACGTTACGTCAGTGCTGGAGCGGAAATGAGCAGAGTCACGGGGGTGCCTTCTCTCCACATTCCTGGTGGCCAGCGCGCCCGTGTAAGCCACGGTCGCCGCTGGCGCGGGGGACGAGGCGGGGATGCCAGTGTATCCCACAAGCTATTCCGTTCGTATCCCTGATGATACTTCTATATTCTTCGTAGAGTTTTTGGCTATTGGTTTGGTTCTTCTCAAAATTTCCAGACATGTAGCACGGGTTCTTATTCTTGCAGACTGCATTTCAGTTTTAGGCTCTCTCCAAAACTCCGGAAAATCATTATTGAATCGGCCGCTTAGGCTTTTGTTCCGTGCACAGTTCGTGAGATACGCTTTGTCCGAGTACCTGCAGGCATTCGGGTGTCTATTTTAACGAGGTGGCTGACTTATTGGCAAGGTCAGCTCTCAGGGCTCCTGTAATCTATCCTGTCCCTCACCTCATTCTGTTGGAACCTTCAGGTTTCCAGTGGTTCCAAGATATTTCAGCCAGCTTGAGTGATCCGTTGCTCAATACCGTGGATTTTCACCACTTAAAGTAACCATGAGATGTCCAGTGGTGTAAATCAAGGCATTTTGAGGTGTCAATGATACTTCTGCGATGCAGAATCCCTCACTTAAATTTGTACTTACGCAGATACAGGTTCCCTGCGACAAACCTTTGTGTCTCATGTGGGCAAGTTGAAACATTAGACCATTTTCTCCTCTCTTGCCGGCGGTTGTTCAAGGAAAGCAGTATTTGGAGGTTCCACTTTCGAGGTTAGGACTCCCTCTGTCTCTTCCAGTTCTTCTCTCGTTCGGTGCGAGCGCCAAGGAATTCCCGTTAAGTAGTGTTTGTGGCTACCTTCATGATTACACACGTGCAACTGATCGGCTACCTTGTTAGCTGTATACAAAATTCTGTCTCATGTCCAAAACGCTTGATTCTATTCCTGGTAATTCATATTTCTTAAATTTAATTGAATTTCCCTATTTTTATCATGATTCAGTCTTCTACGCCGCCGCCTCACGTCTTATTTTTTTCCCCAGTGCAAATACTTCATTGGCAATCTCCACTGTACCTTGGCCAATCCCCCCGCGTGGGTTTGTGCCATATTTACTGAGGTGAAGAAGAATGCGGACTATAAACACTATCTGTACTTGTGCTCTGTGTTTTTTTTGTCTGTTTGCATTGTAAGCCATTAATAGGTAGAAAGGCATGCACGTAATGGGCATACCCCGTGAACATGAATGCGGAAAGCTGGTCATGGCTGTCAAAGCATTGCCAACAAAGCAACGGGACCTTCAAGAAACAGGATATAGTTGTGACCCCTCACATGCAATGATTTTCACAGAATTTGAAAATGTGGCAAGTAATAGCAGTCCCGTGGTTATATTGCTGCAAACCAAGCTAGCTCATTTATACGGAAATATTTTTAGAGGCTGCCAAAAAGAAACATGTAAAAATATTACACATAGCATCCTGTTTCATTGATGATGTTTATACGTGTGGTAAACGATATGAACAAGCATCTCTGTGTTGGCTAAGTGCTCTGCAATCCAAGCACTGTCGTGCAGTACATACACAATCACAGTCCAGTGCCTGCAGAGCGGTCTGCAACCAGTAACTTGCAACTATACTATGCAGCAAGCTTCTTTGCACGGTATTTGTTACATTTATCGAACGATGAGATGGAATTGGTGTGGCTATTTCTACGCAGTGCATTTCCTAAAGACTCCTTTCTGCCATACTGTACTTTTTACCCAAAAAGCTTCCTACAGACTCATCTAAATTGCTACGTATAAAGATGTTTGTAGCAGGTGTGTGAGCCCGAACAAAAAAAAATGTGTTAATTTTTCTTAATTCTTCAGTATTCCTGATTATCACGACACGGGCATTTATATGTTGGTACAACTTTTTTCAGGCATCACAACTGGTGCACCGATGTGTTTGGTACTATAATTCATCTTCAGACATTTCATGTCTGTTGGGTAAAAAAAAATGCAAAATATTAGCTGGCTGCATTAGTTTTCACTGAGATAACTAGCATCACACAGCATGTTCTTGAAATTCCTCTAGCTGTCTGTATTTGGCTTCATTGTATAGCTTCATACTTGTTTCATTAAAACTCTGCACACTGCTCTTTTCACCGCACATGGCGACATGGCACGCGGAGCCCCGTGGGAATGGGCGAGGAGGATTAGGAGGTCAGCTGCTACTTCCCTGGAATCCAAACACAGCTATAGACACCTGCAAGTGACGGTTAATTTCGGAAAGGCAGCTTTGCCAGCTTCCTTTCGTCGTCTTGTCGTGCGTCGCGTGTCGCGGCGAACCCGACAAAGGGGAGGCCATCAACTCCCTTCCCCTCTCCTCCTGAAGCGGGGATAGATCCCGCAAACAGTTTCCTAGAGACGTCCTTTTTTTTCGTGGGGTCAACGAGGGGTCAAACGACAGGCCCAAGCAGTGAGAGGCAACGTTCTCTGTTCATTCTAGAGAGCAAGCTTACACTGCAAAATGAAACCTTGTTTTTCTCTTCCAAATGCAATTTCTTTTCATTTTTACAGAATGCAAGTTACATCCTAGAGAGATGCAAGGGCTAAAAACTACTAAAAAGCAGCTTGACTGGGCCCAAGCGCCTCTGAAATGGCAGTACACGACAAACACACTTCAAGCAAAAAAAAAACGTTTACATATACGTATAAAAAAGCATTAAAAAATGTTTACGTGCTCTTAACGCAGCGTTATGCACGTTCTTTTATTGATGACGCCATAAGCAGCGCTTCAAATCTGAACAGTAGTCAAATACTCCAGGGGCGCCGAAGAGATAATCGAAATGATTACACTACAAACCTTATTCTCACATTTAACAGTAACGCACCGAACATAAACAGAATTCTTAATAAGCACTTTACTATTCTCCAGCAAAGTCAACGACTATCGAAAATAATTACATGCGCACCACGCGTGATTTACAGGCGTGCCAAAAACATTCAGAACTATCTAGTCCACTCCAAGGAACACAAAACCCCAAAATATGGATGCCAGCCCAGTGGTAAAGGTCGGTGCAAAGTTTGCAAGGACATGAAGACTACGTGTTCCGCAATTAGTACGAGGTCAGTTTTCCAGCATTCAATCAACGGCAAGTTTGACTGCGACTCATCAAACATTATTTACCTCCTTTAATGTACCGTGTGTAATCAGCAATACATGGGACAGACAAACACTGCATTCCGCATTCGATTTAACAATCACCGCGCACACACCAAGTCTCTCCCCAATCTTCCCCTATCCAAGCATGTTAACTCAGAAGACACCCATTTGACCAACTAAAAGTAACAATTATTCAAGGGGGCTTCAAAAACAGGCGAGAACGTGAACAACGTGAATTCTATTTTATCCACAAGTTTAATACTATTCAAGAATGTCTTAACGAAAAGCCTGGTATCCTTTCTTTTATTCACGACCTCCAAACAAAATAATACTACACCTCTCGTTAATTGGCTAACTCAGATATACCATTTATAACTCCTAGTGTATATCCCAGGCAATCATACCCCTCCTTACTTACACTATCCTGCCTCGTGCAGTATTGATAAGCTTTGACGTTCTTTCCTTACTTTTTTCTGACAATTTGAAATCTTTGTACACAGCTAGCCCAGCCCTCCTCCACTACAGACAAGTATTCCCGACGAAGTCGGTTCAACGACCCGCCCAGGGAGAGGGGTGCACCGTTCAGTGAAACCCAGACCCCGTGAGTAAGTTCTTAACACATGTGCTCGTTAACGTAGCCCACTCCTTCCTTAACGTTCTAGCCCTCGGCTCACCGGAAATTAGTGAGACCCCCCAAAAGGCGCCTGGTTTGGCCTGTTCTTCGCTGCCAGCGTCATTTGCGCAGCGGCGCCTCTTTGGCCACGCATCTGCAGCGGCGCCCATCTTTGTGTTTGTGCATTTTGTTTGTCTTGTTTGCACGTTTTGCTTTCGTACTCCTGTGGTTGCCGCGCTGCCCATGTCGCGGGCACCGTCTTCCTCTCCCTTTCTCTCGCTTCGCCATCTCCTTTTTTTACCCTGCCCTTCCTTACTATAATAGTCCCCCCCTTTTTTTCTTTTCTTTGTATTTTTTGCTTCCTCCCCCAATCCCCTGTCTGCTCCCCGCGCCCCCATCTTTACTTTTTTTACTTTTTTGTTCAATTTTTTGAACTGTTGTTGCTATTTGCTTGTTACACTCCTTTTGCCCTCCTCTGCTGCTCACAAATTTAAAACGTCCATTTGACGCCGCGGTGGCTCAGTGGTTAGGGCGCTCGACTACTGATCCGGAGTTCCCGGGTTCGAACCCGACCGCGGTGGCTGCGTTTTTATGGAGGAAAAACGCTAAGGCGCCCGTGTGCTGTGCGATGTCAGTGCACGATAAAGATCCCCAGGTGGTCGAAATTATTCCGGAGCCCTCCACTACGGCACCTAATAATTCTTTTCTTCTTTCACTCCCTCTCTTATCCCTTCCCTTACGGCGCGGTTCAGGTGTCCAACGATATATGAGACAGATACTGCGCCATTTCCTTTCCCCAAAAAACCAATTATTATTATTATCATTTCACGCGAGACCACTACAGTCCTGAAGAAAACCGCACCGCGGTCGAAACGTTGATAAATGTGTCGCTGTAGAAGTGCCCACTTCTCTAAAATCTCTCTCCATATATATTAGAACAACCACAAAAACAGCGAAGCAAGTGACATATAGATTAAATGCAATGAAAACAATGAGCACGTATGTTCACTAACAATAGTTTACAGACGCATGAAAACAAAGAGAAGACCCGAGAAAAATGAAGAGAAAAAAAACACTCAATAGGCATACATGGCACCGGCAGACAACAGAGGCACATAAAATGCAACCTGGCTATATATTAACAAAATACATTTATAACTCGCTTGGTTTCACACTAGCCAAAACTTTGTACTTAGTGGTCGGTAAATTGAGTTCAAACGTTTGTAGTTTATAGTTAATACGAAAATATGGAATATACCAGAGATCGGTGTTTCAGGTGTAGAGTCGATTCGAAGCGGTCCTTAAATGTGTAGTACGTATTAAAAAATCTCTATAAGCAGGAGAAGAATGGTAAAAGAACCTCAAAATGCGAAAAACATATATATGTTCAAAACGAATTATGTTATAATTTCTAAAAGCAGTTTGCGTTGGAGAGACAGGTAAGGAAGGTTTGCAATGTAGCGGATCGCTTTCTTCTGCAGAACCTGTATTTTTATCACATTTGTTTTTGTGGTGGTTGCCCAAACAGAGTTACGGAACCGAAAAGAGCATGATAAATTTGAATTTTCACGTGAGTGGGAAGGAGCCATCGACATCGTGTTAGAACGCCTGCTACTGAAGAGAGCTTTTTGCAAATATTTTCCACATGCCGATCCCACCTGAGATGCGAAGAGAAAGTAACTTCAAGGATTTTACGTACTTTAGGTTTTACGTACTTCGGTCTCACGGGTGGGCTCAAGGAAAAGGCTTTCGAAAGGGCTACAAGATGAAGGAACTTCAGGCAGATGCTTCATGGATAAATGGGTCGTTAAAAATTGCTGTTGAAATGGTCAGCAAGAACCTGATCGAATAATTCAGAGCCCTTATAGATTAATCATTGAGTTGGCGCATTTTTCGTATTGCGACGTAGCAAGTTATTTACAAGTTTCCAGACAGCGTCTGAATATTTCATTCTAACATCAAAGAACAGTTTTTGATGATACACAATCTTAGCACGCCTAAGCTCAGCATTTAGTTAATTTCTTGTTTTTTTAAAAAACATAAGATTAGAGATTCTAGAGAGGGATTATTCAAAAAGGCATGGTACAACTTGTTTTTGCGCTTTACCATTTTTTTAAGCTCTGGTGTGATTAATGGTTTTCTTATTCGTTTAGACTGCTTAATGTTCTTGAAGGGAAAGTGCTTAGAGTATATTTCTACAAAAACCTTGATAAACTCTTGAATATGCATTATTTGAGTCTTTTATATCGAATAACTAAGAGTCCTGTCCAAAACCATTTCAGCTTATCTGGGTACCACCAACCTTTCTTTATTTGCGTGTAACTCCAGCCCTGCTTCACCTTTGCCATAGTAGCCGCTATTGTTTCTCAAGTACCATGCACCATCTTAATATTAGATGTTCCTAATTCTAGCCTTCTGCAGGGTTTGAAGGACCTATTTAATTGGAAATGAGGAGGACACGTGCGCAGGGTGGAAAGCATGTAATCTGCCAGGAAACACTGAGGCGGCCCCGAGAAGGGCCTTTATTAAGGATGACAGCCGTTTTGTGCCTCTTCACTTGGCAGCGACGACACAGCGTGTGCGGTCCCCATGGTTTTGCCCCAGCTGTCGAAGCAATCCTCGGACACGACCATGACCTTCGACATCTGATGTTTTTATTCAAAAAATACATGGACGAAAGTCGTGCTGTATGCAGTGCGATCGCCATGTGGTTCCACTGACGGCGAACAATCATCCACCTAGCCCGGCTCTTTGGACAGATTCAGGAAAAGACTGAAAAGAACAAAAGTAACGAGCAAACAAAGGTGTGCTGCGTACAAGTTAGAACGCAAAGAAACGAAGGCGCGCTGCGCTGGGCTAATGCTCTAGCGAGGTCTAATATGTAAACTTTCACGGCTGGCGTCGAATTCTACAAAGCGCGAGTAGTCGGTACGGAAATAAACAAAGGCGCACTGTAGCTGAGTAATACCCCTGTCACACGGGCACTTTCGATCCTCATTGAGTCAATGCTCATCGAACTCAATGCAGATCGACGGTTGTCACACGGCCACTTTCAAGCGCAATCGAGCTCGATCCTGCTTGACTCGATGCCGATTCCTCAAGAGTGCTTGAGGTTCCAAGCACAATCGAAAACACTCTCGCTCTCATGAAGCTATAAAAATAAACACAAGTTAACAAAACCAAACCACAATTGTTGTCGTTGTAATTGATTAAAATGTAATACAGAACATTTTTCTGGTACTATGCCAGCTTATATGCAAACATTTGAAAATAATCTCTACACCACGCTCCAAGCTTCGCCGTCAGTGTAAACAAAGATGGCGTCCTCCTGCTCGTCGGCGCGCAAACTGGAGCGAGCGCGAGGCAGCCGCTCTCATCGACTGCTGGCAGGACCGCCTAAATAATTTGCGGCGCCAGAAGAGAAACGCCGCAGTCTATGCAGAAATCGCGGAGGCGTTGCGGGCCCTCGGGTTGCATCGCACAGCAGCAGAGGTGCGCCACAAAAACCTGGCGTAGATACGCAATGTACCGATTTGGCTACGGATTTGGCTGCCGCTGCCCCCGACTGCACAGTGTTGCCGGACATCGCCATGTAATGGCTGTCGGCGGAACATTTGGCGCCACCTAACACACATGAGGGAAACTTCTCAATGAGGATTGAAAATGCCCGTGTAGCACCGGATGTTTCGAGCGTGCTCGAAAATCTCGATGCAGATCGAGCTCAATGAGGATCGAAAGTGCCCGTGTGACAGGGGTATTAGTCTGTAGCTACAAGCACGAGTTTTTTGTCTCTACCGCCGATTTCCACACCGCGCGATCGTCATAACTTTTCTTGGACTTGCTGTTGAAGCTGACAGCGATCATAAAATTAAGGGCGCCGACTGTAGTGGCAGAGGCTTGCCATTGAAAGGAACAAAGCAATGCACTTTGTCAACCCGGCAACGAGGCCTAGCGCGAGTTTTAGAGCCGACTTGGATAAAGCGCGAGACGGCGCGCGCTTCTAACGCTTGCCAACGCAAAGAAACAAAGGTGCGCTGCGCTGGGATAATGCTATAGCGAGGTCTAATATGTAAATTTTCACGGCTGCCGTCGATTTCAACAAAGCGCGAGAAGACTCTAAGGAATTAAACAAAGCTGCACTGCACTGGCAGACGGCGGTTCAGCTGGCGGCGCCGGCGGTCCTCAAACCGCGCCTTATGTGGGTCGTCGTAATGGCGTGGCAAAACTTTGAACACCAGCACGACACTAGCCACGTGCTCCTGCAGCAGTAAAACGAGGTCCTGGAATGCGCAAGGCATGTAGGTGAGCGGTAGAGCAATTCATCAAGCGAAATTTGAGATAAAATGCGTACCTTTATGCGGGTCGTCGTAATGTCGTGGAAGCGAGAACTGTACAGAAATTCCAGCTGGCTGTCGCCGACGAGCGTACCACGCAAAAAAGCGATACCTGGACAGCATCCGAAACGCGCGCGCCTCCGCCTAGGCTCACGAAGGGAATGCCCGCGGACACGCACGCACGGCGGACGGCCGGACCTAGCGATTCCTTAGGCACTCTAGGGACAGGCCGAGAGAGGCACGGCGACACCACATCCGGTTGAGAACGAGGGTGAAGCGAAAAAAAACGTCACGCAGACACGCATCCCACCGACCAATCGGCGTTTCCAGCCTGCTGACCCGCAAACGCTTCTGAGTTGGCGCCCGGGTTAGGCTTAGCTTTGGCCTCGAAGTAAATGCGTGATTTCTTGGAAATGCGGACTCACATTTCGGAAAACTTGGTATCCTCGTGGTCCTGGTGACTTCCGACGTTCGTTTATCCAAACAATCCCTGGTAGATGGGCGAGATTTCTTCGGATATCAGCATCGAAACACGGAGCCGTGCGGAGACACGTCTGACAATGCGGGCGCTCGCAGCGCCTCCCATGTGTACATCTAGAAAAACTTCCGCCCCACCTCACTACTACATCGATAACATTTCGTGGGAATCAGTTTCGCCTCATCAATACCGCAGCGTTCACAGTACTTCTAATCTTAACTGGTCTCCTCATGCCGAGAACATCATTAAAATGCTAACCTCATGCTAGGCTACTTACGTCGCAACTTTTTAATGTTCCTTCGAATTTGAAACTATTGCTTTATAAAACACTAATACGGTCCAAGCTCGAGTATGCAACACCTGTATGGCACCCTGCTATGACAGCTTAATTAATGATCTTGATATGGTGCAAATTAACTCTCTGCGTTTCATCCCCGCTACTGCAACCACAGAGCGTGTACAAGTGCTATGAACTCGAATCTCTGACTCCCAACACTGACATCGCGTAAAAAAGTGTTTCGCTTCGCCCTGTTTCACAAGCTGTATCATCATCCCGCTCTTCGTGATCACCTCATCCCCCAGCCAATTTATGTATCCCGCCACATTGATCATAATCACACAGTCGGGATTGTGTCATGCAACACGAAATGCTTCTCGCAGCCATTCCTGCCGCGAACCTCACGTGACTGGAACCACCTTCCTGGTGGTGGTAGTGGTTTTATTAAAAATAATAGTAAAAAGGAAGGAAAAGATTTTTGCTAGCCCCGGCATCTGCCATTGATACTGAAGCACCTGAGCTGGGGCAGCGGAAATAAAGGACAGCAGGCAGAATAGAGAAATGAAATGAAAGAGGTGAGGGGACAGGAATAGAGGACAGGGGGAGAAGTAATATGTACAAACTATTTACACAATAAGTAATGTGTCCAGGTTGTGCGCGTGATTAGTTCATTTTAGAGGAATTAAATCACACACGCGCACAGCACTGTGTAGGTTACAACTGGAGTGGGGCGTCCAGTTATTAATCGTCCAAGGTAGAACTCGCGGAGCGTTCGGTCACTGCGTGTAACTACCTGACGGAGAACAGACGGGACGTCAAGCCCGTGTGTTCGAGGAATGCACAGAGGCTCACCAAAGTTCGCTCACGAGTGCGCGCACTGCCCTGCGGCCACAATAGCGTCTTGATGGAGTCTGGTAGTATGCCCTGCGCCCTATAGGCCGCGAGCATATCGCGACGAGCATCGGCGAACGCGGAGCAGCGAAGGAGCAGATGTTCTAGTGTTTCCACTGCACCGCATCCGTCACACACATCACTCGTCTGACAGATGCGGTGCAGTGGAAACACTAGAACATTGCTCCTTCGCTGCTCCGCGTTCGCCGATGCTCGTCGCGATATGCTCGCGGCCTATAAACCACCTTCCTGCAGAAGTTGCTGGCATTGAAAACTATGAGCAGTTCCACGTAGCGCTAGCTAACATTGTTTATTCATATGCTATTTATCATTCATGTCACTAACTCTGTTTCTCTCTGTCCTTTGTATATTTGCCACGCCCGCTCTGTAACGCCACGGCATGAGGGATAATGTAAATAAAAATAAATAAATAAATAAACAAATAAAATGATTCGGGAAGAGTGGGGAAAACAGCGACCCAAATTCGCAAATCATTGTTTTAATTATTCGCAAGTATCAAAAATTAATATTACAAGATTATTTACCACCGCCTTGGCATTGCGCTCAGTTAATTTGAAGCCGCTAGCTTAAGCGGAACACACTGAAATTTTACCATACTGCAAAGTTTAAAGCGTCGTAGCTTGCCCCGACCATGGGGAACACATTCTTTGTCAGCCTATCCGCATGGTAAACACTGCATCCAGACAAAAGCGGGCCCCGTTTTGTTCCGTGGCGCGCTATAAAGACAAGACTATTCTGCCGCCACGCTTTCGTGTATGCACTGTTTGCCGATACTTTTGAATTTCCTATCTTATTCGCAGCTGTTTTTGCCGTTTCTGTTTCACTACTGTTGCTCTTTCGCTGCATTCCTATCGAATGTGCATAAGATTTGGTTCGATTCGTATTACGTGAACACGATATTTTGCACGGGATTGTAGGCCGCACCGAACAGAACTTGCTGCATTATCAGAACGTATTGTGCAAGTAACCTTTCTTGCTCCCCTGAAAGAATGTGACCATTGGGATACAAAGCACTTCTGTGCAGCTGCTGCCCTTCATATTCCCCAGCTGTTTTACTGTTCCGTAAAGGGCGTCTTAAAGGAGACCTAACACTTGACGTCACGATTGCAGCTGATGCTAGCCAGAGCTTTATTCTCGTCTTCTTAGCGTCAAACTGCAATCAGCGTTTTCGTTCTGCAAGTTGTCCCAGAGAGCGATAAAACTATACAAAGCTTCTAGGCAAGCAATGAGATCATTATCTATAGTTTAGGTCATGCAGAGCACCGACATGTAGTTTTTTGTTCCATGTGCAGCCTGCTGCTAAAATAATTCACTCCGAAAAACACTAGACGCAAACATTCTTGAATTTTTTGTAACATCAGACCTATAGTAAATTGTAACAAATATATACTTAAGTAAGTCTAGGACGCTTCGTCGGCTGAGCTACACAGCAGTGAAAAATGTGGCGTGCTAAAATTTGCGGCTTTTTGACCGCTTCCTTGTTCCTGAAGGCTCCCATCGCAATTTTTTTCTTGCTTGGAAAAGACCAATCTTGTCGGACTGAAGTGCAATAATAGAGAACATGTGACTGATTATGCGAGCGAAATATCTGATGCTATCGCCTATTAAAAAGCTGGGTGGCGCCAAGTGCTAAAAGTGTCGCGTTTTGCCACAGTTTTTCCTGCGTTTACATCTGCCCCAGCTGCGCAATCGCCATCGCGCGAACATGCAGTGGGTTACCGAGACGGTGCGCCGGAACCAAGCACCTTACGCAAACCGCGACTGCCCCCCATCTATCGAACCGTCGCGATGCTTGCACTTGGATTTCCTCGTAACGTCTTGAAACACGGAAAACGCACAAGCATAGACGCGTGGGGGTCCCAATAATGCATTTTGAAATGGCCTTCGTGCTATGGCGAATTACAAACGGGCATGGCTCTTTCAGCTGCAGCGCGCAGGCCAACTGCTCGGTCGCTGCCACAGCGCGAGGGCAAAACTCACCGGTACGACATTTAGCCGAAGAGGAGCACTCCGACGAGGGCACCCGCCATGACGACGCTCTGCGCGACGGATCGGTGGTAGCTGCGGCCACACACCAGGTTCCACTGCGACACTCAGGTGTTCATTTTGGAGACACACTCAGTATGTTACAAGAGTAGCAGTGTACTCAGTTCAAGCCTCATTTTCCAACTTTCCAGGAAAAAGTGAAAATTTTATAAAATCAATACACACAGACTTTGAGCCGCCGCGGTGGCTGAGTGTTACGGTGCTCGGCTGCTGGCCCGAAAAAAGCGGGTTCGATCCCGGCCGCGGCGGTCGAATTTCGATGGAGGCGAAATTCTAGAGGCCCGTATACTGTGTGATGTCAGTGCACGTTAAAGAACCCCAGGTGGTTGAAATTTCCGGAGACCTTCACTACGACGTCCCTCATGGCCTGAGTCACTTTGGGACGTTAAACCCCCATAAACCAAATCAAACCACAACACTGTGCGAGGTTGATCAGATTACGCATTTCCGAAAAGCCTCTCACATTTTTACGTATACGACGCTTCTCATCAGTGCCATGACGCCACTTCTTGTTTCTTAATCCCTTATACTTATGTGACTCCTATGTGGTTGTGCGGTTCGCCACCGGCAGTTCGAATTAGGCAACACAGATCGGTTAGTCATTCAAATTTTATTCAAAGAGACACGCATTGGACGAGTTGAAGAAAAAAAAGTAACAGCAGGACAGTAAAAATAAAGCAGCTTAGTTACGCAAAGAAATAAACGCAACCCGCCTTTGTTCACGCGTTATGGTCACAGCTGGTCAACAGTTATTAAAGGAGGCATACAGATGACTGAAAAGGTTGATAAAACTTTCATCTACGCTACCTCGAATCACCGTGCCGAATTGAGCTGAAAAATAGAAATGTACCATTCATATTTCTGAGTTTATCAGATTGGCAATACGTCGACAACCAATTATGCTGCCCTCTCCACCTATTCTTGAATCTAAAAACCGTATTGTATGTCGCTTCCCACCTCCATACCTGCAATTTCTACTCTATGCGGCGGAAGGTCCGCGTCAGTTGAGTGTGAGTTAATCTGTAGACGAAAGAAGAGTCCGATACAAGCAGGTATATGCGAAACAGGTTGCCGAAGGTTAAAGCTGATGCGCCTGCAGATATATGGGCGGAAGCAAACGTAATCGCAAAAGTACACCGCGAAGCACTGGTGGCCGTCGCGCACGGTACAGCTTGGCCTGCGGGAGATGCTGGGTCTTCCTCGTGCAGATAATAAACAAACTCTGCGAGCTGTAATGCGAGAATATATGTTTTTCCTGTTTAGTGCGCATTTAATAGTACATACACAGGATACTTTGAAGAATTATACCCCAATAAATGCCATTATTCTCATAACTAGACTGTAACAGCGGTGCCGCCATTATTTTGACTTACCTATCCCACGAGATACGCAGAGAATCGGGTGTTAATTATTTTTGGCGAATAATTATTTTTCTCAGTTTCTGTTTTCATTTTCATTTTCAGGGTCGACCGAGGGTAACAAAACATCACTATCAGCAAACATCAACCCTAACTCAACTTCACAATATGAGGCTGTGGTGAGGCTTAGTGAGTCGCCAGTGGCCTCTGGAAAAGTAAGACAAGGGCGACTGTGGAAAACACGACCTCAACTGATCAGGTTGAGGCTGAGTGAGGTGCCAAAGTTTATTTGAGGTCAAAGTGAGATCGAGGGCTTTGACGTCAAATGCCCTAATTTGGTGGTGATAAAACCGCAAGCAACGACAGTAGCACAAAACTTCGGTTGGGCGGAGCCTCTTTTTGCTCAACTACCGGTTTGGCGACAAAAAAAAAGAAAAGAACGTGAATGTAGCCGAGAGAGAGCGGTGTGCTCGGAACGCTGTACGTGTACGGGAGGCCAGAGCCCGCAAACGTGTAGCGGGTGCAACATAGGTATACAGAAAGCAGTCGGGACGCTGCCCGCGCACACGCCATACTGCACGAACCGCCAGTCCGTTCCCGCGCATTTCTGACACCGCAGAACAGTCAGTCTAGCCGTCCCATGACATAAGTATACATAATCGACGTGCCCTTAAGCGCCATTGTGTTAATCATTACGCCAACCAGCTCGCGGTCATCGTCCGTCGGGCCCTTGCGGTTAGAGAGCGTTTATTTTTAGCGACGCTTGTGCGCCGCCCTGCTTCACCACTCTATGTGCCTTCAGGTGATGTTACTTCGATTCGCGGTGTAACTTAATTCTCTCATCTTTACGAAACTCCATTGATATCACTCGTCCTAACTTATTCCTGCCTTGGCCATGTCACTCATGTGCCGAAAATTCGGCGTCGACTGGGCTGAGGGCCGATGTATGATCTCCTCTCTGTTAATCTCCTTTCTGTTATAGTTAGTTCATGTTCTTTGCCTTGCCGCAAACAGCCTACGTGATTTTCGTTTTCTCTCATCCCTTTTGGGAAGCGGAAACGACACGCGAATCCTTTAGGTGACCCGAATAGTGCCCCGACAGAAACAGGAACGCACTTGCCAGGAAACCTGACTTTGTTCTTAAACTTCCATTTAAAATATTTCTGCGATCTTCAAATAGTAAAATTCTGCGTGATGATGCAGACGTTTTAGCACACAAGCCTCATTAAGTTTCTGAACAATCTTTTTAGACCATAATTTGAGTTCCGGCCGTATCTCGCAAGAACAGTTCTCCTGTGCAATCATCAAAAGCCATTCTAGGCTCTATTGCAATACGTGACGCCACGAAGAGCTCCGGAAAATGGGGAAGAACTTGTTCATACAATTCGTACAAAACAACTCTACCCAGAGCGTATATAGCGTCTGAGGCATGTGGCGCATGATATGCGGGATGTCGCAGACGTCGATGGCTCACCTCGTTAACAATTGTGCTCCGGTAGAAGGACGTGTCGTACTCCCAGCGATCGCATGGAAGTGTCTGGTTTCTGTGCACCGTCCAGGAACCATTGGCGTCCTCAAACACCCGTTAGAGGTAGCACCTGGAAAACCCGTTGGTGAGCTCGGGTACGGCCCAGGACTTCCATTCGTCTGCGCTTATGTTGGTGATGCTGGAGAAGCGCCTTCAGGCCGAGCGCACCAATGGTCCATGTCTGGAGCCACGATGGGCGTCGTCATGTTGGTCCAGGCTGTGGGGAAGGCTCGCAGAACCACCAGAAATACCATGAGGACGTGGTACAGACCAAAGCCTCCCAGTACATCCAGGATGTCCATGGCTGAGCGCAGCACTTGTTCCCGCTGCCGCTCTGCGAGAGGAAAGAGAATTGCCTAGATGTACAGGGCGTATGAATAATTAATCTGATATAGTTTTGTGCAGGGGCGAAATCCGGAGAACTTGCCGGGGTCAAAGCTTCGCCAGCGATGCTGCAGAGCGAGGACAGCGAAGTTCTACTTATGGTCAAAACCCTTAGCACTTTGTTTTTTTCTTGTATTTGTCGTCCGCGGCCTTCTCGCCGGGTAACCACCAGCAACTCGCCTAACTTTCCGTTCTCAAAATCTGTTTTCTCGCACATAAACTCTTTAGGACATGCGGGAGCAGGCAAACTGGGATACGGCTCTGTGGAAGCGGTCGAATATCAGCGGGATTCTTCTTCTCGATGTTGCACCGTTCACTAGAGAGGATCCAATCATATCCCAACACTGACGTCACTGCAGCGCCGTGAGCAGAGGGTTCAATACAACTTGTTGCTGGGTGAGTTGGTGACACATGTTTGAAAAGAAGATATAGCGCAAAAGAGACGAGCATGGGAGGGAGACACAAGGACGAACGCTACTAACAACTGGCTTTATTTTCCGTAACAAATGTCAATATATACGTGTACACATCGCATGCGCACATGACACTAAGGCGGCTCTTGGCTACTTGACAGAAAAAGTAAAAAATAAAAAGGGGAATTTGATTACATGTCTACAATCGCAGAAAGAACGAGTATCAAAATGTATCATCTGCGAGAAAAAGGGAAGGGGGGGCGGGGCAAACAGGCAATGAAGATGCGCCTGCAGAAAAAACGGAAGGAAAAAAAACGAAAGAAAAAAAAAAACGAAGGAAAAAAACTTGCACGCACGAAAGAGGTGGTGTGATTCTTACAGAAACCTTTCCAGAAAACCGCGCTCGGATGAGAACAAACTTATTGACGCGTTGGTGATGCAAGCACTCGAGTTTTTGTTAATGTAGAAAGCCTCCAGTAAAACTCAGGCGTTTGTTCTTGCGCTCCTGCCCAGAATCTTTGCTTCTTCAAAGCGGGGCTCGCACTTGCACGTCAGAACATGCGAAACTAAATTCGCGAGCTCACCTTGTAGTATTAAGTTTTGAGCATGCTCCCTTAATCGGTCTTTGAGACAGCGCCCCGTCTGCCCTATATAGCATTTTCTGCAGTACAGGGGAATGATGTAGACCCCTCCCAAGGCACATTTCACGATGTGCCTTGGGAGTGGTCTACATCATTCTCCCCCCTTTTTTTTTCAAAGCAGAGGGTTAACCATCAGGACGAGGGACAAGTGTGCGGCCCGGAGGAGAAAGAAAACGTAATGCTTCCTAACAGGGAAGACAACTGCACCAAGTTCGACATGAGCTCCGTCAACGACGGCGGCGAAACGCCGACGCCAGCTTCTACAGGTCTCAACAAGAAGCTTCGAATGAGCGTGAGTCGCTGCTGTGCCGCCACAAGCGCCGTCGGTTAAGCCAGCGCCTCCTCTATTTTTACAATGCCTGCCGAGTGGGGCCGATCCGAGCGTCCAAGGTCCGCTCTTATCCTGCTTTCCTACTCTCCCCCGTCGGCTAGCCTTGGCGCCTACTCTACGTCTGTGGAGGAGAGAGCCATCTGATTGGCGCCGACGACGGAAAGCGCGCGAAGTCATTTTTTGTAACGTGCTCTCTTTCTTCGTAAGGCGCCACTCCGCATCCCTCATGGTCATCACGCTGCCTGTCTGGTATGAACGTGTCGTAGCGCGCGCCGTTCGTGGCGCTGCTCATCGTGCTGCTGCGATAGGTGCTGGTTTTAAAAGGAGCCACAGAGAGTTGGGTGCAGCGACGTTGGCATCGCTAAGAAAGGCTATGGCGGCTTGTTCGAATCATGTATGTATTTTAGCTACAATGCTGAAACATTCCGGGAGAGGAACTGAAACTGCCCGGCGGAAGTATTAAGTCAGAAGCGAAAGGTAGTCAGTAAAAAGTTTTGCTATATTGGCTTGCGGTTCAGTCATGTTGAGTAAGGAAAATTGGAGAATGAAATAAAAAAGAAATGATATATCTTCCCAAAAAGGCAGTTTTCGAAACTAACAGGTAGCAGTAGCTTTCAAGTTGTAGTGGTTGTAGCTTTTCTTTTGCCAGGATAAGCTGTCATCAATACGACGACATTATTAAGATTTTCCTCTGTCCCTGGCAGCCTGCTGCTACGACTGTTTTAAGAAGCAAAAAGTGAACTCCATTCGCAAATACACGGCGCCGCAGCTGATGCCAAAGTATTTCATGGCTGCCAACTTATCGGCTTGGCCTCAGTTTTGTAACTGCTGCGCTGAGGAGATTCAGTTGTCGTGGTCTTCTGCTTAGCGGGGGGTGGATGATGAATCCACGACAGTGACGGTCTCATGTTGCTAAAGACTGAATGGAAAAACACTCGTGTATTGACACCTGAGCGCACGTTAATCTGGAGCACTGCATTGTGACACGACTCCTTTACGGCATGCCCCAAGCCCCAGGATTCTCCTTTGGCAGGTGAATTTCATCGACCAATTAATGCCAAAAATGTTTGAATAAAGTCGCATACATGTATTAAATGCGCGCGTGCCATGGGATTTAGGCAACTTCTCACGCTGCTTCAACGAGAATACTGGGCGCTCTAGAGACTTTAACAGAATGGCTAGGCGGGCGAGCCCTGTTACTTTAACAGAGAAGTGCATTGTTGGCCACCGCTTCGTACTTTGCGCGATCCTGTGTGGATTGGGAGCCATGCCCATTGGTTCATTGCTTCTATAATAAGGTACGTGTGTACTGCCATCGCGGGGCAGTGGCACATTGCTTAACCGCTGCACCACTTCGCTGCACCACATAGCAAGTTTTTAATGAATACAGTGTGTCCTAGCCGAATGAAACCAAATTAGTACCGTTGAGAGTCATATGGTCCAGTCTTCAGTATTTTTCTTCGTCCAAGTCAAGTAATTAGTTAAGGCTAACTAGCTAACTTTTTAAATATTTGCTTCGGATAAAAATAGTTCATTCTAAAGTTAAGCAGCACCGTGAAAAACAGCCTGCTGAAATGTTTGCAACGAGGTACAGTTTACCTAGTATTTTTGCCAGCTCTGGAAGAAAGCATGCGGAGCACAAAAACTGCCACTTGATGGCAGTGCTATATACTTGGGCGCCCCGGCCAGGACGCGCTCTCCGAAAAAAAAATTCGCTTATATCCGGAACGTTGTCTCTTAGAGGACTTGGCGGCTGGACATAAGCAGCTGCCCTGCACGTGGCGCATGACATGCGTCAGCAGCTGTTGACGAGTCGACTAAGACTGGACATCACCGTAAGGCTTAATAAGTGTAATATTAAAGAAGTAACAAGAGTCGCTTCTGCACTGCGAAAGACGCTGATGTACAGCATCGTTCGCACCACTGTCAGCCCCAGCTACGAGAGCCGCACGCCTGAACCAGGGCATCGTTCTGCACTATGCCCAAGCTACGCCCTCTCACGCACGCCGTACACCGCGCGTGGTAGGCACCTGTTCCTTTTTTTGGTTTTAAGTGAGTTGGCTCTTAATACTTAACGTTTGTCAAGGACGCGTCTGCCTGCAATGAAGGTCAGAGTAATCAAAACAGTAATCCCATGACCACATTGTATCACATAGCAACACTGGGCGTGTAGCGCCTCAATTATTACCTATACTTTCTATTCGTTATACTAAATGTGCAAGTATGCCGGCCGTCGAAATGGGACACCCCCCCCGCCCCGGGACCACCATTTCCATAGAATCTGGGGCCACCCGTTTGACGCACAATATTCGAAGTGGTGTCAAATGACTTGGCATGTTCTTGATGATAAAATTACTAATTGAGATGAAGCCCAAAATATGTGCGAGATTCGCAACGGCGGCCTTTCCGCCCCCAAAGCGTGCATTCCGATTACCTTCAGGCGGCCATTACGGCCCAAACGTTTGTCGCATGGGGTTCCGGATGGTGTCGACCGATTCGTCGGGCTCTGGTGTACACTCTTATAAAGTTTATGAACTAATAGAATGAGTAAATATTCCGGATGTAGCGAAGATGGCTGTATATCACAATAGTAGTGCAAAATTCCGGAGGTAGATGGTGCTGCTTGTGTCTCAGATGGGATGTTTCCGGAAAGGACACATCCGCTGATTTTGGGATTTGGCCTTCTCCACGTTTGCTGAGCCCACCGATGCAAACACTTGAAGCTCCCGTAGCTAACGCTCTTAAGTCGAAAACTGAGGCATTGTTCGTCGAGAATTTTTTTTAAATTTCTGCCCCTGATTCATTCCTTAATCCCTTCACGGCTTGGTCCAGGTGTCCGTCCACTGTGCGAGTGCTACTGCGCATTGCCTTTCCTTATCACTACCCATAACCCTTATGCAGACGCGCACTCTTCGCCAACGCGTCAGCAGCTGCTGGGGCATATTCTGTGCGCCCAGTGCGAACGAAGAGCCCTGCCACTTCACAGCGTTGCTCAGGTGGCACCGCTGTCAAGTGGCAGCTTTGGAACTCCGCGCTCTTTCTTTAAGGCTTTTAAAAAAAATATGCTTAGGGTTGGTACAACAATTAAAAAATGCACCAGGACACTTAGAAGCGACTTTTATCAGTGCACCAGTTTCTCTTCTTCTCCCTGCAGTGATGACGGTCACATTAAAATAAATCGAATTTCACTTCCCATGCAAACCATGTCGAACTAGTTGAATAATTATCGTTCGCGCTTTTCTTGCAGCTCCTCCTCTAATATTCAACGCATTTTGCAAACTAATGTTTCAGATGCCTGCGCCCTGCTTCCCAAAGCCGATCCGTCGTGGTTTCCCTCCTTCGTCCCGCGTAAAGAATCAAATCAAATCAATTCAGCCTTTATTTTCCTTTGTATAAGGTACAAGGACGGAGCAGCTGCAACAAACTACTGCTACCACCAACTTGTCGAGGCGACTGCCTCAACTCTTGACAACACCAAAGACAAATAGTCTCGTTCACATGCTAACAAATCAAAAGCAGGAATGCATTTTAAGGGAAAGAACAAAGCACTTAGAGGTTTGCACCAACCGAGAGAAAATCAGCCCACTGAGTGCAATATGTTGGCTCACTTTATTCCCATTGTTACAATTGTTACAATACTGGCATCCCAACAAGACAGTTTTCAATCACTTCTTAGGCAACCGGGTAATATCAACTAACTCGTGAGTATAATTGTTGAGGATAACAGGAAGACTAGGTTAATAGGGCTGGTATGTAACCCACATCTGGATGGCGTGTGCTGTATCTGAGAACGCTTTTCTTTGATGTGGAGACGTGGTATGAACGATTATTGTTTTCTAGAGATGTGAAGTACGAGACAGTAAGGCGGCAATTATAGTAACGACCAACCTAAATAACTGCAAATCTTTTAGGTGTTCTATGTAGGAATCATATATAACGTTAGCGATTATTCCCACCATTTTTTTGTAATAACAATATTTTGTTTGAGTTGGTTGTCGTTCCCCATAATAAATGGACATGCGTGAGTCGAGGTATTTTTATCAGAGTTGTAAATCAGTAGCTAAATCCTCTGAGGTAACGCATGCATATAATTGTTTATTGTACCAACAATTCTGCAAACCTTCTTGAGGCTCCCTTAAAATGCAGTTCCCAGGTTAGGTTGCAGGAAAAAATGAACGCCGAAGACCATCACGCTCTCTACTACTTTAATCGGGCTCTCACCATGCACAACTTCTGGCTTGGAAGCACGTTAGCTTTTTGGCCGGAATAAGATCCATTAGTTTTTTTTCTTCATTAACAGATCAGTAATTTTGTTTTCTCCATGCGGTGAACACCAATAGCGACTCATCAGGTACTTTTTCAACGTCTTGCGTTGTTTCGCTGGTGATATGAACATTTATCGTCTGCATAGTAAATGAAGGAAACCTTTTGGTTCGGAAAGAAATAATGCAAATCTTTTATACACAAGCCGAATAAAGTTTGCCCTATAGTAAGCTTCCCTGAGAAAATCCTGTTTGTATGCCTTTAATGTCTGAAATGAATTTGCCAATCGATACCAACTGCATACTTTGTCTTAGATAAGAGGATATAGTAACTCATAAGCGACGCACGTATACTGTGTGATCGTAGTTTTAAAAGGTTGTTTTCATGCATGCCTCAAGGGATCGAATATATATATATATATATATATATATATATATATATATATATATATATATATATATATATATATATATATATATATTATACATAGTAAATTACTGTCTAAAAATCTTCTCAACGTTTTTTTCGTGAGCGTCAATAACGCTGTCTCCGTCCGCATAATGCTTGAAAGCACCGCACTGAAAATAGCGCAGCACTGAATACTTAGTGAGGTAGCTCGATAATCTCGAGAGCCTCAGCTTGTCCACTGCATTAGAAAAAATAGTCAAGGTCGAGATAGGCCTGAGGTTTTCATTTAAACTTCTGTCCCCGCCTTTGAAGATTATAATTACCTTTTGTATTTTGCATTGGCTGTAGAAAAAACGCCGCTTGACATTGCCAAGTTGAATATGTGCGCTTATGGGGCTTTTATATCTACTACGACGTAGTCAACAGGTTTTATTTGTGAATTGTCGGCTTCGCACACACGGATGTTATTGAATCTTTTACCGTGGAAGCGACCTCGTCTTCATTCCTTGGACTAAAAAACACGGTACTTTCGTTTGGTAAAATATCCGCTAGTGCGCATCCTGTTTCTTGCAGAGAAATATTTGAAAATGAAAATTCTATTGTCATGAAGTCATTAAAGAGGTTTGCTAGATTGCTTTCCGAGAAAGGTATGCCGTCATGAAAGATTGACTCGATTTCGTTAGAGCCATGAGTACGGCACAGCACAGCATCTAATTTCTTCCAGGTTAAATCATAATACTTGGTATCATGCAAACTCAGAATAGTAGGCGGATTTCGATGACATTTAAATTCATCTTTGATTAATCGTTTGAAGGAAGTTTTAAAAGAAACGCTTTTTCGGATTATTTTATGTAGGTGATCCTTCGTTATTCAAGGCTTTCCGAGTTTGCAGAGGCAAGATCTCAGTATAAGCAGCCTTTACTGTACTCATAGTAGTATCATAGGCCTCCTCAGCATCTGTCATTGAGTATATATCTTCCCATGTAAGGTCATGCAAGGATTTATTAAGCCCCTCTGGATTTATCTCTGAAATGTCCTGAAGAATTCATTTTTCTTTCATTATTTTGAAGGAGTCATTCTTTTCGCAATCATATAAACTGGCAAGTGATCACTTAAACCTTCAGCTATCGTATCTACGGTTATTAATGAAGATAAGTGATTAGTTTCGAACAAATACAGCAAAAGTTGATGACGCGTCAGTGACTTTTATCGCAGTTGAATAATTTCACTGCCGTAAATACTAATCTTGCCGGTTAATAATGTTTGTCTTGAGGCGCATTCAAGCAAACTAACAATAAAATCTCCGCCAACCACAAGCTTTAGACTCTTTTCTGTTTCAAAACAAAAAACTTTCTTAAAAAAGGTAGAGTTAGCTAAAACACCCATTGGGTGGTCTATATATATATATCAACGAGCAAATGATCACTGCAGTATACTATTACAGCTTCATAGTCATCGGTTAAAATAGTGTAATCGGTTTCAACATAGCAATGAAAAGACTTGTCTACGAGTAGAGAAGCACCATCGCCTATCCGAGTATTTAGAGCAACAAAAGATGGTAGTATATTGTGGGGTGTGCATTTTTTATTCATGATCATACCACGCTTCGGTCAACATGATAAATGAAAACGTAAAACTGAGGATGCCAAAAAGCATTTCTAAATGTTTTCCGCAGAGTGACAGTCAAGATATAAAAAGAAAGCTGCATATAGTCATTTCATTACGGTGAGAAAAAATAAAGGTGCAACAACAATGTTGAATTACATGTCATTATCTAGTTTATCCTTAGATTTCCTGAAGCGCCATTTACTACTTTACGACGACCAGTGCATACCCGTCTTTTCTGAAGAGAACCTTGGCGTTCGTGTGCCAGACAAAACAGAAGATCTTTACCGAGGCATAATTTTTCGCGGTCGATCCGAAGCAGCTCTCTGTTGCGCTTTGTCAGCTTCTTTTTATGACAAATGATTTTTTGGTTTCGTTTTGCACTACACCTGAAAAACAGGCTATCAAGTCGGGACACAATACGCAGCGACTTGTCTGTTTGCGGCTGTGCTGGACATTTTATAGATTCTATGGAACGCAAACTAATAACTCCTACGCAACGCAACTCCTAATATTCTCACGGGCACTAAAACCGTGCTTCGATTCCATACATTCGTGGTCCAGTTTGATGCTTTCTTGGTCGCTACATCCATCATCTTCGTTAGGAAACACCGGCATAATGCCCAAGACTAACGTTGCGCCGTCAAATTGAGCGCAAGAAATGCAAAGATGTCCTCTATAGGAAATGGTCCCCGCTAAATCAATAGTTTCTTGGTCGGACATAACAAATGGACAGCAGTGGCACTTTCAAGTTTAACAGATAAAACTCGCAGACATACATCGGTGTCAGCATCAGTGGTGGTAGAGGCATGAATACAGAGATGAACACAGGCATAAAAAACACGAATTGTCATTAATTTGCGAAGAAATAGATTGCCGCTCGTGCGGAGCTCAAGCAGTGCGCCTCCGCCCCTCCGTACTGACACACGTGAATGGAGCCCATAATTCTACGCGGTTCCTATCGTAACGACAGACAGACAGACAAAAACTTTATTCAGCAAGTGACTTTTAGACCCAGCTGGGTCCCTGGGCCACTGCGCGGTCCCGCACTGCATCAAGTAGGTCATGCCGGGATATGACTTCGGCAGCCCGAATCACCGCAGCAAGCTGCGATGTCGGGTCTGCAGACATAAGCAGGACCTCGCAGTTCTCCCAGCTCGAGATGGCGTGCTATCCCCGCGGGGGAGGGTCAGCAGGGCAGCCGAAAAGGATATGGGAGAGTGTGGCGTGGGGGTCACCGCATAGGGAGCATGCAGGGGATGTGCCGCAATAGTGGGATAAAAGCTGAGGGGATGACAGAGAGCGGGTCTGGAGGCGTCTGAAGAGGATCTGTTGGGAGCGCGTAAGAGAGGGGTGAGGAGGAGGGTAAGTCCGACGGTCCAAACGGGGTATTTGCGTGAGCTCCGCAAAGGTGTGCGCCCGCTCCTTCGAGAATCCTGGATCGAGACTGTCCTGAGCCCGCCAAATCAGACCTCGGGCCAATTTATCGGCAGTCTCGTTTCCAGGGCTCCCAGAGTGAGCCGGCACCCACTGAAGCTCTACCCTGCGCGGTAAATTTTGGGTAGGGGTGTTCAACAATTGCCAGGCAGGGGCGTGAATCCTGCCCCTGGCAAAGTTGGACAGAGCCGTTTTGGAATCGCTGAAGATGTATTGGGCGTCCGAATGTGCAAGGGCTAGGGTGATGGCGGTCTCCTCTGCCTCCTCAGGCGTAGAGCCCGAGGGAAGACGGTGAGTTAGGGGGTGAGGTAGGGTTGGATTGTAGGCAACTGCTACCGCTTCATGCGCTGTACATGCGGCATCTACCCAAGCAGCATCGTGGGCTTGCCCATAATACTTACGGAGGGCATTAGCGCGAGCTACGCGGCGAGGGATGTGATATTGGAGATGGACGTTTCGAGGAAGGGGTTTCACAACGAGAGGTGTATGGGTGTGTCGAGGGATGGCTATAAGTGTTGACTGGTTAGCGGGTATGTTGATGCGAAGGGAGGAGAGTATATGGCGGCCAGTGGCGCTCGTGGCAAGTCTAAGATACTGTGTCTGAAGGTGCGCGTCAACTAGTTCACTGTAAAAAAAAAATGCTCCGCAGTACAGAGAAACCCGCTGGTAATGCGTTGCCGGAGGGTTTTCCGCAACATGAGGTACGGACTAAATGTCAGAAACAGAGACTCCGTATGACGACTGTCACATTCTTGGTAACGGAAAGTTACGCCATGCTATGCACGAGATCGAAATCGTTTTTTCACAACGAATGCTTATGTTTTGTTCTTATTGAAGTTTCCGCAATGTGTATGCATACGTCCTCCGTTCACTCGGAAGTCGTTTCATCTAGAGCGGAAATTATCTGTATTGTAATTATGTACTTTCTGTAGTACATGAACATGCGTCTTCGTATAGCTTCTGCCCGCAATGTTCACTGCAAATATAGCCGTCCAGGTGCCAAAGAACTAAGTATTATGTACAAGGCTTTCCTTAAGCATATTATGTAGTGCATACGTACAAAGAATGCAGCTTAGAATGAAAGAGTGGTAAGTGTTTGGGTGAGTACAAGTACATACGTTTTATTTTCATGGCAAACTACACACATTGTACATCTGCACATTGCTGTCAGATCCATCTGAAAAGCATAAAAAAATCCTCATTTAGTGGTCACACAACACCAAATATAAATTTCACAAATACATTTCAACCATCCGCTATTGAACAATCGGCTTTCGTAGAAGCTTTCAAAAGCCATTCACCAAGAACCAACCCGTTATAATTTATTGCCCAAAATTCATTTCTCATAACAGTAAACTGTAAAAACCACAGGTCCAGAAAGAAGCAGACAAAATGCGCTTTCCCGGGCGGCACTGTGCGCATGAAAGTCTTTACAATTGCTTATCATTTTGTGCGAATAGAAAGTAGCTCAGGATGGGGGCCAGATGCAATTCAATGCAGGTGCCTTTCTGTACATAGTACTAAATGCACAACTTAGCGAGCAAGGAACATTGGTAACATCTGAAAAAGGTGGGAGACGCTTGCCGAATTTATCGTCCATCCAATTTGTTATAGGCAAGACAAGACGAAACGAAAGTCCCGCACTCAGTTTATATCCAGTTCCCGGGCATGCCCGTTGCGGCAGATTATGACGCTTTTTATTATGACACAAACTTGGAATACGGCCCCAGGAAGCACACTTCCCCAAAACCGCATGTTTTCACTCATAGCTTCCATTATCTCAGCATGTGCAAGAAAATGTACTAATATCTGATGTCAGTGAAAATGCAGTCACACGTACCGGAAGCAGCTCACTAAGGCATTCCAATATCTCTGCAGTGTGCCTCACAAGGAACGGATGCTCAAGTTTCAAAAAAGGGCTCTTGGCAGAAATTTAACCAAAGGCCGTTGCCATGTGAACCTTTTCAAAATGATGACCCAGAAAGACGAAGTGTCCTCATGTGTCTGATGCATAAGAAGGATGAAGGCATGAGTCTTTCTGCTTTTTGAACAGCTGTGATAAGTTTTTTACTGGTACTGCTTGGTGCAGCTTGAGCCTCCTTCTTGACATTTTGTGAAATAATTATATATCTGCGAAAGATCTCGCTAGCAAACATTTTGGCACTAATGGAGAAGCAAGAAGACCCATGTCCTAGGCCTTTTTTTGTGACACTAAAGGAAGGCTTGCCTTTTAGAGTCATTGATTACGAAGAGGTCCATGTGGCAACAAACTTTGAGAGAATTCCTTCAAGGGCTCTTTGTTCTCATGAGGTGCCCTGTAGATATATCACACCTCAGTGAGCTGTTACCAGCCATGTGAGTTCACTGTCACTTGACATCAAGGGTATGTACTTTTCCTCGCCACATGCAGCAATGATGTATATGTCAAGAGAAAGCATAAAAGATTTCTAAGTGCAATTCCAGATTGCTTGCGGAGGAAAGCACAAGAGTGGCCATGCTCAGCTGTTACCTTTGCTTCTTGCTCGAGTTCTACAGTGAGTACTACGTAATAACAGGTGTCTGCATCAACTCATATTTAACACCCGTCCTGTGCGACCTCCATCTTGCACTACATGACAGGCAACTTTATAACACCCTTAATGCAAAGAGTGTCATCAGGGTCGGTGTGTTCTGTCAGTTTCCTGGTCATGTGGTTTGTGCTGAGTTTTCTACTCTTAAGTTATTTACTGCCTTCATTCTCCACTCCATGAAGCCTGAATGTGCTACACTGGGCTGCTCCACGCGTGGTGGAGCAGCCCAGTGGCCATTTTTTTTTCATATGTCGGAGGCACTCAGCTCGAAAGCCATGCTTACTATATTCAGCAGACAAGGGTACATGTGAGACACATCATTAATAACTAATTCTCACAGTGGTATCTGGTGCAAGAATATCTAAATACTACTCAATTTTTGCTTAAGTTTTCAGATACACTCTTAGATTAAAAACATAATTTGGCTACATTAGCAGACGCACAGCACCAAGGTACTCACCAGTTGCCTGAAGCACTGTACGCAAGTTCTCGTGCCATCATGATAACAGCACACTGTCCACGTCTTCATAATGCCATGTCACTCCAGCACTTCGGTAGCAAAATTTTCCTTTAAAAAAAAGTAGTTTTGTTTATGTTAGACTGGTCATATTTAATTTTACTATATACTATGTACTTCTCATTGTACTGCCCCAGACTAAAAAATACCAATGATCACACATTGAATTATGTCATACGTGATCACCAAATTATGTGGTCACCATTATGTTCTTAGAAATTCTGATTGAAATAAATCTGACAAAATATTATTTCAGAAAATGTGGCACAAGGAAGAAGGACGCTAGCTAGATAACCTGGACGAATGTTTTCAGTTGCATGCAGCCACCGGCACCATTGCACACAAAATGTACAATAAAGTGGGTTTTACCTTTCCGAATAGAATTTAATGCTGCAAACATTTAAGTAAAAAAATTTCAACCTTCCATTCCGCATAAAGGAAAGAAAATTCCTCTCGTTTTTTTCACAAGCCTCTGCAAGTACACAATTCAGTGAATCTACTCTACAAGTACTTGAATCTATCAGCACGAGACAGGGACGAGAAAAGAAACAAAACAGGCATTGACTCGCAACTGAAGTTTATTGAAGTGAACAGAGTATACAGAAAAGCCACACGCCACAAACTACACAATTACACATAAGCTACATCACAACATAAGTAAAAGATTGCCCTTAACATTCCTCTCATCTAGACAGTCCAACCCGCTGCATGTTAACGCTATGGGCAGCACACTCACACATTCGTCACCGAGTCATAAGATGTGTCTAGCCTCGATAATTTTCTGGTTAATCTGCTGTGAACGTAGTGCCAAAATGCGTGTTGCCGAAAGGAATGGCTAGCAGCCTTCACATTCCTTGTAATATGCAGATAAGTTACAACCCCTACCAATATCCAAATACCTCTCATGCTCCTGTAGTCTTACATTGATACACATTCCAGTTTCACCAACATAAACCCAACCACATGATAATGGTATGCAATGCATGCAATGGTTGCAAGGCGCATATATGTTGCCACGTTTCACTCGACACATGTGCTTTTCCCTAACGAAATTCACAAAATTATTAACAATTTTACAGATTGTAGACAACTTATTAGAGGCCGAACACACCATTTTTACGTCATACCTTCTGGCCACAGTTTTCAAATTTTGCAACAATCTATGTATGTACAGTAACACAGTCAGTCTTTTGGCATCTCACTGGCTGACCCCAGCCTGATCATGCCAGTCCCTGCGAAGGGGTTTCAGCTTTTAACATGCTAAAGGGAAGAATGGCACAGCATCAAGTAACGAGGAAAGCAGGACAGCACACCCACGCACAAGTGCCAACTCTGGAGCAGATACAAAATCCAAGAGCGCGTGCTTGACATTCAGCGTTGACAGTCAAGGAAACGAGGAAACACGGATTTGAACGCTAAAGATTGAACGAGCCCGATCCTTGGCTGCCAACGCTGAATGTCAAGTACACGCTCTTAGATTCTGCATCCGCTCCAAGAATGGCACTTGTGCGTGGGTGTGCTCTCCTGTTGTCCTCGTTACTTGATGCTGCGCCATTCTTATCTTTAGCATGTCAGACCAACTTGCCCAATCTTATATGCTCAGCTTTAACAATTTATCGCACGCTTCTGCAATAGCATGGTTGGGAAATCATGCTTTAATTAGCCTTAAAATCTTCTCTTGGAAACCAGTTGTCACGCTGTAAAAGCATGACTTCACCAATACCGAGCCTAGACTTGACGACGCAATGCTATCTTTCACTAGCTTAGAATCGTTCGACCAACAGTCAAGTAGCTGCTTAACACTCCTGGGTGAATATCGCTAGCACACATGGCGTGTGCAGAACATCAAGGTAAGGTTCAGAAACCGCAGCTCTTTTTGTTGGGACATTTTCTCCAAGGTAAACTTAAGACAAAGGCCTTGCTCCTTAAACAAGTTCACAATATGTACAGGTCCCACACTATCACAACCTTTGTAAAAGACCAGAAAATTATAGACGTAGCGAAAGATTTCCCCCAGCCCATGCAATCATTCCTTCCACCCTGCTTAAGAGAATATTGCTTAGCACAGGGGCAACCTTCGAATCGATACATTTAGCAGACTTTTGAACATATGCCGCACTGCCATACTCCACAAACATGCTCATCACTTCAAATAAAAGGAGGCAAGTGCCAAAAAAGACTTATGTTGCACACCCGTTCCTAAACACGAGCTCATCGTTGTGCTCCGATATTCACATTCATAAGCTTTTCACAAGATCTTCATACGGGATAGAATAAAGTAGTTCTACATCGACACTAATCATAAGACAATCCGCTGGATTGTCATTCTTAAGATACTCAACCACACTGCGAATTGAGTACAAGAAATGGATCTTCAAGATGCGAAGTAGACAGATGCTTTTGCAAATAACCAGAGATAATTTTGCATGAATCCTTTTCTGAAATTTATCTGAAGAGCATGCTATTGAATAGCATTTATTTGAAGAGCATGCTTGTAGAGTAGCGCAGTGCGGCATGTGTTCTAAAGTCTCGAATATGTAGTGGTTCGAAGGTTGACCTTGTGCTAAGCAATATTTTCTTGAGTAGGGTGGATAGAATATTTGTCCAGAATGTGCATGGGCTGGGGGAAAAATCTTTTGCTATGTCGATGATTTTCTGGTCTTTTATAAAGGTTGTGATAGTTCGGGACCTGTACATCTTCTCAAGTTGTTTAAGGAGCAAGGCCTTTATCTCAGGTTTACCTTGGAGCAAATGTCCCAAGAAAAAGAGCTGTGGTTTCTGGACCTTACCTTGATGTTCAGCACACTTCATGTGTGCTGGCGAGTGTTAAGCTGCTACCTGGCTACATGTCGACCATTCCAAGCTAGTGAAAGATAGCACTGCACTTTCTAGCGCGGGCTCAGAATTGATGAAATTATGCTTTCACAGCATGACGACTAGTTTCCAAGAGCAGATTTTAAGGTTAACGAACGCAGGATTTCAAAACCTTGTTACTGCAAGAGCATATGATAAATTGTTAAAGAAGCTGAGACAGTTTTGCGGTGACCGGCACAATCAGGCTGGGGCCAGCCAGCGAGATGCCAAAAGACCAGTTGTGTTACCGTATGTACATAAATTGTCGCACAATTTGAAAAATGTGGCCAGAAGGTATGATGTAAAAGTGGCTTTCTCGGTTCCTAATACGTTGTCTAAAGTATGTAAAATTTTAAGAATAATTCTGTGAATGTGGCTCGAGAAAAGTACACGTGTAGAGTGAAATGTATATGTACCTTGTAAAATGAATTTGGTATCAAATATTATTATCTTGTAGCCTGGTTTACGTAGGTGCAACTGGAAGGTGTATGAATGTAAGACTACAGGAACACAAGAGGGTAGGGGCTTGGCTAGGTGGTTGGGGTAACTCTGCTGTACACTGCACGGGATGTGAAGTCTGCTACCCTTTCCTTTTGGCAACACGCATTTTGGCAGTAAATTGAGAGATTAAATGGGAGATTATCGAGGCTAGACACATCTTATGACTCAGTGAAGAATGTGTGTTTTGTCTATCGTGTTAACACACAATGAGTTGGACTACCTCGATCAGGAAAATGTTCAGGGCGATTTTTGACTCATGTTGTCCTGTATGCTTATCTGTAACTGCATGGTTTATGGTATTGCTTGGCTTTTTATATATTCCCTGTTCACGCCAATAAACTTTAGTCGCGAGTCAGCACCTGTCTTGTCTCCTTTCTCATCCCTGTCTTTCGCGCTGGTGGATTCACCGCAATGGCTCACCTCTGCAGAAATCCAAGGCATGACATTTTCCTCTTCACACTCGTGGTTCAGCGCATAATACGGCAAAGGCTTTTCAATTCCAAGGAAAGTTCATGGCTCCATTGAACACTGCCTCCTGCTTACAAGACAGAGCAGCAATCATTGTAGATTCTACCTGTAACACAAAGAGCAAAGTTTTAGTTTGAGTGGACTAAACTAGGAAAGCAGCACAATATATCTATAGCCAAATAACTGAACTGATAGAAATAGAGGGTAGTGTAATAGTGAACACACTGATATATTGCAAGTGAGATATATGCATAATATATTGCAATATCCAACACTGCTACCATTGCCTTAGCCAACTACTTCATAAATAACAATAATTGCAGAATCACGAAAATACTGATAACGTACTATTAGTGTTAATAGTAGCAGTGCAGGTTCCATGAACAAAAAAGGGCCCCGTGCTGACTGTCGTTCCCACAGCAGCCTTGTTACCAATGGCCGGTGTAAAGGAAAGAGGAGGAATGACTGAAAAGAGAAAGAGCCAGGGGGAAGGAAAATAGGTATAGAAGGGCTTAGGATATCATAGGCAAATAAGGTTGTTCAGACAGTGAGCACAAAATAAACATTACCACACAAGTAAAGACATACAAGACCAAACATATATATCATTGTGCAGAGTGGCAAACTTGATGCCATTTAGCCCAAAATATGTTTTCAATAAAGAGATTATAATTATTAATAGAACAACCGGCCGAGTGAAACCATAACAGGGATGAACAAGGAAGTTGTTAATATTCTGGCAGAAATTAAGAGAAGAAAATGGATCTGGCAAGGGCATACAATGCAGAAAATGAATCACCAATGGTATCTTAGGGCAACAGAATGAATTTGATGGATTTTAATGGCACAAGGGCATCTGTGGCCAAAGAGTGCCTTAGAACAAGTTAATTTCGTCTACTCAAGGTGAAATCAGAGACCCAATTCCCAAGCATTTCATTCCAGATAAGCTGAGCACCACGCCAGGAAACAGCTTGTGCATTGCAACAAAATGAATTTCACCCTAAGAAAAATATAGCAGGAGATAGCTGATTATAAGCTCACTAGATAAGATTAGGTGATTTCTGATAGTGTTGTATGTAGCTGGTGCAAGACACAGATAATTAAACTGGAAAAGGCCATTGTCCTGAGGTGAATGTAAACTAAGCAATGAGGATAATGAAATTCGCTACACTAGAGCTGTTAAGAATCAGCTCAAGTTCCATGCTTCAAGATGATGCAAGTTTGCTTAGTGAAAAAAAATAAGTTCACCCAAGAATTGGTATCTTGGCGGTATCAGGCTGCAGGTGCAGATGAATTAATCGTGCCTCAGAGAAGAGCTACATAGAGCACAAAACATTTTAGGCCAGTCCTACACTGACAGCTGTTAATAACTATTTTAAAACTGTAATCGTGCCTCAGAGAAGAGCTACATAGAGCACAAAACATTTTAGGCCAGTCCTACACTGACAGCTGTTAATAACTATTTTAAAACTGTTTTTCATTGCACAAACAATAATACCGAGTTTGTGTTGGTCATGTGATTATGTTACTGAGGCTCTCCTAAAAATTCTAGCCAGAGCTAAAATACAAGCTGTCTCAACTAAGTTTTTATATCAACAATGAGAACATAAACACATGCAGATTATTCAAGTAGAAGTTTTATTCTTCATGACGTGCCCTACAATTTTTAAATTATACTGAAAGGTAATAGAGTGGAGTGCTTGTGCCCAAAATACTAAACCTCAACAACAAAGAGAACACAAGATAAAGGCAACAACTTATTGCCCAAAATTTAAATGTTTGACAGAACAAATATGAAAAGAAAACCTCTCCACAACTGGAACAAAACAGCGTGATACCGAGCACACATTTGAATTGTTTCATCCAAATCCCCAGTCTGGTGCTCCAGCACTCTTCAGCCAGCATGTCATGAAATGCACCATAGTTCTGGTAGCTGTAAAGAATATACAGCTGATCCGGTATTTTGATATGTGATCAGTAACCCTCAATGACCACCAGGCTGAATACTTTCAAGAGGCTGTTCTAGTAACAAGACTGCAGTGAAACACTTAGCAAGTTATGCTGGCGTAATAATGCAAACCGTTAATCTGAGAGTTCGCTACCACGCAACTCTGTAGTAACTCCTAAAGTGATGCAATCGAATGAAAGAAAGGACTGCCTATTATATAAACAAAAGTCAAGAGGCTGCAATGCAAGGCCACTACAGAAGTGCTGCAATACAGCAATAGCGATACAATGTACACTTTAAGCAACACAATGAAACATGATCTTTTATCCTTAATTATCAGAATTTAAATATTCATTTTCCTTGCTCTCTTGCAAAATTAAGTTTAGATCGTGAAAGCGCTCAAAAAGACAAGGATACAGAAAGATTTCCACACAGTGCACTTACTTCCAGTGTCTTTTTGAGCACATCCACTATCTAAATATGGTAACCCAACTAGTCTAAACGCTGTCGTTATTCCAAAATTAAGCCTTTCACAAAGTGGGAGCCCCTTTCCCCATACAAGGTGCACCATAACTAATCCAACACTTTTTTCGTGTTGTTTTCTCTGAGAATAAACACTGTTTGAAGATTTTGCAATAGTACTTGTCTTTTCGATTCTACGAATGTATCATGCAAGTGTTCAATGAAATGACTATCTGCCTATCTTGATCATTGCTCAAAATCAGGGTATAATGCACCATGAAGGGCAGGCTCTGCTTGATTTTTATGTTTTCCTAACGAAGCATGTACGTGCAACCCTTCTGCTGGCTTGTATGCAGCAGGTTTGTCTAGCTAGGCGAACTGTGGTTTTGCTATAAAGAAGAAATGGTACTTTGGAAGTGAATGGTTTTCTAAAATGCATGTAACATACATACCGGGGCTTTAACAGCACCTGGTGTAAGCAACATCAGTGGGGGGACCGCAGGAGTGGCCTAATGATCCAAGCATCTGCCTCGCAAGCAGGAGGTGCGGAGGTCGATCCTTAGTGCCACCGGGTAACCAGCGGTGATATAATGGGTCGTTTAAAACTTGAAATAACCATGCAGCAATATATACAAAAAATGATTTGTGTGCTCTCTCTTACATGACATAGTTAATCATATCATAGTGTTGGCAGTACACAAAATGCATGTGTGTAACATATACATGCACTGTTTTTGTTCACATCTTACCTGCTATGTGCTGTTATGGCATGTTATGTGCTGGGAAAGCAACAGAGAGTGAGCAATGTTGTGCTGCAGCCTTTCTTCTGGTGGAATTTGAATCATGTGAGGTGCAGCTGAAAGAAATTGTTTCATACATAAGTATATTTCATGTAACACAACAAAAAGTGCACAGCCCCATCATGAGTTGTGGTTTAAACTAACAGCGAGCTTTTTACTACTCTATTTAACATATGATGCAAGTCAGTGATGCTGGAGGCACAATACTAAATACTGTGAGATGACAAGAGCTAATATGGACAATCAGGCCTTTAAGAGATATTGTCAATATATATTTTCCTGAATGAACTAAAGTTATCCTTAGAATCATTCAGAGGAAGATAATTTTGCTAAATGCCTTTTGCCAGAATAGGCCTTTTATGAACCAGTTGCAAATGAAAAGAATAACTTTAAGACCATGCTATGCATGCTCTAACGCCAAAGTAGTTGCATACAAGCAGTATACTATGCCCCTAGTTTTATGGTGGGCCTGTACTGCACAATTTTCATGCAAGGTAGTGGAAAGTATGTGCCATGAAACAGACCTCCGCTTGCTGAAACTGGCAAATAAGTACTGGGTTTTTAAGGCAGGAAAGAAGTTACATAGTTCCTTCTGCAGGTTTTGAACTTCAGGTTAGTTATTTGAAAAATATCAATCCCTGAACTGCAATGATTGAAGTTTTTAGCAAATAACATTTGCATTGTAACAGTGGAAACGCTCTTTTATTTGAGGAACGACTTTTCAAAAGCCTGCGTTTTATGGTGGCTGTCAAGTAGCCCTGATAAAGAGAAACCAGTCACGACACACAACCAAGCCCCCGTAGCACATTTTCAACTATACCCTCATGATATAGCTTTAAAGTAAGTGTTAAGCAATACAAATATAAATCCCTTGATTTCCTTCATGATTTATCACTGGTGTATACATACAAAGATAACCGTACAAGATGTGGAGTGCATGGTACAGAGAGAGTAGGCAGATGGTTTCTTGACACTCAAAAAGTGAACAAGGGAAGGAAAAATCTCAGGGTGCTTGCCGTTTCGACAAGACAACTTGTTTTCGTCTGGGGTCAACATATGCAGAGGAAACTTAGAATCAAGTACAGGGTTGTCCACTCTTATGCTGACACGCGAGCACATGGCTGTGCTCTTTGGGCCACTGTGTCTGACATTGCCACACATCGAAGTGTAACATGACACGAAGCACCACATCCAGGTGCATCTCCTCTTGCGCCATTTTGCAGCGATGAGTGGCTGAGCCACACACAGTGGACCTCTAAAGAGTGTGGCCATGCGCTCACATGTTTGCACTAAATGTGGCCAGCTCTGTACATTCCGGAATTGGCGTAATTATTTGAAAAGGCCTTGCACATGGTCAGAGGTTTCCCAACCCATAATTTCGACCTCCTTTCCTGCTTTCTTTAATTTATCGTTATACTTTAACCTTACGCCCTGCACCTCCTGACATCACTTCTCGGAACCTTGGCTGCCATACTCCTCCCCCTCCCCCTTCTTTTTGCCTTTTCTCCGAACCTGCCCTCATTTTCTCTTTTTCCTTCAAATTTTTTTGCCCCCCCCCCTGGTATTTTATTCTGCCATGCTGCTTAATTCCTTTATCCTAGTTTTTCAGGAAAAGGCAGCCAGCCATACCAAGCCACCTGTTGCGGCTGGACATAAAGCCATTCAAGCCCACTATCCACACTCCATACCCCGAGATTCGTTTCTACTGAATTGGGCTTTTTTGTTTTCACAGTTTTGCAGGTCAACCGGTTAATCTTCTTTAGCACCTATCATGCCCGGTCAAGGTTCACGCTCCCCATCGTAACGCCCTTCGCATATCGCACCCTCGTCCCACACAACAGGCCTTTCGCCTCGAAGTGAAAACCTTATTTAAACCCCACCAATGATGAACACTTTGCCAGACAAAGACAAGTACTCTTGTCGAAACGTCGGCAAGCACCCTGAGGCTTTTCCCTTCCTTATTCAGTTTGTGAGATACCAGGGACAGGTGTTCAAGCAGCCATACCACACTAATACCCCTGTCACACGGGCACCGCAAAGGCCTTTGAGAATCATATCCAAAGGCGTAAGGAGTGCAGCTACCCGGTACAAATGTTGCGCCTTTGTCGCTAAGGGCCTTGGAGGCGAAGGCGCTCAACCGAGACCTTCGGAGCCCGAAGACGCGGCATTCGAGAAGCTGTGATCGCAGTACCATCCAAAGTCAAAAAGTAAAAGCAATAAAAAAATAGATAAGCTAATAATGTTTGAAAACATTTTTTTCAAATACGAAAGGTGTGTCTGGCTTTGGTTTTTGTGCGGGTGTTTATGTTTTATGTTCAAATTTCAAGACAGTGAAAGTGTTGCGGCAACACCGAGCGCCCATGGTGGCCAAGGCAATACACGTACAAAACCTGCTCCTGCTGATGAGAGTAGCTGTTGCAGTACTTTTAAGGAAGCAATCAGAATAAAAAAATTGTCAAAGCTCAATGAATGAACAGAATACACCACTTTAATTTTAGAACACTCACTTCAGCCACCTCGAGTATAGCAGCGGGTGCTAAGCCTGAACGACTTTCACCTTTGGGCTGCACTGTGTAGCTGCATCGCTGCTCCTTTAAGCTTTCGCTCCTTTGGTGAAAAATGGTGCCTTTGCTGGAAAGGCCTTCGAGGAATGCCATGTGACAGGGGTATAAAGCACATTTTTTACTGACACGAAAGACTCAGTGTCTTTAGTTCTGACAACATTCTGAATCATGCTTTGGTGTCTTAGCATATCAAAATACTGGACATGACAAAATCAGCTGATTAGTGAGGGCTATTATTTGCTATAGGTAAAATTATAACATTCTCCTAAAATAATGAAAAGAAACCACCAGCAGCACTGACATCAATGTACAATTTGGCTGTAACATACTGACATGACAATATAGTTACACGTAAATTCCCTTTTCGCACTTCAAAACTGCATGCATTATTTCTAAAAAGTGCGAGAACAGAAGCTCATACATAGTGCCAAAGAAAAGAGTGCATAATAGTACCACTTATGAGGTGTTTATCGGCAACTGCAATGAGCAAGGCTATGTTAATGGCAATCCAGAGTTATGTGTCTTACGAGCGCATGCACTTGGGAGGTGATAGCAGCTGTGGAAGCAGCTGTCCATCGCAGTTTTGAGTCTGTCGAGATAACACATGGGGTAAGGTATTCCCTGTTTTGCTGCCGAAGGCAAAACCGTCAGCGAGTGGAGTTGCCTTGCTATTCACTGTCGATATCTACTGCTCAAAGTAAAGGAAACTAGGGCATAAAACATACAGCATTTCATATTATGCTTTGGCCAAATGCAGTGAGAATGAAACAGACCAGAGACTTGTCTTATGACGTTTGCACTCTTTACTTTGCACCAGAGGAAAATAAACTTATGTACAGTTGACCTACTGCTTGCCACAGTCCTAGAAGAAATGAATCCAGGTCTCAGAAATTCTACCGAGAGAATACTGATGCTGCATGTGCATTTCTCTGAACTGTTCTGAAATATGCAGAAGTTACCAATTTTTTTACTACCTGATTACATACTGTAATCTTTGCAAGGAATATGAGGTTAACGGACTGGGAAAAAATGTCAGGAATGGTACCTTTGGTACTGGGCACTTGGACAAACAAATGACCCACTGGGCGTCCCCAGGAGCTATGCTACCAGGCACCCCTAGCAACAGTAGTCAATTTTCCAGATCCAAAGGAGCCATGCGAATGATTGCCGAAAAGTCGAGTTTAAGGACAGCAGATGCATGAACACAAAACAGTTTTCCAACTTTGTTTCAGTGTGATAAATGGTTTCAAATCTCTAGACTATATCTGGTAGTACACAAATTATCAGAACACCATCTCCCGCTCAGAATCGTCTCAAAACACATTCGACACGCAGTACCAACATGGGCAGTTCGTGCTTAATCGAATCCAAAAGTTTACGCTGATCGACCAATGTTACTCTAAATAGAGACAGAAAGCGCATGCACGTTGTACTGATGTTATCGTGAACATAACATGCGACGAGACGCAGGGTTACAATACAAACAAAAAACCGCTTTCAAAATTTGAGAACAAAAGGCTCACCTTCTCACAAGTTCGCCAAACCGGAGACGTTGCCGAGTGGCTGCCGCCAAAGTCACTCGCAATGCACAGAAACAATAAAAATGCAGTGCCGCTGACTTTCCTTCAGCAATTCCAGTCGATTGAACTTCCACCTGTTCTCACCGACTACCTCTGCAAGCATGTCTACAAGTTAGCGGCGCAGCCACGCCATTTGCAATTTACAGAGCTGCACGGTAAATTCATAGCGCCATTCGCGTATTCGCGCTCAAGCTCACGTCGCTGATGTCGCAAAGGCGCAGAACGGCAAAAACATATAAGATGTATTTATTTTACGGTAGCTTATTTAGCTGACAACCTGAATCGTTTGATATATTGTTTTTTCTATTCGTTGCATGAACGTTATTACCACCAGGGGCAGCGCAGCTTGGCCATGGCTAGCCATGGCGAGGTCGAAGCGCTAGCCGAGCCCGCAGTCGGAAACATGTGCGCAGTTAGCGCAGTGTGGAATTGAATGAACAGTCGCTTTGGAATGGGTTTTTGTTCTTCCGTGTTCGCTGCGTGCGTCCTGCGCGTTGTGTGTCTTTAGTATGTGTGTGTGTATGTGTGTGGCCGGAACGCTGCATTGGAGTGTACATACAACAGCTCGCTGTCCCGTGCGGCACCAGTGCGTAGTAAAACGATCATGCAGAATGTGCGTTACAATGCCAGTGGCCCTGCACGAAAGAGGAGACTTGAAGCCGACGGAAAAGCTGCTCTCCCTCGTGGGACTGCAAGAATCTGGCGAGTAACAGTCGACGCGCGTTTCGGTGGATGATTCCGTTTACCACGCCAAAAAATTCAGCACTGGCCAACAGCAATGAACTGCTGCTGCATCATCACCTGTGTGATGTTTGTGACAAGCTTGTTGGATGTGAACGTGGCCATGAATGGTATTCGCCGAGCAGTGGCCCTCAGGGCGTGGGACCAGTGGATACCCGAAGACGATTACTGTTTGCCCGCGCCCTGGCGCCTCGCATTCAACCGAATGCTTTGGCGTTAATTATTTATATCGGAATTTCACACGTAGTTGGACTCGCAAATATTACAGCGTACAAACGTACCGTCGGAAGAGCACCCTTTTTCATTTTTTTAGGGAGGGGGTGGGGGAATTACCGTCTGCTCAAATTTAATGTCACTAATATTTTGAGCTTATTTTCTAAACAGATGCCGTGGTGGCACTGTAAGCAATGCATTTACTGGGCAGAAGTTTATTTTATGTTGTATTGGCACAAGGTTAATGATTGTCATTGTACTGTGGTGCATGTTCAAACAAAACACATAATTGTACACTCTCTTTGAAGAATGTCTAATGAGGTAATAAATTACTGAGCAGCGAGTATGCACTGTGGTAAATGCGATGAACTTTACTGAATTACTTCACACTTGTCATGTTCTGTTGTCGTTAGTGATTACGTATGCCTTGGTGTCTGCTGCTTTCCAGTGTAGGGGTCGAGAGGCATGTCGAGCTCCACTTAGCAGCTTTTTTTCCTTCCACTCTCTACTGGCCAACGTGGTAAAATAAACTCAACATAATGCGTGATTGCTCAGACCTAGATTAGACTACCATTTCACTTATTTACTCTCAGGGCCAATTGGCATCGAAGAGAGGAGAGCGACTAACATAAATACATGTGTAGGCAGATTAATTAAAATGATTATACACAGCAGACTTGAAGGCATTGGATGCAGTGGTGGACATGACGAAGGCAGAGAAGATGTGACAGCTGGAAACGTAGAAAAGTGGAGATCTGCGTGAGTTTGTACGCGACTTAAGGTGAACGCTAGCAAAAAATTAAGAAGGCGCAGAAGACTGAGGCCAGAGTTAAAACTGAAGTTTAACAGAGGAAAGCACCTCCCAGCAAGCAAAATGTGCACATGCAAGCAGTTATGTGAACACAGAACATAGAAAATGAAACTCCTTTTTGGACAGAAGGAAAGCTAAGGCACATTGCTTATTGTGATGTTGCTTAAAAAGTTGGTGTCTAGTTGTTGCCCTTCATATCTGGTCCTTCCACACCCAGCAACTGAAATGCCATCAAAAAGGAGCATCTCCAATCACTCTAATTACATGGGAGGTACACATCGCCAGATGTCAGAGGCTTGGCGTCTCATCTTGCAGACTAGCTAGTTTGGCAGATTTAAAGTTTACCGCATGTAAGAGGCATGCGGTAGCCTTGAAGGGGAGTATTTCATAAGTGTTACGGCATATTGTACAGTGCTGGCATGCTTCATTATTTACATCACAGTAATATGCTAGCACAGGCTGGAAAGTTTGTAAGTGAACAGAAAAAAACAATGTTCATGCCATATCTTAGCCACATTCTTAGTATTGTATAAAAAGTGCAAATAAGGAATTCCTCATTTTTTTGTCAGCTTTTTCTTTCTGTGCATTGATTTTTTGCAAGTTAGCAAGGTTCTACAGTCTTGTGTGCCTATCGGCTGGCCCCTTGTTTGTCAAAGGTACCGAGTACACAATGGGTTGTGTCAGTGGAAGCTAAGTAAACGATGGATAGAAAATTCGTGCTTTCAGAGTATTTCCAGAAAAAAACTGCTATTATTTCCTACTCAGGATGGGCGAACAGCATCGACGGTGCACATCCTCCTTGTCACTGCAGCAATTATGGCTGCTCGCTGCTTTTCGGTGGCCTTTCATTTATCTGCAGGAAGAGCAGGCATGAATGGGCGGCAATAGGTACTACCTTGATGGAAAGAAACGCGAACAACCCGGCGCCAACACCCTCCGCTGTTGGAATTTATTTTCATCGCGCTTTTACCTGGGTGGTACGAAAAAGACGTTAGAGTCGTCCTAGAATGTATCATGTACGAGTCTAGGGTATTTTTGCTATAACCGAAATAAAAGCGCGGCGAAAAGAAATTGAAACAGCGGAGCGTGTTGGCGCCCGGTTGTTCGCGTTTCTTTCCATCGAGGTAGTACCTACTAAATTAAACATTGCATTGAGCAATATGTTGTTGTGTCGGTGCTTTTGTTATCCATGAAGGAGTTGGTGTTTTTGATTAATGGTTGTGTAGCAAAGATGTAACTGCTACATTGCACTGCATTCACAGATTTGTTTGCCCATGCTTTTGGTTTACTCAGTTTTTTATTTCCTTACCAAATGGCAGATGGAAATTCAGCTTTCAACTTGTGTACTTTCATCATGTTTGCAATATACTTTCAGCTGGTGTTCAGTTTCACTTTGGAGAAGTTGTCCAACCATTGTCTGTGTCTAAATGTTTTCTAACAGTTGACCTCATTACGCAGCATTTCTCACAGAAAGCAAATGTTGCAGTAACATTTTTATTAAATGTTACTCTATCATGTGGCTAGCAATGTAGCGAAAAATTTTTTCATCAAGTCAGCTTTTAACATTATAGCAAATTAAGGCCTTTGTTATTTAACGTTGCTCACAATTTGTACCAATCACTCAACCTTGAAGCAACGTAATGCGTTATCACCCTTCCTCGGCTCTTCATTGTGTTAATCACATTAGACATGCTCACGGTCGTTCGCCATGCTAGTTTGCGGACATTGTTGGCTAAGAGTAAACTAGACAAATAAAAAATCGGACGTCATGTGATGCCTATAGTCCACGGGCCAGCAGTTCATCGTGTAAAAGTGGTGTCACATCATAAGCATCTTCTGTTTTTGCTGCCTTTAAGCAAGTTATTAGTGCGGTTGGTGCAGCACATAGTCGATGGGGTCAACCGTTCTGTGGTGTTAAGGTTTGATCCCTTAAATTGGATGTTTAGTATTTTTCTCTGCAACGACTACAGAGGAACACGGACGTTTCCTTCAATACTGGACTGAATATACGGTCATTCCCTACGTTTCATTGAAAGCAGAAGTGGTTCTGTATTTAAAACGTACATAGTCTACGTTATAGGTACGGAATTTTTTTACAGTGTTCCTGAATGGTGTTATGCATGCCTAGTGCAAGAAGTTTGGCTGTGCTAGTGCTACGAGGTAGGTTTAGGGCTGCTTTAGTCGCAAGGGGGATCACTGCGTTCACGCGTTCGGTTTCCGTGCGGTTCAATTTGAGATATGGGGTTGCGTATAGAATGCGGCTAAGCGTAAATGCGTGCACTACTTTCACTACCTGTAGAGCCTGCAATTCCCGTAAGATGGCATCGTGTCGAATTCTGTCAAATGCCTTGGTGAGGTCAACTGCCGGGATAGCTTTAGTGTAGTGGGGGATGGTATCATCAAGCACGTCATGCGTAATTTGAAGTAGGGCGTCCTGCGCAGATAGATGCGCACGAAAGCCGAGCATACTGTGGGGGAAAAGGTGGTTGTCTTCCATGTATGTTGTTAGCCGAGCAAGAATTATGTGCTCGAAGACCTTGCCTAGACAGGATGTAAGAGAAACGGGGCGGATGTTGTCTAGGGTGATAGGCTTGTGGGATTTTGGAATAAAAATATTTTTTCCATGCTTCCACGAGGCAGGGAGAGTACCTGCCTCCGAACATTCGTTAAAGTAGTTGACTAAGTTAGAGATGGAAGCATCATCAAGATTTCTGATAGCTGCATTGGTAATTTGATCATCTCCGGGAGCGGTATTCCGTAATTTCAATATGGCGGCGCGAAATTCTGATTCTGTAATAAGGGCGTCAAGCTCGGGCTGGGGTGGGCCTGCATAATCAGGATACTTGCAAGGGAGACCGGGGGTTGTATAGGTGCATTTCACCTGGGCGAGGAAGGCGTCGGTGTCCTGTCGATGGTTGTGAGCGAGGCGGCGAATGCTAAGGCGCGTCTGAGATTGGGATTGCGTGGGGTCTAACATGTGCCGTAACAGATGCCAAGCGCGGGTTGTGGAGAGATTGCCGCGGAGACCGTCACAAACCTGAGCCCAGATAGCTTTGCAAAGAGTGGCACTACATAGTTATATTTGGGATTGAATCTGGGCAAGTTTGAGTTTTAGTCTCTTAGTGTGCTTCTGAGTCTTCCACCTTTGCGTTATGTTGTCCTATGCTTGGAGGAGGTGGGCGAGCTTGCTGTCAATAACAGGGGTGTCTGGCGTAGAGTCGAGCGTTTCAGTGTGTTGGCGAATGTATTTTTGCAACAGAATAATCCAGGTGTCTAGGTCGAAGGGGGCTGTGTTGGTTGCGCTTGTCTAAATTTGCGGAGCGCGTCCCAATTAGTGTGCTTAACGGTAAATTTGCGCTGAGATCGGCGATAGTTTAGCGTTATTCGAAATAGGTGATGATCGCTGCCTAGTGTGGAAAGCATTCTTTCCCACTGCAGGTGGTCCAAGTTTCTACCAAGCGTGAGGTCTGGGCTAGTATCGGCAGTCACACTGTTACCAATCCGCGTAGGTAAGCTGAAGTCATTAAAGATGGTCAGGTGGAGCGCCAGCGTCTCATTGTATAAAACTGTGCCTCTGTGGTTGGTGCGCCGATAGCCCCAGTCCACGTGAGCGCAATTAAAATCTCCGGCAATAAGTAGGGGGTTTGATCCGGCCAACTTGGTTGCGGATTTGAGAAGTGAGGGGAGTAAGTTAATTGGCTGACGTGGGAGAAGGTAGCAGTTAAGAAAGAACAGGCTTGATTTTGCAGGAGTGGGCGGCAAGACTTCAATAAGGCTGTTAGCGATAGGGGAGGTAATTACGTGCTCCACGTAATGCAAGGATTTACTGACATGTGTGACCACTCGAGGAAGATCAGTGGGGTCTGAGGGGATAAAAGCGTATCCTGGCAGCTGCCTGCAAACATTGGCGTCCTGAATGGCGATAATGTCTGGTGGGGATGACGAACTTGCGATAATTTGCTGCAGAGGATCGCGTTTTCGCCGAAAGCCCCTGCAATTCCACTGAATAATCTGTAAAGAATTAAGGCCCGTCGGAGGAGCCATGTTGTTGGGTAGTGAGGGGAAGGATGGGTGTGGAGAGTGGGACTGTGGGATTATAGTCCGTTGAGAGTCCAGGAGTGAGGACAGTTAAGCGCTCCTCTACCTTGGTCATGATGCTACATATGACACTATCCACTAGACGGGTAATGGTAGATTCAATCATAAGCTGGCACTGTGCAGTTAGCTGCGCAGTAATGCGCTCTGTGAGCCTGGCTTCCAAGTTTTGGGCGAAGGCCTGAAATTTGGCGTCTAGGTCTATTGGTTCGACTGGGCTCTCATCAGGCCTTCTTTATTTAGGGGGAGGTTGGGCGGGTTGGGTGGGTGGAGGGGAGGGGGTGGTGTATGGGGAGATACAGCAGAGGTGGCTGTAGAGAGGGCTGCCCTGAGCTGCTTTAGCTCCTCTCGCAGAGCATTCGCGTCCGGGTCCTGGGAGGTCCTGGTGTTCGTCCCGGCAGCCTTGGAGGCCCATGTTGCAGTAGACGGGAGGGTCGTTTTCAGTGGAGGAAAGTCGTTCTTGTTCGTTTGCAGCGAAGGAAAGTCATCCTTGTTAGGGGGCATTGCCTTCTGGGGCGATGGGTTGCGTGGTTGGGCGGTGCGATTTCTAGCCATGCACGAGCCGGTGCCCGTGAGGTGCTGGCCTCCACAGAGAATGCAGGTCGGGATGCAGGAGGGCACATCTTGCGGTTTAGGCTTGTCTCCGCACCGCGGGCAGAGACCAGTCTTGGGGTGCGGGCACACGTCATACCTATGGCCCGGCCGACGACAGTTCGTGCACGCGTCTGGACTTCCCTTGACGGCGTGCATCTGTACACTACACTCATGTAGCGTATTGGTATGCGGGACTGGTCCGCGCGCAAAGGTGATCAGAACGGAATGACTCCTATCCATTCTGCGGGCTGCAATGATATCAGCATACGGGTTACGGGTCTGGAGGTCCCGTAGCATCTGCTCCGGCGTCTCCTCCCAGTAGGCTTGCGAGATGACTCCACGCACAGCAGCCGCCGGCGGTGCAATGTAGGCTGCGACAGGGTAAGCGGTCTCTTGGAGGACCACTTCCCTGAGCTGGACGAGGTGAAGGGCGGTTGTCTCGTGCGGTGTAGCTACCGTGAAGGTGTTATTCGTAGGGTGGATCCTCAGGTGAATATCCCCGAGGTCACGGCCAGCAGCGCTGACTTGCAGGGCTTGCAGGAGTGGCTGCGCCATGGTGCCTTTCAAAGCGAGGCCTCCTCTTGGTCGGTAAACGACCCGTATAGTGCCGGGAGGGAGTGAAGCAAGTTGTTTGCTTCGGTGGGCGACTGCGTGCGTCGCGCGCAGCGGTTCTTGTTGAGGCCTGTATGTAGGCTTGAAGTCGCAGGGGTAGCGGACGCGGACGCCGTAGGCGTAGATGGAACAGACGCTGCTTGATGGGATATGGCCAGCGTTTCCGCGCTTGAGATTTCACCCTTGTACGCGCGGAGTATCGGGGTTCACTCACTGAGACGAATGTCTTCCCTCTGCGCTTGCACCTCCATGGCTGCTGGGGGTAGGTGTGCTGCCGGTGAGTGAGGAACTCAGCGCGCCGGCGAGGATCGCCTCGATGAGGCGAGGCTTAGCGCAGCGGCACAGCAGACGGAGACGTTTTCACTTGCCAGTTCTTGTGAATCATCGGGCACATCCAAAAGATGATAACGGTTAGGGCCCGTGTACCTTCCTGGATACGTTGAGGGTCTTGATGGGTCCTTGGGTCGTAACGATACACCTCTCCTGGCCAGCGTCGTCAACACACATGCGACCGGCGTGGCGAGAAAGCGTGGTGAACAATGTGCAGGAAGTGCGAAGGCTCTTCTTATCGCGGAGGTAACGCGGCAGGCCCACGTGAGGAAACGAAGATGGGCGTGTTGCTTACCCCGTCCAGTCAGGGTGCTTGCACAATAGGCATAGGGCTTTTGAGCAAAAGCATGGACGTATACTTTCAGTGTTTGCTAGTACCGTTTTCACCAGTATAGAAGCGGCATCTGTTGCGCAACATCCGAGCTTACCTGCTCAAAAATCACACAATTCTCCGCTGGTTGCTTTCCTTCCCAGTACTCCAATACGATCAAAGGCTGGGTATCGTCTTCTGTCGTAATGATCGGTATCGAAAGAAAGGAAAATTCGAGCAAAGGCGAAAGCATCGATAACTTCAGCCCACAACTAGATAGCAAAAAAACGCTATACTTCGCCCCGCGTCGTGAACGGCGACGCAAAACGCCCACGGGCTGACTGAAGGCTACGTGGTGACATGAAGGGTCGGCAACATCCACAGCGGTTGCAACGACACGTCTCCACTCATCACGCAAACAGGTTTAGTTCGGCGACCCAATCGGCCTCAACTACGACTTCCCGTCGCACACGTCTGCATCCCACAGTGGCAGAGTACCAGCCGTGCAATTCATGAGCGTCCTGACGGCCGTCGGATGATTGAGTCTTCTTATACGCTTAAAGAGGCAGCTTGCTATGGCATCACTCTCAAAGGACCAACAGCGCCGGAGGTTTGGTGAGGGTGCCTTACGCAGCAAATTCGCCATTAAACACAACACGCAGAAAGGATAGACACAACCACCGTTAACATGCTTGCTCGCTGCATGGTTGTAATGAAGAAGGCCGTTCAACTGGCCGAGGAATTCTGCGCTGCTTTTTGCGGTTGCGAAAATAGTCATGAGGCTACTGACGGCGTCAATGGGACCTAAGAAATGGGTATCCCGCGGAAAAGGATGGAGGACGTAGGGAAATATTTAAACGGGATGAAGAGGGGAAATGGGGAAAGAGAATATCAACTCCCTGCTGGTCTATGCGAGGATGACAAAGACATTCAGCTAGAAAAACTTGCCATCCTGCCTAATTAATGCCTCAGTGCGTCAAGAGTACAGGAAGCACGGAAACATTTTCCTAATTCATGAGAAAGGATATGGAAAAGGGTAGCGAAATTGCAGACCCAATTGGCCAACTGTCTATAACAAGGAATTAAGGTAATCGGTAATGGAATCGAAACAACCTCCGACTGCAATCAAGCGAAAGGAAGAGCTGCTTTTCGGCATGGGCCCTCGACAATAGGCCACATTAACACCAACCGTCGGGTTAGAGAGAAATCAACTGAACATAAAACAGTCCCTTCATAAACAGGCTGTTTTAACAGAGGTACACCGGGATTTTTTAAAACCGGCTTTTTGAGCCGTAGCGATGGCGTCTGCGGCGTTTTGCGACCACGGCTGGCAGATATCAAAAAGCAGGTGCATTACGCCAGCTGGTAAGCTGGCTGACTAATTTGTAATAATTTACTTTCTCACTATTACAGTCAGGCGTTTGGTTGCAATTAGAGATTTGTAGTCGGGCTTTAGTCATAGCGGTATCACGTTTTTAGTATTTAGAAAGCACCATTACCTTGGCGCTGTGTTCAACAAATTTTCGTCGTCGCGCGCCCTTTCCTGAAAGCGCCCGGCGCGTGTGAAGCGACGTTCATCCCTGTTACGTCACCGCGGATCGCAGGCGTCACTTTCTTTGTCCCGCTGCAAACAGCGAGCACCGCAGCGTGGCGGAGAGAGAGAGAACGTCACGTGCCACGTTCGCCATGGAGTGACGCGCAGTGGTGTGCGTCGTTTCGCGCGTGCCATCGAAGCGCGTTTTTCGAATAGAGCGGGCCAACAGTTTTAGACACAGCGCCAGCTCTAAAAATACGACAAAGCCGCCCCCCCCCCCCCCCCACGAAAAAAAACGACCAAATATTTTGTCTTCCTGTCGCTACGACATCTTTTTCTGTAGTATTACGACATTGTCTGTGGTCGCGATAGAACTGACTGTCGTTACGACAGAGGTCTGCACAATAGTACAGAAAATCATTTGTTACTGCAAGAATTTCTGTTGTCAGGTCGCAAAATGCTAGACGAAAATCTATTGCGACAACAAAAAGAATTTTGTTGCTTTTCTTCGATAGGAACTTGGTAAGGGTGTTTTCGAAATTCCGACAAGTGACATGGCTATTTTTAACAGCCGCCTATCAACATCCCATTGCAACCTAGGGCCTTTGTTTAATTATTAAAAGGTTAAACATTATGAATTAGGTAAATAGTTCACTTGTTAACGTGATTTACCTGTTTTCTGATGTCCTCGAGCGCTAGTATTACGGTGCCGCAGAAGCTATTCCTGTAGCTGAAAAAAACCTTTTTTTTTAATTCTGGTTTACTGAAGGTGAACCAGCCTCTTTAGCCTTCATAGATAACGAAAAAGAATTGCGTTCAATCGAACCATCAGCAGTCATGCCAGCGCTGTGTAACCGATGTGTGGAAAAGGCATATTTCAGGGATGGGCAGTATCGAAGATACATGTATCTTCGATACTATTTTTCGATACATTTTGATTACCGATATTAGGTATCGCTTCCCAAAAATGTAAGAATCGGAGTATCGGTATCGACAATACATTTTTAGAGTATCGAGTGTTTTAACGATACGCGATACTGAAAAAAAAAATTCTGCAGCAGATTTTCAGGCTGCTGTGAGTCGGACGGCGGCGCAGGATAAGGCGGTAGCACACTGAAAAACGGATGGAGTAGAATTAGGAACGGAAGATGCCAATGCCGTTAGCCCTCTCAGTCTTCTCGTTTCTTACGTTTTTTTTCTGGCAGATAGACGGCGTACCCATACGCTGCACTTCTACTCACTCGGTGACAGAAGTGACGAGGAGATTGGCTCACCGTTGTGTTAGAGATAACAAACTCGTTTATACTCCTGACGGCGATACAGATGCAGCACAACTCGTGCAAACGTGCACAGAATACAGAGCACGCTCAGTTACGAAAACTCACCAAGACGGTGTTCACGCAGAACATGTATGCGGGGCTTAGCTATTTCGCACATTGAAGAGATTTGTAATACTTTTGGATGCGTTTACAGATGAATTTACTTGCTGGTTCAAACATCTTTTGCAGACAAAACCTATAGTGCAGAGGAAGCAAAGTTTTGATGCTGTTGTTCGCCCTTATTTCAAATTGCGGTGGCTGCCAACAGAAATGGAAGGCTTACGCTGTCGTGCTCAGGAGTTTACAGAACAAGCTACTGCTGACTTTATCAGCACGGGAGAGGTCACGCACTCTGCTACACGCTGGCGAGTGTTGTCATTATCGCTGGCAGCACCAAATGCATCAGATGACGCATTCGTTTCGTTTGCAGAAGTAAGCGCTGCGAGAAGGCGTTGTTCTAAAAACCGCTAGTGAAAGTAGAGTTTTTTAACAGCCTCCAGGATATTCAAGTCTACGTGGTGATGCTGCAGTCTTATTCGCTGATGAAAAGCACCTTCATCAAATACAAAGCAACGTGCATGACTGCTACTGTGTAGGAAAGCTTTTTTTCTTCATTTGTGGCGCTTATAGCACGGCCTCATCGGGGGGCTATGTCGGACTGGCAGTTTGAGCAAATGTTTTTTAAGATCTTTGAGTAAAGATGACTTTTAAAAAACAGAGATTAGCAAGTTATCTTCGGCCGAATATAACTTGCAGCCCTTTTCTTAGCGTTCTTTTCCTTCTAGCTTTTAATGTAGAATGTTCAACTCCGAGCACCTTTTAGACATTACCTGTCCGGCTTTTTCAAGCGCACGGGGCTTGCATCCTTGATCACAGGTCGAAGGCAAGCGCACAAGTGAAATACTGAATACTGAAGTAACGAAATAAAAGCATCACAATAGTTGCAAGATTATTCACATGTATCAAGTGCTCAAAAAAAAAAGTACCGTAATTTCCGGACTATAGTCCGCAGGGCCAAATTTCGGCTAAAAATAAAAATTTTCAAGTTAAAAAATCGAAGTTGATCGCATATCGCAGCTAATTTCGCTGTTATTTTGCACGGTACCATGTCGTAGGCGCCCAATCGCGGAATGTTTTTTTCTTTTATATCCACTGGTAGGCTTCTGCGGATCTGAGAAAAGATCTGAAAAAACAAAATCATGTGTAGCCCGCACGCATAGATAGCCCGCATGGCACAAAATTTCAGCTTTTAAACATGTATATACAGCCGCCGTGGTGGCTCAGTGGTTATGGCGCTCGGCTGCTGACCCGAAAGACGCGGGTTCGATCCCGGCAGTGGCAGTTGAATTTCGATGAAGGCGAAATTCTAGAGGGCCGTGTACTGTGCGATGTCAGTGCACGTTAAAGAACCCCAGGCGGTCGAAATTTCCGGAGCCCTTCACTATGGCGTCCCTCATAGCCTGAGCCGCTTTGGGACGTTAAACCCCTATAAACCATAAACGTGTATAGTCCGTTACTATAGTCCGGAAATTACAATACATTAACTTAAAGGATTTTTGCTACGCAGGTTATGGAAGTGGTCGCTTACACGTCGACATGACTTCAGTCCAATGCAAAAGTTCAAACAAAGCCAGTTGCGCATACAGTGGACCTTGCAGAAACTGGAGGTTAACAAAATATCTGCAGGTGAATTTGTCTCAGCCCTTTCAGAAACAGTGCGGAATATAGAATGCACTAAACATTCCAGAAACCACGGAGAAAGTTTTTAACTCAGCTAATAATAATGCCACCTTTATCAATATTGGCGCTTTCATGGGAGTTATAAGTACCGACGATACATTATCGAGCATCTCTATAGGATATCTATTTAGGCTCTGTAACTTGTATCGGTAGCGCAGATAAAATGCCTGAGGGCATCGCGTATAGGTATCAAAAAATACTTCTCGAAGTATCGTGCCCAGCTCTGTGATATGTAATGTTTCTAGAAAATAACTTTAAGGACTGTGCAGTGTCCGTAGCCTCCCAAATTAAAAAGGGTAAAATCCCAATCAGGATGGATGCCAGAGAAAACGAAACAATCTGTATGCTGATATTCACTGTTTGTTGTTCACAGCATGAATAGGAGCTTACCTATATTGCTCAAGTGAAAAGTATACAGGCAATATGTCTTGCCACTGCTCACCTCGGGGCAGAAGAAACTTGGAGATTGACGAAAAGGCCTGAAATTAATGTCCAAGTTTGACATCAACCTCTACCCTTGAGCCGCTTTTTTAAGCAACAAAATGCAGGGTGTTCGAAGTTCGACTGTCCGAATTTTCAATACGAGAGCATTACTTGGCTCACTGTGCGAAAAGCCCGTCTTCATCAGAAACCCGTGGCACACACCCGTGGCAGAAACGCGGCACAGAAATGACCTCATCGCCCCTCCTGGAGCAATAATCATTAGAATTGCTTATGTGCCCCACAATTTTACAGCGAAAACTGTGTTTGCTTTGTACGAGCTATTTAGGGGGTACAACGGCAGTCGTAACGCGTTACGCTGTTGAGGTTGAGGCGTCTATCGTGAAGCTCAGCAGTTACTGCGCTGTTCCTTTCCTCAATACTAACCGGCGGCTCAACTCCAGGCATTCGCTCTATGTCCCGTCGAATGGAAAGCGTGAAAGCTTACGGACGCCATTCGCCTCCATCGAAACGCGGCCGCCGCGGTCAGGCTCGAAATCGGGCACTCTGGCTCAGTAGCGCAGCGCCGGGCTGAACCCAGTGGTTCCATACTGCCCAACTATAGCAGACACCATCATTAGCCTCCTATAGAGCAGGGGGCTTCCAAAGCCTCGGAGCTTTCCTCTAAAATTCATGCATCAGACTTTGGTTAATCGAGTTTCAAGAAATTTTTTTATCGTTTATTCTTATTGTTCATTCACGTTATCTCCGAAATTAGCTTTGCCTACTACGCATAAGTTTAATGCCACTTCTAATAACGACAATGCGAAAGCGCGCGTACACAAAAGGACAACTTATGCGATCGTAGTGTTAAGAACTTCAGCCGGAGTCAGCCATGAAGCATTGAGAAGACATAACAGCGCAGTGAAGAGAATAATAAAGGAGGGAGTGAAAGACGAAAGGGAGGTAAGAGGTGCCGTAGTGGAGGGCTGCATGCCGCGGGACCTCTTTCTCTCTTCTCTCACTCCCAACATCCTGCCTACCTCTCCCCCTGACGCTGTTCTGTGTCTTTCCTTTCCTTCCTGTCCTCAAGCGCCAGCTGTGGCTGAGGTTAAGGTGTCCCCCGCTGATATATGAGACAGTTACTGCTGCGCCATATCCTTCCCTCAAAAGTAGCAGCTGCGGAGTTAAGCGCCGCATTGACGAGGTGCGAAGAAGAGAGGTCCGCGAGGGATGCTCCTGAAAAGCGTACGTCGGGGGATGCCCGTAGAATCGCCATTCCGGCGGAAGTGGGTATTCTCTCTTCAGATGGGAAAGTAGAAAGCGTCATGACATACGAGCTCAACTCGCAATATCGCACCACTGGCGGTGGTGCTGGCTCGTAAAGTGGCGAAATAGCTATATATTCTCGAAAGTGAGGCGTGGCTAACTGGCTAAAGGTGCGTGAAATAGAAGAGCAAAGCCAAGTAGCTATTTGCGTGTCAGGTTTGCTCGTCGCGTACATAAAATGCCTGTAAATGTGACTATGCCAGCGCTACCGTCCTCATTGCATGCATGTGCCAGACCGACTTTACCTGCCGGAAACGCCGCTAATTCCAACCAGCTTTCGCTCTATAATGCAATGAGCCGATAAGCTTAGCGCTACTAATCTTTTAATAAGCAAACGATGAGCAGTACACGAAAGCTGTTTCTTGAAACGGGGTTATTTGACGAGGCGGACACAGCACGAAATGAGAATCGTCATCGAAAACCTATTTAACTAAAATCAATTAATAACCTTTGGCGCTGCGACTAACGTGCATGTTTTTATTTGGAATCTGGAGGCTGTCGCATTCCTAGATTATTCTGTTTCTTATAATTCTAACATGCGCGTGTTTCGAGCTATTCGCCTCCAGAGTTTCAATTCGAGTATTTGCGAATCAAAGGCGGTGGCAACCTGCGCGTCCCTCCCGACGCGCTACAACTGCTCGTGTGGCGTTTGGCATGATACGGTGGGTGCGTATGGCGTTTCGTCTGCCAGCGCTGTATAGAGTGCCAGCTGAAGCCGATAATGGTTTTCCTTCCATTTTCGGCTATCGAAGTGAAAGGCATACCCTAGAGTCTAGCTTCTTTACGCTTGGGTGGGGCTTCGCATCGATCTCTGTTGCCTTGACTACATTGTTGCTTGGACCGAATCGAAAATCTGCCGGCGAATACTGTCCCAAAGCACGTGCGTATCAACAGAAGTCAGCCAATTGGAGTGGTCTAAGGATGCGATTGCCTCTAGGATTCCGGTACAAACGTGCACGCTGGCCGCAGCAGCTAAAAGGTTCATTAACTGACATCAGGTAAGTAGCACGTGAAGGACAACCGTTAGAATCTCACTTTGTGTCCGCCTCTTCACATACCCTGTGTGCAAAAATTGCTTTTCTTTGCTGCTCGTCGACTGTTTTTAAAAAACCCGGAAAGTCCAAATTTGAACACTGCACTCCCGCAGACATTGAGCGCTGCAGAATGACTACTCCGTGCTGAGTATGACAATAGCGTGCACCGATTAAAATTAGTTCACTACCGTGCGTAACACACTGCGAGAAATACACATTAAGTCGTGATTTTGTGTCTTTGGCGCACCTACTTGTGTGTGCATCAAACTGAAAAACTTCCGAACAGCTATTTCGTTCTAGCTTAATGATTCCGTGCACATTATACGGTCAGTATCTATCTCCAGGTCGTAATGCTTCCAAAACAAAATCTTCGACAGCTGTATTATTTGTGGCACTGACTCTCATGCTTACCCAGACGCAAAATCTCGTCAGCTAGGTAGCATAGAGTCATAATTAATCTCTTGCTTTCTATCAAGAGCGCATGCGCTCGATGTGCGGCCGTCACTTTTCAGCCTGCCATGCCTCAGTTGCGACCACCGTGCAAATGTCGGAAACGATAGGTTGTCTACAACTCTAGGGGTTATGAGCCGGCATTCATCGTTACTGAGTGTCTGGCAAAGTTAAATCACTGTTGTATGCATCTTTATTTCTCTGACACATAAACTATGTCCAGATTGTCTGGGAAACAACCACTATAAAAAGTGCTAGAGGCATAACAGCAGCGACGCAGCCGTCTAGTGGGCATTTAATCACTGCTTGTCTTTGCATTCAGCGTATAAGGCTATAATGACGCCACAGTTAGCATATCTCACCGCTGTATTCAGAGTTTCGAAGCTGAAATTTTTAGCATGGCCATCCTTGAAACTTCATTATAGTTTTGCACCAAATTGTTATTTAATACAAATCTGTTTCAAGCTCAAAATGTAAAATAACATCATCTTTTAGTTTGTCATTGTCAGCTTCTGTAGCCTTCCTCTACCCGCCGTGCTCTCTCATAGCAGGGCTTCCGTTCTGACCTGAAGTGGCCACGAGCCTGAGTTCCAGGTTTGCCTTCCATGCGCCGCTCGCGACCACGTGACTATAAAGCATTCATGCATTGCAGAGAAGCCAACATTTGCTCATCGTTTGGCACTCGACTGCAGCCGAAAGACCATTTCTTTACCTGCTGTGTTTGCGCTTTTTGGCCTGTTTTTTTGTATGAGAGTATGAGAAATGCCCATTTCAATACTCTTCTTCAAAATAACTTTAGCGTGTTTCCTTTTTTTGGGCTTAAAATAGAGCCTTCGAGATTTAAATATGGTCACGTGAGTAAGGGCTCTCGTTTAGCGATGTCAGTACCTGCAAATGTGCCTCGAGTAAAGGAACATGGCACACACAAACTCGAAATGAATGCACAGGCCATTGCTGGCATTTGGTTTCGTTAAAACCCTGATGCTGCAGCAGGACCTGGGCCACGCCAGTCGCAGTTTTGCGGCGTAGCACCGATCATTTATATTACCCTTTGTGTTCACACCTGTGCGGCAACACAACGATTCCAGCGAAAGAAGCACCCGCACTCATTACAGAAGCATGGCTGTGACCTTGAACTAAAATTCAAGAAGGCAGCTGAAATGGGCATCTCTCACACTGCCCTACAAGTTTTCAATTGAAAATTTCGCACTATGATTAATGCATAGCCAATTATTATTCCTGAATTAGCATTTCAATGATACGCTGACCTGGTCAACACGACAACCTACATCCGTAAGACAAATCTTTATAGAGCCCGATTTCATTTTGTACAGCTGACGACTATCTAGCTAAAACACCGAGTACATCGCTGAGAAGAGTTCGGAGCATAGCGGTATCACGCGCGCAGGAACGCGGTCCTACACGAATTTCGCGTGACGCAATAACCTCTTGTGTTTTCAGTACGTCTTTTGCAGGGAACAAGAAGAAGCGTTTAGACTCAACCCGCCCTCACAGCCAGTGCATGCTCGCGAGTTGAAGGGGAGCGCTGAGGCAGGCGCTGTTTGACGCGGCGGATACCCTGGCGGTGCGAATCGGAGTAGAAATCCGGGATGTTTTCACAGCTACAGCTTTCGAATGCGCAGAGCCTGCGGCACGCCACGAGATGCGGTGGACCGCATCTCGTGTCGTGCCGCAGGCTCCCACGAACGCTCTGCTTAAAATGCGGAAATTTTTCCCACTCTCATGTATAGGGGAGATACAGTCCACTTAAAGACAACAGCACGAAAATAGCTACCCTCCTCCACAATGCGCATGCAGCGCTCGCAAGATGGAATGTTGTTGACTGTCGGAGACTTTAAAGCACCCCATGCAGAATGGGGCTAATCAACTAAGAGTAGAAAGGGAACTAAACTAAACTCCGGGAGACCGCTCAGGCGCTAGGGCACACCTTACTTATGGACCCTGACAAACGTACGCACATTGGTAACAGTGTAATCATGGGATATACGTGCCCCGACCTTACTTTTGCAAGAAATATCCTCGATGTGAGATGAAACAATCCCAACATCAACATAGGAAGCGATCACTATGTGCTGTATACAACTTTCCGAGCCACGCGTTGCAGAATGCCTCGCCTGGATGTGAAACACACGAATTAGGACGCCTTCAGATATGTCAGCTAGCAAAGACCGTCGGAGGGCATAGCAGATTTACGAGAGTGGACGGAGCGTCTGTTACAAGGAACCGTTAACAACTCGAAAACTGTGCCGCAGGAGGAAAGCGGTCCCAGTGCGGACGCTTAGCTAGTACACATGATGGAAGCACAGCAAAGTATAACCGGCGCTTCAAAATTCGACTAACCCGACTTGGAGAGGATATCGAGGCATACATGTGGGTGTGCTTAGGCGAGAGCGGTGGCATCAGACTTGAGACTGCCTTAATGTGCAACTTGGCAGTAAGAACGCATGGTTTCTACTAAAGGATTTACTCGATCCTACGAAAACTAAGACAGAATCTAACAAGACCCTACAGAGGATCGCGCAAGCTTTCCAGGGCGGCGACGAAGAGCTCATGACCACATTGAAAAATCAGTACGAATATACCTCCCAGGATGTACTCATGCCAGATGAGCATTCAGGGTCGGATAATGCACACATGGACAGGGTCTTTACCGCAGCGGAGGTCAGAGCTACCCTTAATCAAATTAACACTACCTCAGAAGCCGGGTACGATCCCAACTTAGAGGGCAAATCAGTAGAGGTCCTCACGGACCTCTCCAACAGATACTGGACAGAAGGCAGCATGCGCGACGAATGGAAGCACGCTAACATCCCTTTCATTCGTAAACCGGGAAAAAGACTCGAGATTGGAGACCTCCTCCCAATTTCGACAACGTCATGTCTAGGAAAGGTAGTGGAGCGCGTTGTCTTGAATAAACTCCAAATGCACGCCGACGCGGAAGACACGTTTCCCTCGTCCATGATTGGGTTTCGAGTAGGACTCTCGACTCAGGGCATCATGTGGCAGATACAGCCAGACATTCTAGATCCCAATCGCATAAGAGCCGCGCATACCATCCTGGGACTCGATGTAAGGCCTTTGACAATGCGTCACACGCTTCCATCCTCTCTCACCTGCCACGGATGAGCGTCGACAAACGGACATGCGACTACATCGCCGCCTTTCTGAACCAGCGCACGGGTACGCTGCATTTAGGGGCATAAGTAACGACAAAATTACACTCGGCATCACAGGAACCCCGCAAGGCGCTGTACTTTTCTTTTATCTTCAACATTACAATGAGTGGCCTCCCACGTTTGTTAGATGCTATGACACATAGAAATCATTCTATATACGCCAACGACAACACCATAAGGACCAACTCCGGATCTGATGAAGGGATTGCAGAGTCATTGCAACGAGCTATCGACACGGTACACTCTTTCGTGCTGGGGAACGGCCTTGCGTGTTCACCGGCCAAGTTGGAACTCTTAGTTATCAGGAACAAACAAGCCTCATAGGCAGCACCCGACCCTCGGGAACCCATCGAGGTGCACATTGACACCCATCCAATACCCCGGTAGCTACGATCAGGGTTCTTGGCATGCTTATTTAGAATAATACAACACGGAAGCGATCCGCCGTCTACGTGTCACGGCGGCCCAGATAGGCGGGCTGGTGAGGCGCATTGCAGCCCGTCGCAGGGGGATGAGAGAATCCGACCTATGCAGGATCATGTAATGATACATGATAAGTCGAATCACGTACGCCTGCCTTTAGTATCATCTGCGTCGTAGAGAGGAAGAAGCACTTAACAGTATAATTAGAACAACATACAAGGCGGCCTTTGGCCTGCCGGCATACGCCAACTCAGATCGACTGCTGCAGTTGGGGAATTTTTAACACGCTCGCTGAGCTAATCGAAGCCCATAAGACGGCAAGAGTGATCCGCTTGTTGTGCAGTGTTGGCGAACGCGTAATTCTCGAGAGACTCCATATCCGCCCCCTTGATTGAATTGGAAAACGGTTATTGCCAGCACTGAGCACTAGTGGGCGCTCTACTAGATGGCTTCGAGAACCATGGCTTTCGGCGACCCTTGTGAGCAGACCGAGTGGCTCGCACATGTGTCAACGGGTCTGAGCTGGCCAGTATAGCCTCCCACCGCTCTGGAAAAGGGATTGGTAGTAGGTCCGCCGGTGGCGGTGCCTTTGTGCAGCTCCATAGAATCCGGCCGTGCAGTAAGTCCGCCTGTGGCGGCGCCTTTTTTCTGCCCCATAGAATCCGGTCGTACCAGGCTATCTTGCTGCATTGTTTGCAAGTCGGATTGTATCACGTTGGATACATGTGGCCTAGTGTCAATGGGCTAAAGAAGGCTCGCGTCTGGAGCCGACGCCCCGTTGAGGAGGTATGCGCAACATCACATTACTAGCCGACATTACTAGCAGACTCGTTGTTAAACCAGTAGTCAAGAACATGCTGCCAGGCAGACACGACGCCCGCAGGAAATTAAGGGCGCAGGCCCTTGAGAAACAGTACGAGAACGAATGAATCATGATGAATTTTTATGGCGCAAGGGAAGCTTTGGCCAAAGAGCGCCATGGCACAAGGTTGTTTTCATTTCACAAGGTGGGGTTAAAGACCCATTTCCCAAGCATTTCACGCCAAAGAAGCCGAGCACCAGGCAGGGGAAAGCTTGTACCCATTATATCACCGGTGGGTACCCGGCGGCACTGGGGATCGAACCCCGCACCTCCCGCATGCAAGGCGGATGCTCAAACCATTAGGCCATCGCTGCGGTAGTACGAGAACGAACCACGAGCAGTGTACGTGGGTGCGGCTCAACACATCAAAGGGGGAACATACGGGGCATGTATGCCACGCCAAGTCAGTACTCGTTAACGACATAACCTTTCACGCTCGCTCTATACACGAGTCAGAGGAAGTAGCTATCGCACTTGCCACCGCGGATCCCTGCACCAAAACTATTCTAAGCGACCCTAAGAGCGTCATTCAAAATTTTTCCAAAAACTCGGTTGAGCGCGCTTGCAATGCGAATTCCGCGCTACCGAACTCTCGATCACAACATCAGTCTCGTATGGGTTGTGGCTCACGCGGGTAACTCCGGAAACGACGGGGTCGACCGTCTAGCCTGAGGCTTAACCAACCGGGGGACGGAAGACCTCTCTGGAACGGACGGCTCCGCCGAGGCGCCTCGCTCGTACGCGGAGATTGTAAACTTCTATCGCGTATCCCACGCCTCACCCCGACCCCGGACAGGGCGCAAGCTACGGTACTCAGACACATAAAACAAAGGCCATCCTTAACCCCTACCAATTATGTTTAAACACAAAACGTGAATATGACCCTGCATACCAGTACTGCGGTGACGGGACGCACGCCACCCAAGACCTTATTTTATGGGAATGCGCCAGCAAACCCCCTCCGACGACACTCTTTCCAGCTCCTTCGGTGGTGGAATAAGAGAAGCTCTTGGCCAGTTCAAGAAAAATAACACAGCTGCCACTCATCACGCGAGCTCAAGGGGTCGCCGCCGACTGGAGACCACCCTTGACTCGCCCCACCTCAACTAATCCCGTCCATTTTGTGGCAATAACGTTGTAACCACCATCGCCACTCTCCTGTAGGAATGTGAACTCATTTTAGCCCATTGCATGCATCTGGCAACACGGATCATAGTCGCGCCAGCTTGACTGCATGGTTGGGTACGCTGAAAGGCAAAATCGTTACTCGGAAGAAATTAGAATAACCTTAAAATATCGTTAGAGACATGCGCTGCGCCGTGTCAGTGCACGGCAAAGACCCTTGGTAGTCGAAATTGTTCCGGAGCTCTCCGCAATGGTATTCCTTTCTCTCTTTCTTTTTTCACTCCCACCTTCTTTCCATTACGGCGCGGTTCGTGTGTCCATGCAGATGGCGGTGGTGGCGAAAAACTTTATTTAGAGAAGGCCAAAGAGAAAAAGAAAATTATGATGCTGCCGCTCCGCGGGTGGCCTTCTGGCTGCCGGTCGTGGCCTCCATGTCATGCTTGGCAGTGACTTCAACTGCCCAGGTCGTAAACCGTAGTTGAATATACTGCTCCGAGGTGGCCAAAGCCGCCTCCCACAGCATCGGACTGTTTAAGTGCTAGGAGGCGGGGGGAGAAAGTGCCAGACATAAAAAAAGGAGCATTGTCTGCTCGGGGGCGGCTGCGAAGCATGCATTCGGGTGATAAGGCACAGGGGTGAATAAGAGCAAGGCGGGCCGGAGAGAAGAAGGTGTGGGCCTGCAAATGGCGCCACGTGCTCTGTTGGAGCCTGGAGGTAGACTTGTGAGAAGAGGGAGGAATAGCCGGGAGTTGCGGTGATGCTGGGTGATGTCATGGAATGTGAGGAGGAAGTCACGCGTGTCCATCCCGGAGTGCAGGTGGCCAGGACGGTCGGTGGGGTAGCCAGAAATTTTTTTCGGGGGGGGGGGGGGTAGGGCTCATGTTGCAGCGCGGCCTCCTCATAGGATTTGTGGAAGGATCAAAAGTAACAATAATAACTGCATTGTCATTGCCATTGACAATGCCATTGTGTATCAGGTAACACTATGCACAGTCTAGGCAAGTGAAATATGTATTTTTAAAATAAAAGAAAGCATTCGTATGTCTTAAAAATCGTGGCAGACATGATTACAAAACAAAACTGAGCAGGGGACAAGACACAGGAGGAAGGAAACAGGACGAGCTCGTCCTGTTTGCTTCTCTTCTGTGCCTTGTCCCCTGCTAAGTTTTACGTCTTGTATTCATGTCATACCAACTATCCCCTATCGTCCACTCGTGGCAGATATAACTGATACCAATGCTTCCATGTTTTTGCGTATTTAATATGTAAAGAAATATCGCATGAAGTCTAGAGCTATATCGGTCCGGAACCAGCAAAGCAGTGCATGCCGCTGCTATGAAAAACATAAATGCCAAGAAATTAGCATGTAGAGGGAAAATATTTTATTGAATGTTTGTCGTTCAAGAACCTTCACATTTTGCCACATATACACCGGCCAGGAAAAAATCTCAATGACGCTGCCCTTCGTTCAAGTGTACTGGGCAACAGCAGCTGTCACTGGTCATGTATTGCGAGTAATTGCACCGACATTTTCGTCGCAACAGCGAGCCATCTATAGGCCCTTCAAAGCGTGTGCTAGGATGGAGCCGCTTGCGTTACTTGACTTTATGTGCATGGCATTGCCACGAAATCCAACCCGAGTTAGCAATGTTCGCGCCAAAATGTATTTTCTAGTCTGAAGAAAAACTGTAGGTGACCAAATCCAGAATGACTTCCGGCGCCGGTGGTTATTTTGGTCAGCGGTGCATAACAGTCGCAAAAAATTGCGGGGGGGGGGGGGGGGGGCTGAAGCCCCATAAGCCCCCCCCCCCCCCTGGATACGCCCTGAGCTCGCGATGAAATTTTCCGCCTCATTTACAGGTGCCCCGCGTGAGCCGTAACCCAGAGGAGTTAAATAGGACAAGAACGGGAGGAGGAGTGCTTAAGGATGCTGAGCGCAGAGGAGATGATTCGACCCTTTGCAAAGTAGCCGACTGCAGTCTTGGAGTCGCTCAATATGAAACGGACCGGGGTGGCAGCAAAGGGGAGGGCAATGGTTGCCTCCTCGGCGGCCGTGGAGGTGAGAGCAGGGATAGTGGCGATGGAGAGGGGAAAGTGTATGCGAGACGGTGGCCAGGGCATAAGCAGGGTGGGAAAGGTATGGTGCCGCATAAACATGCACAGCGTTGGACTCAGCGCCGTACCGACACCAGATGGTGGAGGCGTGGGCAGATCGGTGGGCGGCGTGATGCTCAGGGTGCATATTCTTGGGAGGGGGGTTGACTGTGGACATGGAGAAGATAGAGGATGGTCAGGGCAGGGTGACACAGGCAGGGGGACGTAGGGGTCAAGGGGAAGACCAGGTGAACTGTCTCATCCGCCAAGCCTACAAGTCGGCACTCGCGCTCCCCACCTCCACTCCCACTTCTCATCTGCTGGCGATGTGCGTTCACAACACTCTTTGAACTTGGGGAGGCCTATGGCACAGCACTACTCGAACGCCTATCTCGTAGCACCCCTGGAAGATCCCCTCTATATTCCACGGAGATGTGAGACAGTTACTACGCCATCTCCTTTCCTTTCCTAAAAAAAACCTCTTAGAGCGTCACGAAACGAAAGGAACGGCCCATAACTGGCACCCATGGGTCAAGTGACGCCTCAATCGCGCTTTGAGCTACGCGGCAGTAGTCACAGAAGGATGTGCGCTGCATGCCTTTGTGGTGGTGAAAAAAATGTTTGGCTGCGGTTTAACTCTGGTTAACCCACGAGGCTAACGAAAAGAGTTCAGCTTAAGTTAAGGACAACGCAGCGAGCCATGGAAAGAAAAATGATAGGTGTAACGTTAAGAGATCGGAAGCGGGCCGAGTGGGTGAGGGAACAAACACGGGTTAATGACATCCTAGTCGAAATCAAGAGAAAGAAATGGGCTTGGGCAGGGCATGTAATGCGAAGGCAAGATAACCGCTGGTCTTTAAGGGTAACGGAGTGGGTTCCAAGAGAAAGTAAGCGTAGCAGGGGGCGGCAGAGGGTTAGATGGGCGGATGAGATTGGGAAGTTTGCAGGCAAAGGGTGGATGCAGCTGGCAAAGGATAGGGTTAATTGGAGAGACATGGGAGAGGCCTTTGCCCTGCAGTGGGTGTAGTAAGGCTGATGATGATGATGATGATGAACCCAAGTTGAATTGCGACAGCTTCGTTCCCTCGGCGTTTTGCCTCCATAAAAACGGCGGCTGCGTTTTTATGGAGGCAGAACGCTAAGGTGCCCGTGTGCTGTGCGATGTCAGTGCACGTTAAAGATCCCCAGGTGGTCGAAATTATTCCGGAGCACTCCACTACGGCACGTCTTTCTTTCTTTCACTCCCTCATTTATCCTTTTCCTTAAGGCGCTGTTCAGGTGTCCCGCCGATATCAGACAGATACTGCGCCATTTCCTTTCCCCAAAAACCAAATATTATTATTATTAATATTCCTCGGCACGTCGTCAACGCCGTGTCTCATTCCGACTCTCTCGAGAATTCAAACCGGTTTCTTCCGGAGTTGAAGAGTCACTCCGGAACATGGCACGACTTCTGCTAGCCGCATCTTCGTTACGACGCTTCTAGAGTCATGCGGCGCGTTCTTCTGGCGTCTCTTGAGCGCGTATGTATGTATGTATGTATGTATGTATGTATGTATGTATGTATGTATGTATGTATGTATGTATGTATGTATGTATGTAGGTAGGTAGGTCGGTAGGTATATATATATATATATATATATATATATATATATATATATATATATATATATATATATATATATATATATATATATATATATATATATGCACCTCCTCTTCCTCTGCCCAGCCGAGCACATCTGGTGGAGGGAGCGGCGAGGGCAGCAACGTCGACTGCGGCGCTATCTGTTGGAGCGCGGCGGCGGCGTTTCTAGACAACGGCGGCTCAAGGTCGGTCGTCGGCCAAGGCATACGGCTGAAGTGCGCGACGGGCCGAAATGGCTGGCTTGCGTAGTAACGCTTTCGCTTTAAACCATTTATTTGTGAGTATTAACGCGACCGTTAAAGAACTTGTGTCGGAGAAAAGCCGGTGTCGTCGGCATCGGCCGTGAGCGAAAAAGCCCTCCTCCCCCCTGTGAGCGAAAAATACCTCCTCCTCCTCGCAATGTACGCCACTGCCCCAACAGATGGCGCGCGACGGCAGCGCCTCCTAGTGTTCTTGTATATGCTCCCGGAGCATATACAGAAACGCGCGGGTTTAAGTTGCAGTCGTAGTTCGTCGGCACATCCTTCTCGACAAACCCGACGCCAAGAACGCCAGCATAGATTCCGCTCCGAACGAACGGCTAGCAAGCCGCAATCTTCGTGGTGAACGCGCTTTGGATGTGCGCTGCGCTGTTCGCCGCTCACCGCGTGATCCCTGCGTGCCCACACGGCCCCACTGCGCTCGAACGAGACGAGCGGGAGGCGCTAGTGGTGGTGGTAGTGGTTTTATTAAAAGTAATAGAAAAAGGAAGGAAAAGATTTTTGCTAGCCCCGGCTTCTGCCATCGATACAGAAGCACCTGAGCTGGGGCAGCGGAAATAAAGGATAGGAGGCAGAAGGATTTCATTTCTCCTTCTGTTTCCTCCGGAGCAACCATCCCGTTAGTCCACAGAATTAGGGTCCTTGGCATGATAATTGAAGCCAATGGCGTCAACGGCGAAACGATCTCTAAATTACAGCACAAGACGGCTAACGCCATGCGAATCCTCAAGAGGGTCACCACAAGAAGAACGGAATGAGGGAGGCGAGTCTTACACGACTCATACACTCTTTCGTCATGAGCCATATTGCGTACGTCGCGGCATTCCACAACTGGTACAAGGGAGAAAAAGCCAAGATCAACGTCCTCATCCACAGGGTGTACAAGATAGCACTGGGTCTACCCGAGTCCACCAGCACGCAACGCTTGCTCCAGCTCGGGCTTCACAGCACGCTTACCGAAATCGCCGACGCGCAGCGCACTTCACAACTAGAAAGATTAGCGGGCACGAGAGCAGGACGCCAGATCATGGAAAGTGTCGACATCCGTTACCATGCACAATAAGGCCAGAAAGTCGCTGTTCCGGACGCGATCAGACAAGCCCTAAGGGTCGACCCGATTCCACGGAACGTCCACCAAGAACACAACCGGGGAAGAAGAGTGGCCAGGGCCAGAGCTCTCCTACACAGCCACGGAGACGAAATGGGGAAAAGGTACGTTGACGCCGCGGAATACGCAGAACGCTCGCGATTAGCGGTTGCGGTCGTCGATTCGAGTGGCGAAACGCGCATAACGGCAAGTGTAGCATGCGAGCCGCAGAAGAAGCGGAGGAAGCGCCGGTGACCCTCACCCTCACGGATCCGACGTGCACCACAGTTCTCTGCGACTCGCGACAAACGGTCAAAAACTTCGCCAAAGGATGGATCTCACAGACAGCGGCCCGAATCCTGAGCAATTGAAAAGTCCAGTGGGAGGAAGCTTTTCAAACCAGAATCCAGTGGTTCCCGGCGCACATGGGAGCAGTATCGAACACATATCGCAACCGAAACGAGACAGCACACGCCAAGGCGCGCGAGCTCGCGAACCGCGCCGGCGACCGTCGTCCATGGGACAGCACCAAAGACTGACTACATACAACGAAATAACCAAGACACTCTGCCTGGCCCGCCGAACCTTCCCTCCGCCCAACGACAAGCTGGACAGGGAGCACGCGGTGGCCCTCAGACAACTGCAGACGCTCACGTACCCCAACCCGGCACAATACCACAGACTCTACCCCGGAACATACCCGACGAATATATGCAAGGTCTGCCACACTGCTATAGCAACTTTACCCCACATGCTCTGGGACTAGCAAAAACCCTGACGATGCTAACTCCGGAACCCTTCCGCCGCGGTGGGCTGCTGCCTTGCGCAGCCCCAGCCTCGGTGACCAACTCTATGCCGTCCAGCAGGCCCGCGAGGCGACGGCGAGGCAACACCTCGACGTCCCCACGTGGGAGACCTAAGGCCCCGTCGGCGAAAGCTCTACAGGACTTTTGAATAAAGTTGTTACCAACCAACCCGCTTTCCATTCGCAACGACGTTGTCCAGTCTCCTCGGCAAGCTTCTAAAACACACCGTCACCGAACAAAATCCTCTCGCATGCGTTTCAGAGGCGTCGATGGGACGCGCCCTGTTCTTCAACGGGCCCGCGTCCACAGCCAGTCCAGTACAATTTAAGACGCGCACCGCCTGTGTGCATGCCGAGAAGAGCCTGTAGGTCGAAAGAAGGTGTAAGAATGACATGGTCAAAAGCTGGCAGCGATAACAAGAAAAGCAACAGAGCTGAAGAAGCGCAGAAGGATATACTTCAAAGGGGAAGGAAAAGGAGGGAATGGGTAATAGGGTGGCTGTAACCACGCAGAAGGAGAGGACTGCGCCGGTCTGGCAGTGATGGGACGAAAGTATGGAAAAAAATGGAGATAAAGGAAAAGGAAGGAAGGAAGATGTGTTGCTAGTTTCTATGACATATAATTAAAAATGAAAAAGAAACATGAGACGGAATAAACGTTAATTGTAAGAGGTGCATGGCGAGGGGGAACGAGATACTCTGCGATAATCTGCCATCAGCGGAGTGATACGTAAATCAGTGTCCACGATTACTTTTATCTCCGCGGGCATAATTTGCGGCTACATTGCCTGCTACAGAAACTATTTATTCACAAAAGCCTAACAAAAGGCAATAAAATCGTAAGCGAAGCAGCCGCAAGATTGGCAGAGAGGTCCTCCACGCGTTGGTTGACTCCTCCTAGCTTTTTCGTTGAGTTCAAAAAAGGCGTGAGCCGGGACGTTTAAACCGATTTAAATTAGGGAACTCGGCCACGCAGGACAATAATTGAAAGTTTCTAAGAATGCTCGGTATGTGTAGATCGAGTTCCCGCGGTAAAAAGACGAGTTGAGATTCCTTTTTAGTCTATCTTTAAGTGATCTTTGTTATAATTTGCAATGAAAAGGTTTACAAGTATTTCTGTTTCTTTTGTTAACTCTCGTTGGGGCATTTATAGCATTCCTACACCAGTGAACATTGAACAGTGTGTCTAATATTCGCGTCGCAATGCTAGCTGTATGACAAGAGCCTAATATTAGGCCACTACCAAGAACACTATTGAACTTGTAATGATTCACAAATTCACTAAGAGAATCCAGAAAAGAAAAGAAAGCACTCGTATTGCCAGAGGGAGGGTGCGATAGCACGCACAAACACACATGAGCGGAATTTGAGCGTGTCTCATAATGGGCGTTTGCAACACAAAATATATCAAGAAGTTCACATTGTAATTCATTTTTGACCAAAAGCGATACGCCACAACCTCGTTTAACCTGGTGATTCAAGCAATAGCTCTTGAAAGCTAGTATATGTCAACTGGGTCGTCCACCCGCTGTGCAACCATGTTTCCGAAAACATAAGCGCACGAATCGGCAGCCTAACTTCAGCTAGAAAGCATTCGAAATCATATTGTTTCCTTCTTCCTGAAAACAGGGTATAGTGACCATTGTCAAAGATTCCTGGAAATTCTCGCAAAGAAATACGAGATCCAATGTACAGAACGGGGTTTGCAGAAAAAGAGGCATTCGAGACTACGCGTATTTAGAATAGGGTGACGCTACCAGTTAGAGTCAGAAATGAGCGCGAAATTCTTGAACGTGCTTCATTCGTTTACGTGGCGATAATTGTAGTAGCACTGTGAACAGCTTGGAGCCAGTGCGCAGGCGCAGGACAATAACGCCCCTGCGGTAATTATGCTGCGCCTGGGCACTGGCTCCAAGCTATCACCCTAAGAACCTAAGCGATAGAGCCACCCTATTCTGAAAGTTAAATTAAAAACAGATAATAACAAGACAAATGTCGAAATGGCTTCTACATCATGAGTGCCGAATTAGTCAGCAAGCAACTACACTAAGCACCTTGCAAACGTATGCAAAAAAAAAAGGCAATTGAAAATTGATATAGTTAGCCGAGTCTACGCAACCAAGATGTCTTGAAGAGATTAAAAGTATCTGACGTGCTTCATACACCATAATCATCCTATAATAATCGTGTTATGCACTACTCGAGCATTGGAGTCCTACGTTCTACTGATGTCAAAGAATGAGTTGCCGGGATAAAATAAAACGCAACTGGATTAAGCCCTTCAGATCGGCGGGAACAACGTATTGCTATAAGCATTTAATGGGCATGAAAAGAGAAAAGGTCACTTGCGGCATTGGAAAACACAGCGCATAGTGCAACACAAGCATCATCATACCTGCCACGGTGGCGTTGAAAGCGGTGCTAAAGCCCCTCACTGGCGACGTCATCAATGATCGGCTCGTACGCGTAGCATTTGTAGTGTGGAATAAAATTTACTTGAAATGTTCTTGCTTTCACGGAAAGTTTAAACCAATGGCTGGCGTCACCACGCATTTTATTCAATGAAATAGATGGATGTCTTTTGATGTACGTCTCGTGAATTTATTAATAAATTAATGTTGCTCATTCTTGAGTATATTTTATGGTCGGTCTGGATTTTTCTTTTTTTTTCGTTTGAATGTTTTCTGTATGTACCGGACTTAATGTATATTCGACTAAGGAGCTTTCCACTTAATATTCTTGAGTCTTAAATCTCGAAGTCGTAATTTCTAAGGACAATCCATGTGTATTGAGTTTATACTAGCCGTCCTTGCAGATCCTTAATTCTGCACTTTAAGGTGCATAATCGAAAAATTGTCATGCGCGGGATCGCAAAAGCATGCGTAACTAAAAGCCGCCTTGCAGAGCTTATGTTTGCATGCCTCTATATCCAAAACTCGCCTCCACGAACAGGTGAGGAGGCTAAGCGCGGGAGGATACCTATTTTGTTCAGCGCAGCGTAGTTCACAAGCTTGCTTGCCAGAGGCAGGACCCAAAATAACAAGTGAATTAATGTTGACCAAAGAGTCAGGAAGGAAACAGCATTCATCCAGGACGTGCCCTAAAAAAGCTGCGAGCAAAGCTGGCGTGAGGTTTCCGTTCTATTCCTGTATAAACTAGGTGGAGCTGAGCAAACGAGTGAACGAGGAAGAAAAAAGGTTGTAGATTTTAACGTACTGTTATAAACCGAGTATACGTGCGAAAGCATGTGTTCGGGCCCTCGTGCAGTGACCAGCAAAGCTCATGAATCTTTTCGCGCGCCCCCGTGAAGTCAACACCAATTCACGGCAATATTTATTTATATTCATTTCATTCCTGCACGGGCCAGGTCGATCACCGTCAATGTCAAGCTTCACACAAACTTGTTGACCCGGTTACAATGCTCGTGAAGTAGTGCTTCAGCACTAAAATATTTTCGGAAACAGCATCAGAAGTTTGGTGTAGCGTTGCTGTATTAAATGAAATTTCGACGCGGCAACTTTTTTATCGGCGAGACTGAATGCTGCATCAGCGATCCAATCAGTGAGGTCGAAAAAGGGATAGAGAATAAGTCACGCCGAAACCATCTAGCAGCCATACACTGTGCTGAGAGCGAAAGCTGTGAAGCGGTTTTGAATCCGACCGCAATTTTTTAATCGGACCGCAATCATTGCCAAGTATAAAAACGCGATATAAAGGCTTATTTCCGAATCCCATATCAACTTAATAAATGACATGTGCATCAGCAGGACGTCGAAAGCTCTCTTCCAAAAAGTATATGCATTTCTTATTCAGTTATGCTGAATATTTCCTCCCAAGAGTGTGGCTGTGTGGTTTGGTCTCTTATGTTATTTGGGGAATTTGTATTGATTAAACTTCTGTTGGGGAACTGCATCAACATATTTGAGTAGATTGTGCCGACTGAATTCCTCTAGTGAAGCTTCATCTCCAATGTTTGAGGAATTCGTATGGAATGAATTTCACTAGCAGAACTACATCAACACCTTTGATGACTTAGTGTAGCCTAGATTTCTGCAGTGAAGTCACGCCAACAACGTTTGAGGATTTTGTATTGACTGAATTTTTGGAGTAAAATAACATCAATAATTTAAATGAAATTATGCGGACTGAATGTCTGCAGTTAAGCCACATCAAGAATATAGGAGCAATTCGTATTGAATAAATTTCTGAAATGAAACGATTTCAATAACTTCGATGAGTTTATGCGGACTGAATTTCTATAGTGAAGCTACATCAAAAATATTTGAGCAATTTGTATTGAATGAATTTCTGTAATGAAAGTACATCAAGAACTTTGATGGGTTGATGTAGAGTGAATGCCTATAGTGAAATCACATCAAAAATATCTGTGGAATTTATATTTCATGAATATTTGTGGTGAGAAATACATCAACATCTTTGACGAGTTTGTACGGACTAAATTTCTTATGTAAATTCGCATCAAACGCTCCGTGTGGTTTAAATGGAGGTCTCTCTACAGAACCAGAGTCTCTGTCGACTTCCTGATGTGTCCATAAGAACTCCATGAGAACTCAACAAATATTCCATGACCATTTTTATAAGGGTTTACTCATGGCGTAGTTGGGATGTCTACCTAGATATGTGAGAGAGTTATGGCGTCATTTCCTTTCCTCAAAAACTAAATTTCATTTTGCACCTGCACAAACCATGACGCGCACAGTTCCGGTCACCGCTAAATGCCCGTCTGAAGCCCGAAGAAGTCGGGAAGGGTTGCACCCACGCTGCCGCCCGCAGGGGCCAAACCGTCATGTTATCACCGGGCTCCGTGTTAGGACCACCTGACGTCTTCAAAGGTTTCGTCTGCCAGTCTTCCAAATTCAAATCCACATCCCCTGCGCGAAGTTAGTTCACGTTAAAAACCCCAGGTCTCTGAAATTACTGACGGCTTCCACTACTGCGTCTCTCATAGCCTGGGTCGCTTTGGAACGCAGAACTCCATAAGAACAAGACGAACACGGTCACACCTATCGTACCTGACAGCAAGCTATTTGCATTTACTTTCATCTCTACAGCATAGATGGCGCTCTGTTCCACAGCTAACGCTAAAGGAGTATACCCCTGGAGAGGAAAGAGGAAGCCACGAAGTTGGTGGAATAAGAAAATTAGGGAGGCCATCGAACAACGACGGTTGGCATCACGGGAACACAGAGAAGCAAAGAGGGTGCAGTTATCTGAAGAGGAAATAGGCCGAAAATGGGAATCTTATCGGCAAAAGAAACAGCAAGTGCAGCTCCTCGTCAGGCTAAAATAAAGGAGTCCTCTGATCGCTGGCTGGCTGAAGTTCGCGATAAAACTAAAGGGGGCCAAGAAAATTCTGGAACCATATAAGCTGGCTGGGCAAAGTGAATCACAGAAAGCAGGACCAGGTTCACGATGCCGAAGGAAAATGTTTAGAGGGAGATGACGCTGGGAAATACATTTCATCAGTTATAGCTGAGTCATTTAAGAAAGACGATAGAGTAATCACCCCAAACGAGGGAGCAACACAGGAACGCACAATAGAAAACAGCGTGGAACTGACGAATCTTAACTGGAAAAAGGCGGAAGCAAATATTCCAAGATGTACGTCAGCAGTGATCGACGAAATTCCAATCAAGCTAATTAATGAACTTGGCCCAAGAGGCAAGGAAGCGCTGATAAAAGTATTGGAGGCAGTCATAACGAATCAGCGAATTCCACACAGCTGGAAACAGAGTAAAATGAATTTGATTTATAAAGGAAAAGGCAATAATACGAACATAAAATCCTTCCGACCGATTACGATAACATCAGTTACATACAGGCTGGCGATGCAGGCGGTGAAAATGAAAATGCAGTCATGGGTAGAAAGTAATAAAATACTCGGAGAACTTCAGAACGGGTTCAGAAGTGGTAGGCGCTTAGATGATTGCCTGTTCGTGCTTACCCAGTGCATAGAAATAGATAAGGCGGAAAACAGACCTCTGTATTTAGCCTTCTTGGACTTAAGCGGTGCATACGACAACGTTAACAGGGAACTCCTGTGGAACATATTAAAAGGTGCAGGTGTCAGTCATGAGGTAATTAATTTTCTACAGGAAATATATCGAGAAAATGAAGTTGAAATAACATGGGAAGGAATTAAGAGTACAACAACTATCCAGATACACAAAAGATTAAGGCAAGGTTGTCCTCAATCACCGCTGCTGTTCATGTTTTATATGATAAGTATGGAAAGAAAGCTACAAGGAAGCAATCTAGGTTATGATCTGTCATGCACATTAGGCGGAAAGGTTGTTGAGCAACGACTACCGGGTTTAATGTATGGGGACGATATTGTACTGTTAGCAGATAGCCAGGAAGATTTGTAAACTTTGGTGAATTGCTGTGGAGACGAAAGAGACAATCTAGGTTTCAGTTTTAGCGCAGCTAAGTCAGGTGTGATGGTTTTCAACGGCAAAACTGATCAGGAGCTTACAATACAAGGCCATGAAATACCCCGAGTGGCCGAATACAAATATCTCGGGGTATGGGTAAACGAAGGGCATATGTACACGGGAAAGCACGAACGGTCTCTCATAGCAAAAGGGCGAAGAGATGCCGGGATAATGAAACACAGGGCATTGTGGGGGTACAACAGGTATGAAGTCCTCTGAGGTATTTGGAAAGGAATAATGGTGCCGGGGCTTACTTTCGGGAATGCGGTTCTATGCTTAAGGGCTGCAGTTCAGTCGCGATTAGAAGTAAATCAGAGAAATGTGGGAAGATTAGCACTAAGTGCCCACGGAAAAACCACAAACGAGGCAGTAGAGGGGGATTTGGGCTGCGCAACAATCGAAGCACGGGAAGCTCAGAGTAAAGTACTATACGAAGAACGCCTGAGGAAATTGGATGATAACAGGTGGGCAGCTCAGGTATTTAAATACCTGCACAGAAAGAGCTTTGACACACAGTGGCGGAAACGAACTAGAAAGCTGGCCAGTGAGTTTGTCAGAGACGAGGAAGGAGAAAGAAATAGCATTAAACGACAGGTTAAAAACGTCGAAGGCAAAAATTGGATAGATTCAATGGAAAAGAAGCATAGTGTAGAACTATAGCGATGCTGGAAAAGGCAGATCAGGAAGGAAACGTTTTATGATAACTCAAGAGGCAGTGCCCTCCTCTTTGAAGCTAGGTCAGGGTGTCATACAACGCGCAGCTACAGAAAAAAATTTAACGAAGATGACACACGTGCTGTGTGTGGTAAATCTGAAGAAACAATAGAACACCTGATCCTAAAATGCGATGGTATCCATCCCGATGTCGATGCAGGCACAGTCACTCTTCCTGATGCCTTAGGGTTTAGAGATAGCAATAGTCATGTAAATAAATCTGCTGTGGAAATTAGCAAAGAGCGATTTGAGGATTGGTGGCACAAAAGCAGAGAGGTGACATAAGTTTTAAAGTGTAGGAAGACGTTTTTTTTTAAAGGAAATGGCGAATTGTATTAACAACTTAAAGCAGAGTAAAAAAAAATAAAGGAAAAAAACTGACCATAGTGGCAACAACCGCTGCCCCGTTTCAAAGGGGACGCTGCTACCTTCCATCCATCCATCCATCCAACGCTTTGACAGCCGTGCGGTGCGGACGCATGTTTCGGTGCTCTTCTAATTACGCGAGGTGACCGGGACCGGACGGACTGACGACAGCGAGAGTGCCGTGACTACGTCAAATAGATGAGTTCTTTCCTTTAATATTGAAGCGGGAAGACCCGAAGCGGGAAGACCCGACGGCGGAACACCTCCTGTGGTTGGACTATGCACTGCCCGTGTGACCATTTCCGGCCGCCATACATCCGTTCTATTCTCTGTTCTGAACCAGAGCCCTCATGACGCCATTCTTGGCCTCGACTTCCTGTCTGAGCATTCAGCCCTCATCAACTGCGCCACCAGTGTTGTCCAGCTTGACCTTCCCCTTTCTGCTGAGTCACCGTCCCCAGTTGTACCTCGCCTCTGTGCTGTCGACTTTGTCCGTCTAACGCCTAAAGCCGCAACTTACATTTCTTTCTCATCTGTTCCTCCGGTCCCTGATAGTCCCTACGCAGTCACTCCGGAACTTGACGTCGCCCTCTCGCGAAGTATTGCGCTTGCGCACACTGTCTGTACAATGTCGGCCAACCGAGCGTACCTTCCGGTTCTGAACTTTCGCTCGTCTATCTAACCGCTCCCGCAAGGCATCTCACTCGCCACGCTCTGCCCGACTGCCGAATGTGTCATATCAATCGTGGACACCTGCTTACCTTCTACTCATCAAAGCCTCTTGCCTGTGGCCACATCAACCGAGAAACCAACGGACGACTACGCCGACATGATCTCTTCTGACCTACCGCCGATGCAAGCTCACGATCTTAGGTGCCTTTTATAATCTTTTCGCGACATCTTCGACTTTGATGCCCGTGTTTTGGCTCGTACCTTTGTAGTGACGCATCGCATAAACACTGGTGATGCCGCTCCTATCCACAGACGTCCGTATCGCGTGTCGAGCGCTAACGCACCGTACAATCAAGAGGTGGACAAGATGATCGCAAAAGACATCATCGAGCCCTCGTCAAGCCCTTGGGCTTCACCAGTTGTCCTGCTAAAAAAGAAGGACGGCAGCTGGCGCTTCTGCGTTGATTACCGGCACCTAAACCGCATCACAAAAAGGACATATATCCTCTCCCGAGGAACGATGATGCATTAGATTGCCTCCACGGCGCCAAATATTTCTCTTCAATTGATCCTCCGCCGGGGTACTGGCAAATTGCCGTTGATGAAAAGGAAATCTAGAAGAGAGTGGTGAGGGGCTAGTTGGTACTTTATTATCGAAACATTGAATAACTGCGCAAAAAGTACGAGTGTTTCTTCTCTCTTGTCCCGTCTTTTTTGCGCAGTTATTCAATGTTTCGATAATGATGAAAAGGACCGCGAAAAGACCGCCCTCGTGACGCCTGATAGCTTATACTAATATAAAGTCATGACATTCGGACTCTGTAACGCGACGGCTACCTTTGAACGAATGATGAACTCCCTTCTTCACGACTTTAAGTGGTCTACCTGCCTCTGCTACCTTGACGATATTGTGGTTTTCTCGCCTACTTTTTCCGCGCACCTCGAACGCCTCTCCAGTATTCTGACAGTGTTCCTTAACGCCGGACTTCAGCTGAACTCATCGAAATGCAAATTCGGTCGCCGCCAACTCACTATTCTCGGACACCTGGTTGATGCTTCTGATGTCCGGCCAGATCCAGTCAAAATTCAAGCCGTCAAGGACTTTCCTCTTCCTAGGTCTTCGAAAGATGTGCGCAGTTTCGTCGGCTCGTGCTCGTATTTTCGCAGTTTTATCAAAGATTTTCCCGGCATCGCTCGCCCCCTCACCGACCTTCTTAAGAACGACACCCCCTTTAACTGGGGCCCTGCTCAAGAGCACTCATTTTCCTCGCTCGTTCAATTGCTAACCTCTCCGCCCATCTTAGCCCATTTTGACCCGTCGTCTCCCACAGAGGTTCGCACCGACGCCTCCGGATATGGGATCGGTGCCGTGCTAGCCCAACGCCAACAGGGACAAGATCGCGTCATCGCTTATGCCAGCCTCCTACTTTTCGCCGCCGAGCAAAATTACTCCATTAATGAGCGCGAGTGCCTCGCCCTTGTCTGGGCTGCAGCTAAATTCCGCCCGTACCTGTTCGGCCGCTCATTCGCTGTTGTCACTGATCACCACGCTATCTGTTGGCTGACTTCACTAAAAGATCCCACCGGTCGCCTTGGTCGCTGGGCTTTGCGCCTCCAAGAATATTGATACTCTAGTGTACATGTCCGGTCGTCGCCACCAGGACGCTGACTGTTTATCCCGGTACGCTGTGGAGCCACCCGACCTAGAAGACGCTGAGATCCTGCCCTGCCTCTTAGCTATCACTGCTCTCACCAATATCGTCAACGAACAGCGCCACGACTCCTCTTTCCGCCCTATCTTTGATGGCCTCCGCTCTGCAAACCGATCTCCGTCTCTGCAACTTTATGTGCTCCAGAATGGCATTTTATATCGCCGCAATCTACGCTCCGATTGTCCTCCATTGCTGCTCGTCATACCCCAACATCTACGCTCTTCTGTCCTTGAAGAATTGCACGATCTTCCGACAGGCGGCCACCTTGGCGTGTCCCGCACGTACGCTCGAGTGCGCCACCGCTTCTTTTGGCCTGGCCTGTATCGTTGCGTCAAGCGTTACGTTGCCGCTTGCGAGCTGTGTCAACGTCGGAAAAGGCCCTCCACTTTGCCTGCCGGGCTCCTAGAACCCATCGACGTACCTCCGGAACCTTTTCACCGTGTTGCCCTCGGCCTTCTTGGCCCTTTTCCCACGTCCCTCTCCGGCAACAAGTGGATCGCTGTCGCAACTGATAATACGACTCGGTACGCCATCACGCGTGCTTTGCCTACCAGCTGCGCTACCGGTGTCGCTGATTTTCTTCTCCAAAACGTCATTCTTCACCATGGCGCCCCTCGTCAACTGCTCCCCGACCGTGGTCGTTATTTTCTGTCCCGAGTGATTAATGACATTCTTCATTCGTGTGCCACGCAGCACCAGCTCGCGACAGCTTACCATCCACAAACCAACGGGCTTACGGAACGGTTCAACCGCCCGCTCACCGGCATGTTAGCAATGTACGTCTCGCCAGACCACCGAGATTGGGACACTGCCTTGCCTTATGTGACTTTTGCGTATAACTCTTCACGGCATGACACAACCGGCTATTCCCCTTTCTACCTTTTGTTTGGTCGGCACCCCATCTTGCCTTTGGACACACTCATGCCGTCTTCTTCAGTCGCCAACACTGCTTACGCTCAGGACGCCGTCGCCCAGGCCTCGCTGGCGCGCCAAATAGCCCGTAGTCGGCTCCGTGCCTCACAAGCTTCCCAGAAGTCCTCCTACGACCGCCATCACCGGGTGGTAAAATATGAAGCCGGATCACTCGTCTTTCTCTGGACGCCGTCACTCAGCGTCGGTCTCTCCGAGAAGCTTCTTTCTCAATACAGGGGCCCTTCACGTGTGGTGCTGTGTCACCGACGTGAACTATGAAATTGCACCTCTTGCGTGCTCGCCATCTTCCTCCGGCCCCTCCACCGACGTCGTCCATGTCTCCCGCCTAAAACAATATCACGACGTTCATACGTCGTCACTCTAACGCTGAGACGGCGTCTCATCAGCCGGGGGTCCTGAAGCGGGAAGACGACGACGAGACTGAGCGAGTGAACGGGTGGACGAAGACGACAACGAAGTTCTCACTGTGTACTGAGTGCCGCTCGTAGCTGCTCCTTCGCTGATGTACATAGCTGTAAATATATTCTTTCCCGCAACAATATTTTGAGAATTTAGATCTACGCTAGTTTAAGTTAGCCAATTGAGGTGAAGTGCTCGCGAAAGAGCAGGTCAGTGACCTAGCGGCCAGGTATTTTCTGGCCTGCAGCTATAGATTTACACGACTCATTTGTTAGTTAAGTAGTTTAGACAGGTAGTATTCTTTTTCTAGGTGATCCCTTTTGCGGTTGGCAGAATTTTATTTGAGCATGTGCATGCAAGCGCTTTTTTAGCCTCTCGATACTCTAGCATTTTGTGGTAGCAATAATATCTGTAGAGGAGGCCGAAGGCGCGGATTTTATGTGCGTGTGTTGCGCATTAGGTGTGCGCCTGGACAGCGCTGACCAAGCTAACACCGACCTAGCGATATGTATGGATGCTCTAGAAAGAAAACTACAGGCAGAGGGGGATGAGAAGCGCCAACTCCAAGAACAATCTAGTCAACTGTTGGACGCAAAAATGTCTGACACCGCCATGTGAGGCCGCATTGGCGGACATTCCAGCGCCGGCCACGTGGATGGGCGTGCACCGGCATGGACAGCAATAGGAAAGTAAGTAAAGCAGGTTCCGACAGGAACAGCTACGCACACGTAGCCTCTATGAAGTCTGGAGGCGATGGAGATGGGGAACAAGCTAACAAGAAACGAGGTCATAGTCACTGATAAGAGGCAGCAAAATCCAGATGTTAGGAGGGAGGGAGAGGGAGAATGCCCTAGTGCTTATCGCTGGGGGCTCAAGCATGAGTAGGTGCAAAAGAACTATAAAGGAGCGTGTAAAGGATGATAAGCGGCTAGCAGTCGGGGCATTCCCAGGCAGGACAATGGACGCAGCACTGAGAGATACAACGAGCAAACTTTATGAGAATTTTAAATGATAAAAAAATAAAAATTGTTTTTTTGGGGAAAGGAAATGGCGCATTGTCTGTCTCAAATATCGGTGGACATCTGAACCGCGCTGTAAGGGAAGAGACAAAGGAGGGAGCGAAAGGAGAAAGTAAGGAAGGGTGCAGTAGCGCAGGGCTCCGGAATAATTTCGACCACCTGGGGATCTTTAACGTGCACTGACATCGCACAGAACACGGGCGCCTTTGCGTTTCGCCACCATCGAAACGGTGCAGCCGCGGTCAGGATCGAAACCAGGTACTCCGGCTGAGCCACCGCGGCGGGGCATTTTGCAGAGCGCAATTTGATGGTAGTAGCGGCGGGGCGAAATAATGTCCTGAATGGTGAAGCCGCACAAAGATTAGCGGAGGGAGTGGACGATATAAGAGCGATAGCACAGCAAGTGAAGGTCATGGTCTGCACAGTGCCCGGGGTGCAAGGACGGAACAGAGATGTTGCCAAGGACGCGTTGGCTGTTAATCTAGAGATAAAGATTTTAATCCAGGAGAAGGTATTTGAAGTGGCAGACATAAACGGGGAAGTGCAATGAGCAGGCTTTGGCAGAGGCTTTACACGAGCTGGCATCCATTTTAGTGGAAGGCTAGGAGTAGAGATCGGCTGGGGCCTGGCAGGTCGAGCAGTAGCTTTTTAAGGGGGTCCACTGCGGCTCAAAGCTTAGGAATAGGTAGAAGCAAACTAGAAAGTGTAACAATGGCGGCTGAAGCCAATAAAATGGTCGCTAGGAGGACCAGGAAGAAAACTACAAAAAACTACTAAATTTAACACCAGGATCAGGTACATAAACAGTAAAGCGGTAGAAAGAGAGCGAAATGGTTAGAAAAAGAACAGCAGTTAAAGGACAAAGAAGTAGGTGTATACGCGCTATGCGAGTTATTCTGGAGTCAGTGGAGATCTTAATCTCGCGTTCATGACCATGGCGTTGGTGTCCAACTGCAAAAGCGTGCTTTGATGGCGTTCCGCACTCTGGATAGGCAGCGCGCCCTCTCTGCCACCCTGAGAGGTGGCATGCCGTTAATGGTTGATCGCGAACGATTGATCACCAAATGAACGCTACGGACTAGCTATTGCTGCAGTGCCGCATGTCAGCCACAACGCTGTCAGCGCTGATGCATTCAGGCCACGTCTCTCTCACCACCGCCGCATGTATCAAAGCACGAATGAGGCGTCCGCATATCCAGGGATCCAGTTATGCGCTCTTCCTTTCCTCAAGGCCATCGCCGTCTAGAACACTGTCAACGCCAATGAACACAGTGAACGCCGACATCTTTCGCTCTGTATATCCTGGATTAGCTGACCGAATACACAATAATTTTTTTTTCGTGCGCGCCGCACGTTATGCCACACAGCCCCGCGGACGTTAAATTGTCTTCTCCTTGCAGCTTTGGAGCCTCGCAGCGAAGCCATCTTAAAAAGCGCCTTTTTATCGCTTTTGATATGCATTTACCTCTGAATATCGGCCTCGAAGGTGCCGCGTTATCATCATTCCGCGAGAGGTACGTCGAAACGGCCAGACGCTCTTTACTATAGCCGTTTCATTGGAATAAAATCCATACTATAACCGAAAAAAAAGTACAGTCGTATATGGGAGGGGGAATGGGACCGCAGTTTCACTTAACTATATCAGAGTTTACTATAGCGGGGTGCTACTGTAATACAGAAATCTGGATTTCGTGAACGGAGTTGCGCCTGACCATGCTGGTTGAAAGAGGCCCCCAAACTGTCACATCGGCTAAGGGTGGCAATGGCTGATCACATCTTGCCACAGGCAGCTGTGCTCTAATGCAAGCTGCACAATCAAGGAATTGAGGCACTTGGACCCACATTTTCTTCTCACTCTTCAATCACTTGCTTCGTTCATAAGCACACCCGTCCACATCATAAACATCACCACCTCCATGCATGAAACACAGACCAATAGCCTGGCTCATGAACGATGTGGCCAACAACGACTTAGCACACAAAGGCAGAGTTCAGAAGTTGCCAAGAAATCGCCTTGGTCACCAGAACCTTAAATTGCCACAGTGGCATGGCCATGGTATCAGTAGATGCAGACACTGCTGTTTGTAGAACGACATGTTTTCTGGTGCTGTAGGTCAATATACATCGCTTAGGGTGGGAAGAGGGGTTAGAAGGAGGGCAGTGCAAGAAGCAACTGTCTCGACCTATCAATGAAACACGAAGGAGGGAAAGGGTGAAAGCCATAAGGCTAGTCATACTGCTTGTATAGTTCCAACAGAATGAGAGGAGCAAAAAAGTAAGCTCCTACACAGTGCAGTTTTATTCCACAGTTTGCTTGGATGCGCTCAAGACAGCATTGTTTGCAAACATAGCCACAAGAACAGCATCTTGCTCACAAGATGGGCCAGACACAATGCAAGACGTGGATAGTTTTCAATAAATAACATTCAAAAACAAGGAAAATTCCTCCTGTACAACACTGTTTCTCAAGCAAGTGCTACACTACACAAACAAAAGTACAAGTGGCATTCCGTAGATCCATACTTGGTACCTAATAACAGCAAATAAAGCAAGGAAAGAATAAAAGAGTACACGCGAAAGGGTATCAGTCTGGGCTAGTCGGTACATTTCGCAGGAAAAGGAACAGCGCATAAAATCATCAGCCGTAAGTCAGCACCTGTGTCTGTCCGCTCATTTAGTCCTGTCGTATTGCGCTGTACCTTTTCCTGCAAAGTGTACACGGTTTGGACAAGCAAAAATGACACACAAAAGCACAGACACCCGTGAGTTTCAGCTTTGAGCCGAGTACTGAGACATTGCATAAAAAGGTGTGCTTCTGTGAAAATTTTCCATTCCCCACAGGCAAAGGCAAGCTTGCAGAGCACAACGCACGCGCTAATTGACTAAGTGGCGCATGGGTTCAAAGCAGACTGGTGGAATGCTAACTGTACTGCAAGGTATGTATGACATCACACAATAGAGTGTGAACTGGTTCCGACAAACTATACATACCCCAACACTTCAAAAAAAAGGGCACTGCAGCCAATACCGCACATAAAAAGGTTTGGAATAACGGTGCTGTCAAAGTCACTTCATGATCCCAAAGTGAGCCGCTTACATGTGAAGACCACACCTTTAAAATTCCACACGCTCGCCATTTAAGCCTATCCAGATGCCTCAGTCTTGTTCCCCCAGTATTGCGCAATCATCGTCCCTCTTGCAACTAACAGGGAGGGGGAACGAGAAGAGGACACGTGGCGGTATGCAGGAAGACCAGCTGCGAGTACACAGGCATTCTCAAGAGGTAGTGCTTGCTCTACTCTAGAGGCATGGCTGCCGCAGTGATGACAAAAACGCAAGTGACACGTCACATCCATTGCAACCAAAAAGGAGCGGCGTGCTTGGAGCGATACAGGTGTGTGGAAGGCCAGAGCCCACAAATAAGCAGTGGGTGGATTAGAGGAGGAAATTGCTTGGGGCATTGTCTGCAAATCTGCTGCCCAACAAGATCCGCAACCTCACGCCAACATTTCTTGGACTACAAAGCACTTATTGTAACTCTTTCACAGTATGTATAAACACATTGGTCATACTGTTATGCATGGCTTTAGTATTAAATTTGACAAACCAGCTAGCATTGATCACTCATCATACATTTGGGATAAACACCTGTTAATTTTTTAAGTGCCCTTTACCAACTGGCAAGATCTAGCAAGTGCAAAAAGTACCACATTTCCTCTCATACTGAACACGCCAGCTATTTTGGTTGCCAAAATGTAACTTCTGGCTATTACATAAAAAATTTTTTAACCAATGTGACCTGACCAGATAACGGGACAGGGTATATAGTGAGGTGCCAGAGTGCATGGACAGAATGCTAGCGCCCCTTGGGTTTTTGGGCTAGTGGGCGATGCTAGCCCAAAACCAGCGAAATAGCATGGCCCCCTAGTGCCAGGTAGGGTCAGGCAACATAGCAAAGTCCGGCGATGCAGGGCTGCTCGTCTCACCACCAATTTGTCATTGAAACTTCACTGTCTCCCACGTTCATGACAAATGAATGGTCAATGGAGCTTCTTATCTGTCTCAAGGTGCCCACACCACAAACTTCTAGCCACAAAATGGCATATATTTTAAGACAGCTTCTGGTTTTGGACAGGTGCGGGGCTTAGCAAGTGCGCGTTGTCTAGTCTCCCAGGAGCTATGATTTCAGAAAGCACGGCACATTGAAACAGGTTGGCTTCGATCATTCATAAAACAGGATAAAAATTATTGAATTTCATATATTTTTATCATTTTACTGCCTTTTGCCTATGCCGATGTAAATAAAAGTGAACGAAATAAATTTGATATATTTACAATTTAGAGTCTCACTTAAAAACTTAAATGGCACTGCGAGCAGCTAACTTAGTTCAGATGCAGCCGGACCCTACTGTAAAGCTCTTGTAGGTACACAGAACAAGGCCACCTTACACGGCACAAATAGGGGGCCCCTAAGGTAGGTTCACCTATACTAAATCTCCGTATTATTGTGCAAAATGAACGTGCAACCAAAGTTTTCCATAAATTTTCATCAATTTTGGGGGGAAAAATGCATGTCTAAAGTAAGTAAAATACAGTTATTTACATGAAGGAGGCAGTAGTTTCCATACCTCAATGTTGGGAACGAATGAAGTGCCTGAGAAAAAGTTTATAAACACTGTATTTACACAATTGTATGTCGACGCGAATGTAAGTCGACCCCCCAAATAGCATGTCTGAAAAAAAAAACACCGGTGGACGCGCTCAACACGAACATTTATTGCATAGATGGGCTATTCATCCTCACTTGAGTCATCTTCAGTGGTACTGCTGTCGCCGTCGTCGCCGCTGCGGTCCCACAGCACATCGTCCTCCACGGAAAGCCCGCACTTCCTAAATGACCGCACCACGACATCGCGTGGTACGGCCGCCCAAGCGGAAATCACCCACCCGCACTGCCGCCAGGGAGGCCCTCTTCAGATGCGCCGTCAGACCGCCGGGAATCACCAGCATATCTGTATGTTCTTTTCGTAGCTCAGCCTTCACTTTCGCGGCAAGGTGGCCGTGAAATGTGTCTAGGACGAGGAGGTTCGGATTGCGATCTTTGAGTGATGCCCCTGGCCTCAAAAGCCACACCCGACGGTACCAATCAATACCCAAGTCGTCCGTCATAAAGCATTTTTCATTCACTTGCACAATCACAGCTTTCGGGAACATTTCCTTTGGCATAACAATAATAGTTGGTTTGGGGGGAAAGGAAATGGCACAGTATCTGTCTCATATACACCTCAGTAAGGGAAGGGATAGAGGAGGGAGTGAAAGAGGAAAGGAAGAAAGAGGTGCCGTAGTGGAGGGCTCCGGAATAATTTCGACCACCTGGGGATCTTTAATGTGCACTGACATAACACAGCACACGGGCGCCTTGGCGCTTTGCCTCCATAAAAACGCAGCCCCCGCGGTCGGGTTCGAACCCGGGAACTCCGGATCGGTAGCCGAGCGCCCTAACCACTGAGCCACCGCGGTGGGTATTTCCTTTGGCATAGTTTTTCTTTTGAAGACGATGTACAGTCGGAACTTTGTGCCATCTGCCAAGCATGATAGCATAACAGTGAACCGAAGTTTCACATTTCCTGTCGTGAGAAGCTTAACCTCGCGAGCTCTCCTCACGCTCAATGTTGTGTTGCTTGTCATGTCGAAGTAGACGGGAGTCTGGTCCGCATTGCCGATTTGGCCGAGCAGGTATCGCCGCGAGTCGCGGAGCTTGATTTAGTGCATATGGAAGGCGATAACTTTCTCCTTGTAAACAGCAGGCAGCTTCTGGCATACTCTAGTACGCCGACAAAGAGGGAAGACAGCCCTGTTCATAAATTTCGAAGCCCAAGCCCTGCTGGCTTTGAAGTCTGTTCGGAGTATCCCAGCTTCCGCAGCGAAGACCCAGGCTTGTTGCGTGATCGTTTCGCATGTCAATGGAAGGGACCGATCACGTATTTCGATGACATATGCTGCAAGCTTCACCTCCAGCTCCAGAAAGCGCACCGACTTCGGCCAGCGGAAACATCTTCGCTTGGAGTCGCAGTCGAAAATTGTGTCTCGCTGCTTTCGCCACTCCCGCACCAACCATAAGAAACGTCGAACTTGCCGCCTGCAGCGCAGTTGTTGGTTTCTTCGGCGTAAATGATCGCCTCCCTCTTGAACGCTGCAGTGAATGAGCGCCGAACATTTTTCGAGCCTGGAGAACTCATGGCGAAGCATGGGGCCGGCAGTTGAGTCAAATGCACCAACTCCAAGCACCACCAAACAAAAAGTGATCGGTGTCGGGGCGTCCGCTCTTCGAGCAAACATCGCCATTCCCCAGAAGCGCCGGCGATACGCGTACAATCGTCTAGCCACCGTATTACGCACCCAACCGAAATAGCGGCTCTTCCATCAGCTAGCGACCCTCCCGGGCACTGGCGCAGACTCCGGGATTCGTACAGCGGCCCTTCTTTAACTATCGATACTCCGGCGAGTGAAATGAAATGAAATTGGTTTTTGGGGAAAGGAAATGACGCAGTATCTGTCTCAAATCTCTGCGTAAGGGAAGGGATAAAGGAGGGAGTGAAAGAAGAAAGGAAAAACGAGGTGTCGTAGTGAAGGGCTCCGGAATAATTTCAACCACCTGGGGATTTTTAACATGCTGTACCGACATCGCACAGCACAGCGGTGCCTTTGCATTTCGCCTCCAACGAAACGCTGCCGCTGCAGCCGGGTTTAACCCGGGTATTCTGATCAGTAGCCGAGCGCCCTAAGCACTGAACCCTCGCAGTGGGTAACGGTGTGCGCATTAAAAGTAAAAAAATGAAAAATCCTTGCCAAGAAGCACGCGGAATACCTGAATGCTACGCTTGAAGCCGTAGAGCAAACAAAAACTTGTAACCCCGCAGTAGCGTCCCTGATAGACTGTTTTTCTTGCTTTTATTGGCGGCTCAAGGTTTCGCTTCGATTGCAAGTCCACCCCCCCCCCCCCCACTTTGGAATTTAAATTCTAAAAAAAGGGTCGATTTACAATCGTGTAAATACGGTACCATATTTCCTCTCATACTGAACAGCTATTTTGGTTGCCAAAATGTAACTTCTGGCTCTTACATAAAAAAATTTTTTGGACCAATGTGACCTGACGAGTTAAGGGGACAGGGTATATAGTGAGGTGCCAGAGTGCATGGACAGAATGCTAGCACCCCTTGGGTTTTTGGGCTAGTGGGCGATGCTAGCCCAAAACCAGCGAAATAGCATGGCCCCCTAGTGCCAGGTAGGGTCAGGCAACATAGCAAAGTCCGGCGATGCAGGGCTGCTCGTCTCACCACCAATTTGTCATTGAAACTTCACTGTCTCCCACGTTCATGACAAATGAATGGTCAATGGAGCTTCTTATCTGTCTCAAGGTGCCCACACCACAAACTTCTAGCCACAAAATGGCATATATTTTAAGACAGCTTCTGGTTTTGGACAGGTGCGGGGCTTAGCAAGTGCGCGTTGTCTAGTCTCCCAGGAGCTATGATTTCAGAAAGCACGGCACATTGAAACAGGTTGGCTTCGATCATTCATAAAACAGGATACAAATTATTGAATTTCATATATTTTTATCATTTTACTGCCTTTTGCCTATGCCGATGTAAATAAAAGTGAACGAAATTAAATTTGATATATTTACAATTTAGAGTCTCACTTAAAAACTTAAATGGCACTGCGAGCAGCTAACTTAGTTCAGATGCAGCCGGACCCTACTGTAAAGCTCTTGTAGGTACACAGAACAAGGCCACCTTACACGGCACAAATAGGGGGCCCCTAAGGTAGGTTCACCTATACTAAATCTCCGTATTATTGTGCAAAATGAACGTGCAACCAAAGTTTTCCAAAAATTTTCACCAATTTTGGGGAGAAAAATGCATGTCTAAAGTAAGTAAAATACAGTTATTTACATGAAGGAGGCAGTAGTTTCCATACCTCAATGTTGGGAACGAATGAAGTCCTGAAAAAAAACTTGATAGGTATGTGCAATAGATGACATTCGATGGCACTGGGCTACAATTACAAAGGTCACTGGTCAAGCTTTGCCGAAAGTCAGTTGCACAGACCAAGAATACACTTTTTCATGTGAACCTTGTCCATACAATCTTCATCTAATCTCCTGCACAGAATTTTTGCAGTGGGTGTTGCCTGCCATTTTTTTTTGAAGCGAAAGTTTCACTACGCTAGGTAAAGCTGATATCACTAGGCGTTGCCATTTAACCTTCAAGTTAACCAGAGGTCAAGTGTGGCTATAGGCCTTACAATATGTGGTCCACCGTGGTGTCGCACCACTTGGACTTTGACAGTTGACATTTCGATTCGCTGGTAGAGGGCGATAGAATAGGTCGCAGCGTTCATTGGGTGACCAACCTCTCGCAGTCAAACATTAATTTAACTGCCACCTGCCAGGATGGCAGGGTGGGTGCGCCGCCAATCCAGTGTGCGGAACGCACTCAACGTAACAGACGTCAAGGCATTATAGACTTGCCTACTTGCCCGATACACCACAACTTTCGCTCTCTTACCATGTTCAGCAGTAGTTAAACCGCAGCTTTTCTTTTTAAGGAAAGGTGCACACTGATGCCGTCCCTTGTGGTACAGTTCAACATTGTGCACAATGCCCAACAAGAACCAGACATCTGCTCTAAGAGTTGTGGACAGTATGCAGGTTTTAAGTGCAGCAGTTTTTTCTTGGAAGTGAGTGTAACCTCCCACGAACTTAAAGTGAACAAAGCAGGAAAAACCTCATGGTGCTTGGCAACATTTTTACAAGAGGGCACAAGAGGACAGAGGACTTGTCCTCTTGACGAAACATTGGCAAGCACCCTGAGGCTTTCATCTCCCTTGTTCACTTTGTGACTATCAAGAACCATCTTACCACCCACTCTCTGCCATGGACTCCCAGGAACTTGTTAGACCGAACTTGCACACCATAACATGTACAGACAAATAACCAAAGCACCAAAAGCAACAAGCTGAAATCAAGCATCACCAGGTAGGTGCATGTACTGACATGCCTGCCTGCCTGGCACATAAGTAGCGCTTTAAGTACAGTCAAGAGCTCCGTCTCGCAACAATTTAAACAAGCCCACTGATAATCACCGCAGCATTGCTTGGACTGAAATACAAATTGGCATTGTATTTCATGTTTAACACAAACATAAAAAAATGTACAACGCCGCACAAGTCCCAATAAATCCTCCGCAGAGGCAGGCACTTTGGATACATGCTGCTTGAAAAGGAGGAAGACAGCAGTTCTCTAGAGTATGCGTGTAGTCTCTGCACCGGCATCTCACCCACCTCACCCCATGCTACAGGCTTTGGCTTTCGTGGGCGAGCATCTTTTGCCCTATTCTGTCTGCAGTGAAGCAGGTGCACATTCAATCGAGCATATGTGTCACGCGTATGACACAGAAGTGCTCTCTACTCAAGCACTAGTGAGCAGGATGCATAACAATCCTTTCTAGAGCAAGGAAGACGGCTTGTGTGAGCTAGGATCCGCCCACGCTGCAGGGGGAAGCCGGAGCCACACCGTTCTCGGGCAGGGTCTCCCTGGAGCAGCAGCTGGCCGCCTCAAGCAGACTCACTCTCGAACCGGAAGGCGCGAGGAACACACTCTCATTCTCCACAGGGCGCAGCACATCCAGCCTGCAGGGCGGTTGTTCCAAGTGAGGAGCAAGCAGTGTGGATGCACTCATCAACACTGGCAAAATTCACAGGTGCCTGCTGACGCTGCATTTTATATCGAGTAATTTCCAACAAAGATTCCACTGCACTACAATCCCATCCTGATAAAATTTAATCGCTGTGCCAAACTTGGTCAGTGAGGCATAACGCTCCCAAATGTAAGCTAATGAGGATATTTTGTCATTCTGCTGACCACTGTGTTATTGTGTCAATAACATGAACTAATATTACTCTATTCATTAATTCAATGCGCGATCTCGCATGGGACAAGCATATTGATTTCATGACAAAAAATGACAACCGCACAATAGGCTATCTGCACCGCAATTTTTAATCTGCTCTAACTCCTCTTAAATTCACACTTTATAAATCTCTAGTTTGACCACTCAACAGGATAGATAAGCGGGCGAGTTGGTGATACATAATGCAAAAAAACAGCGCGAACAAACGGGGACTAGACGAAGAATACACAGGAACAAGCGCTGACTCTCAATTTTTTTTTTTCGTTTTCTGTTTCTTTTTATAAGTGTGCTTCCTGTGATTAAACTTTAGTTCTGAGTCAGCGCTTGTTCCTGTGTATTCTTCGTCTAGTCCCCGTTTGTTCGCGCTGTTTTTTTGCATTATGTATTGACCACTCAACTCATCTCGTCTTTTCCAATTACTCTTGGTACTCATGCATTTCAGCCATAAAACATTCCCTCAGTTTACCTTACTCGGTCTCTCGTCGCAAGTGCCTTAGACTCTGTACTTTCCAACAAGTTTTCCACACCAATCCAAGTCGGAAACACCAGTTATTGCTTCATCCATCATAGATTTCATCACATGATAATCGCATGTTTAAAGGTTGTGTTTCCTAATATGCACTAGAATTCATTTTTGCCGTGCAGAACAAATGACTGGAACCATTTTCCTGCCTCCATCGCTGCCATCACTGTTAACATCACCTTCAAGAAAGCTGTGACCAATTTGTTTTGTTAATAATTTGTTCTGTTACGTTCGTTCTGTTAAGGGAGGTACATATAATGACCTAAATAACTATAGACCCATTTCGGTCCGGCCACTCTTCTCTAAAGTAGCGGAGCGAATCATATACAAGCATTTAAAAGACTTCCTTCTCTTGAATCATGCAATTTCAGAGCAGCAGTATGGTTTTCAGAAAGCAAAATCAATGGGAAAGGGGCTGTTACAAACAAAAGATAAAATTATGAAAAATATCCAAGAGACACCTCATACAGTTGGGATTTTCTTAGACTTCTGTAAAGCGTTCGACTCTTAAGCATCACTTATTGATTAAGAACTGGATTTATGTGGTATTAGGGGAATAGCCCTAGCCCTTATTCGTAACTACCTCAGCTCATGATTTCAGTTTTTTGTATTACATGGTTCTCAACCTGACATGCAACTTATTAAATATGGCGTGCCACAAGGATCAATAGTAGGTCCTTTGTAGTTCATACTATACATAAATGACATTGCTAACATTCCGATGACTCAACAGATTGTGTTATATGCCGACGACACTAATGTTTCTTTTCTCTGGCGCTAACCTTAAAGAACTAGAAGTAAAGTCAAACGCTTGGCTACAAGAGCTAAATACCTGGTTGTATTTAAATAAACTTCAGCTGAATACCAAGAAAACAAAATGTATTGTTTTCCCCGCAAAAAATAAGCCGTCTGATTATGTATCACTCTGTGCTACGCGTCGAATACACTAGAACAAGTGGACAGCCATTTATTTCTTGGCGTCACTTTTCACAGAAGTTTAGGCTGGTCTGATCACATAAACAAGGTTCGTGTAAAAGCAGCACGGTCTATAGGCATGATATATAGACTTGGTTATCTTCTACCCACTTGGTTCAAGAAAAAAATGTACTTTTCACTTGTTCATTCATATTTCAACTACTGTTTATTAGTTTGGGGCACCTGCGGCCGAACTGAAATGGGAAAAATTGTTAGCGGTCCAACGTAAAGCGGTTCGATTATTGATGCCCCCCCAGAATCAGCGAAGGTGAACTAATGAAGCAGCTTGCTATACCACCTGTTACAATCTCCTACACTATCAGATTACGCCTTCTTGTATACACAAAAATAACAAAGGACTACAACAGCTTCTATAATCAATACCTTAGCAGAGATACAAGTTACTTTTTGCGTCAAACCTCAGCTGTTGTACAACGTCCTCGTACCAATTATGGAAAGGAAACTGTGGAATATCAGATCATGCTAATCTATAATGCTGTCCCTAAATTAATTGATATTGCAAAGAAATGTGAAACGGCTCGCAAATTTAAGCGTTAATACTGGAATTTCATATTACTGTCTGCATGATTTTGTAATGAGCGGTATTGTGATCTTTGTTTTTTCTTTTACTTCTTACTCCCACCCTGAACAGGGCATTCTTTTCATTGATTGCCTTTAAATTTGCTGGCCAACTTTTTTTTTACTTTCGTTTTGCTTTTTGCACAGCACTGTTACATTATGTTTTCATATGTACATTTTGACACAGTACAATATTCTGGATAATGTTGCCTGTTCTTGTATAACTGTTGTTGTGGAGAGCGACTGCTGACTCGCCACTCTTGCTGCACCGTCGGCGCCCTCTGAGGCCAGGGCCTAGTCAGGAGGATATGTTCCCTCCTTTTGCCCTAACTCAGGGCAAGAACTATATATTACATATATTGAGAGTATGTAAATAAATAAATAAACATATGTGGCGGCCCCCATATAATACTAGGTAACCAAAAAGTAACAGAAAAGCTAACAATTCACTAATTTGAAAAATATAGACAGTAGCACAATGCAGTTTCCATAGAAATATACAGAAAGATAATATTTTTTATAACGAATGATTTAAAGTGCTGTAGTGCTACTGTACAAACTATACTGGCATTTCAGTTGCCACATGTCTATGGCATTTTAACTCTTCTGGGCAATAATTGTTTTGTTGTTAAAAAAATCTCATGCCTTTTTGTGTATTTCTGTGAAAACTACATCGTGCTGTTTTCTATACATTTTGAACTACTGAATCTTTACTGGATCACAGAGTAGTTCAAAATGACAATGGCACTGCAATGCACAACTGAGACAAAGGCCTGTAAGAGAAATGCATTGCAATTAAAAAGCATTTCACTCCCTAGCAAGTACAAGCAAGAAGCGACCAGATTCTCGAAGGGCCAATGAGAATCACTGAAAGGGGCCCTAATGGATACACTCCTCACATCTAGTACAATGAATGTCAGTGAAACTGCATTTTCAGAAATTTTTAGAATCCACGGGTTCCCAAAGACCGGCCGCGGAGAGAATGAGCCCAAGGCATTATCAACAAAATTCCTTGCGCCGACTGCGACGCAAGCTACATCGGCGAAACTAAAATTTCAAAGAAAGAATTCGTCAGCATAAAAACGACGTCCGCTAATTCGCAAGAAAGCGCAATCGTGTAGCCAAACATTCCGAGGACTCAGACTACAGAATCAACTTCGAAGAAACCCGCATCCTCGGAACCAAAACAAAATACCACAAAAGGCTCTTTTCGAATCCTAGCGCATCCAAACCAGCCCGAACAACATCAACCGCACAAAGGGAAACCTGCCCCCAGTGTATGCCCAGGGATCTCGCTCTGCAACTCAACGAAAAAAAAAAAGTCGCCATTAACCACCTCCCAACAGTGTGACTGCGACGTGACTAACAGCCTTGACCCCTCCCCCCCCCCCCCCCCCCGCATCCCCCCTCCCCTAAGCCTTTCGCATTACAGCTTTCGTTCCTTTGACTCATTCCACCCCTCCGTACTTAAGAGACGCTAGCTACTGCCCTCAGTCACCGCTTATGAAGGAGCAGAGCCGGCTTTCGAAACGTGGGGTTTAAAATTTGTTTTTTATTGTTGGAGATCTGCAGTTTATTATAAGTCTTCAAACACAACCAGACAGGCAAATCTGTCGAAATCTTTATTTTTTTAAAATTTGGTTAGAGTGTACTGCACGTAATGATTATTGCACCAAAGAGATGACAATTTAATTTATCTCGATATATTGTAGCGTTACAGATTACCGAAGCAAAATAGGTGTATAGAATGTTGGGGGTGACGAAAACCACACATACTTTTTGTCTCTTCGGTGGCGGCTCTGTTCCACTCTCGGGCTTGGGAGTGCCGTCCGGGACGGCGCCTACTTCCAATTCTTGAACGAGCCTCGTCTTTTGGCGCTCCATCACGCGCACCGTCCCTGCATTTCATGCCACGCACCAAATTGTCATTATGACAGTGTCCTGGCGTTCATAAATGTGACCTAAAAGTAAATGATGACACCGAAATCCAGAGAGGTTGCCAGTGCTGGTGGCTGGCCGGCTTCCCATTCCACCATCACAGTTGGGCCGCGCAGTTCTCTCTTTCCTTTCCTTTGCGCTTTCCTTTGTTAAAGGCTTCATCCCAACATCGGCGTCTGCGGCACGGACCGCATAAACAACCCATGTTTTCTCTTCGTGCCATTTCACAAGTACATGTGGTATTTTGGAACGACAACGAGGGTGGCTGGACTACAACGGAACCGTTCTATCTACCTTCCGAAGAACGGCTCGAAAAAAACGCGTCACGTGACGACGGTGACGTAGCGTGTTTGCGTGCGGGAGTGGGAAGTTTATGCGCAGTCACATGACAAGAACTGTGGAGTAGGAACTGCCGTACCCGTTCTGGGAGCTCAGAGCTCTTTTTTTCATTTTTTTTTCATTCAAGAAGGGGTGGTGGGAAGGCGAGTGACCTTTCTTCTCTCAAGTTGTCCCTGCGCCCTCTCTTTCAAGCATACATAAGTTCGCACACCCACTTCTCGTTTTTACTGCGAACAAGGCTCCGGTATGGGAGCCGAAACGTCTCTTGTGTGTTCTTTTCTTTGTTGTGGTGGGCGTCTTCAATGTCACGTTTTATGATTCACCCTGGCCAGACTAGTTTTCGTCCAATTCTTTATTTCATGTCCACTGTAAGGACAGTGGGATCATCTGTCCCGAGCTGAAAAGGAATAGTAGTTTTTCTTGTCCCTTGGAAGAGATATCTGCGTCGTGGGGGGGGGGGGGGGGGGGGGCTTTGCAACTTGTTTGCAATTAAGAATCCGAGCTGCTCTCTGGCACAAACAAAGTAGTTCTGCGGGGTCACTATTGAGGGAAACAGGCTAGAAGCGATACTGAACGTATACAGCAGCCCATCGAAACGCCGCCAACGCTTCCGAGCGCTGTTTCAGAAGACGCTCAAGATTGCCAGGTCCCGGACGCTGATTGCAGGGGGAGGTTTCAACGCGGCAGACACGGCATGGGGTTACGGCTACAGCACGACCAAGAGAAGACAACTCGGGCAAGATGCGCAGGAACTCGACTTCACGTTACTTACGGATCCGGCGCACCCGAAGAGAATCGGTACCTCCACTACCAGAGACACGACCCCGGACCTGACGTTCGTCCGAAATGCCGGGACGACGGCCATCACGTGGAAAAACATGTGGACCGACCTGGGGAGCGACCACAAGATCGTCGAAATACAGGTACAGACTCCGGACAAGGCGCACGGCAGTAAGCAAAATTTCGAATGGACCGATTGGGAAATTTCAGAAATAAACGAGACCAACAAGAGTCTTCAGGAGATACGATCACGGACATCGAAGGTTGGACCCGCTCGCTGGTTGCAGACGCCAAAGCGTCAACCAAGACCGTCGAAACCGAGGTTGAAACTGATAAGATGGACAGCCGCCTGGCTCATCTCATCGAGGCAAACAACTCTGTCCTGGCCAGGTGGAAGGGACAGAGACTCAATCGGAGACTCAGAAAGAAAATAGCGGAGATCAACCGCAACATCGAGGAGCACTGCCGAAAGCACAACCGCCAGCAATGGGATGAGTTATGCAATGCAGTCGACGGCCAACTACACAACGGGAAATCGTGGAACCTGCTCAGGCATCTGTTGGACGAAACAAGACCAACTCCCACCAGACGAACTGCCTCGCACGTCTATTACACAAGAAGCTCGAGAAGCACGGTGAAGATGCAGTGACCGTTCGGTTACGAGCGAAGCACTTGCCGCACACTTCGACCGCACAACACGGCCCATATGAGGGGAATCCGAACGCAGAATTGGATGAGGACTTTAACGTAGAAGAGATCAGGACGGCGCTGCACAACCTCCACAGCAGATCGGCGCCGGGCCCCGACGGGCTGTCAAATCGCGCCCTAAAGAATCTCGACGACCGATCCGTGGAACAGTTAACGGCATTCATCAATGAGTGCTGGCAGCGTGGCGGTGGTGGTGGTGGTGAAAACATTTATTACGGATGAATAGGAGGTATGTTTGGATCAGCCCGTAAGGGACCGATCCGTACAAGCACTAGGTGGAGGTCCCTAGTATGGGACCCCAGTGGCGGTTGCCGCCGCCCGGGCGCGCCCGACTAAGGCTTGTTGGGCCTGTAAGTCGTGGCAGCCGAGCAGGGTCGCCTCCCAGTCCTCCCGGGTTCGGTTGGGGATGGGAGGAATAGCGGGGTTGGAGGGGCAGGCCCAAACCATGTGATAGGTGTCAGAGGACACTGCACTACAGTGTGGGCAGCTGCCACTAAAGGAGGGGTCAAAATGTTTTAGCGCTGCCGGGCACAGCAATGTATTGGTGAGAAGGCGGAGAAGAAGCCGCTCATCCGCCTTCTTCAGGCCTTTACATGGACTAGGGTAAAGGCGATGACAATTTTGATAATATGTTGTAATATCTTTGAATGTATAGACCGGATTAAAGTCGGGTTCCTGATCGGATGGGGAGGAGAAAACAGCCCGGTGAGAGAGCGCGCGGGCGGCTGCGTCTGCTGCCTCGTTTCCTGCCAACCCCTGATGAGCAGGGGCCCATATGAGGTAACGGTGTGCGGGGTCCGTATCCCGTATGCAATTTTGGTATATTCGATAGGCTAGGAAGGGAGTGCAGCCTTGTTAGACGTTCCGACAGGCCCCTCGCGAGTCGGTGATTATGTATTTTGAATTGGAATGTGAGGCCGCGAGAGCAATCGCGACCTCTTCTGCTTGTGTTACACTGCGGGCTCTGAAAGTTAGGCCGTTAACTGTGTTGCTGTTGTGAACTACCGCGGCCGTGTACCATCCCCCGTGGTGAGGGCCTGAGGCGTCCACGTAGTAGACACCTGTTTTGTTGCCATAATATCGGGCTAGCGCTTCCGCTCGTGCCAGGCGCCGACCATTATGGTCTTCGTGTGACATGTTTGCTGGAAGAGGCCGCACGTGGAGGGCACGTCTCCACAGTTCCGGGATGCGAAACCTGTCTTCCATTGGAGGGGTGTGTTGGATATGGAGTCGAGCAAGAAGGCGGCGACCCGACTCCGTTAGCGACAGGCGCGTGTACTGGTTTGTGAGGTGCGCCTCCCGGAGCTCCCGGAAAGTGTTCACCACCCCAAGAGCCATAAGCCGGCTGTTTGAAGTAGTGATGGGGATGTCAAGGGCACGTTTAACAATTTTGCGAAGGATGACCTCAAGGGCGTCCTCCTCTTGTTTCCGTAGGTGGAGATAAGGAGTCGAATAGAGAATTCGACTAGTTACGAAGGCGTTTGCCAGCCGCAAGGCATCCTTACTTCGTAACCCTCCGCGTTTGTTGGAAACCCGGCGGACCATGCGGCGCACCTGGTCCCCCACCTTATGGAGTTTGGCCAATGTAGTGTCTGGCCGCCTGTGTTTGTGGATGTAGAGTCCGAGTACCCGTATCTCATCACTTTCGCGTATAGGACCGCTCTCAAGAGAGAGAGATATTTTAGTTGTGCACTTCTGTGAGGGGCGGAGGTGCACAAATTCTGATTTTTGAGGGGAACATTGAAGACCGCAGCGGCGGGCGTAGCGGTCTACTATCGTCGCCGCTGTTTGCAGGCTGGTTTCAATGTCTCCTGTGCTGCCCTGTGTGGCCCACAGAGTGATGTCATCGGCGTACAGGGCGTGCTGCACGCCGGCGACACCACTCAGCTGGGCCGGCAGGTGCATCTCTGCCAGATTAAAGAGCAGCGGGGAAAGTACCGCGCCTTGAGGGGTTCCTCGCGTGCCGAGTAGGTAAGGACGATGGTCTCTATCTTGAATTCGAATGTAGGATTGACGATCCATTAAAAATTGGCTTATGTATTGGAATGTGTTGAGGCCACAGTCGGTGTGACTTAGGTTAGTGAGTATGATCTCATGTGTTACATTGTCAAATGCCCCTTTAAGATCCAGGGCGAGTACTACCCGGTCATTATGGGGGCATTCGAGGGGGTCAAGGACTTCCCGATTGAGTTGCAGGAGGACATCCTGTGCGGATCTGTGTGGGCGGAATCCGAACATGGTGCTCGCAAAGACTTGTTTGTGTTCAAGATATGTAGATAACCGATACCGCACCATCGTCTCCATTAGTTTGCCCACACATGAGGTGAGAGAGATGGGGCGGAGGTTATCTGTGTCAATTGGTTTGCCAGCTTTAGGAATAAAAGTCACCAAAGCCGTTTTCCATTCGATTGGCAGGGGGGTGTTCCCGCGCCAAATCGCATTGACGTATTCCAGGAGGGACTGGTATGCCAAGTCGGGCAGGTTCGTCAAAAGCTTGACGGTGACCTTATCCCGTCCTGGCGCAGTGCCCCGTTTCATTTTGGCGAGAGCCGCCCGCAGATCATGGAGCTGGAAAGGTTGATCCAGCTCCGTGTTCTCTCTGCCTGCATAAGAGTACGCAGATCCACGGGGGTCTTGGGCTGTACACAGATACTGGTCCCGAAGTTTCTGTGCCAGTTGAGTCGTGTTGCCAGGAAAATGGTGCATGGCTCGCTGCAAATGTTTTTGTGTTTCGGTTCGTGTTTGGGTTGGGTCGAGTAGGGCTCGAAAGAGACGCCAAGTGTTTCGGCTGGACATTTGTCGCGCGGCCGTGTTGCATCTATCTACCCAGTTGGAGTCGGCGAGTTGGGCCGCGTACTCTGCCGCTTTCTGGGTAAGCTCGGCAATTCGAGCTTTAAGCTTTCTGTTGTGTTTCTGGCGTCGCCAACGGCGGACGAGGCTGCGACGGGCTTCCCAGAGGTGTAGAAGGTGGTTATCCACGTCCGTGACCGCCTCTGAGCTGGATGTGTGTTTCATGCGAGGAAAGGTGTGCCAGCAGCTGTTGGGACCATGCTGTGTAGCCTTGCGCGGAAATGGGTGTATTATCAAGTGAGTTAAAATTTTGCCTGAATTTCGTCCAATCTGGGATATGGGCTTGTGTTCTGGGACGCTTGAGGGGGCGTGTGCGTAGTGTAGTGTTAATGATGCAGTGGTCGCTACCGAGGGTCTCCTCGGTGTTGAGCCAGTCTGCGTGTTGTATGTTGCGAGTGAAGGTTAAGTCCGGACACGTATCCCGTGTCACGGAATTTCCTAGCCGGGTTGGGTGGACAGGGTCCGTGTGGAGGGTGAGGCCCAACGTGGACGCAAGCTCCGCCAGCTTACGCCCGCGTGACTCCTCCTTGCGATACCCCCATTGCTGACTGGGAGCGTTAAAGTCGCCCACAATAAGCAGGGGATCGCGGCCCGCTACTCTTAGCGCGCGGCTAAAGAGGTCCGCAAAAGTCACTCGCTTTAGTTTGGGAGAGCAGTACACGTTGAGTATATGCAACGGTGGGTCCCTGCGGCGGACTGGTAGGAGGGTCACCATTACATAAGAGTACTCTAGTGGGAGGTCGAGATCCACTAGATTTGCTGTGTAGTCTTTGTGGACAAGAAGACAAGACGCGGGATCCTGTTGGAACGTCGTGTAATTTGAAATTGTGGCGCCCAGGCCTGGCTCTTGGAGGGCAACCGCGGCTGGTAAGGACTCAAAATTTTCAAGGTAGGGGCGGAAATTGGCCCGCTTAGTGTGGTCCTTAAAGCCTCTACAGTTCCACTGTGTTATTGAAGTTGACATGGCCGAATTGGAGATGGCGGAATTCCTTTGATTAAGGTGTCTCGCCATGATTTAAAATACTTGGGGGGGAGGAGGAGGGATTGGCTGCCTCAGAGCCAGCTACTTGCGCCATCAAGGAGGTGATGACGGAAGGAGCGGGGCAGTTGTCCTCATTGTCCGAATCAATAATCAGACGGGTGAATTTTGAAGGGCGGGATACGTCCCTAATGGGTCCCGTCCGACGGAGGAGGCGGGGGTTGTCCGAGATGTGTTTTGAGACCACCGCGGGGACGGCAGATTTGACCTTTGTCAAGATCTGGTCCATGGCGGTCTCGATCATATATCGCAATTTAGAGGTTAAGCGCTCCTCCATCGCAGAGATGGCTGTCACGAGGGCAGGCGAGATCTCCGCGTCGCTCTCCATTGCGTCCGAGTTCTGCGGGCTCGGTGCGGCGGACGCCAATTTTGATTCTAAATTTTGAATTTTGTTGAGAAAAAGCTCATTCTGTGCCCGGAGCACGTCTATCTGTGTTTTGTATTCCGCATCGAGTGCGGAGACGGTTACGGGGGAGGGTGAGGGATGGGAGGAAGAGGAGGCGATCTCAGCCCAGCTGCTCACCTGTTTGTGGTGTTGAGGCGCTGATGCCCGGGCGTCGGCAGCGCCAATTGTCTTGAGGGCCGGGAAGTGGCCAGTGTCTCTGCCGCTGGGCGGTGGAGGCGCCGTCTTCTTCCCGGGCGCTGGTTTCACCGACGGTGAAGAAGGTGACGATGTCTTGTGGTCGGTGCCGTGAGCACCACGCGGCGTTCCGCCACCGGCACCTGGTTTTGAATGACTTGGCTGCTTTCCAGGTCGCTGGTTTTTTGGCACCTCTGGGCGCTTAGCCTCGGGGCCATGCACCTTGAGCTGCCGGAATTTTCCCGTGCAGTCGCGGGAGTTGGTAGCGTGGGCTTGCCCACAGACTGCACAGGACAGACTGCATTCATGCTGCGCCTTGACTCCGTCGACGGTCGGCGCCGTTTGGCCACACAGGCCGCACTTTTCATCCGGGCAGGGGCAGGTGTCTGCTCGGTGGCCCACAGTGCCGCACCGCACGCAGGCCGGAATGGTTCTCTTGTACGGACGCACAAGGGTCACCTCAGAGTTGTAATGCACATATCGCGGCACCACTTTTCCCACGAAGGTGAGCGACGCGACGTCGGATTTGCCAAGCTTGCGGATATCGGCAAGCTCTCCAGCACGCCACTGGATCTTGTTTTGGAGGGACTCACTGGTCTCGTGCTTGGCCACGGTGATGACGCCGCGGCACACGTCTCCAGTGAGTTTCAACTGGCCGTACATGGAGAGCTGGCCCTTCGGTGATGTTAGTTGAAAATCCCGCAGAAGCTTGTCCGCGACGTGCGGCTCTCTGGTGCCTGCGACGATCAGGTTTTGCTCCCATGTGGGCAGCAGGCTGAGGGATGCTGCGGCCTTGGCGCCCAGGTAGTCCGCGAACGCTGCTCCCAGCTCGCCATGTTGGTAGACATCCCTGAGAGCGACGGTCACCCGGGGCTTCAGGATGATGACGATGTCTTCTGGGTGAAGACGCGGCAGTGGCTTCGGTTTCCAAGAGGGTCCGGTCTTAGACTGGGCCCCTCCGTGAAGCGCTGCAGCGCGCAGCAGCGCTGTGCCGTGTTGAGCGGCCTGCCGACGTGGCGTCCGCTTTCTTGGAGGCGGCGTCCCGCTTGCGGGAGCGGCGTTCCACTAGTTTGAAGAGCCTGGGGTTCTCGATGGGCGCAGAATCAGGACTCTCAGGCGTTGGAGCTGAAGGAACCTTGGACCAGGCCATGGCGTCCGGGTCGTAGCCGCGTTGTACTTTTTGGGCAGCCATCTTGACACGGGTGGGCGAATCACTCACGGCCGAGCGTCGGCGTAGGCGTTAGGCCTAGCGCCGTCGCCACGAAACGCAAGTGAGGATCGGCCCTAAAATGCGTAAATGTTGCCCCACCTGTGTGTGAGTGGTGTCCACAGGTAGCTGTCGACTTCGCGAACACAGACGCGGCTGTGTTGACGGGGTTCCGGCCGAGGAACCGTGGCTCCAGCCAAAAGTTGGTGGAGACGATGCGCTGTATGTCCACTCGCTTCGCGCGCTCACAGCGCCACCCTCGGCAGTGTGGCAGCCTCCTGAAACAGTGGAAAACTGCGAGAATGATACTAATCCCAGAACCCGGAAAACCGCCGAGCCTCGACAACCTTCGCCCCATATCCCTAACGTCGTGCGTCGACAAGACCATGGGGCACGCACTGCTTAACCGCTGGCAAGCCCACTTAGAGCCGAAAGAGGCATACCCACCATCCATTATAGGATTCCGCCCCCAATTATCCACGCAAGACGCAATGTTACAACTGAAGCACTAGGTGCTTGACGGCAAGACTAGAGGCACCAGAGCAATTCTCGGCTTCGACCTTGAAAGCGCGTTCGATAGAATCGCGCACTCGGCGATCTTACACCAGATATCGCGGCAAAACCTAGGTGTGCGCTCGTACAACTACGTTAAAGATTTTTTGACAGACAGGTGAGCTTTCTTAGTGGCATGGGATATCCAGCTAGAAGAGCAAACGCTGGGAAGCACCGGCACCCGCAGGGCCCCGTCATCTCGCCCATGCTCTTCAACCTCGTCATGATCGGGCTAGCAGAAAAGCTACAAGAACTCGAAGACGTCCGGCACATCATATACGCCGGCGACATAACACTCTGGGTGCACGAAGGCAGCGACGGTCACATCGAAACGGCACTGCAACTAGCAATCGAGGCAATAGAGGAATACCGTGTGGGTACGGGGTTACGATGTTCGCCTACAAAGTCGGAACTCCTATTCTACCGTCCTACGCAGAGGGGCAGACCACCCGGGTGTGGTCGGAATGCGTTAACGACCAGACGAGAATACGAAGAGATCAGACTACGTACGAGCAACGGAGCAACCATCCCGATAGTGCACAGAATTAGGGTCCTTGGCATGATAATCGAAGCCAATGGCGTCAACTGCGAAACGATCTCTAAATTACAGCACAAGACGGCTAACGCCATGCGAATCCTCAAGAGGGTCATCAGCACAAGAAACGGAATGAGGGAGGCGAGTCTTACACGACTCATACACTCTTTCGTCATGAGCTATATTGCGTACGTCGCGGCATTCCACAGCTGGTACAAGGGAGAAGAAGCCAAGATCAACGTCCTCATCCGCAGGGTGTACAAGATAGCACTGGGTCTAACCGAGTCCACCAGCACGCAACGCTTGCTCCAGCTCGGGCTTCACAACACGCTTACCGAAATCGCCGACGCGCAGCGCACTTCACAACTAGAAATATTAGCGGGCACAAGAGCAGGACGCCAGATCATGGAAAGTGTCGGCATCCGTTACCATGCACAATAAGGCCAGAAAGTCGCTGTTCCGGACGCGATCAGACGAACCCTAAGAGTCGACCCGATTCCACGGAACGTCCACCCAGAACACAACCGGGGAAGACGAGTGGCCAGGGCCAGACCTCTCCTACACAGTCACGGAGACGAAATGGGAAAAAGGTACGTTGACGCCGCGGAATACGTAGAACGCTCGCGATTAGCGGTTGCGGTCGTCGATTCGAGTGGCGAAACGCGCATAACGGCAAGTGTAGCGTGCGAGCGCGCAGAAGAAGCGGAGGAAGCGGCGGTGACCCTCGCCCTCACGGATCCGACGTGCACCATAGGTCTCTGCGACTCGCGACAAACGGTCAAAAACTTCGCCAAAGGATGGATCTCACAGACAGCGGCCCGAATCCTGAGCAATCGAAAAGTCCAGTGGGAGGAAGCTTTTCAAACCAGAATTCAATAGTTCCCGGCGCACATGGGAGCAGCATCGAACACATATCGCAACCGAAATGAGACGGCACACGCCAAAGCGGTCGAGCTCGCGAACCGCGCCGGCGACCGTCGTCCATGGGACAGCTCCAAAGACTGTTTGACCACATACCAAGACCCTCTGCCTGGCCCACCGAACCTTCCCTCCGCCCAACGACAAGCTGGACAGGGCGCACGCGGTGGCCCTCAGACAACTGCAGACGCTCACGTACCCCAACCCGGCACAATACCACAGACTCTACCCCGGAAAATACCCGACGAATATATGCAAGGTCTGAAACACTGCTATAGCAACTTTACCCCACATATTCTGGGACTGTAGCAAAAACCTTGACGGTGCTAACTCCGGAACCCTCCCGACGCGGTGGGCCGCTGCCTTGCGCAGCCCCAGCCTTGGTGACCAACTCTGGGCCATCCAGCAGGCCCGCGAGGCGACGGCGAGGCAACACCTCGACGTCCCCACGTGGGAGACCTAAGGCCCCGTCGGCGAAAGCTCTGCAGGACTTTTGAATAAAGTTGTTACCAACCAACCCGCTTTCCATTCGCAACGACGTTCTCCAGTCTCCTCGGCAAGCTTCTAAAACACACCGTCACCGAAGAAAATCCTCTCGCATGCGTTTCAGAGGCGTCGATGGGACGCGCGCTGTTCTTCAACGGGCCCGCGTCCACAGCCAGTCCAGTACAATCTAAGGCACGCACCGCCTGTGTGCATGCCGAGAAGAGCCTGTAGGTCGAAAGAACGGTGTGAGAATGGCATGGTCGAAAGCTGGCAGCGATAACAAGAAAAGCAACAGCGCTGAAGACGCGCAGAAGGATATACTTCAAAGGGGAAGGAAAAGGAGGGAAGGGGTAATAGGGTGGCTGTAACCACGCAGAAGGAGAGGACTGCGTCGGTCTGGCAGTGATGGGACGAAAGTATCGAAAAAAAATGAAGATAAAGGAAAAGGAAGAAAGGAAGATGTGTTGCTAGTTTCTATGACACATAATTAACAATGAAAAGGAAACAAAAGACGGAATAAACGTTAATTGTAAGAGGTGCATGGCAAGGGGGAACGAGATACTCTGCGATACTCTGCCATCGACGGAGTGATACGTAAATCAGTGTCCACGATTTTTTTTATCTCCGCGGGCCTAATTTGCGGCTACATTGCCTACTACAGAAACTATTTATGCACAAAAACCTAAAAAATGCAATAAAATCGTAAGCGAAGCCGCCGCAAGATTGGCAGAGAGGTCATCCACGCGTTGGTTGACTCCTCCTAGCTTTATCGTTGAGTTCAAAAAAGGCGGGAGCCGGGACGTTTAAACCGATTTAAATTAGGGAACTCGGCCACGCAGGACAATAATTGAAAGTTTCTAAGAATGCTCGGTACGTGTAGATCGAGTTCCCGCGGTAAAAAGACGAGTTGAGATTCCTTTTTAGTCTATCTTTAAGTGATCTTTGTTATAATTTGCAATGAAAAGGTTTAACAGTATTTCTGTTTCTTTTGTTACTCTCGGTGGGGCATTTATAGCATTCCTACAGCAGTGAACATTGAACAGTGTGTCTAATTTTCGCGTCGCAATGCTAGCGGTATGACAAGAGCATAATATTAGGCCACCACCAAGAACACTATTGAACTTGTAATGATTCACAAATTCACTAAGAGAATCCAGAAAAGAAAAGAAAGCACTCGTATTGCCAGAGGGAGGGTGCGATAGCACGCACAAACACATATGAGCGGAATTTGAGCGTTTCTGATAATGGGCGTTTGCAACACAAAATATATCAAGATGTTCACATTGTAATTCATTTTTGACCAAAAGCGATACGCCACAACCTCGTTTAACCTGGTGATTCAAGCAATAGCTCTTGAAAGCTAGCATATGTCAACTGGCTCGTCCAACCGCTGTGCAACCATGTTTCCGAAAACATAGGCGCACGAATCGGCAGCCTAACTTCAGCTAGAAAGCATTCGATATCATATTGTTTCCTTCTTCCTGAACGCAGGGTAAAGTGACCATTGTCAAAGATTGCTGGAAATTCTCGCAAAGAAATACGGGATCCGATGTACAGAACGGGCTTTGCAGAAAAAGGGGCATTCGAGACTACGAGTATTTAGAATAGGGTGACGCTACCGGTTAGAGTCAGAAATGAGCGCGAAATTCTTGAACGTGCTTCATTCGTTTACGTGGCGATAATTTTAGTAGCACTGGGAATAGTTTGCAGCCAGTGCGCAGGCGCAGGACAATAACGCGCCTCCGGTAATAGTGCTGCGCCAGGGCACTGGCTCCAAGCTATCACCCTATGAACATAAGCGATAGAGCCACCCTATTCTGAAAGTTAAATTAAAAACAGATAATAACAAGACAAATGTCGAAATGGCTTCTACATAATGAGTGCCGAATTAGTCAGCAAGCAACTACATTAAGCACCTCGCAAACATGTGCAAAAAAAAGGCAATTGAAAATTGCTATAGTTAGCCGAGTCTACGCAACCAAGAGGTCTTGAAGAGATTAAAGGTATCTGACGTGCTTCATACACCATAATCATCCTATAATAACCGTGGTATGCACTACTCGATCATTGGAGTCCTACGTTCTACTGATGCCAAAGAATGAGTTCCCGGGATAATATAAAACGCAACTGGATTAAACCCTTCAGATCGGCGGGAACAACGTATTGCTATAAGCCTTTAATGGGCATGAAAACAGAAAAGGTCACTTGCGGCAATGGAAAGCACAGCGCATAGTGCAACACAAGCATCATCATACCTGCCACGGTGGCGTTGAAAGCGGTGGTAAAGCCCCTCACTGGCCACCTCATCAATGATCGGCTCGCAAGCGTAGCTTTTGTAGTGTGGAATAAAATGTATTTGAAATGTTCTTGCTTTCACGGAAAGTTTATCCCAATGGCTGGCGTCAGCACGCATTTTATTCAATGAAAGAGATGGATGTCTTTTGATGGACGTCTCGTGAATTTATTAATAAATTAATGTTGCTCATTCTTCAGTATATTTTATGGTCTGTCTTGATTTTTCTTTTTTTCGTTTGAATGTGTTCTGTATGTACCGGACTTAATTTATATTTGACTAAGGAACTTTCCACTTATTATTCTTGAGTCTTAAATCTCGAAGTCGTAATTCCTAAGGACAATCCATGTGTATTGAGTGTATACTAGCCGTCCTTGAAGATCCTTAATTCTGCACTTTAAGGTGCATAATCGAAAAATTGTCAAGCGCGGGATCGCAAAAGCATGCGTAACTAAAAGCCGCCTTGCAGAGCTTACGTGTGCATTCCTCTATAACCAAAACTCGCCTCCACGAACAGGTGAGGAAGCTAAGCGCGGGAGGATACCTATTTTGTTCAGCGTAGCGTAGTTCATAAGCTTGCTTGCCAGATGCAGGACCCAAAATAACAAGTGAATTAATATTGATCGAAGAGTCAGGAAGGAAACAGCATTCATCCAGGACGTGCCCTAAAAAAGCTGCGAGCAAAGCTGGCGTGAGGTTTCCGTTCTGGTCCTGTATAAACTAGGTGGAGCTGAGCAAACGATTGAACAAGGAAGAAAAAAGTTGTAGATTTTAACGTACTGTTATAAACCGAGTATACGTGCGAAAGCATGCGTTAGGGCCCTCGTGCAGTGACCAGCAAAGCTCATGAAACTTTTCGCGCGCCCCCGTGAAGTCAACACCAATTCACGGCAATATTTATTTATATTCATTTCATTCCTGCACAGGCCAGGTCGATCACCGTCAATGTCAAGCTTCACACAAACTTGTTGAGCCGGTTACATAGCTCGTGAAGTAGTGCTTCAGCACTAAAATAATATTGGAAACAGCATCAGAAGTTTGGTGTAGCGTTGCTGTATTAAATGAAATTTCGACGCGGCAACTTTTTTATCGGCGAGACTGAATGCTGCATCAGCGATCCAATCAGTGAGGTCGAAAAAGGGATAGAGAATAAGTCACGCCGAAACCATTTAGCAGCTATACACTGTGCTGAGTGCGAAAGCTGTGAAGCGGTTTTGAATCCGACCGCAATTTTTTAATCGGACCGCAATCATTGCCAACTATAAAAACGCGATATAAAGGCTTATTTCCGAATCCCATATCAACTTAATAAATGACATGTGCATCAGCAGGACGTCGAAAGCACTCTTCCAAAAAAGTATATGCATTTCCTATTCAGTTATGCTGAATAATTCCTCCCAAGAGTGTGGCTGTGTGGTTTGGTCTCTTATATTATTTGGGGAATTTGTATTGATTAAACTTCTGTTGGGGAACTGCATCAACATATTTGAGTAGATTGTGCCGACTGAATTCCTCTTGTGAAGCTTCATCACCAATATTTGAGGAATTCGTATGGAATGAATTTCACTAGCGGAACTATGTCAACAACTTTGATGACTTAGTGTTGACTAGATTTCTGCAGTGAAGTCACGCCATCAACGTTTGAGCAATTTGTATTGACTGAATTGATGGAGTGAAATAAAATCAATACTTTAAATGAAATTATGCGGTCTGAATGTCTGCAATTAAGCCCCATCAAGAATATAGGAGCAATTCGTATTGATTAATTTTCTGAAGTGAAACGATGTCAATAACTTCGATGAGTTTATGCGGACTGAATTTCTGTAGTGAAGCCACATCAAGAATATTTGAGCAATTTGTATTGAATGAATTTCTGTAATGAAAGTACATCAAGAACTTTGATGGGTTCATGTAGACTGAATGCCTATAGTGAAATCACATCAAATATATCTGAGGAATTTATATTGCATGAATTTTTGTGGAGAAATACATCAACATCTTTGACGAGTTTGTACGGACTAAATTTCTTATGTAAGTTCGCATCAAACGCTTCGTGTGGTTTAAATGGAGGTCTCTCTACAGAACCAGAGTTTCTGTCGACTTCCTGATGTGTCCATAACAAATCCATGAGAACTCAACAAATATTCCATGTCCCTTTTTATAAGGGTTCCCTTATGGCGTGGTTGGGATGTCTACCGAGATATGTGAGAGAGTTATTGCGTCATTTCCTTTCCTCAAAAACTAAATTTCATTTTGCACCTGCACTAAACATGACGCACACAGTTCCGGTCACCGCTGCCTGCCCGTCTGAAGCCCGAAGAAGTCGGGAAGGGTTGCACCCACGCTGCCGCCCGCAGGGGCCAAACCGTCATGTTATCACCGGGCTCCGTGTTAGTACCACCTGACATCTTCAAAGGTTTCGTCTGCCGGTCTCCCAAATTCAAATCCACATCCCCTGCGCGAAGTCAGTGCACGTTAAAAACCCCAGGTAACTGAAATTACCGACGGATTCCACTACGGCGTCTCTCATAGCCTGGGTCGCTTCGGAACGCAGAACTCCATAACCCCAAGCCGAACACGGTCACGCCTATCGTACCTGACCGCAAGCTATTTGCATTTACTTTCATCTCTACAACATAGATGGCGCTTTGTTAAAACAGCTAACGCTAAAGGAGTAAACCGCTGGAGAGGAAAGAGGAAGCCACGAAGTTGATGGAATAAGGAAATTAGGGAACGCCGTCGAACAACGACGGTTGGCATCACGGGAACACAGAGAAGCAAAGAGGGCGCAGTTATCTGAAGAGGAAATAGGCCGAAAATGGGAATCTTATCGACAAAAGAAACAGCAAGTGCAGCTCCTCGTCCAGGCTAAAATAAAGCAGTCCTCCGATCGCTGGCTGGCTGAAGTTTAAAGGGGGGCCAAGAAAATTCTAGAAACGTATAAGCTGGCTGGGCAAAGCGAATCACAAAAAGCAGGACCAGATTCACGATGCCGAAGGAAAATGTTTAGAGGGAGATGACGCTGTGAACTACATTTCATCAGTTATAGCTGAGTCATTTAAGAAAGACGACAGAGTAATCACCCCAAAGGAGGGAGCAAGACAAGAACGCACAATAGAAAACAGCGTGGAACTGACGAATCTCAACTGGAAAAAGGCGGAAGCAAATATTCCAAGATGTACGTCAGCAGGGATCGACGAAATTCCAATCAAGCTAATTAATGAACTTGGCCCAAGAGGCAAGGAAGCGCTGATAAAGGTATTGGAGGCAGTCATAACGAATCAGCGAATTCCGCACAGCTGGAAACAGAGTAAAATGCATTTGATTTATAAATTAAAAGGCAATAATACGAACATAAAATCCTTCCGACCGATTACGAGAACATCAGTTACATACAGGCTGGCCATGCAGGCGGTGAATATAAAAATGCAGTCATGGGTAGAAAGTAATAGAATATTCGGAGAACTTCAGAACAGGTTCAGAAGTGGTAGGCGCTTATCTGATTGCCTGTTCGTGCTTACCCAGTGCATAGAAATAGCTAAGGCGGAAAACAGACCTCTGTATTTAGCCTTCTTGGACATAAGCGGTGCATACGACAACGTGAACAGGGAACTCCTGTGGAGCATATTAAAAGGTGAAGTTGTCAGTCATGAGGTAATTAATTTTCTACAGGAAATTTATCAAGAAAATGAAGTTGAAATAACATGGGAAGGAATTAGGAGTACAACAACTATCCAGATACTCAAAGGATTAAGGCAAGGTTGTCCTCTATCACCGCTGCTGTTCATGTTTTATATGATAAGTATGGAAAGAAAGCTACAAGGAAGCAATCTAGGTTACGATCTGTCATGCACATTAAGCGGAAAGGTTGTTGAGCAACGACTACCAGGTTTAATGTATGCGGACAATATTGTACTGTTAGCAGATAGCCAGAAAGATTTGTAAACTTTGGTGAATTGCTGTGGAGACGAAGGAGACAGTCTAGGTTTCAGTTCTAGCTCAACTAAGTCAGGTGTGATGGTTCTCAACGGCAAAACTGATCAGGAGCTTACAATACAAGGCCATGAAATACTCCGAGTGGCCGAATACAAATATCTCGGGGTATGGGTAAACGAAGGGCATATGTACACGGAAAAGCACGAACAGTCTATCATAGCAAAAGGGCGAAGAGATGCAGGGATAATGAAACATAGGGCATTGTGGGGGTACAACAGGTATGAAGTCCTCAGAGGTATTTGGTAAGGAATAATGGTGCCGGGACTTACTTTCGGGAATGCGGTTCTATGCTTAAGGGCTGCAGTTCAGTCTCCATTAGAAGTAAATCAGAGAAATGTTGGAAGATTAGCACTAGGTGCCCACGGAAAAAGCACAAACGAGGCAGTACAGGGGGATATGGGCTGCGGAACGTTCGAAGCACCGGAAGCTCAGTGTAAAGTACTATACGAAGAACGCATAAGGAAATTGGATGATAACAGGTGGGCAGCTAAGGTATTTAAATACCTGTACAGAAAGAGCTTTGACACACAGTGGCGGAAACGAACTAGAAAGCTGGCCAGTGAGTTTGTCAGAGACGAGGAAGGAGAAAGAAATAGCATTAAACGACAGGTAAAAACGTTGAAGGTAAAAATTGAATAGATTCAATGGAAAAGAAGCATAGTGTAGAACTATATCGATGCTGGAAAAGGCAGATCAGGAAGGAAGCGTTTTATGATAACTCAAGAGGCAGTACGCTCCTCTTTAAAGCTAGGTCAGGGTGTCTTAGAACGCGCAGCTACAGAAAAAAATTTAACGAAGATGACACATGTGCTGTGTGTGGTAAATCTGAAGAAACAATAGAACACCTCATCCTAAAATGCGATAGTATCCATCCCGATGTCGATGCAGGCACAGTCACTCTTCCTGAGGCCTTAGGGTTTAGAGATAGCAATATTCATGTAAATAAATCTGCGGTGGAAATTATCAAAAAGCGATTGGGGGATTGGTGGCACAAAAGCAGAGAGGTGACATAAGTTTTAAAGTGTAGGAAGACGTTTTTTTTTTTAAAGGAAATGGCGAATTGTATTAACAACTTACAGCAGAGTAAACAAAAATAAAGGAAAAAAACTGAGCATAGTGGCAACAACCACTGCCCCGTTTCAAAGGGGACGCTCCTACCTTCCATCCATCCATCCATCCATCCAACGCTTTGACAGCCGTGCGGTGCGGACGCATGTTTCGGTGCTCTTCGAATTACGCGAGGTGACCGGGACCGGACGGACTGACGACAGCGAGATTGCCGTGACTACGTCAAATAGATGAGTTCTTTCTTTTAATATTGAAGCGGGAAGACCCGAAGGCGGAACACCTCCTGTGGTTAGACTATGCACGGCCCGTGTGACCATTTCCGGCCGCCATACATCCGTTCTAACCTCTGTTCTGAACCAGAGCCCTCATGACGTCATTCTTGGCCTCGACTTCCTGTCTGAGCATTCAGCCCTCAATAACTGCGCCACCGGTGTTGTCCAGCTTGACCTTCCCCTTTTTGCTGAGTCACCGTCCCCAGTTGTACCTCGCCTCTGTGCTGTCGACTTTGTCCGTCTAACGCCTAAAGCTGCCACATACATTTCTTTCTCATCTGTTCCTCCGCTCCCTGATGGTCCCTACGCAGTCACTCCGGACCTTGACGTCGCCCTCTTGCGAAGTATTGCGCTTGCGCACACTCTCTGTACAATGTCGGCAAACCGAGCGTACCTTCCGGTTCTGAACTTTGGCTCGTCTATCCAACCGCTCCCGCAAGGCATCTCACTCGCCACGCTCTGCCCGGCTGCCGAATGTCTCATATCAGTCGTGGACACCTGGGGCGCGATTACGGATCGGTCTCAATCGAAACTGTCTCAAAAAGTGTCTCATTTGCCTCTCTCCTATTGGTCGGCTGTGGGCGGCGGCCATTTTGATTTTTTTCGTCACTGACGGACGTCGTAAATGCGCAGAAGTGTTGACGTTGGCCATCTAATTATGCGGGCAGATTGAGACGATTTTTTGAGACTGGAAAAGGTAGTATCCACACGTTTGAGACAGAAAATGGCGGCTGTTTACATCGTCGTATACGCGGGTGACCGCGCGAGCAACGGTGTCGGAGGGTGCATGAAGACGACTTTGACGCGCGGGAGAGTTATTTCGAGGAGACTGCGCAGTGTCTGTGCGACGAACTCGCCGTTGAACTGGGAGGTGTGCGGGTGAGTGCGCTGTCAGTGGAGCAGCAGGTGCTGTGCGCGCTGCGCTTCTTCGCCTCCGGTGGGTTTCAAGGCGCCGTTGGAAATGAAAAAAACTTCGGCGCAGCCCAACCGACTGTGAACAAGCCTTTGCGGCGGGCAGCGGAGACCAATGTCAACGTTGGGTCACAGAAGGGGGTGTTCGCTTTCCGAGGAGACCCGAGGAGAAGGCGGCGGCGAAGGAGGGCGTCCTTTGCCTAAACGTTCGCCGCGGCAGCATCTCCGGCGTCGTCGGATGTGTCGATTTGGCACTCATCACTATCAAGGAGTCTGGGGGCAGTGCTGCGAACGAGCCGCAAGCGGTTCTACGCTGCGGACGTGATAGTGAGTATACCTCGGCCACTGTTTTTGACCGCATGAGTTCAAGTGCTACAAGCTACAAGTGCATGAGCTACAAGTGCGGGCCTCGGCAGCGAGAGTGAGTACGGGCTGTGCTTGTTTTTTCTCAGATCTGTGGCGCGAACATGTGCATCCTGGCCGTGGACTCGCGCTGACCCGGATCCTTCCGCGACGCGTTTGTCTGGCGGCATTCCGAGGCGGAGGAAGGCCTGCTGGACGACGGTGATTTTTTTTCTGGGTAAGCAGTAAAATAGCCGTGTCACCCGTCGGGCGAACTCAGTTACATCTATTGAGCTCCTGCACTATGCATTTGCGCGGATCTGCTAAAGCTACAAGAATCAGTCTGGACAGTTACACAAATGCAGACACTTTACACTATGATGCAGTGTATTGCCACCCTTTCCTTTTGTTAAATATAATTGCAGCAGAAACACAGGACACATATTACATTGTTGAAATGCATAGCCTTTCCTGTTGAAGAAACCGAAGCAAAATGCACCTGACAGCGCTTGTGTTTAGTAGGAAATCATAGCGCATCATTTATATGAATATGGTTGTAAAAGACTGACCTTACAGTAGTGCTCACTTATACATCTAAATCCTGCATGTAAATATGCTCTTGAATGTCATATTCAGCAAAGCCTGGATGTGGGCTACTTGGCATGAGTCTTCTACTGTATAGCAGAGTGTCCTGTAATGCTGTTGAGATCACTGAGAAGGGAAATGCTTAGCTGTGTCATTTTTTTGTTATGCAGGAGACTATGTCTACCCACTGGAGCCATGGCTGCCTGCACCAGTTGCGTGGCATCACAGACCTGACTCAGCAGAAGGCCTGTACAACACGCCACATGCTTTCACACAATTTGTGGCTGAGCGCTGTATTGGTGTGCCGAAGAGCAGCTTCCGTTGCTTTCAAGGGCACCGGATGCACCACTGCCAGTGGAAGTGGACAGTGCGCATCATCACTGCCTCTAACCCAGATAACAACGGGCCACCTCTAAATGGTGGCTACCTCGTACAGACAGGATGCTGTACTTTTGGCCTCTCTAGGACGACCCGTCTCCAGAGGAAGGCGTACCGAGGGATGGTGCAGCGGCAGTTGCGATGTAAAATCTAGCGTCCAGAGACGACTCACCATGCTGGCGTAGAGAGTCATATCAGCCACTCTTCCCCTGTTGTCACTGTCATTTCCTTGTGTCAGTGCACAACACACATCTGCAAGTGTGTGAGCAACTATGTGATGTGGTTGTGCCCTTAGCCAACCTGTGTGCAGCCAGAAGCCAGCAGTGACAAACAAGTGCCCCCCACCGGCTGCCACTTCATTTTCAGTGTGTTTGCTAGTATATCTTCCAGTCCCTCAGCAGCATGTTGCAGTCTCTTCCTGAAGACGGAAAAGGTGTTGAAGCAGCTCGCCCGATTTCGGAAAAGCATCATTTTGAACTGTCTTTTGTCAATGCTTATGTCAGCCCACCTGCCTCTTCTCTGCTGTCTCCTTCCAGCTTGGTGAAGTGCCTGTGGTCATTATCTGTGTGACGAACATGCATGAACCGAACGTGTAGTGCTGGAATAAGGCATGAAATATTTGTGATGCTTGTTGCAATCAAAAAGCTGTTTTTTATTGCATCATACATTCAGTAAGCGCGTTTATTTTTTTAGGCACAGCATTTGACCCGAGTGTTTCTATTGCAGAAAAGGCAGTGTACATACAAGCATACTTTACCTTGATGTACAATTACCATATGGCATTTCTGAGTGCAGTTAAGAAAAAAAATTCTAAAAAATTGAGTTCAAAGTGCATGTTTTCTTTCATACAGAGGCTACCTGTACAATAAATATGGCATAGTACAGTGTACATAATGCATTTTCCGGACTACAAAACATTTTGGCACATATAAGAAGTGTAAATACCAAAGCAAAGCTTTACCTTAATGGTGTGTGGCTAGGGGTTTCACTGTGCTAAAAGCTGTACCTACTGCAAGGAGACCGCTGTACAACAATGCATAATAAAGATTGTAAGGTGCAGTGGCTACAATGACTGCTGAATTACTAGGACATCTTCACTGATACACAAAGATGTGTAAACATCACAGACACATCATCAAGGAGATGGTGTGTGAGTAGAGGTTAGTTTACAATCACAAATCTGCAACACCGTTACTGGAAATGCTCTACAGCTGTAAGAATATACAGGCAGCTTCATTATGGGAAATTCTGAGCACTCGGTTATTGCCCCATAACTGACACCTAGCTTGGTTTGCGTAACACAGAGCTATGAAGTCTTGTCCATGATGACACGAGACGGTGACAATGCCGAATGGCCGGACAAGCTCCTTATACTATCACATAATATGTGTGATAAGTGCAACTGCTACAAGCTACTTTTCGCCTAGGTATTTAATATCCTAGTCATTTTCAAGTGGCTGTTCCCTTTCAAACTGGAGTGGCCTGTATACAGGGTGCCTCAGATATGATGGAGCATAATTTAAAAAAAACCAAGTGGTCTTCCGACCTGAAAGGAAGTGCATGTTAGAAGCTACGCAAAGTATTTAAAGCCCTTCAAACACTGCCCTCACCAAACCCAGTTATAGCAACATCACTCCGCCTGCTGAGCAAAATACAATAACATATTACACATCACTGCCCTGTCCTACCTACCTCACTGCCCTGGATCATATGCAATTCAAGCGCTGTGTACCAGCAAACATGAACAAACTTGCTCAACTTTCTGCCCAGTTGCAATTAGCCTCTATACAAGCAAACTACTTCTTTCCTGGTTGACCCTGGATCTACTACATGATCAGTAAATAACGTTAATGGAACAAGCTCGTTCTCTCCTCGGTGACAATAGCAAAGTTATCAAGTCAAGTGCTTCCTTTCTCTCTAAACAGTTTAATGTGGAGCATAAACATCACAATTTCTGCATCTTGCGCAGGAAAAAAAAACAAAAAAACTACGGCAACAACTGTACATAAACGGAACGGAGCTACAAAAATACAAACGGCACATCAAGTGCTTAGCCCGATGTGGGCGGCAACACTTGGTTACAAGGCAGAAGAGTGATTGCTGCCACTGAGGCAGGCCGTGTCGGCTCAATTCCCGCACCGAGATTGCAAGCTATCAGCAGCTGCACCTGTCTGCTCCCGTCTGTCGGCAGTTGCTTCTATGTGATGATTCATGGTTTTCTAGTACTTTCTAAAGAAAATAAACAGAACCACACGTCACTCGGTGATCGATAGGCGCCGACCGAGAACACAGACTAAAGTTGTCTTCGTCGATTTTCGAGCCGAGCGCTGCTTGTAAGTTGATCTCGACAGGCCCGTAGCATGCACTGCCTTCAATCAGATTTTTCTGCGCACTTAAGACATCTGCAAAGTACCTTGATTTTAGACGACACGCGAAAAAACAGGAACTAGCCATGGAATCAGCTGTTTTCTTGGAGGCCGCCATGTTCACGCTATGTCATTGCCAGTGCGTCCTCATGGCAAGAGAAGTTAACCTGCAGCAAATTTAATTGCAAAACTGAGAAAACTTCTAATTTTCCCCCGTGTTGTTGAGATTGCAACACAGTTTACTACCAAAATAAAACATTACTTGTTTTCTTCGTTGCGTTTTTGTTCATTTTCAGACTAACATGTTCACGCTATACCGCTGACAGCACACCTTCGCGGAAAAAAAGTGACTGAACAGCAAACTTAATTGCAAAAATGAAAACGTTGCTTCTTTTGCTTGGTGCTGTTGGGTTTAAAATACAGGTTCTTAGCAAAATAAAACATTACTCGTTTTTATTCACTGCGTCTTTACTGCAAAACGTTAGTCTACGGTCCCTTGTCGTGCGAATAGTGGTTTCGGGGCGGAGCCCACAGCAACCTTGCTCCGAATTGGCCGATTCGGCGGTCGGCATTACTCGGTGTCGTCATTTTGACTTCACGATCTCAAAATTGAGACAGTTTTTTGAGACCGATCCGTAATCGCGCCCCTGCTTACCTTCTACTCATCAAAACCTGTTGCCTGCGGCCACATCAACCGACAAACCAACGGACGACTACGCCGACATGATCTCTTCTGACCTACCGCCGATGCAAGCTCACGATCTTAGGTCCCTTTTGTCATCTTTTCGCGACATCTTCGACTTTGATGCCCGTGTTGTGGCTCGTACCTCTGTAGTGACGCATCGCATAAACACTGGTGATGCCGCTCCTATCCACAGACGTCCGTACCGCGTGTCCAGCGCTGAACGCACCGTTATCAATCAAGAGGTGGACAAGATGTTTGCAAAAGACATCATCGAGCCCTCGTCAAGCCCTTGGGCTTCACCAGTTGTCCTGGTAAAAAAGAAGGACGGCAGCTGGCGCTTCTGCGTTGAATACTGGAACCTAAACCGCATCACAAAAAAGGACGTATATCCTCTCCCGAGGATCGATGATGGATTAGATTGCCTCCACGGAGCCAAATATTTCTCAATTGATCCTCGGCCGGGGTACTGGCAAATTGCCGTTGATGAAAAGGAATTCTAGAAGAGAGCGGTGAGGGGCTAGTTGGTACGACATTATCGAAACATTGAATAACTGCGCAAAAAGGACGGGTGTTTCTTCTCTCTTGTCCCGTCCTTTTTGCGCAGTTATTCAATGTTTCGATAATGATGAAAAGGACCGCGAAAAGACCGCCCTCGTGACGCCTGATGGCTTATACTAATATAAAGTCATGCCATTCGGACTCTGTAACGCGCCGGCTACCTTTGAACGAATGATGGACTCCCTTCTTCACGGCTTTAAGTTGTCAACGTGCCTCTGTTACCTTGACGATGTTGTGGTTTTCTCGCCTACTTTTTCAGCGCACCTCGAACGCCTCTCCAGTATTCTGACAGTGTTCCGAAACGCCGGACTCCAGCTGAACTCATCGAAATGCAAATTCGGTCGCCGCCAACTCACTATTCTCGGCCACCTGGTTGATGCTTCTTGTGTAGGCCCAGATCCAGTCAAAATTCAAGCCGTCAAGGACTTTCCTCTTTCAAGGTCGTCGAAAGATGTGCGCAGCTTTGTCGGCTTGTGCTCGTATTTTCGCCAATTTATCAAATATTATGCCGGAAATCGCTCGCCCCCTCACCGACCTTCTTAAGAACGACACCCCCTTTAACTGGGGCCCTGCTCAAGAGCACTCATTTTCCTCCCTCGTTCAATTGCTAACCTCTCCACCCATCTTAGCCCATTCTGACCCGTCGTCTCTCACACAGGTTCGCACCGACGCGTCCGGATATGGGATCGGTGCCGTGCTAGCCCAACGTCAACAGGGACAAGATCGCGTCATCGCTTATGCCAGCCTCCTACTTTCCGCCGCCGATCAAAATTACTCCATTACTGAGCGCGAGTGCCTCGCCCTTGTCTGGCCTGTAGCTAAATTCCGCCCGTACCTGTTCGGCCGCTCATTCGCTGTTGTCACTGATCACCACGCTATATGTTGGCTGACTTCACTAAAAGATCCCACCGGTCGCCTTGGTCGCTGGGCTTTGCGCCTCCAAGAATATTCATACTCTAGTGTACAAGTCCGGTCGTCGCCACCAGGACGCTGGCTGTTTATCCCGGTACCCTGTGGAGCCACGCGACCAAGAAGACGCTGAGATCCTGCCCTGCCTCTTAGCTATCACTGCTCTCACCGATATCGTCAACGAACAGCGCCACGACTCCTCTTTACGCCCTATCTTTGATGGCCACCGCTCTGCAAACCGATCTCCGTCTCTGCAACTTTATGTGCTCCAGAATGGCATTTTATATCGCCGCAATCTACGCTCCGATGGTCCTCCATTGCTGCTCGTCATACCCCAACATCTACGCTCTTCCGTCCTTGAAGAATTGCACGATCTGCCGACAGCCGGCCACCTTGGCGTGTCCCGCACGTACGCTCGAGTGCCCCACCGCTTCTTTTGGCCTGGCCTGTATCGTTCCGTCAAGCGTTACGTTGCCGCTTGCGAGCTGTGTCAACGTCGGAAAAGGCCCTCCACTTTGACTGCCGGTCTCCTAGAACCCATCGACGTACCTCCGGAACCTTTTCACCGTGTTGGCCTCGGCCTTCTAGGCCCTTTTCCCACGCCCCTCTCCGGCAACAAGTGGATCGCTGTCGCAACTAATTATACGACTCGGTACGCCATCACGCGTGCTTTGCCTACCAACTGCGCTACCGATGTCGCCGATTTTCTTCTCCAAAACGTCATTCTTCACCATGGCGCCCCTCGTCAACTGCTCACCGACCGTGGTCGTTATTTTCTGTCCCGAGTGATTAATGACATTCTTCGTTCGTGTGCCACGCAGCACCAGCTCGCGAAAGCTTACCATCCACAAACCAACGGGCTTACGGAACGGTTCAACCGCCCGCTCACCGGCATGTTAGCAATGTACGTCTCGCCAGACCACCGAGATTGGGACACTGCCTTGCCTTATGTGACTTTTGCGTATAACTCTTCACGGCATGACACAGCCGGCTATTCCCCTTTCTACCTTTTGTTTGGTCGGCACCCCATCTTGCCTTTGGACACACTCATGCCGTCTTCTTCAGTCGCCACCACTGCTTACGCTCAGGACGCCGTCGCCCAGGCCTCGCTGGCGCGCCAAATAGCCCGTAGTCGGCTCCGTGCCTCACAAGCTTCCCAGAAGTCCGCCTACGACCGCCATCACCGGGTGGTAGAATATGAACCCGGATCACTCGTCCTTCTCTGGACGCCGTCACGCAGCGTCGGTCTCTCCGAGAAGCTCCTTTCTCATTACCGAGGCCCTTACCGTGTGGTGCGCCGTGTCACCGACGTGAACTATGAAATTGCACCCCTTGCGTGCTCGCCATCGTCCTCCGGCCCCTCCACCGACGTCGTCCATGTCTCCCGCCTAAAACATTATCACGACGTTCATACGTTGTCACTCTAACGCTGAGACGGCGTCTCATCAGCCGGGGGTCCTGAAGCGGGAAGACGACGACCAGACTGAGCGAGTGAACGGGTGGACGAAGACGACAACGAAGTTCTGACTGTGTTCTGAGTGCCGCTCGTAGCTACTCCTTCGCTGGTGTACATAACTGTAAATATATTCTTTCACGCAACAATATTTTGAGAGTTTAAATCTACGCTAGTTTCAGTTAGCCAAGTGAGGTGAAGTGCTCGCGAAAGATCAGGTCAGTGACCTAACGGCCAGGTATTTTCTGGCCAGCAGCTATACATTTACTGGGCTCATTTGTTAGTTAACTAGTTTAGACAGGTAGTATTCCTTTTCCTAGGTGATCGCTTTTGCGGTTGGCAGAATTTTATTTGAGCATGTGCATGCAAGCGCTTTTTTTAGCCTCTCGATATTCTAGCATTTTGTGGTAGCAATAATATCTGTAGAGGAGGCCGAAGGCGCGGATTTTATGTGCGTGTGTTGCGCATTAGGTGTGCGCCTGGACAGCGCTGACCAAGCTAACACCGACCTAGCGATACGTATGGATGCTCTAGAAAGAAAACTACAGGCAGAGGGGGATGAGAAGTGCCAACTTCAAGAACAACCTAGTCAACTGTTGGACGCAAAAATGTCTGACACCGCCATGTGAGGCCGCATTGGCGGACATTCCAGCGCCGGCCACGTGGATGGGCGTGCACTGGAATGGACAGCAATAGGAAAGTAAGTAAAGCAGGTTCCAACAGGAGCAGCTACGCACACGTAGCCTCTATGAAGTCTGGAGGCGATGGAGATGGGGAACAAGCTAACAGGAAACGAGGTCACAGTCACTGATAAGAGGCAGCAAAATCCAGAAGTTAGGAGTGAGGGAGAGAGTATGTCCTAGTACTTATCGCTGGGGGCCCAAGCATGAGTAGGTGCAAAAGAACTATAATGGAGCGTGTAAAGGATGATAAGCGGCTAGCAGTCGGGGCTTTCCCAGGCAGGACAATGGACGCAGCACTGACACAACGAGCGAACTTTATGAGAATTTTAAATGATAAAAAAATCAAAATTGTTTTTTTAGGAAAGGAAATGGCGCATTGTCTGTCTCAAATATCGGTGGACATCTGAACCGCGCCGTAAGGGAAGGGATAAAGGAGGGAGTGAAAGGAGAAAGTAAGAAAGAGGTTACGTAGTGGAGGGCTCCGGAATAATTTCGACCACCTGGGAAACTTTAACGTGCACTGACATCGCACAGCACACGGGCGACTTAGCATTTCGCCACCATCGAAACGGTGCAGCCGCGGTCAAGATCGAACCCAGGTACTCCGGCTGAGCCACCGGTGCGGGGTATTTTGCAGAGCGCAATTTGATGGTAGTAGCGGCGGGGCGAAATAATGTCCTGAATGGTGAAGCCGCACAAAGATTAGCGGAGGGAGTGGACGATATAAGAGCGATAGCACAGCAAGTGAAGGTCATGGTCTGCACAGTGCCCGGGGTGCAAGGACGGAACAGAGATGTTGCCAAGGACGTTGTGGCTGTTAATCTAGAGATAAAGATTTTAATCCAGGAGAAGGTATTTGAAGTGGCAGACATAAACAGGGAAGTGCATAGAGCACGCTTTGGCAGAGGCTTTACACGAGGTGGCATCCATTTTAGTGGAAGGCTAGGAGTAGAGATCGGCTGGCGCCTGGCAGGCCGAGCAGTAGCTTAAAATTTTAAGGGGGTCCACTTAGGGATAGGTAGAAGCAAACTAGAAAGTGTAACAATGGCGGCTGACGCCAATAAAATGGCCGCTAGGAGGTCCATGAAGAAAACTACAAAAACTACTAAATTTAACACCAGGATCAGGTACATAAACATGCACGGCAGTAGAAAGAAAGCGAAACGGTTAGAAAAAGAGCAGCAGTTAAAGGACAAAGAAGTAGGTGTTTACGCGCTATGCGAGTTATTCTACTTGCACCACTTTTTTTCCTTGATTTCCATTCCAATTTCATCAAGCTCTCTCAAAATTCGTGCATTTCTTTTTCACTCAGAGTCCCCTCAATTTATGAGCCGCTTCAGATAAACCTGCATGAGATTTTCCCTGTTTGAATCTGCACCAAACCCTGGCCAATTCACCACCGTGGGCATGTGCCATCGTATTTGAGGCAACAACAACAACATATGCGAGACACATCTCAGGGATCTAGAAGACCCACCGTTTATTGATGGCTACATCTAGGAAGGGAGCAACAACGGACAGAAAGGGATGAGGGGTAGGTATGCGATACATCGAGGAACAAATTGGAAAAGAATAAAGCCAACTTGCATAGAACATTGCTTGGTATCAGATACAATTTCCGGTAAAAGGACATGGCTAGGAGTAGTTTATTTAATGACAGGGGAGAAGTGCAGTCAAGAAAACAAGGATCTCAATGACGATGTAAAGCGGTTTGGAGAAGGTGCCGATATTATTCTGCTGGTTGACATGAATGGCCACATCGAGGATCTAGATGGATACACAGATTTTAAAGGGACACTGAGGAGAAATTGAAGATGGCTTGTATCGATAGAATACCAGCTCCTGATCACAAAAACGCCGCTCTTACAGAAAACAAAGCTCTTGTAAGGTCGAAAATAGCAAGAACCAAAATACAAGTATCGCTGCCACAGGCCAATCTCGCAAGTACAAGCATGGTGATGGCATAGGACAAGATTCGCCACCTTGGAGTTTTTTTCCTTCCTACATGTTACCACGTATCTCTGAGGCTGCCAAAGGAAGGTTGCGCGGTTCAATATTGAAGTAAGTTTTGTTTTAAAACCGATAGTGCACTTTTATCACACAAGAAATGCAGACAAAAGACAACATGAATGTTGGAAACAAAGAAAACCGATGCTTGGCGGCGCCACAGGCGGCCAGGAGAGTTTCGATTTTTTATGGCGCTTCGCGTCTATGAGCTTTCCGTGCCCCGCGGTTTTGTTCTTGACGCGCCTCGATTTACAAGCGCCGAACAGCCGAGGAACTCCAAGTGCCGCTTCAAGTGCTAGTTAACCTTTGAAGGGGCCTGTTAAGGCTTGTCAGATGATCGCCGCGGTCGATGAAAAACTATGATGGCACGATGGTCGGTGATCGTACAAGGCAGCAATTGTGTCTTCGCACGCTCACCCGACGAAACGTTCCCGGCTGTGCCAGTCAACTTCAAACCACTTAACGGAAATCGTTTACTAGAAACGGGAGACAAAGTACAAGGCAGTTCAGAAAAAATGCTGATGGCCTAGCTCTGTTACCCATGATATACAAAGCGAAATCACGGAGATTTCTGCATCGGAAGAGTGCATTCACTAGATGCGCCTTTATGGACGGCTGTAACTTGAGCCGTCGTGGCGGAGTGGTAGCGTCACCGTCTCGAACGCCAAAAAAATTCGGCACAGGAATTTTTTTTTATTCAGTTAGTGAGTGGGCGGGGGGTTTCAGTGGCTCCCATAGATGCCGCCACCGAATACGTTGGTTAGCGGTTAAGCGCAGTCTGTTAAGGCGCATTTATGCTCCGGCGTAACGCGCGCGCGCGCGCTGCACGGCGACGTCACGTCGCCCAAAGCGAGACCCTCTATGCTCTAACTGCGCTTGACCGCCGACGCGTTCAGCGGCTTCGGCGCACTCTGACCGCACTGGCGGGGAGACTTGGAGCATGTCTCTATTTCGCGCCGAGTGCGCCAGCCGGCCTGACTGATTCGGCTCCGCGGCGAGGTGCGCGTTGTGACGTAATTCAACGGCTTTGGCAGGTGGGCGGAGCTGTTCTTTTCGAGCTCTCAGCTAATTTAACCCATTCACAGTACATATCTGAAGGTACATGCAAGTGTGCGAGAGAGCCCGATCTAGTGGACCCGATGGATCTAGCGGAAGCCGTTGAAGCGTCGTGCGCCGGCTTTAGTTTCAAGCAGCGAACTTTAAACGCGACCGCCCTTGAGCACACATCTGCTTTTTGTGGCAAAAAATAAATAAATAACTTGACCCTTGCAACCGTGGGAGACCGCGACGCCGCTTGCTGCACCGTGATACAGCGCCGTTTAAGGAATCACAATCCTCCGGCCTCAAAGCCCCGGCCAGCCTCCGGTGGGCGCAAGGCGCCGACCTTGTCCTGGCCCTTTGCGAATCCCCGCACTGGTGTTATGATATTTAGTTTGCAACGGCTGCTCACTGAGGAAGGGGGAAACGACCCGCCGGCGCCTAACCAAACCGTGCTCCCTCAAAAGCATCGCACGCTCTGTGGGGCTGAGGTCGCTGAAATGCAGGCCGGACTTTTTGCGAGAACTACGTCGTCGGGTTCGGGAACGGGATCCATCGTACCGCTGGCAAGACGCCGGTGCAAACGTAAACGAACCGACCCCGATAGATGCCTTCAACGTGCGGCGGCGGCAGCTTTCATTTCGGCTGCTGCTAGACCGCACCGCAAGCCCTCAGAAATCACGGAGTATTCGTTTACGTCACATTTCACGTCACTACGTCCTGGGGCGTCATAAGAGTTCTCCGTGACGTCAAAGAGTTCTCGAGATTGAATCGGAGCGGCGGGAATACCTTTTTCAACTTCGAATCCAATTTCTTTTTAAATAAATGCATTTTTCGCTCCCGGACAAGCGGCAACAAAGCAATGAAATGCCGAACCATTAGATTTTGCTAACAAAAAAATTTGATAGTGTTCTCCTCAGTGTCCCTTTAACGGGAAGTTGGTACTAGACTTCTGTGAGCGACACAACCTTCCTATTGTAAATAGAGAAACTAAGTGGGAGGGACAAGTCACGTGGGAATCCCGCCACGGGCAAACTACCATTGACAACAGCTTAATGTCGCAGGGGATGTATAGCAAGCTTGCAATAATGGAAATAGACGAAGAGGGGAAGTACAGCCTTGGAAGTGATCATAAGCGTATTAATCTACAGTTAGAAGCCCTGCTCATAAGTGAAATGCAGGGAAGTCAAAAAGAGTACTCAAAATTAAAAGACGAGCAAATCGCGCTAATAGCGGCCGGCATAGAGGAAGCAATAGAGGTGCATTCCATGGAAAAGTGGGATTGCAATCAGTTAGAACTACTAATTAATACAAGAATAAAAGATGCAAAAGGAGTAAACTGCTGGATAGTAAAGAGGAAGCCACAAAGTTGGTGGAATAAGGATATTAGGGACGCCATCGAACAACGACGCTTGATATCACGGGAACACAGAGAAGCAAAGAGGGCGCAGTTATTTGAAGAGGAACTAGGCCAAAAATGGGAATTTTATCCACAAAAGAAACAGAAAGTGCAGGTACTCGTCCAAGATAAAATAAAGCACTCCTCTGAACGCTGGCTGCATGAAGTCCGCGATGCAACTAAAGGGGGGCCAAGAAAATTCTGGAACCATATAAGCTGGCTGGGTAAAACGAATCAAAGAAAGCAGGAACAGATTCAGGATGCCGAAAGAAAATGTTTAGAGGAAGACGATGCTGTGAACTACATTGCATCAGTTATAGAAGGGTCGCTTAGGAACGAAGATACGGTAAATTTCCTAAATGAGGAAGCAACACAGGACAGCACAATAGAACACGGTTTAGAACTGACCAGTCAAAACTGGAAAAAGTCGGAAGAAAATATAACGAAATGCGCATCCGCAGGGATAGACGAAATTCTAGACCTAAAGTTTTTCCTCTTTTTTCCTCAAAACACAAGGATGCATTTTCGGCATTTTCGCCATTTTCGCCGCCGGGGCGGATGTGCACATCAGCAACGCCCTTTAGAAAGAATAGGGGCAGAGCAGCGATGCACGCCTCGTTAGGGCTTGTACATTAATTCATAGGATCAGCGACCACCTGCCGATAGTTATATCTGTAAATCAGTGCACTAATGCAGTAAAGACAGCACGTTCCGTATTCTCTTACTGAGTTGTTCATCCTACAACGCTCGGAATATATAAAGACCATCTCACCACAATCAGCTGGAATGATGCGTTCGCAGCAAATGACCCGAACGTAGCATATGAAACACTTTTGCGTGAATTTTCTGATATATACTTTGCGTGCTTTCCCGTGAAAAAGTGCAGAACATTTAAAAACAGTCGCAAACCCTGGAGAACTAAAGAATCATTTAACCCTTGGAGGAAACGAGATCAGTTATATAGGATATTCATACGAACTTAATCTCCTAAAGCCCTCAAAATATTCAAGTCATACAGGAATTTCGTCACGGAACACCTTCGTGCTGAAAAAAGACAGTATTATATTCACCGCTTTAATTCGGCAGAAGGGCGCACAGGGAATGTTTGGAAAGCACTTAAGTTGCAATTGGAACCTCAACAGAAACACTATGTAAAAGAACAAAAGACGGAGTAGAGTTACAAGGTGCTAAACTAGCTTACGCCTTTAGTTCTTTATTTCCTTCACTTGGCGATATTAGCGAATCCACCACTCACTTATCTCTTATGAATAGCCCAAATGAACAAACAATGGCTGCGTTCCAATAGTCCCAAGTAGACGGCTACTTAGACGTCTAGCCGAACAGCCGCCATCTTGGGACGCGTTCCATTTCTCGGCGAAGCAGTCTCATAAGACTGCTTCGCCGAAGTCCACATCGATGCAGGCTAACTTGCTGTCTAAAGATGGCGGAGCTGATGTACGCGGATGAGCGAGTCGTGCTCTTGCGGGCGTCGGACTGTACACGGACACGGAGTATAGGAAAGGAAAAATGTGAGTCATTCCATTATGTTATTTGGTACGCAAACTAGTGGCTAATTAATCTTCGTGGACGTGCGATTTCTAGCAGTGAATCACGCAGGAGAAAATCGTGCAGTTGAGAGCTTTGCTACAGCAGCGGACGCTGTAGGTCTGTTTACGTGAGCCGGCATCTGACGATGCCGGATCTTAATTAGCACCTTGATTTTAGAGAATAGTCGTCGCTGTCGTTGGTTTCCTCGACGGGCGTTAAGACGGCTGGCGTGACGGTTAACAAATGTGTTCTTCTGCTGCTGTATTAGTTACATCAACTCTTTCGCGTGCATTCCTTTTTATGTCTGCACTCTGAGAACAAATACACCGGCATGTTGCGAATTGATTTGTCTTTGCAGGATTAAAGATCGCTGCTGTATTTAGGTCTCTCGCTGTCTCCGAGTGCCACGTACGGCAGACAGCAGGTTTAATGTCACGTATGTGTTTTCCTGTTGCAGTGTATATTAGCCGTATCGCATTTTGCGCATATTGATTACAGTCTTTCGTATTCTTTCTTATGTTTACAGGACCGTCTGGATGAGCACGTTCGAGGAGCATGTACAGTTTAGCATCAATAATAAAAGAATAATCGCATATCTCTTTAGCGTCGTCTTCTGAGAGCGGCCCCGTCTGCTACAAGTAGACTGACCGATAGGCACATCCACCAGTCCGGTTTACGCGCAAAGTCATTGCAGAAGAAATGTGTAAACTTGTTGAAAACACGTTTTTAATTATCGTTATCGCTCAGTTTGTGAAAAATAGTAGTACAACTGTTCATAAGCTTTAGTTACATTATTATGCCGCGAGGCGGCGTGAGCAGTAGACAAGTTCCAATACATGGACATGTAGACTGCTTCCTAGACGTCACACTAGACGTCTTGTTAGACGTCTAGAGTATTGGAACGCAGCCAATATTTAGAGAACCAGTTTCGGAAAGTGAAGTTGTAACTACATTTCTGGCCGTCAATAACAGCAAAGCAGTTATTGCCGGGAACATTCAGTAGAGCCTATAAAGTATGTAATAAGAGAAATAGCCCCTTATGTTACTCACATTTTGAATATATGCTTGTTGACTGGAATTGTCCCGCATGCCACGCAAACAGCAAAAGTAACTGTTATATTCAACAAAGGTGACACGAACGATATGTCAAATTATCGTCCTATATCGGTTTTATCCATTTTTTCCAAAGGCCTGAAGAAAGTAATTCTCAATTGCCTATATATCTTCATTTACTGACCGTCATAACATTTTATGTTCCGCCCAATATGGGTTTCGAAGGAACACGTCGACAGAGCTGGCACTTTTGGCTCAAAAGGAGTTTGTTTTGTCAAATTTCGAACGCAGAAATACGGTGCTTGGACTGTATCTGGATTTTTCAAAAGCGTTTACCTTATAAATCACAACATTCTAATTAAAAATCTAGAGCATTATGGTATTAGATGGAAAGCACAAGAATTATTCACATCTTATCTGCAACATAGATCTCAGTTTGTAGTAATTAGAGAACAATAATAATAATAATTGGTTTCAGGGGAAAGGAAATGGCGCAGTATCTGTCTCATATATTGTTGGACACCTGAACCGCGCCGTAAGGGTAGAGATAAAGGAGGGAGTGAAAGAATAAAGGAAGAAGAGGTGCCGTAGTGGAGGGCTCCGGAATAATTTCGACCACCTGGGGATCTTTAACGTGCACTGACATCGCACAGCACACGGGCGCGTTAGTGTTTTTCCTCCATAAAAACGCAGCCGCCGCGGTCGGGTTCGAACCCGGGAACTCCGGATCAGTAGTCGAGCGCCCTAACCACTGAGCCACCGCGGCGGGGCAAAATTAGAGAACAAAATTTCAGTGAAATCTGTAAAAACAGGTGTCCCACAGGGCAGTATTCTGGGCCCGTTTTTGTCACCAAATCCCGGACTAACTACGGGAAACAGATTATGAAAAACTCATTGCCGACGGTTTTAAATAACATTTTTGTAGAAACAAATATTGACATTTCCGCGATTTCTTCACAGAAATTGCGGACCTTGTTTGTACAAGCTGTATAACCCCTTGGCTTGATTTGATGTGTACCGCCTTCCCCGCGCGCTTCAGGGCTGTTGTCTATGCTGCGAGATCTGGACTCCTTTAGATATTTTATAAGCTTTCTGCCTGCCCTCCTCGCAACATTCCTTTTTGTTGCGGAAATTTCAATTCAGCTTCAAAATTGCAACAATGACTGAGAAGCGAAGTCGTCCAGAGGGCATTTAATTCCATACGCCTTCGTACTCAGCGCAGAAAGCTGCATGTAGCAGCTCAGTTAGCATATCTGAGAGCTTTATTCGCAGCACCCAAGCAGAAATATTTTTCGCTTTCATCATTGAATCTCTCCCAAAGCATTCCGACAAACTGTTATTAAAATGATCCTCTTTAAGATCAAAATTTAAAAAAAATATGGGGGCACCTTAGCAATTATTAGGATGTTTAAATGCAAGAGTAACTTGGTCACTGAGTCAGTGTACACCTCAGTCGCGCTGTGACTATGCGGTGGCGTTCACCTAGAACTAGAAGCAGTTATGCGTCTTTTATATTCTGAAAGCCTTAGGCACCAGCTCGACAGGGATGCTGCCGAAACCGCTGCGCAAAAAAAAATAGCTGCAGTTCAACTACTGCTGAACCTGGCCCGAGTGCGAAAGCTGCGGTGTATCGGGCAAGTAGACGCGGCTTTCCCAATGTAACGTTGAGTGCGTTCCGCACACTGGATAGACTACGGGCTACCCTGCCACGTGGCGCTTAAATTAATGGTTGAACACGAGAGGCTGGTCACACAACGAACGCTGCGGCCTATTGCTGCAATGGCGCGTGTCTGCCACAACATTGTCAGCGCTAATGCATGCAACCCACATCTCTCTGCCCTGACTTCTCCTGACGCTTCTATTTTTTATATTTTGTGTACTCTTTGTGTTTGTGCTATGTTATGTTGAACTGTACAGCGTCGGACCAAGTGGTTGCTATGAATTAGTGAAAAGCAGTAGTGGCTGAGTGGTTAAGGCGCTTGGCTACTGATCCGGGGTGCCCGGGCTCGAACCCTACCACGGCGGCCCGCGTTTCGAAGGCGAAATGCTAAGGCGCCCGTGTGCTGTGCGATGTCAGAGCACGCTGAAGATCCCCAGGTGGTCGAAATTATTGCGGAGTCCTCCACTACCGCGATTTCGCCGATGCTCGTCGCGATATGCTCGCGGCCTATAGGGCGCAGGGCATACTACCAGACTCCATCAAGACGCTATTGTGGCCGCAGGGCAGTGCGCGCACTCGTGAGCGAACTTTGGTGAGCCTCTGTGCATTCCTCGAACACATGGGCTTGACGTCCCGTCTGTTCTCCGTCAGGTAGTTACACGCAGTGACCGAACGCTCCGCGAGTTCTACCTTGAACGATTAATAACTGGACGCCCCACTCCAGTTGTAACCTACACAGTGCTGTGCGCGTGTGTGATTTAATTCCTCTAAACTGAACTAATCACGCGCACAACCTGGACACATTACTTATTGTGTAAATAGTTTGTACATATTACTTCTCCCCCTGTCCTCTATTCCTGTCCCCTCACCTCTTTCATTTCATTTCTCCATTCTGCCTGCTGTCCTTTATTTCCGCTGCCCCAGCTCAGGTGCTTCAGTATCGATGGCAGATGCCGGGGCTAGCAAAAACCTTTTCCTTCCTTTTTACTATTATTTTTAATAAAACCACTACCACCACCTCCACTACCGCACCTGTTTCTTCCCTTCTCTTCGTCCCTGCTTTATCCCTTCCCTTACGGCGCGGTTCAGGTGTCCGCCGATATGCGAGACAGATATTGCGCAATTTCCTTTCCTCAAAAACCAATCAGTTCACCAAATCAATAGCCGGATCCGCTATGCAGCACCAACCTCTCCTTTATTGTTCATGTAAATAAAAAATGTTGGTCACCCAGTGAACGCTGTGGCCTGTTGCTACAGTGACGCGTCTGCCACATTGTTGTCAGCGCTGATGCACGCAACCCGCGTACCTCAAAGCGCGATTGAGGCGTCCACTGCCCTAGGGAGCCTGCTATGCGCCTTCCTTTCCTCAAAATATTGGAGCCTAGAGCGTTGTCAACGCTAACGCCGATGAACTCAAAGAACGCCAACGGTCTATAGCTTCAGTGCCGCGTTTCTGCTACAACGTTTTGAATTCCAACGAATGCAGCACGTATCTCTCACTGCCGCCACGTAGCTTAAAGCGCGACAGAGGTGTCCACTGTCCCAGGGAGCCATTTGCGCCTTTCCCTCGCTTTCGAAGAAAATGGAAGATTGGTTTTTAAAATTGGTTGGAAACGAAAATTGATTTTTTCATGGGGGGAAAGGCAATGGTGCAGTATTTGTCTCACATCTCGGCGGCCTCCTGAACTGCGCCGTAAAGGAAGCGGTAAAGGAGGGACAGAGAGAAGACATGAAGATACAGGTGCCGTAGTGGAGGGCTCCGGAATAATTTTGACCACCTGGGGATCTCTAACATGCAATGACATCGCACAGCACACGGGCGCCTTTGCGTTTCGCTTCCATCGAAACGCGGCCGCTGCGGTTGGGGTGGTTTTGAGGAAATGAAATCGCTGAGTACTGTCTCACATATATCGCTGGACACCCGAACTGGTGTTGAGGAAAGTATCGGTGGACACCCAAACCGCGCTGTAAGTAAGGCACAAACGTGATTCGGCTGAACGCCGGATGAAGGTTAAACTACGGCGTGTGCCAAACCCGCTGCAGGTTGCGCTGTGAAGCTTTCGCTTCAAAATCCGCCAACGCTGCCTCAGTGTTCCACATTTAAGAGCGTTTGCTACGGAAGCTTCCAGCTCCCGGGGTGCTCAGAAAACGTGGAGCAGGAGGAGGTAATTAAAGTGGAGAGGAGTTGAGCGAGCTTATGGTTGGGGCCCTCATTCCAGGGCTCCATTGACTTGAGCTGCCCTGCGGGCCTGTTGAACGGGGGCCCCTTGGTCCTCCAGGCTGTCGCTGGTCAGCAGCGCCTCGCACCACTCAAAAGACGTGTTTTCTGTCTGTAGAGTGTTTGGTTTGGCCTGAAATCCCCGCGAAATGTGGAAAAGTGTAGGGCGGGCCTCGCACCAGGGGCAGGTGTCGGAGTATAATGTTGGGTGTATGAGATGTGGTGCATGGAGGTTTGGAAATATGTTCCTCTGTATCTGCCACCAAGAGACGGCATCTGGGGTGTATAATTTCGTCTGAGGTGGAGGGAAGTGTATCCTTTGACGTCGCTGAAACTCGAGGCGGTCGGTATACCTAGAAAGGGAGAGGGGCAAAAGCGGGCAAGGTTTGTGGCCCCGCTCGGTTGGTGATGCCTCGTGTTATATAGAGCATGTGCCTTCGCAACTCCCTCCAGCCGCTAGTGGCCTGCAGTCCAGGTGATTTGTTGGTGCTTGGTGAGGGGTGTAGTGCCCACGAGCCGACTGACGTGCTTGGGAACTCGGTCTCAGGAAGTTTCGACACGCGTGTGAGGCTTTGTGATCACATCAGGCCTTTGGCCTTGGGACTCGTAATGCCTTATGGCAATGGCCACGGCGGTGGTCTCCACGGCCGCTTGTGTTTCGGCTCTTACAGGAGCAGTGAATAGAGTGGAGAATTGGTGGTCCTCTGCCGCCACTGCGTACTTGTCATGGCCCGGGTATGCTGTGGCGTCACCACAAACCACGGTCGGGGAATTGGCTAGGCGTCGGCCTAGGTAGGATACTCGCGCTCGTCGTCTGCCTGTGTGAACGTCTTTAAGCATATGTTTCGGTATCGGGGCCACGCTGATGTATTTCCTGTGTTGTTTTTCTGGAGGAGATTGAGCAAATAGTGCGCGGATCTCCGCAACAGTGCCTATTCTGCGTAGGATAGCTCGTCCAGCTTGGGTGGTCGGAAGTTTTTTTGTTTGAAATGTACGGCTGGCTTCTGTTAGTTTCGCAAAGGTGTTGAAGTTTCCTAGTGCGGTGAGACGTTCCGGTGAGGTGTTTTTATGATGGTTAAGGGCCGTCTTGTATACTGCCCTTATGATTGTGTCGACTTGCTGCTCATCTGCCTTTGTTAGCGTGTGAAAGGGTAGTCCTTATGTGATTCGGTTAAGTACCAGTGCTTGCACCTGCCGGAGAGTGTCTTCTTCTCACATTCCTTGGCAATGCTTGGTAATGCGGCTGATGATGCGAGCTATCTGGTTTGCGGTGACCTTTGATAGTCTGGATGGTGTGTGTAACACGTAGGGTGCTCTGTATCCAAAGACCAAGAATGCGGATCAGGTTAACTTCCCTGGTGGCTTGATCCTCGATCGTGAGGTTGATGGGAACTGGAGAGACGCATTTCGGGCCATGCTCTCGTATGACATCCGATTTCCTCGGGGCGCAGTGGCAGCCACTTTCAGAGGCGAACTCCTCGACGATCTGCGCTGCTGATTATAGTGTGGTATCTTTTTTACCCAGGGAACACTATGTGGACCATATAGTTATATCATCCGCGTATATGGTACTGGGTCACTCTGCGTCAGCCGGCCGGGAAGGCGAGCTTCCGTGCCACCTACACGGAGGTGTTTTGTTATTTGTACGCGACACGTTTCCCCAACCCGTGGCGCAGAGTCGAAGCCACGGCAGGTCCGGACGAAATAGGCAACGGCAGAACACGCTAGGAAATAGTTAATTATCCTAACGCGAGGCAAGGCACACTGCGGAATGTTCTATCCGAAAAATAGATGTTCAGTAGCTCACCAAGTTGTTGTTGTCGACCGGCGTTGTGTTCGGGGGCCAGCGGGCAGCGAAGGGAATCCTCGGGGCAGTCAAGTGTTGGCCGGCAACGAGATTGCGTTCCCCGCCGCGAGTACCTTCTTTTATCTCCTCGGGCATCGCCTCGTGGGATATGTTGTCGATTGCGCCCTTTAATACAAGGTCAAGATGAGGTGTTCTTGACCTCCGGGGATGTTGGTAAGCACTTCTTCTTGCAGGAGCAGGAAGGCGTCTTGGGCCAAAAGGCTCCGTCTGAACCTAACCGTAGTAGGAAGAGATCATTGTATTCAATATAATTTTGGAGGTGGGTGTGGATGACCCATTTATAGAGTTTTCCTAAGCATGATGTTAGGGAGATGGGCCGGAAGGAATCAAGTGACGGCCGCCGGCTTGGGCATGGTGACAATTTCAGCATGATGCCAATCATGAGGTACAATGCCCTTCTTCTAGAGTTTATCTTGGAAGTAGTCAGTTATGGCTTTCATATGCGCATGACTGGGGTTACGAAGAATAGAGTTTGTGATTTCATCCGCTCGAGGCGCGGTGTTGCGCTGCGATGCACGGGCTGCGGCTTGAACCTCGGCTATTGTTATTGGGGCATAAAGTGTGGGGTTTAGAAGGCCGTTGTATGTTGTTGGACAAGGTGGCATGGGAGTGTCGCCAATGTTACGCGTCTACAATGCGTCCGTTAGTTCCTTGGCAGTCCCATGGAATTGTTGAGCTACTGTTTGGAATGTACGATTTGTAGCCAATATGGCTTTGTCGGGTTCAATGAGACTGCAGAGGATGGACCAGGTAGAGAAATACAGAGGGTTCCTTTCAAGGCGGAACTGAACTGTATCCGATTTTGTTGGACAAGTTGGGCGGAATTTTTCTGAGCTTCCCCCGTGATGGAGGCAATGCGCAGGCTGAGTTGTTTATTGAGTCGCTCCTTTTCCAACGTCTTGAGTTTCGTTCTCGTCTAGCACCACTGTAGAATATGTCTATCGACTTCCGGAGTGGCGGCCGTGCGTTTTATGGTAAAGTAGCGGAAGCATAAGTATCTCGTATGTGTTGTGTCCACTCTGTTATGCTCGCTATCCTTCCTTCGAGTGGGGAAGAATTTACGAAACGCTTCCAATTAGTGATCTTCGAATCCCCAATGAAACGTCTGAGCTTGGGAGCGGAGATTGCTGAACTCAGGATGTAATGATCCCTCCCTAGGGTCTCACCGAGGTTGCTCCATATGACGTTAGTAGCCTCCTTTGTAAAAGATAGATCAGGAGTGGTGTCTCTGCATACGCTGTTGCCGTTTCTGGTGGGTGTCGTAATTTCCGTGGCTAGCCTGAGGCCTTCCCTGTCTGCTGCTTCCAGCAGGGAAGTGTCTTTTCTGGTGTCCTTTGTATACCCCCAGGCCGTATCGGGCGCGTTCAGGTCACCTAATACTACAAGCATGTTTTTGCCTGCTATTCGAGCACATTCCTGGAGTGCGTTTCAAACTGTTCTTGTTGCGCACGAGGTGGGCTGTATAGGTTCAATATAAAGGTGCTGTGTTTCCCCCGCTTTTGTGGTAGGACTTCCAGCAATCTCAGGTTAATCCCGGTAACTGGGGTGTAGTGGGCCACAGAGGCTGTGGATTTTGATACACACACAACGACGCGTGGTGGTTCCGGACTAAAATTTCTGTAGTAGCCTCTTAGGTTGGCGGATTGCGTTCCTGCTTCTTGAAGGCAGATGCCGTCGAGAGGAGTAGGGGAGGTCTGAATGAAGAGTTGTAACGAGGGTACTTTTTTATGGAAGGAGCGACAGTTCCACTTCCATATTTCAAACTTATTTTTGATACGTCGAGAGGTATTAGTAGTTGCTGCCATCGAGGCAGCTTTCTGCGTCACTGATATTGTTTATGTTATTGATGCGCCTGTATATATTGGCGCTTTGGTTGTTTATGTCGCCCACTCTCTTGCGTGGGCAGTGTTCCACGACGCGGAAGCTGCGTTCGAGCTCAGCTACTGCCTGCCGTAGCTCTGTACTGGTCAGCGTCTGAGCTTGCATCTTGGTGACAAACTGCTGTTGCTGGGTAATGAGCATTTAAATTGCAGCTTGTAAGCTTGCACTACTACGGGGTTCTGTCCGGAATGCCACTACTTGCGCATTGGGTCTCACTTCCCTAGTTTCAGTCCCTGATGTAAGTTGTTGTGCTGACTGCGCGGGTTGTTGTAATTGTGCTTCTAGGCGCTGAAGGCGCCGATTAATGTCATTCATTTCTTCTCTAGGGTTTGTGTTGTGCTTTATAGTTGGAAACATTTAGAGAAGGTGTTTTAGGGATGAGAGACGCTTAAAGCTGGCCAGCTCACCTGATCATTTATGTTGGGTTGTGTCTTTTCGTTGTTTTTTTGCGCGAAGAAGGCCAAATCCAAACATCCGCGGGGGTTTCCTATCCGTGAACATCGCTTCTAAGACACAAGCAGCGCCGTCTACTTCAAGGATTTTGCACAACTGTTGTGATTTACAGCCACCTTAAACATATTCGACATATTTCCTCGTCACATCAGTTAATAAATTTTATATAGGTGCGCGTCACAAAACGACGAAGTGTTTGCTACCATCCGGAACTCTGTCTGTCTGTCTGTCTGTCTGTCTGTCTGTCTGTCTGTCTGTCTGTCTGTCTGTCTGTCTGTCTGTCTGTCTGTCTGTCTGTCTGTCTGTCTGTCTGTCTGTCTGTCTGTCTGTCTGTCTGTCTCTCTGTCTGTCTGTCTGTCTGTCTGTCTGTCTGTCTGTCTGTCTGTCTGTCTGTCTGTCTGTCTGTCTGTCTGTCTGTCTGTCTGTCTGTCTGTCTGTCTGTCTGTCTGTCTGTCTGTCTGTCTGTCTGTTGCCAGGAAGAAAGAAAAGGAAAGTGCACAGGCCTGCCCACTGACTCTAGCCGAGCCACAATCGCTACCACGTGCAGATAGTAGGAGAGTTGAAAGATGGGATAGAAAGACAGTATAGTAAAGACGCGCTAAAGACAAGGCCGATCCCGGAGGTAGTGCAATACCGGGCCAACCGATGGCGGGAGTGAAGCATCCTTCAAACTCTCCGCCACATTTCCAAAAAAAAGTCTAATTGGACCCGTAACAGATCCTCTACGCGGTCCGGACATTCGGGGGTCCGGAACCCTCTGCGACACACGGTTTTGCTCGTAATGGCCGTCTGAAGGTCACCGCAATGCACGGTTTGAGGGCGGAAAAGTTGTCGGTGGGAATCCCACACATATTTTGGGCTTCATCACAATTAGTAATTTTATCCTCAAGAACATGGCAACTCATTTGACACCAATTCGAACATTCTGCGTCAAACCAGTGGTCGCCAAATTTCATGCAAATGGCGGTCCCGGAAGTGTGGAGGCGGTTGGCTTCCACTTCGATGGCCACTGTAATGGCATACACCTGGTGTTTCTCCGAACGCTTTCAAAAAATATCAAAAATATGCTGTTTGGGGTTAAAATGTTCTTTTGCAGCTCAGTATGACCATTTTTGGTGGACACCTGAAAACCGGTGGATCATCTTATGTAGTAAGCTGATTAAATGATTTTTAAATATTAACTTTTTTTAACTCCCAGAGTTAGGCGCATAATTTCAATGAGATTTGTCGCCGTTCATTAGTAATAGCCGTGTCAGTTTTTAGAATTTCGCAAACGCATTTACCCTTGTCGCTGTGATTCGACAAAATTTAGATTTTTCGGCTGTTACGTGCACTGGAGGGGTTGCTTTGCCAGCATGCTTTCGAAAGCGCATATATTTTCAAACGATGCAGGCAAGTTTTTCCTAGCCACAGCGGCGAGGGTAACTGCATTTTCGAAATTATAAATACTGATATAGCTATTACTACCGACCGGCTACAATTGCCACTAGGTGCCTGACTCAACTATTTAAAATTGAAGTATTATAATTTAGTTAATCAGCTTACTACTTCTGATGATTCACCGGTTTTCTCGTGTCCGCTAACACTCGTAATGTTATATCGCAAAAGCCATATTTTTACCCCAAAATGCCTATTTTTGGTAGCGTTCTCTGTAACACCCGGTATATAACAGATCGAAAATATAGGTATAAATTGAGGTGCTACGTTCCCACTGTTGCTATGTGATATAGTGTCGTCACGAGGTAACTATTTTGGTCAATTTGACCTTCATTGCAAGTTGATGCGTTTGGCAAACGGAAGTAGTAAGGGGCAACGCTCATAACCTTCAAAAGGCAGGAGATCAGGGGATAAGGAAGCAGACCAGGAGGTAGTTCCTCTGGCCGGGAAACTCGGTAGACATACTCCGGGCTTGCGGCCTTACCCCGTGATTTATCTCCACAAAACGAGGAGCGCAAAGGTGCAGGGAGAAATGGCCACAACCCATCCACCCGAAACTTAGCCGATCGTTCCCAGAATGGGTCCAGTAGCGAAGGTGCGCATGATGGACCCCCCCTTCCCCCCTTTTATTTCTGAATCTGATAACAGTCATTTCCTTCATCACCGACGCTCTCGGCTCGCTGCGGTGAGCGCTCTGGTTTGCCTTAGAGCCCAGCCACATACGTCGATGAGGCACGCTGTGGGCACAACATGCCGCACTGCTCAAACATACTGCCTCCTTACAGCCCGCCTTGCCCACAACTTTGGGCGTCGATTGGGTAGCCGGCGTTGCTGTCATTGAGGCGTGTTTACTGACACAACTCACCTTCTCTAGGACTCTCCGCGCTTTTTATCGATGCGGAGGAGCAGGAGGAAAATACTTCATTAGAGCGAAAGCTTTACTAGGCTATGCTGACAAGGTCTTGTCCGCAGCAGTTGTGGGGAACTCAGATGATCGTTTGGTTTATGGTTGTTTTACGTCCCAGAGCGACTGAGGCTATGAGGGACGCCGTAGTGAAGAACTCTGGAAATTTCGACCACCTGGGCTTCTTTAACGTGCACTGAGATTGCGCAGTACACGGGCCTCTAGAATTTCACCTCCATCGAAATTCGACCGTCCCGGCCGGGATCGAACCCGCGTCTTGCGGGTCAGCAGCCGAGCACCATAACCACTGAGCCACCGTGACGACGGATTTCAGAAGAGGTAGCGTCCAACGAGTGGTTGTAATCGAAAGATTATGATGCGGCAACAAACATTTTCTAAACCGGATGAACACCTAACATTTAAAAGCAAAAAAAAATGTGCAAAAAGTGGCCGGGCCGGTGCAAGAGTAGCGCCAAATTTGAAAACGCCGGAATTGTGAGACAACGTGCCCAGAAGTGTGGGCGGAGCCAACGCATGGCGCCATATTTGAACACCCGAAATGAATAATGAGATGAAACAAGGGAAAATGCGCACTTAATCGAAGTCCAAACCATTAATGATTAGTGAAAAGTATTAAGAGTGAATTGAGGTTAAGTAAAAGTGTTAATGGTGACTATAGGTTAATTAAGGACGAAATAAGAGTGTTAATGGTGAATAAGGGTAATTAAGGGTGAATTAAGTGGAATTAATGGTGTAACGATGCTGCGCGGACCAATGCCACGTCAAACGTAAAATGTGTATACGGACCCAATCCGCATCGACGCGTCACTCCTACGCTATTTTTAGGGTTGCTAAAGTGACGTCACGATCACGTGAGACATACGGAGCGACGGCGCAGCAGAAGAACATCAACTTGAAATCTGTATACATCCCCTTCCGCTTCGGCGCGCCGCTTGCACGCCAGTCGCTATCTCGCCGTTGCCGCGTGAAGATGCTGTGTTCGCGCACCGATGCCGTGGTGCTTAATTGCTCGGTGTGTGGGCGTGTGGTATCATTTTTAAGCCGTCTCTGCCATTGCGCAGTGCAGCTTCAACGTCCAGACCGCATGTAAAGAGAGGCAAAGAAAGGCAAAGAGAGGCGACGAGTGCCTAGGAGGCGTCAATCCTTTCGCATTATTCCAATGCGGGTTGCCACAGGGATCTCAAATTTTTAGTACTCTGCGGTTTTGGGGCATCTTCAGAGATGTTCTCACGTTGGTTGTATCCCCAGGAGTCTTCTCTGTCGAGCTCGTCCACTTTTCATCAATGGAGTATTCCTTAGGTGCTGGCACGAAATCCGCGGTCTCGTCGGATGCTCGGAAAGTAGTGTATCCTCGAGCTATCCAGTCGGCATCTTGGTTCTCTGCCACCCCCGTGTGTCCCGGTACCCACGCATTTTTGTGCGCGGTCTTGTTGTTTTCTTCTTCGTGGTTTTTAATTTTGTCGCTCGCTTCGAGGAGTATACGGAGCGCGTGACGACCCATCCTGCCAATCATGTAATTTCGGCAGGCTCGTTGAGAATCCGTGAGTATTGCTTGCGCCCACCCGGTTTGTTTAAGCCTTCCTCCACAGCCTATGCTACGCGGTCGTATCGTGAGCAGCGCATATTTTGTGTATAAATTCTTCCCTCGCTTCTCTTGTCCCTCGGTGGAGTTTGGTGTCCATGTTCCTTCGTATTGGCGCTACCTTGAGGTACTTGCGAAGCTCGTCGAGGATCGTTTCCGTCCTCGCGATTTCTCGAATCTGGGGCCGGATTACGCAACTGTCAATAAGCAGAGTTGTCAAAAACTTGTAAAAAAAAATGCCAATTAGCCTCGCTCCAATTGGTCGGTCGTGACCGGCGGCCATTTCGCTTTTTTGCGTCTAGGGTGGCTGCACGTTACGTCACGGATGTGGCAGAAGTGGTGACGTTGCACCTTTAATTATGTAGCCGTTAACTGACAGTTTTTTGTGACAGCCTCAAGGCGGTCAATTTGACCGTTGCGTTTTTGACAGAAAATGGCGGCAGTGTACGCGGCCATCCGCTGGAGGCGGCTGCGCTGGCGCGAGCAACGGCGAAGGGGCACACGAAGACACGTTTGACTTGCCAGACGAGCTGTTTCGGCGCCTTTTTCGACTGGAGAAGCAGACTGTGGAGTGGCAGCGACGAACTCGTCGATGAACTGGGAAGTTTGCGTGGGAGCGCGCTGTCTGTGCAGCGGCAGGTGCTGTGTCCACTACGGTTCTTTGCTACCGGCGGTTTTCAAGCTGCCGTTGGTAATCAGGCGCACGTCGGTATCGCACAAGCGATGGTAAGCAAGTGCATCCGGCAGGTTTTGGAGGCAATCTGCTAACTTAGCGCGCAGAAGGGGTGGGTTCCCGCGGTCACCTCTGTGCCACATAAATAAAACACGCTTATGCTAGAAAAGCACTTTATTTTTGTCAGAAAATCGCACCTTGTGGTCGTCTTCAGTTTCCCAAAGGAAAAGAAACACAGCCACGCATCACATACTGCAACACCTCACCTTTTGGCATTTTTCTCATCGATCGAAAGAGCCGAACAACACAGGATTCAACATGTTGTCTTCGTCGATTTCGTACCAAGCGCTTCTTGCAAGTTCGCTCGGTAGTCACCTATAGCCTTCACAGCATTCGTTGAAATTTTTCTGCGCACTTAGGTCAACCGCACAGTAGCTTGATTTCAGACGCCGCGTAACAAACAATAACACAGAGTGGAATCGGCTGCTTTCGCGCAAAGCGGCTTGACGTTTTACCGCCGTCAGCGCATCCCCGCGGCAGCAAAAGTTACCCGCAAGCCAATTTATTAGCACAACTTCGAACGCTTATTCTTTTGGTTAATATTTTCCAACCTTAAGCCCAATGTTTTGGTAAAATAAAATATTAGTTAATTGAATTGCTTCGTATATTTAAGTCTTTTTATAAAATTTAGCAGACGGCCCCTCGCCGTGTAAATAAATGCTCTCGGGGCGCTGCCTTGCTGTAATATTTGCTGATTCCTCGTTGCGCCAAGTGGTGACGTCTCATCGTTTCGTCATTTTGATGTCACTGTCAAAATATTTTGAGAAAATTTGTGGCAGTTACGTAAGCCGGCCCCTGCTCGAGGTATCCGACTCTCTAGAACAGCGCTCTTCCAGTCATTGTCTGCAGTTTTTACAAAACAAGCTGCGCCTCCCGTAGCTCGTAGAAGGTGTTTTGCAATCTCAGGGCCAGGAGTTTCTTTGTAGACGTGTTTCGTGGTAGTCGCAGCTCAAATTGATCTCGTATCTCTGCCTCCTAATCCTCAAGGGCATTGCTAACGGGCACATACGCTCGGGCAGCCACCATGCGCCCCTGTCTTCAGATCTATCTAGGCATCTCGGGCGACCAATTCCACCATCTATTTCTTCGACTCTGTCCCGGTCTTGGGCCATCAGTTCAATTAAGTTTGGCTCTTAATCTTCGCAACATTGTTTCGCAGTCAGAGACACAGTCCGAACGTAACAGAGCGACGGTAGTGGTGGTGTAAAACATTTATTTTTGCTTATTTACAAGAAAGGTATTGCCTTCACAATCACTAGGAGGGGTTCCTAGTCCGGGAACCCTGTGGCGTCCGCAGCGTGCTGGGCTCTTGTCCCCAGGGCTTGTTGGTCCTGGAGAGTTGAGCAGCCGAGCAGCGCGGCCTCCCAGTTCTCTCGGGTGGGGTGGGGCGAGAAAACAGGATTGGCAGGTCACATCCAGACTATGTGGTACAAGTCCGCAAACACTTCCCCGCAGTGTGGACACTCGCCCGAAAAGGCCGAATTGAAATGTTTAAGCACTGCCAGGCACAGCACCATGTTGGTACCGAGGCGAAGAAGCCAGCGCTCTTCCGTCTTCTTGAGCCCTTTACAGGGTGGTGAGTTTCGACCGTGAGAATTTTGATATAGGAGAGAGATCTCCGAGAAGTAGTATCCGGAATAAAATCAGGAGCCGGACCAGGCCGCGGGAGAGGAAATGCCCTAGTTGTGCTTAAGTGTGCGGGCGGTTTGCGTCCGCTACCTTACTCCCCTCTATCATCGCATGTGCCGGGACCCAGATAGTGGTGCGCCGGGATGGGAAACCCTTGTACTCACCTCTATGTAATATTTCGAAGGCATGACCAGGAATTCATCCTTTTTCAAAGCTGCGGCAAGCTCCCCTTGAGTCGGTGAAAATTACTCCGGACGCTGGATCCGCGGCTTCAAGTCCGATAGCAACTTCCTCCGCGAATGTAATGTTGGGGGCACGTAAGGTGCGGCCCTGAACTGGGTTGTTTTGATGGACGACCGACGCTGTGTATCAACCCCCTTGTTGAGGGCCAGCCGCGTCCGTGCAAAATACCGCTCGTAAAGTACCATACTGCTCGGAAATGGCTTCCACTCGAGCGAGGCAACGGCCATCATGGACATTCTTTGTCGTGCTATTCGGAAGGTGGAGAACCTTCAGGGAGAAGCGTCAGGCCTCGGGCAGGGATACCCGCTTCTCCTGTCGGGCTGTGTAAGTAATGTGGAGGCGGGTCAGAAGGCGGCTACCCACAGGCGTTTTTCTTAACTGGAAGTATTGGTTGCTGAGATGAGCCTCGCACAGCTCCCCAAAGGTATTCGTCACCCCGAGACCGAAGAGACGTTGGTTGGACGTGACAGTGGGGAGGTCTAGAGATCCCTTACAGATTTTGTGGAGAATCACTTCGAGAGCATTTTCACCGCATTTGCGCAGGTGGAGGTACGGTGCCGAATACCGGATTAGGTTGTATACGAATGCATTGGCCAGCTGCAGGGCGTCTTTGTGTGGCAACCACCCACCGTTCGTTTGATACTCCACGTTGCGGAGCTTTTTCAGCGTGGTGTCAATCTTGCGGTTCCAGTATAAGTTGAGTGCCAGTACTCTCATTTCGTCGTGTTCAGGTATCGGGCCACAAAGCAGCTAGGGAGACGGCAATTTTAGTTGTGCACTTCGGATTGAGTCGTATACGCGCGAATTGCGATTTTCTCAGGGAGCCCACAAGGCCACTGCGGCGTGCGCATACGTCCACAATAGCCGCCGCTTGCTGCAGGTTGGCCTCGATTTCTCCAGCCGATCCGTGTGTTGCCCAGAGGGTAATGTCGTCCGCGTAAAGGGCATGCTGCATACGAGGGACGCCACCCAGCAGGGTAGGGAGCTTAATCATGGCGAGGTTGAAGAGAAGAGGCGAGAGGACTGCTGCCTGTGGAATCCTTCGCACTTCAATTTGGTATGGACCATGTTGAGGGTCTTGGAGTGGGATATATGATTGCTTATCTGTGAGGAATATCTTAATAATGCCAATTTGGTACGGACCATGTTGGGTGTCTTGGAGTGGGATATATGATTGCTTATCTGTGAGGAATTGCTTAATTTATTCGAATGTCTTGTGCCCACAGTACACTTGGGACAGGTCGGAGAGGATGATCTCATGCGTCACACTGAAGTAAGCACCCCGCAAGTCAAGTTCGAGGACCACATTGTCGTCGCTAGGTGCTTGACAGGATCAAGGATCGCTTTATGAAGTTGTAGCAGCAGATCTTGTGCGGACCGGTTTGGGCGGATCCCGTACATGGTGTCTGCAAAGGAATTGTGCGTTTCTCGGAAGGTGCACAGTCTATCACGGACTATGGTACATATCAACTTCCCCATAAAAGAAGTGAGAGTGATGGGTCCGCGGTTGTCGGTGTTAAGGGCTTTGCCTCATTTGGGTGTGAATTTAACGAGGGCCGTCTTCCATTGCTCCGGGAGACGTACCTCCCGTCCAGATGGTATTGAAATATTCAAGAAGCCGCTCGTAGGCCGTTTCCATGAGGTTAGCGAGAAGTTCACCGTCACCTTGTCCCGGCCCGGGGCTGTCCCTCGTTTCATTTTGGCCAGGACCGCTTTGAGGTCATGAAGCTGGAACGTTCGATCCACCTTTGCGTTCTCAGAACCTGCATACGAGTACGCCGCACCACGGCATTCCTGGTCTGTGTACAGATATTTATTTCGGAACGCGTTAGCCATTTTTTCTGTGTCTCCGTTGAAGCTGTAAATTGCTCGTTGAAGACGTTTTTGCGTTTCAGTGCGGGTTTCGGTCGGATCAGAGAGGGCGCGGAACAGGCGCCGTGTGCTCCGGTTCGACATTTTCCAAGCAGCAGTTTTGCATCGTTCTACCCAGTTCGATAGGTTAGCTTGGGAAAGCTTTTATTGTCCAGCAGAAAGACGGTGGCCAGAGGGCTACCCGCTTAGACGACGGCCGAAAGATGTTGACTCTCTGCGGCAGCTTCGGCCAGTTGGACGAGTTGTAGCTAAGTCGCCGGGTCGGAGCTCAGTTGTAAGGCCTCCCATTGGTCTTACGCCTTTATACCTCGTCCCTACCGGGGGACATGAGGACATTCCCATAGTATGTGGTCCAAGGTGGCCTTAAGTTCGTATTTTGCACATTTTTCTGAAAATTGCCCTGGGTACATCAGACTCCAGAAGGCCCGGTTTGGAAAGGTGTAAGTTTGTAACCGGCGCCAACTGATGGCTTGGTGTCTGGTCAAGGATCTAACCTCTCTAGGAAGTCTAGCTAGTTGCAAACGATAGTGCTGTGTAATTCCGCTGTACGCCGCCGTGCGACACCAGTCTTTGAAGACCACCTCGCTCGGGTCCGCCCGGAAGGAAAAGCTTCTGGCGAACTCGTGGGCCGCGTCATTACCAGGCTGGGAGGCATGTGCTGGTGTCCAGGCTAGCGTAATTTCTCGATAATTACATGATGGCTGAGAACTGTATCCGTCAGGGGGGAGACCCTACTCCTGCTGAAATTTAGTATGGTAATTTTGGAGCCACTGATGATAAACATCGCTTCTGTGCCTACGCAATTAAGCCAGTGCTATGGCAGCTTCCTCTGCAGTCTCTGCGTTACCCGACAGTTTGGAGGCACTTATTTTGAGGAGTTGTTTATTATAGATGATCGCGAGGGTGATCCTCTTCTTACCATACTGTGCGGCATCCACGTAGACCACGTCCTCGTCCTTGTAGGAGCGGAAGCGTTTCTTGAGCGCTTCTGCCCGTTTGGCCCGGAGAACTGAGTGATGAATTGTGTGCATATTCCTGGGTAATGGGACTGCAATTATATTGTCCTGAATTTCTCCGAGCATGTCGACTTTGGCGGTTGTTCTGTTATCTCGACTCAGATGCAGTTTGTTAAGAATGGCTCTGCTGGTTGTGGTCCCAGCTAAGCGTTCGATTTGGGACGTTCTTACTGCTTCCATATTTTCTTCCAGGGTATTGTGCATGCCTAGCTCTAGGAGGCATTGAGTGGATGTACAGTTGGGCTATCCTAGAGCTTGCTTCGTGCACCGCCTGATATTTCCATCTATCTTTTAGTTTTCTGCCACTTTAAGATTGAGGAAGGGGGCAGCATAGGAGATACGGCTAACTACGAAGACCTGCACGAGCCAAAGGAGATCATGCTCTTTCATGCCGTGTCTGCTGTTAGCAATACGCTGTATGAGGCGCATCGTTTGTTGTGCGCAGTTCTCCATCTTAGTTACTGCATAAGCGTTTCACCGACTGATTCGTATAATAATACCTACAACTATGATTTCTTTTCAACCTGAGGGATATGCGCCTCTTGCGTTTGTAATTTGATGTTAGGGATAGCTCTATAGTTTGTCTCTGATGCAGAGGTCGGTAAAAAATAAGTTCGGACTTTTCTGACTTTTTCGGAAAAGTTGGGTCTCATTTTGTCGGTTCCCCTCCTCCTTGCTTTCGGCGCGAGCGCCAGGGATTTTGCATTGCATCAAGTTTGCGAATACGTCCACAATTATATAACAGCTACCGGCAGATTCCCTTGCTAATTGTTTCCAAAATTTCCGCATTTCAAAGATCGTTTGGGTATTTTCTTATATTTAATTCTCAGATATTCTCTCCCGATATTTGGTTTTTCCTTTTCTTTTTAATTACTCTGAAATTTCACCCAAGGGACAATCATTAGCTTGGCACCAGTTTACCCTATTCTGTGGGGTCTCCGCACTGAACCCTGGAATATCCCCCCCCTCCCCCGTGAATATGTGCCATGTCACGAAGGCAACAACAACAAAAACAATGTTGCGGCGATCATTACAAGCCCCTACGGCTGACATAGTTTTCGGCCTCATTTACAGCCCTCTGTAGCGTACTTTCGATGTGCGCGTCGTTTCCACGGGTCATCCACATGATGATGTCCACAGTTCGAGTCAGCTAGTTGGGCCGCTTACTCTGCCGATTGTTGGGTGATTTCTGCGATGTGGATTTTCAGTTGCCGATTACGCTTCTGCCGGCGCTATCGGCAGACGAAACTGTGCCGGGCCTCCCAGAGGTGAAGGAGGTGGTTTTCCACCACCGGGTTCACCTATGACAGTTGAACGTGCTCTTCGGTGTCTTTCAGTTGGGAGATGACGTGTTGTGACCAGGCTGTGTAACCCTCATCTGCTATAGATGCAGGGGTAGTGTTGTTGGATCTGAATTTTGCACAGTCAGGAAGGTTTGCTTTAGTGTAGGGTCCATTAAGGGGTCTGGTGCGGATTGTGGTCGCAAGAATGCAGTGGTCGCTACCGAGGGTTTCCTCGGTGTTGTGCCAAACTGCATATCTAATATTTTTGGTAAAGGTGAGATCTGGGCTCGTGTCACGTGCCACGGAGTTCCCAATGCGAGTTGGTTGCGCAGCGTCCGTGTGAAGAGTAATGCCAAACGTTGACGCAAGTTGCGCCAGCTTGCGTCCTCATTTCTCTCCACGTATGTACCCGCATAAGATGCTAGGGGCATTAAGTCCCCAAGGATTATGAGGGGGATCCCTGTTCGCCAGTTTGGGAGAGCTGTAAACGTTTAGTACGTGTAAGGGGGGGGGGGGGGGGGCGTGTCCTGTGTGCGTAGCGGAAGGATCGTCACCATCACGCACAAGAAAATCGCTTTGTAATCCGTGTCCGCAGGGGAGGCTGTATAATTTTTATGTACACAGAGGCAGCTCTGCGTTTCCTGCTGATGTACTCTGTAATTTGTGAGAGCGGCCGCTACAGCAGGAAGGCTGTGAACGTTGTTAGGAAAAGCCGGAGGTTGGCCCACTTGTGTCAGCCTTAAATCCTTGCCAGTCCCACTGTAAAAGTTTGAAGGGAGCCGAATTGCGGCATGAGTACCAGCGCGGTTCAAGTGTGCCCGCCATGATTATCACTAGAATTTTCGCTTACAAACAAGGGGTTTGCCTCTGAGCCAGGCGCCCCATTGACAGTAGATTCCGTCCCACTAGGCAGGTTGAGGGCGGATTCCTCTTCCTCATGTGCGACTTGTGGTATGCCAGTCCTAACACTGTGGCTCCCTATGCGCTTGAGTGGGCCGGATCGCCTGGTAGTTCTAGTAGGCCTGCTCATGTGTGCGGCTATAAAGCTAGACTGGGAACTCGAATAATTTGCATTGTGCAAGTGGGCCTTGTCTTGTGTGGTGAAATAAGGATTAAAAGGGACCATCCATTATGGATAATACCACCATGAATCAGGCATGCGTCCCTCGTCATGCACAGGGCTTCCTATTCGCGTCCTGCACTCCACCCGCAAGCAATGTTGGCCCAGTTCCTCCCGCTCCAGCCGCGTTTTAAAGCGAAATGTCATCAAAATAACCTGCCCCAGTTCGTTTTAAAGGCTGTACTTTCGCAGTTGGTTACGCACGCCGTTATGACTAAGCATGCAGGAGGCCATGAGACGTTATTCACAGGCGGAGCCGTTCTCTGGATACGGAGCGATGCCAGCTAGCGTCGCAAGGTAGGACGCCGAAAGGTGTCACGTGGAACATGCATCAGTTGGATATAGGATAGGAAACCTATTAATGTTCAAAAGAAAGAGGATAGCGAGACAGCTACCCGCCTTGACGACGGCTGAAAGGTCTTGACTCTCGGCGGCAGCTTCGGCCAGTCGGAATAGTTGTAGCTGAGTCGCCAGGTCGGAGCTCAGTAGTAAGGTCTCCCATTGGTATTTCGTGTTTATACCTCGTCCCTCTCGGGGGACATGAGGACATTCCCTTAGTATGTGGTCTAAGGTGGGCCTAAGTTCGCAGTTTGCGCATTTTTCTGAAAATTTACTTGGGTACATAAGACTCCAGAGGGCCGGGTTTGGAAAGGTGTAAGTTTGTAACCGGTGCCAGCTGATAGCTCGCTGTCTGGTCAAGGATCTATCCGCTGTAGGAAGTCTAGCTAGTTGTAAAAGATAGTGCTGTGTAATTTTTCTATATGCCACCATGTGATCCCTGTCTGTGAAGACCACTTCGCTCGGGTCCGCCCGGAACAAAAAACCTCGGGCGAACTCGTGGGCCGTCTCATTACCAGGCAGGGACGCATGTGCTGGTGTCCAGACTAGTGTAATTTTTCGGTCTATTACATGACGGCTTAGGATTGTGTTCGTTAGAGAGGTGATCAGGCCCCTGCTGAAATTTAGTATGGTAACTTTGGAGCCACTGATGAAGTATCTCGCTTTTCTGCCTACACAAGCCAGTGCTATGGCAGCTTTTTCTGCAGCCTCTGGGTTACTCGAGAGTATGGAGGCACAAATTTTGAGGAGGTGTTTATTATTGACGACCCCGAGGGTCATCGTATTCTTACCATATATACTCTGCGACGTCCACGTAGACCACGTCCACGTCTTTGTCGGAGCGGAAGCGTTTCTCGAGCGCTTCTGCCCGTTTAGCCCGGCGCACAGAGTGATGAATAGGATGCGTATTCCTGGGTAGTGGTGGTACAATTATATTGTCCTGAATTTCTCTGAGCATGTCGACTTTGGCGGTTGTTCTGTTATCTCGACTCAGATGGAGTTTGTCTAGAATGTCCCTACCGTTTGTGGTCCCGGCTAAGCGTTCGATTCGGGACGTTCTTACTGCTTCCATAATTTCTTCCAGGGTATTCTGCATGCCCAGCTCTAGAAGGCAGTAAGTGGATGTACGGATAGGGAACGCAAGAGCTTGCTTCGTGCACCGCCTGATAATTCCATCTATATTTTCCTTTTCTGCAACTTTAAGATCAAGGAAGGGGCAGCATACGAGATACAGCTATCTACGAAGGCGTGTACCGCCTGCACGAGATTCTGTTCTTTCACGCCGTGTCTCCTGTTGTAAATGGGCTGTATGAGGCGCACCGTTTGTTGTGCGCAGTTCTCCATCTTAGATATTGCATCACTGTTATACCCATTGCTTTGTATAATCACGCCTAGAATTCAGTTTTTTTTTCAACATGAGGGATCTTCCGCTCCTTGCGCTTGTAATTTGATGTTAGGGATTTTTCTAGGTTGTTTCTGATGCAGAGGTCGATAAAAAAGAAATTCAGACTTCTGCGGCGACCATTCCAAACCACTATAGCTGACATAGTTTTCGACCTTATTTATGGCCCTCTATAGCGTACTTCAATGTGCGCGTCGTTTCCACGGGTCAACCACATGGTGATGTCGCCCGCATACATGCAGAAGTCAAAGCCATCTATCCCCTCCAGCCTCGTCGGTAGCCGTATCATGGCCGCGTTGAAAAGAATGGGGGAAAGTGCCGAACCCTGCGATGTGCTTATGCTGCCCAAATGTATGTCTTGAGACTGACTTTTATCGATGTGGATGCGCGCTATCATGCCCGAGAGGAAATTGGCAATGTAGTTGTATGTACGTTGCTCGACGTTTAAAAGAGCCAGGTTTTTTTAGTATCGCCTCGTGTTTTACGTTATCGAAGACTTTGGAGAGGTCAAGTCCTACTATTACTTTCGCATCGAGCGACTTAGTGCCAAATATGTCATTCGTCGGGCGGAGCGTGTGCCAGGAAGTGCTGAACGCGCGCCAGGGAGATGACACTTTTGTCACCCGCAAGCTGGCCGCCTATCAACCATGTGGCCGCTTATAAGGACAAGAGCGTGACTGTGCGTGTTATGGCTATTCCTACACCAGTATTGACAATGTGCCCCACTGCAGCCTAGGGATACCGAGGGACACGGGGGCCTGCGCTATATGCAATAAGTGTTTACTGATTGTGGACTCATTAGGTGTGGAGTCGGTCATAAACTCTTGAGGTGGGCTTTCATCGGTGACGCATCTCTTCCCTCTCTTCGACGCTCTTGTAAATAAAGAATATAAAAGTTTCTCATTACGTCAAGAAGACCTCGGAGTACGTGCTCCTTCCAGGCACAGCTTGAAACCACCCTGACCCACCCTTATTTTTTTACATGGAAGGAATTCCTCTCACTGCAATATTGTAGGCAATGACCTGGCTCAGAGTCTCCAGCGCTCTTCTCCCGAGCCTCGACACACAGTGGTCGATGCCCCCTTTCTCAATCTGATAGCCTTAATCTTCGTCTCCACCGACACTCTCGGCTCGCTGAGGTGAGCGCTCTCATACGCCTTAGCGCCCTGCCGCTTACGTTGATGAGGCATGCCGAGGACACAACCTGGACCACTGTTCAAACATACTGCCTGCTTACAGCCCCCGTACCCACAACATTGGGCGTAGACGGTGGAGATTGTCGCCTGAGATACCCAGCTGGATCTAATACAGGGATGCACATGTTCGGCGCTGGAGCGGGTGTGCCCATCAGCCACGCCCTTAAAAAAGAATGGGGGCAGAGGGCTGGGAGAGTGTTAGAGAATGTGAGAAGTGTCAGAGAACCGACCGGAAAAACAACAAGGCGGGCGACACAATCTATGCCCAATATTGTGAGTCGGGGGGTGTAAGGAGGCAGTATCTTTGAAAATTTGGGCGTAGATTGGGTCGCCCGCCTTGTTGTGATTGCGGTGGTTCCCTGACACTCTTAACATTCTATAGCACACTCCCCGCCCTCTCCCCGATTCCTTATTGAGGGCGTGGCAAATCTCTACGCTCAGACTATTAAGTGAGGCCCCAAGACCGGAGCAGTGTTAACAAATAGATGGCAGAGTATGCCGGCCGAGATGCCCAGCTGAAAACGAATGCCTCGAGTTTCGGCGTCTTCAAAGGAGACACTTCCCTCCACATCATAAGACATTAGACACCCCAGATACAGATACACCCCAGAGGCAGATACAGACGATCACATTTCCAAACCTTCATAGACTACATCTCATGCACCCAACATTATACTCCGACACCTGTCCCTGGTGCAGGCCCGCCCAACACTCTTCCACATTTCGTGGGGATGAGGGGCCAAACCAAACACTCTACAGACAGAAAGCACGTAGTTTGAGCTGTGGAAGGCGCTGCTGACCAACGATAGCCTGGAGGACAAACGAGCCCTCATACAACAGGTCCGAAGGGCAGCTCAAGCCAGTGGAGCCCTGGAATGAGGGCCCCACCCGTAAGCTCGCCCAACTCCCCTTCACTTTAATATTAAAGTTTTCCTTCCTTTTTCCTCTAAACACACGAATGAATTTTCGGCATTTTCAGCGCCGGAGCGGGTGTGCAAACCAGCAACGCCCTTTGGAAAGAATAGGGGCAGAGCAGCGATCCATCCCTTATTAGGGCTTCTACATTAATTCATAGCACCAGCGACAACCTGCCGATAGTTATATCAGTAAATCAGTGCACTAATGCAGCAGATTACGCGCATACAGTACCAAAGGGCGGGTACGTACTGTGCTACCGTGGATTAGCGGACAGACGAGAACTAGGTGTAGGATTCCTCATCAATCGGCATATAGCTGGTAACATAGAGGATTTTTATACTACTTACGGGAGGGTGGCAGCTATGATAATTAGGCTCAATATGACGTACAAGGTGAAGGTGATGTAGGCCTACGTGTATACACCCAGCCATGACGACCACGTCATTGAAAGCTTTTATGACGAAGTAGAATCAACAATGAACAAAATAAAATATCACGCTACACTGTACTGATGGGCGACATCAATGCGAAGGTAAACAAGAAGCAGGCTGAAACCAGACGGTAGGCGACTATGGAATAGGTTTTAGGAATAGCAGGGAAGAGTTTACTAAATAGTAGAGCTCGCAGATAGCAATAATTTACCGTCTTCCGCAAATAAATACCTTCTTCCACAAACGAGGCAACAGGAAGTGGACGTGGAAGAGCCCCAATGGTGAGATTAAAAATGAAATAGACTTGATGCATGCTAAATGGGGCATCGTGCGGGATGTGAAGGTTCTCGGAAAGGTGCATTGGAGCGACCACAGAATGGTAAGGTCTCGAATTAGCTTAGAATTGAAGAGGGAACGGAAGAAACTAGTCAAGTGGAAGCCTATTAATGACTTAGCGGTAAGAGGGAATGCAGAGGAATTCCAGATTTTGCTGAAGAACAAGTAAATAATTTTAACTGAGGAATTCGATCTCAATGTTCAAACAGTGAACGATAATCTCACAGCTATCATTACGGAGAGCACAGTAAAAGTAGGTGGTAAGATGACTCGAGAGGATACCGGCAAGATATCTCATTTGAGGACAGATCTGATTAAGAAACGCCAAATTATTAAGGTTTCTAACCATACAGAAAGAATAGAGCTAGCAGAGCTATCAAAGGTAATAAATAAGTGCAAGGTAGGCGAAATAAGGAACTTTGAGATGAAGAGAATCGAGCATGCTATTAAGAACTGGGGTAGCCTTAAAGCTGTGAAGAGGAAACCAGATGTAAAAACCAGATGTACGCGTTAAAAGGCTATGGGCAATGTCATTAGCAATGTGGACAAGATGGAACGTTAATGAGAGAGGCAGCAGCGCACAGTAGTTGGACATCCGGCCAGTAACGATACAGTAAAACTTAAAAGTTAAAAACAAAAAAGTGAACTCTAATGCTATCGCCGAACACTCCGTATCAACTGGCCACGATATTGACTGGGGTAGGGCACACGTGCTGGCAACTGAAAAGAATCTGTACCGTCGCCTTCACCTCGAATCATTATTCATTCAAACGACTAATCGCACCCTCAATCGCAACACTGGAAATCTAACTCCTGTATACGCACGCTCCCTGCGCCCTCTATTCAAACGTATTTAATCCCGATGCACTTTCTAATCCTTCTCATTGTGAACAAGGCTCCCGTACGGGAGCCGAAACGTCATTTTGTTGTTGTTGTTTTTTTGTTTTTTACTTTTGGTCGGCGTCCTCCTTTTAAGTTTTATTATGATCGTCCCCGACTAGACGAGTTTTCGTCCAACTCTCGACTTCAGTAACGATACAGGTAGCAAAGAAAGCCTTAGGAGCAATGCAAAGGGGGAAAGCAGCTGGTGACAATCAGGTAACAGCAGATCTGTTGAAGTACGAAGGAGAAACTGTGCCAGAAAAACTAAACACCCTGCATACGCAATGCCTTATGACCTCGAGCATACCAGAAGCTTGGAAGAACTCTAACATCATCTTAATTCGTAAGCAAGCAGATGTCAAGGACTTGAGAAATTACAGACAGATGAGCTTATTCCCATTGCCTAAAAGGTATTTACTAAGATAATCGCTTATAAATCCAGGACAACCTTAGACTTCAATCAACCAAATGATCAGGCAGGCTTTTGTGAAGGGTACTTCACAGTGGAACAATATTCACACTATCAATTGGGTGATAGAGAAATGTGCAAAATATAACCAACCCCTATATATAGCCTTCATTGATTACGAGAAAGCATTTGACCCAGTGGAAATCTCAGCAGTCATGCAGACATTCCAGAATCAAGGTGTTGAAAATCCTTGTGTGAAAATACTGGAATATATTTATAACGGCTACCAAGCTACCATAGTCCCCCATAAAGTCAGCTATAAAATTACATTAAGAAAGGGTGTAAGACAAGGAGATACGATCTTGCCAATGCTGTTCACCGCTTGTTTAAAGGTGGTATTCCGAAGCCTGAATTGGGAACAGCTGAGGATAAGTGTTAACGGATAATGCATTAGTAATGCGCGATTCCATGATGGCATCGCCTTGCTAAGTCATTCAGGAGATGAACTGCAAAGCGTGGTCAATGAGTTAGCCAGGCAGAGGAGAACGGTGGGTCTAAAAATTAACATGCAGAAACCCAAAGTAATATTCAATAGTCTAGAAAGGGAACAGCAGTCCCCAATTGGTGGCGAGGTGATGGAATACGACTTAGGGCAGGTATAGTGACCGCTTTTCCGGATGAAAGGGAAGTAACAAGAACAATAAGAATGGGGTGGAGCGCATATGGCAGGTTCTCTCAGATCATGAATGGCAGTTTACCAATATCCCTCAAGAGAAAAGTGTACAACAGCTGTATCTTATCGGTACTCACCTACGGGGCAGAACTGCGGTGGCTAACGAAAAGGGTTCAGCTTAAGTTAAGGACAGCACAGCGAACCATGAGAAGAAAAATGATAGGCATAACGTTAAGAGACTGCAAGCAGGCCGAGTGGGTGAGGGAACAAACGTGGGTTAATCACATCCTAGTCGAAATCAAGAGGAAGAAATGGGCTTGGGCAGGGCATGTGATGCGAAGGCAAGATAACCGCTGGTCCTTAAAGGTAACGGAGTGGATTCCAAGAGAAGACAAGCGTATCAGGGGGCGGCAGATGGTTGGATGGGCGGACGAGATTAAGAAATTAGTGAGGATACGGTGGGCGCCGCTGGCAAGTGACAAGGTTAATTGGAGAGACATGGGAGAGGCATTTGCCCTTCAGTGGGCGTAGTCAGGCTGCTAAAACGCATCTAAAAAATTCTTGCAGGAAGATTTTCGTGAAGCGGCGTCCTTTAGCATCCTAGGCACATCGCATCATTGTTGAGACCCCCTTTCACAGCCCCTTTAAGTTTTTCTGACAGAAGATATCTGCAACCTGGTCCACTCATTTTCACTTATCGTTTGTGTCATCACAGAATCACAATTGAATGAAATATTATTGGTTAAGTGCGATAGCTTCAGGCACCAACAGGAAGTTCTTAGATTTGAAATATATAAGCTCCTGCAAATTCTTCATTCTGTAGATGTATGACCAGCATGTTGCTGTTGCATGACCCCCTCTGGTTTGTATAGCGTTTTTAGAGCTTGATCAGTGTGTCGCGTCTGTTAGTTTTCGTGAGCGTGATACCATTACTATTCAGATTTCACCCATAAATATGTTGACATAGGGAGAATCAACTACTCCGTTGTAATCGGCTCCAGACCTTTCACGTCTAAATTACAGAAAATGCAAACTAGGCATTGAGATTATTTTTCACGGATTTCGGGCACCTGCCATTTTATTGTACTTGCTGGTAGTACAAAGGGTAATTTATCCAGGAGAGCACGTTGTTGGGCGAGTCGGTCGTACATACTTAAAGAAGGGAATTGCGCTAAAAAAAGACACGGACGAGAAAAGACAAGGACGGGCGCAAACTCGCGACTGATTTTATTCAGGAAGAACACAAATATATATATATATATATATATATATATATATATATATATATATATATATATATATATATATATATATATATATATACATAGATTCTTATTCAATCATTGCCTAAGCGCACATGCCAGGAACGTTTTCTCTTTCTTATACAAATTGATACTAGAATCGCTTACGCATTCATCACCTGACATGAAAAAAGCCTCTGCGAGTTCACGTGCTACCTGGTTACGACTGCGCCTTAAGATTTTTGTTCTAGCCAGGAAAGGCTGGCATGCTTTATCAGGCGTAGCCAAAGGGCATGCGCCGCATGTAAGGGCAAATTTGACCCTTTTCCGTTAACCATAGAAAGCTTATGTTCCCTTAGTCGTTCGTTTATAGAACGGCCCGTCTGGCTGATGTAAACTTTTCCACATGCCAGGGGAATTTCATACACAGCCCCGACAGAACACCTGACAAACTGGGTGGCGTGACGTTTCGTGCAGTCTCGCACGCATTCCTCGCCGGAGACAATCCGGGGGCAAAAAGAGGCCAACTTGCGCGGGGCAGAAAATACCACCGGCACACCGTAGCGATTGGCTACATTCTTTAGGTTGTGGGACACCCTATGAATATAGGGGACAACCGCCGGTCTGGTCTCCGGTTGACCGCCACCTTCTTGAGGTGTTCTAAGTTTCAAGCTTCGCAGAAGCTTCTCTGCCACAGCAACCACAACGGAAACGGGAAAACCAGCTTTCTGTAACCTGCCAATCTGATTGTTGAGGCTGTCCTTAACCAGGTGAACACATGATTTCTGCAGGGCTTCCTTCAGGCACAGCATAACAATGGCGCGTTTAACCGTCTTAGAATGAGCAGACTCAAATGGCAACAGGTCTTTCCGGGCTCGTGGTGAGTATATCCAACACGTGTGATCTGGTGTTAAAGTGATGTTAATATCTAAAAACTGCAATCTATCTTGTTCAGGTAATTCGTGGGTGAAGGTTAGACCCCTCCCGTGTCGTTTAAAGACGGTTAAGGTCTCTCGCACGGTAACCGTGTGCGTCAAACCGGGTTGCTTCTTAAAAATCACCAAATAATCGTCCACGTATCTAAAACTCTCGGAACTATTTTGTCGTCCAAATAACACACCAGATCACGATCAATGCTGGCCAAGAAAATGTTAGCCAGTACAGGTGCCACACAAGACCCGATGCAAATGCCCTGACGTTGAACATGAAAATGGTTGTCAAAAGTTACAAAAGTGACTCAAGATAAAATTCTAGTAGCTTCATGAAATTGTCCACGGTTAGGCCAATAGTATTCTGAAATCTACTACACCATACTACAACATTAGGCTCCATGCTGAACTTAGGTCCTTTCTTTAGCACATCGGCTATCTTGGGTGGTAGGATTTGCCGTGCTACCAGAGGGGATGTTTCACGACAAAGCCGTTGAAGCCGTCGGAAGGAACTGTGTCACCAAAAACGTGAGGACTTCCAAGGTAAAGGCTCAAGCCATAGAACTGTGCAAGGACTTAGCTTTAGATAGACTTTCAAGAGCTGTTAATAACTGTAAACGCATTAGCCTAGAGCTGTTTTTTACCGTGAAGACGCACAAAGATGACAAGCCGTTCCGGTATATTGTGAGTGAAAGGGATACGTGGCAACGAGAGATTAGCTCTTTTCTCCAAAAGTGTTTAAAGAATTTAGTTATACAGGACCCTTTTGTTGTAAAGAATTCAGGTGATGTGGTTTCTTTCCTACAGGGTTCCTCATCTTTAGGTTACGCTGTCTCTTTTGACATAGAAAACCTGTTCTTTTCTATACCGCACGATGACCTATTTTGTGCAGTTAGGTCTTGCATCGACGAAAATGGTGTAGTAGATTTTCAGAATACTAGTGGCCTAACCGTGGACAATTTCATGAAGCTACTAGAATTTTATCTTGAGTCCACTTTTGAAACTTTTGACAACCATTTTCATGTTCAACGTCAGGGCATTTGCATCGGGTCTTGTGTGGCACCGGTACTGGCTAACATTTTCTTGGCCAGCATTGATTGTGATCTGGTGTGTTATTTGGACGACAAGATAGTTCTGAGAGTTTTTAGATACGTGGACGATTATTTGGTGATTTTTAAGAAGCAACCCGGTTTGACGCACACGGTTACCGTGCAAGAGACCTTATCTGTCTTTAAACGACACGGGAGGGGTCTAACCTTCACCCACGAATTACCTGAACAAGATAGATTGCAGTTTTTAGATATTAACATCACTTTAACACCAGATCACACGTGTTGGATATACTCACCACGAGCCCGGAAAGACCTGTTGCCATTTGAGTCTGCTCATTCTAAGGCGGTTAAACGCGCCATTGTTATGCTGTACCTGAAGGAAGCCCTGCAGAAATCATGTGTTCACCTGGTTAAGGACAGCCTCAACAATCAGATTGGCAGGTTACAGAAAGCTGGTTTTCTCGTTTCCGTTGTGGTTGCTGTGGCAGAGAAGCTTCTGCAAAGCTTGAAACTTAGAACACCTCAAGAAGGTCCGGGTCAACCGAAGACCAGACCGGCGGTTGTCCCCTATATTCATAGGGTGTCCCACAACCTAAAGAATGTAGCCAACCGCTACGGTGTGCCGGTGGTATTTTCTGCCCCGCGCAAGTTGGCCACTTTGTGCCCCCGGATTGTCTCCGGCGAGGAATGCGTGCGAGACTGCACGAAACGTCACGCCACCCAGTTTGTCAGGTGTTCTGTCGGGGCTGTGTATGAAATTCCCCTGACATGTGGAAAAGTTTACATCGGCCAGACGGGCCGTTGTATAAATGAACGACTAAGGGAACGTAAGCTTTCTATGGTTAACGGAAAAGGGTCAAATTTGCCCTTACATTGCGGAGCATGCCCTTTCGCTACGCTTGATAAAGCATGCCAGCCTTTGCTGGCTAGAACAAAAATCTTAAGGCGCAGTCGTAACCAGGTAGCACGTGAACTCGCAGAAGCTTTTTTTATTGATAAGTCAGGTGATGAATGCGTAAGCGATTCTAGTATCAATTTGTATAAGAAAGAGAAAACGTTCCTGGCATGTGCGCTTAGGCAATGATTGAATAAGAATCTAGGTATATATATATATATATATATATATATATATATATATATATATATATATATATATATATATATATATATATATATATATATATATATATATATATATATATATATATATATATATATATATATATATATATATATATATTTGTGTTCTTTCTGAATAAAATAGGTCGCGAGTTAGCGCCCGTCCTTGTCTTTTCTCGTCCGTGTATTTTTTTAGCGCAATTCCCTTCTTTAAGTAATTTATCCTCAGGCCGTCGTAAAGCTGGGTATGGCCCGGCGTCGGCAAGCGGGGATCGGCTCGTGCAAGGCCAGTGTCAATCCCCAGCCATGGCCCGAGCTGGTTTGCCGAGATCAGGCCAAGGACAGCCTGCGTGGCAGCCAGACACGGGCTATCGACGGGCCACGCAAACTTTTTCCCTTGGGGCGCTGCAGGCCAAAACATTTCGGACCTGCACGCGCTCAAAACAAAATGTTGTGGTTTTTTGGGGAAAGGAAATGGCACAGTATCTGTCTCCCTTCTCAGTGGACACCTCAAAGCACCGTAAGGATAGGAAGGTGGGAGTGAAAAGAGAGATAGAGAAAAATAGGCTCCGTAGAGTAAAAGTTCAAAATAATTTCGACAACCTGATTATCTTTGACGTGCGCTGACATCGCACAGCATACGGGCACCTTTTGCGTTTCGTCCCCATCGAAATGCGGCCTCCACGGACGGGTTCGGCGTGTACGAATTAAGAGGGGCGAGAAGGAACCTCATTTTTAATCACCGATATCGTTACTGTAATGAACCCCATAGCTTGAAAATGTTTGCGCCGCGGTGGCGAGTGATGCAATACCGATCGCTCGTGTGCGTTTCCTAACCTCAGTATCACTTCATGGTCCCTTTAAGGCTCGCGTGGTGGAAGCCTGACTGCAGCGAAAAATGTTCGAGATCACGCGTACTTACGTTGGAATAACATTACTGTAGAAATAAACTGGAAGCTTGGGTATTCGCGGAGCTATTAAAGCGGGCCCGAGTGGGGTCGTGAAATTGAGCTAGAAAGCTCATACTCTTCAGGGAAAGCGTGACGATGCTGCGTAAAAGCCGGATAAATATAGCGGGACAGAAATTCGGGCAATCTAGGTATCCTAAAATAATTCTTTCCTTGCATATATATGCACTCGCCGTGTTTCGTTTCAGAACCTATGGAAGTGTTGTCGAGGCAGACGTGCACACACGCGCACACGATCTAACAATAGGCGGTAAAGATCTACAAAGCAAAACGAAGGGGAGTTGGGATTCACAGTTATCTTTCTCATCACACATCGACAGAATGATCCACGAGCCGAAGCCATATGTACATTACCACATTAAATATATCTTCCGCTCCTCACATTCACTACGGCTCTAGGTTGCTGGAACAGTATCAGAAGGGAGCTTCCGGCGATAACCTTGAAGCTCAGTCATAAACATAGTGCTGCAAACAACATGTGAGATCAAGCATAACTGCTTTAACTCCACAGGAATCTTACAGAACCAGGCGGTGCTTAGGGCCAGGATAGCTACTCGGAAGATGGCTACTTGGAAGATGGCATGCAGTTTGCGAGGCTTCGACAATGCCTCAAACAAGCTGGTGATCGAGTGACACCAGAAAGCGCCGCTGAATAATTCCTGAATGCCGGCCGGTGGAGAAGCCGGGGTCGAGAAGTAACTCAGCAGCCAGGCCATTGTGGATGAAACGCCCATTCACTATGCAGTGTAAGCTCTGTCGTCGAGAGCTGGATCTTTGCGAAGCCTACCATCGCTCGCTCATCTCATATGATCCGAGAGGCGTTTCAAACTACACTGCAATTTTTTCAAGATACTAGGATAATGCACTTCAAGTTGGCAAGGGTGTTCTTCTGCATAAACTTTCAATTTCATTTACCTATTGCAATGGGCGACTCATTTTGTGGGCAGTTTCACTCGGGAATAACAATGGCCATTATTATTTATATCATGAATGCATTGTCAAGAGCATTGCTTGCATGAAAACAGCCAACAGCATGCAATAACATTGAGCAGGATGGAATACAGGCGACATGCTCCACGCAGCGAACACAAAAAGAAAGACACTGCTCAGTTTGGGCACCATGTAAAGGCGAACAAGGTTTGAAAATACATTAGAACACCTCTATAGTAAAGTGACACGGACCAACAACAATCTTTGCTATATCAATTGTTGGTGATGGCATGACCCTGAGAATGCTCTCTGGCTTAATTCATTGGCTACTTACTAAACACAGTGTTGGCTTATGAAAGAAAACTCACAAATACCTTCCATTCTGCTCTTATATTGTCCTTGGATGTGATAATTATTTGTTTTGAGTTAATACATTTCATATATGTTATCACGATATTTCGGTTTTGTTTACGTCTTGAGGAAGTACTGCATTTGCACAAATACAATGCGGCTATGAATATCATGAGACATTGATTCCATGTGACAACAAATGTTTGGCGTCATTTTCTCAAGCCTCAGAGTCGTTTAAGAAGCAATAGTTGTATACGCGCGACACAGTCGAGGCGCGGTGGTACCGGCCACACAGTGCCGCCGTGCCTCCGTTTCTTGCCGCCGTTTCCCTGTGCTCCGCGCTGCGAATGTTCGCCCTTTTCTTCTCTTCCCTGCATTTTTACTGTATTCCCTTTTTCAGCCACCTGCTTTCATAGCCCTCTTCTTTTTTTTCAATCGAAAGCTTTACTGGCCGCGAACTTGCGATTTCGCCGTTGTGGTGCTCCGAGGAGGCACGTGACGTCACAACGCGCGCCTCACCGCGCCTTTCCTCAAAATGCAACTTTAAATTTTCAGTTTTCTCTTTCTTCTTTCCCTCCCTCCTTTATCCCTTCGTTTACGGCGCGGCTCGGGTGTCCACCGATATATGTGAAACGGTTACTGTGCCATTTTCATTCGTCAGAAACCAAACAAAACAAGTGAGCCGACGGCGTTAATCGAGTTCCTTGGCGTTGACAACTTTGCAAAGACCGTACATGTTCACGAAAGGAAAGGCGCACAACCGGCTCCGTGGGTCAGTGGAGACCTCAATCTCGCTTTCGTGACCATGGCGCTGGTGTCCAACTGCAAAACCGTGCTTAGACGGCGTTCTGCACACTGGATAGGCAGCGCGCCCTCTCTGCCACCCTGAGAGGTGGCATGCCGTTAATGGTTGATCGCGAACGATTGGTCATCAAATGAACGCTGCGGCCTAGCTATTGCTGCAGTGCCGCATGCCAGCCACAACGCTGTCAGCGCTAATGCATTCAGGCCACATCTCTCTCCATTGCCGCATGTATCAAAGCACTAATGAGGCGTCCGCATATCCAGGGATCCAGTTATGCGCCCTTCCTTTCCTCAGTGCCATCGCCGTCTAGAACACTGTCAACGCCAACGAACACAGTGAACGCCGACATCTTTCGCTCTGTATATCCTGGATTAGCTGAGCGAATACACGATAATTTTTTTTTTCGTGAGCGCCGCGCGTTATGCCTCACGGCCCGAGGACGTTAATTTGTCTTCTCCACGCAGCTCTTTAACTTAGTGGAGAAGCCATCTTAAAAAGCGCCGTTTTATCGCTTTTGATATGCATTTACCCCTGTATATCGGCCTCGAAGGTGCCGCGTAATCATCATTCCGCGAGAGGTACGTCGAAACGGCCAGACGCTCTTTACTATATCCGTTTCATTGGAATAAAATCCATACTATAACCGAAAAAAAAGTACAGTCGTATATGGGAGGTGAAATGGGACCGCAGTTTCACTTAACTATATCCGAGTTTACTATAGCGGGGTGCTACTGTAATACAGAAATCTGGACTTCGTGAACGCAGGTGCGCCTGACCATGCTGGTTGAAAGAGGCCCCCAAACTGTCACATCGGCTAAGGGTGGCAATGGCTGATCACATCTTGCCACAGGCAGCTGTGCTCTAATGCAAGCTGCACAATCAAGGAATTGTGGCACTTGGACACACATTTTCTTCTCACTCGCCAATCACTTGCTTCGTTCTTAAGCACACCCGTCCACATCATAAACATCCCCACCTCCATGCATGAAACACTGACCAATAGCCTGGCTCATGAACGATGTGGCCAACAACCACTTAGCACACAAAGGCAGAGTTCAGAAGTTGCCAAGAAATGGCCTTGGTCACCAGAACCTAAAATCGCCACAGTGGCATGGCCATGGTATCAGTAGATGCAGACACTGCTGTTTGTAGACCGACATGTTTTCTGGGGCTGTAGGTCAATATACATCGCTTAGGGTGGGAAGAGGGGTTAGAAGGAGGGCAGTGCAAGAAGCAACTGTCTCGACCTATCAATGAAACACGAAGGAGGAAAAGGGTGAAAGCCATAAAGCTACTCATACTGCTTGTAGGGTTCCAACAGAATGAGACAAGCAAAAAAGTAAGCTCCTCCACAGTGCAGTTTTATTCCACAGTTTGCTTGGATGCGCTCAAGGCAGCATTGTTTGCATAGCCACAAGAACAGCATCTTGCTCACAAGATGGGCCAGACGCAATGCAAGACGTGAATAGTTTTCAATAAATAACATTCCAAAACAAAGAAAATTCCTCCTGTACAACACTGTTTCTCAAGCAATTGCTACACTATACAAGCAAAAGTACAAGTGGCATTCCGTAGATCCATACTTGGTACCTAACAACAGCAAATAAAGCAAGGAAAGAATATAAGTGTACACACGAAAGGGTATCAGTCTTGGCTAGTCGGTACATTTCGCAGGAAAAGGAACAGCGCATAAAATCATCAGCCGTAAGTCAGCGCCTGTGTCTGTCCGCTTCTTTTGTCCTGTCTTATTGCGCTGTACCTTTTCCTGCAATGTGTACACGGTTTGGACAAGCAAAAATGACACACAAAAGCACAGACACCCGTGAGCTTCAGCTTTGAGCCGAGTACTGAGACATTGCATAAAAAGGTGTGCTTCTGTGAAACCTTTCCATTCCCCACAGGCAAAGGCAAGCTTGCAGAGCACAAGGCACGCGCTAATTGACTAAGTGGCGCAAGGGTTCAAAGCAGACTGGTGGAATGCTAACTGTACTGCAAGGTATGTATGACATCACACAATAGAGTGTGAACTGGTTCCGACAAACTATACATACCCCAACACTTCAAAAAAAAGGGCACTGCAGCCAATACCGCACATAAAAAGGTTTGGAATAACGGTGCTGTCAAAGTCACTTCATGATCCCAAAGTGAGCCGCTTACATGAGAAGACCACACCTTTAAAATTCCACACGCTCGCCATTTAAGCCTATCCAGATGCCTCAGTCTTGTTCCCCCAGTATTGCGCAATCATCGTCCCTCTTGCAACTAACAGGGAGGGGGAACGAGAAGAGGACACGTGGCGGTATGCAGGAAGACCAGCTGCGAGTACACAGGCATTCTCAAGAGGTAGTGCTTGCTCTACTCTAGAGGCATGGCTGCCGCAGTAATGACAAAAACGCAAGTGACATGTCACATCCATTGCAACCAAAAAGGAGCGGCGTGCTTGGAGCGATACAGGTGTGTGGAAGGCCAGAGCTCACAAATATGCAGTGGGTGGATTAGAGGAGGAAATTGCTTGGGGCATTGTCTGCAAATCTGCTGCCCAACAAGATCCGAAACCTCACGCCAACATATTTCTTGGACTACAAAGCACCTATCGTAACTCTCCCACAGTATATATAAACACAATGGTCATGCTGTTATGCATGGCTTTAATATTAAATTTTGCAAACCAGCTAGCATTGATCACTCATCATACATTTGGGGTAAACACCTGTTCATTTTTTAAGTGCCCCTTACCAACTGGCAAGATCTAGCAAGTGCAAAAAGTACCACATTTCCTCTCATACTGAACACGCCAGCTATTTTGGTTGCCAAAATGTAGCTTCTGGCTATTACATAAAAACATTTTTTGGACCAATGTGACCTGACGAGTTAAGGGGACAGGGTATATAGTGAGGTGCCAGAGTGCATGGACAGAATGCTAGCACCCCTTCGGTTTTTGGGCTAGTGGGCGATGCTAGCCCAAAACCAGCGAAATAGCATGGCCCCCTTGTGCCAGGTAGGGTCGGGCAACTTAGTAAAGTCCGGCGAAGCAGAGCTGCTCGTCTCACCACCAATTTGTCATCGCCAGTACACTGTCTCTCACGTTCATGGCAAATGAATGGTCAATGGAGCTTCTTATTTGTCTCAAGGTGCCCACACTACAAAATTCTAGCGACAAAACGGCGTATATTTTAAGACAGCTTCTGGTTTTGGACAGGTGCTGGGCTTAGCAAGTGCGCGTTGTCTAGTCTCCCAGGAGCTACGATTTCAGAAAGCACGGGAAGTTGAAACAGGTTGGCTTCGATCATTCATAAAACAGACTACAAACTATTGAATTTCATATGACCTATTTTTATCATTTTACTGCCTTTTGCCTACGCCGATGTAAATAAAAGTGAATGAAATTCAATTTGAAATATTCACAATTTAGAGTCTCACTATTAAACCGAAATGGCACTGCGAGCAGCTAACGCAATTCAGATGCAGCCGAAGCCTACTCTAAAGGTCTTGTAAGTACACAGCACAAGGCCACTTTATACGGCACAAATAGGGGGCCCCTAAGGTTAGTTCACCTATTCTAGAACTCCGTATTATTGTGCAAAATAACGTGCAACCAAAATTTTCCAAACATTTTCATCAATTCTGAGGAAAAAATGCCTGTCTAATGGGAGTAAAATACAGTGACTTTAATGAAGCAGACAGTTGTTTTCAGCACTCAATTTTGGGAAGAAATGAAGTGCGTGAGAAAAACTTGATAAATATGTGCAATAGATGACATTCGATGGCACTGGGCTACAATTACAAAAGTCACTGGTCAAGCTTTGCCGAAAGTCAGTTGCACAGACACAGAATACACTTTTTCATGTGAACCTTGTCCATACAATCTTCATCTAATCTCCTGCACAGAATTTTTGCAGTGCGTGTTGCCTGACAATTTTTTTTGAAGCGAAAGCTTCACTACGCTAGGTAAAGCTGATTTCACTAGGCGTTGCCATTTAACCTTCAAGTTAAGGCCTTACAATATGTAGTACACCGTGGTGTCGCACCACTTGTACTTTGACCGTTGACATTTCAATTCGCTGGTAGAGGGCGGTAGAATAGGCCGCAGCTTTCATTGGGTGACCAACCTCTCGCAATCAACCATTAATTGAACTGCCACCTGCCAGGATGGCAGAGTCGGTGCGCCGCCAACCCAGTGTGCGGAACGCAATAACGTAACAGACGTCAAGGCATTATAGACTTGTCTACTTGCCCGATACACCACAACTTTCGCTCTCTTACCATGTTCAGCAGTAGTTAAACCGCAGCTTATCTTTGTAAGCAAAGGTGCACAGAGATGCCAACCCTTGTGGTGCAGTTCAACATTGTGCACAATTCCCAGCAAGAACCAGACATCTGCTCTAAGAGTTGTGGACAGTATGCAGGTAATTAGAGCAGCAGTTTTTTCTTGGAATCAGTGTAACCTCCCACGAACTTAAAGTGAACAAAGGAGGAAAAACCTCATGGTGCTTGGCAACATTTTGACAAGAGGGCACAAGAGGACAGAGGACTTGTCCTCTTGAAGAAACATTGGCAAGCACCCTGAGGCTTTCCCCTCCCTTGTTCACTTTGTGACTATTAAGAACCATCTCACCACCCACTCTCTGCCATGGACTCCCAGGAACTTGTTAGACCGAACTTGCACACCATAACAAGTACAGACAAATAACCAAAGCACCAAAAGCAACAAGCTGAAGTCAAGCATCACAAGGTAGGTGCATGTACTGACCTGCCTGCCTGCCTGGCACATAAGTAGCGCTTTAAGTACAGGGAAGAGCTCCGTCTCGCAACAATTTAAATAAGCCCACTGATAATCAACCCAGCATTGCTTGGACTGAAATACAAATTGGCATTGTATTTCATGTTTCACACAAACATAAAAAAATGTACAACGCCGCACAAGTCCCAATAAGTACTCCGCAGAGGCAGGCACTTTGGATACATGCTGCTTGAAAAGGAGGAAGACAGCAGTTCTCTAGAGTATGCGAGCCTCTGCACCGGCATCTCACCCACCTCACCCCATGCTACAGGCTTTGGCTTTCGTGGGCGAGCATCACTTGCCCTATTCTGTCTGCAGTGAAGCAGGTGCACATTCAAGCGAGCATATGTGTCACGCGTATGACACAGAAGGGCTCTCTACACAAGCACTGGTGAGCAGGATGCAAAACAATCCTTTCTAGAGCAAGGAAGACGGCTTGTGTGAGCTAGGATCCTCCCACGCTGCAGGGGGAAGCCGGAGCCACACCGTTCTCGGGCAGGGTCTCCCTGGAGCAGCAGCTGGCCGCCTCAAGCAGACTCACTGTCGAACCGGAAGGCGCGAGGAACAGGGCGCAGCACATCCTGCCTGCAGGGCGGTTGTTCCAAGTGAGGAGCAAGCAGTGTGGATGCACTCATCAACACTGGCAAAATTCACAGGTGCCTGCTGACGCTGCATTTTATATCGAGTAATTTCCAACAAAGATTCCACTGCACTACAATCCCATCCTGATAAAATTTAATCGCTGTGCCAAACTTGGTCAGTGAGGCATAACGCTCCCAAATGTAAGCTAATGAGGATATTTTGCCATTCTGCTGACCACTGTGTTATAGTGTCAATAACATTAACTAATATTACTCTATTCATTAATTCAATGCGCGATCTCGCATGGGACAAGCATAATGATTTCATGTCAAAAAATGACAAGCGCACACTAGGCTATCTGCACCGCAAGTTTTAATCTGCTCTAACTCCTCTTAAATTCACACTTTATAAATCTCTAGTTTGACCACTCAACTCATCTCGTCTTTTCCAATTACTCTTGGTACTCATGCATTTCAGCCATAAAACATTCCCTCAGTTTACCTGACTTGGTCTCTCGTCCTAAGTGCCTTAGACTCTGTACTTTCCAACAAGTTTTCCACACCAATCCAAGTCGGAAACACCAGTTATTGCTTCATCCATCATAGATTTCATCACATCATAATCGCATGTTTAAAGGTTGTGTTTCCTAATATGCACTAGAATTCATTTTTGCCGTGCAGAAGAAGTGACTGGAACCACTTTCCTGCCTCCATCGCTGCCATCACTGTTAACATCACCTTCAAGAAAGCTGTGACCGATTTGTTTTGTTAATAATTTGTTCTGTTACGTTCGTTCTGTTAAGGGAGGTATATATAATGACCTAAATAACTATAGACCCATAACGGTCCTGCCGGTCTTCTCTTAAGTAGCGGAGCGAATCATATACAAGCATTTAAATGACTTCCTTCTCTTGAATCCTGCAATTTCGGAGCAGCAGTATGGTTTTGAGAAAGCAAAATCAATGGGAAAGGGGCTGATACAAACAAAAGATAAAATTATGAAAAATATCCAAGAGACACCTCATACAGTTGGGATTTTCTTAGACTTTCGTAAAGCATTCGACTCTTAAGCATCACATATTGATTAAGAAGCTGCATTTATATGGTATTAGAGAAATAGCCCTAGCCCTTATTCGTAACTACCTCAGCTCAAGATTTCAGTTTTGTGTATTACATGGTTCTCAACCTGACATGCAACTTGTTAAATATGGCGTGCCACAAGGATCAATATTAGGTCCTTCGTAGTTTATACTATACATAAATGACATTGCTAACATTCCAATGACTCAACAGATTGTGTTATATGCCGACGACACTACTGTTTTTTTTCTCTGGCGCTAACCTTAAAGAACTAGAAGTAAAGTCAAACGCTTAGCTACAAGAGCTAAATACCTGGTTGTATTTAAATAAACTTTAGCTGAATACCAAGAAAACAAAATTTATTGTTTTCCCCGCCAAAAATAAGCCGTCTGATTATGATATCACTTTGTGCTACGCGTCGAATACACTAGAACAAGTGCACAGCCATTTATTTCTTGGCGTCATTTTTCACAGAAATTTAGGCTGGTCTGATCACATAAACAAGGTTCGTGTAAAAGCAGCACGGTCTATAGGCATGATATATAGACTTGGTTATCTTCTACCCACTTGGTTCAAGAAAAAAATGTACTTTTCACTTGTTCATTCATATTTCAACTACTGTTTATTAGTTTGGGGCACCTGCGGCCGAACTGAAATGGGAAAAATTGTTAGCGGTCCAACGTAAAGCGGTTCGATTATTGATGCCCCCCCCCGAATCAGCGAAGGTGAACTAATGAAGCAGCTTGCTATACCACCTGTTACAATCTCCTACACTATCAGATTACGCCTTCTTGTATACACAAAAATAACAAAGGACTACAACAGCTTCTATAATCAATACCTTAGCAGAGATACAAGTTACTTTTTGCGTCAAACCTCAGCTGTTGTACAACGTCCTCGTACCAATTATGGAAAGGAAACTGTGGAATATCAGATCATGCTAATCTATAATGCTGTCCCTAAATTATTTGATATTGCAAAGAAATGTGAAATGGCTCGCAAATTTAGGCGTTAATACTGGAATTTCATATTACTGTCTGCATGATTTTGTAATGCGCGGTATTGTGATCTTTGTTTTTTCTTTTACTTCTTACTCCCACCCTGAACAGGGCATTCTTTTCATTGATTGCCTTTAAATTTGCTGGCCAACTTTTTTTTTACTTTCGTTTTGCTTTTTGCACAGCACTGTTACATTATGTTTTCATATGTACATTTTGACACAGTACAATATTCTGGATAATGTTGCCTGTTCTTGTATAACTGTTGTTGTGGAGAGCGACTGCTGACTCGCCACTCTGGCTGCACCGTCGGCGCCCTCTGAGGCCAGGGCCTAGTCAGGAGGATATGTTCCCTCCTTTTGCCCTGCCTCAGGGTAAAGAACTATGTATTACACCAATAAAAAAAGATAAATATCACCCACTCCTCTCTTATAGTGACCTAGGGCCTTGAGAATATGTAAATAAATACATAAACATATGTGGCGGCTGCCAACATATACTGGATAACCTAAATGTAACAGAAAAGCTAACAATTCAGTAATTTGAAAAATATAGACAGTAGCACAATACAGTTTCCATAGAAATATACAGAACGATAATATTTTTTCTAACGAATGATTTAAAGTGCTGTAGTGCTACTGTACAAACTATACTGGCAATTGAGTTGCCACATGTCTATGGCATTTTAACTTTTCTGGGCATTAAATGTTTTGTTGTTAAAAAAAATCAAATGCCTTTCTGTGTATTTCTGTGAAATCTACATCGTGCTGTTTTCTGTACATTTTGAACTACTGTATCCTTACTGGATCACAGAGTAGTTCAAAATGACAATGGCACTGCAATGCACAACTGAGACAAAGGCCAGTAAGAGAAATGCATTGCAATTAAAAAGCATTTCACACCCTAGCAAGTACAAACAAGAAGCGACCAGATTCTCGAAAGGCCAATGAGAATCACTGAAAGGGGCCCTAATGGATACACTCCTCACATCTAGTACAATGAATGTCAGTGAAACTGCGTTTTCAGAAATTTTAAGGCATTCATTCATAAGCTGTCAACTGATATTTTGGTGCTGCTTCTGGCACTATTGTTCGCGTGACCCTGTCTTCACTGTGCATGAAACATCTAAGGAATACACTGAACTTCCCCTTTTATGCCTCTACAGTAGCCAACGGGTAATTCGGACTCCAATAATTCGGACTTGTAGGATATTTCAGACCACGATGAGGCACCGTCAGTCACCCCATAGAAGCGCATACATATTCGCGACGGATATTTCGGAATTCAAAAGTCCGGAAGTTCGATTTTTCAGACTAATTTCAGTCGCCTGCGGGCCAAAATTGGCCATCTCATCGGCTTTTCCGCCAGCGCAAAAGGCACCATCTTCAATTGAGAAGGATTTATGCTGCAGTTGGCTTGGCATGACACACTTTCGGTACCCCATTGTTGCCAGTAGAGGTCCCTGCGATCTCTGACACTTCGAGGTGGCAGCCGGATTGTCATCGCTGCCAACTTGCTTTTGTCGCCGACGTTGTCGCTGGCAGTTATCGCTTGTCCCGTACGTTGAAAATTGGTTGTTGGGTGAAGGATATTGTGCAGGAGCTATCTCGCATCTCGGTGGGAAGGGATAAAGGAGGGACCGAGAGAAGAAAAGAAGAGGTGCCGTAATGAAGGGCTCCGGAATAATTTCGACCACCTGGGGATCATTAACGTGCACTGACATCGCACAGCACACGGGGGGCTCAGCATTTCGCCTCCATCAAAACGCGGCCGCCGCGGTAGGGTTCCAACCCGGGTACTCCGGATCAGTAGTCGAGCGCCCTAAGCACTGAGCCACCGCGGCACGTCTCGTACGTTCGCCATTCGCCGTTTCGTCACTTGGGTTTCTCTGACCGCGTTGACAGAGTGGCGCTCAGTCTTCACAAAGTTACATCTGTTTGTTCGCCATTTTGTAATTGCGTCCAGCGGTTCCGCCGCTTTGAAAGAAAAGTGCCTTATCTATTCGTGTGTTTGACGAGCGGTGTGGTGCACACTCGGATTGTGGACAACATGGCCCCGCTGGGTCCGTCAAAGAAGCGTGGGAAGTATTCCAACTAAATGCGGTGGCCTTGCTGTCTAGCGTGTACAGTGAAAGCACAACCTTGGCTCAAATACAGGCGCAAATCGTCGCCAGCAAGAGAAATTTGCCGCGAGGTAAATTCAGTGACATTTTTAAGCCGATATCTTTAGCCGAAGAGATTTTATTGCACTTCACGGAATTTTCGGGCTGTTCCATTATTCGGACCATTTTTCGGGTCCCTTTGAGTCTGAAAAAACGGTCGGCGACTAATTCAAGAGCATTTGGACAGTGCACTCTGGTGAGCCTGTCTTGAACACCACCAGCACCACAGTCTTGTTGTGCGCAAATGTACTTCAAGCGGTATACCACTACTGTGACTTGAACGGGAAATAAGCTACTGCTCAGAAAATCCCTTGTTGTATGTATGCAGACCCAGATTACAATTGATTATGTTACAAATCGCCTGAGCTGTGTCATAAAAAAAATTTACAGGCGATGATACAATGCGAAGTGGCATATTTGCATCAGCAGTATTATTTTAATTTTCTTCTTTTCAAATTTGCTTTTTGTTGTGTCCCCTGTGCTGTGTCCCCTTCTTTCGTTTCTGTTCTGTGTCACCAGTGCAGTGTTCTTAGATAAACGGCCACTTGCCTATCTTCGCACGCCGTCACAAGATGCCCCCCACGGCAGTCCCCCGCCCTCTCCTCTTGTTCCGGGAAGCCACTCCCTTTTGTGGATGCTTCACCGTTCCTTCCGTTCTTCAGGCAGCCAGATCGGCTTCTTCCTCGTTCGACGCTGGTCGTGCCCCCTTGAGTATTAAATAAGCAGTCTAAAAGTACCACGCGTCTTTCCCTGAATAGAGAAGAACCACTGGACACAACAGTGGCTATGAGAACGTGGATTCGACCCGCGCTATGCAACGCTATTGACAAGCCATGGCTACGCGAGGGTTTTCCAACCAAATGCCAGAAATCAATGGCTCATCGTGGTCGTCTGGGATTAGACGCCTTCAATTTTACTTTGAAGCTAACAACGTAACAGACCCAGCCTTGGAGAGGGCCAACCTGCTGATGCTGTATGGAGAGCAGAACTAGGACACTGTCTGCGCCCTTATTCAGCCAAGCACACCAGTGGTAGTGCCCTACAACAACATCGTAGCAGCACTGCAAAAGCACTACGACGCAAGGCCAACAGAGGTCTACAGCCGGGCTCGCTTCCAATGAAGAGACCAACTGGAAGGAGAAACTGTGAGCACCTACATAGCAACGCTCAAGAAGCTTGCTGCCGACTGCAACTTTGCGACGCTGACCACAACAGGTGCCGGGCAGGAAAGAGACGCAGCTCCTTCTGCTAACACCACCATGCCTTTCTTGGACATGATGTTACGTGACAGATTTGTGTGCGGACTGAGTGAGGAGACACTGCAGCAGCACCTGTTTGCTGAGAAGGATCTCACATTCAACAACGCTTACAACATCGTCGTATGAGCGGAGAGCGCCGCTCAGCAGCAAAGAGAGATTCACCGGAACACTGAGCCGGTACACCAAACAAGCAACTAGGTATGCACACCTTCTGTTGTGGCGAAATCAGTAAAGAAAGCACAACACTGCTGGTGATGTGACGACCAACACAACCTCCAGGGTTGCCGATTCCAGTCAGCCATGTTGTCATTTTTGCCACAAGCAAGGGCATACCGACAGAGCTTGCATTACGAAGCGGAAGCTTGTGAAGATAAAGCCGCCTTCTCAGCCTAATCACAGCGTCAATGCCTCAGAGAATATGCTGCGATATGATGTCCATGGAACAACATCAGCAACACCACATGTGTTGTACAACCTGAACACCACAAATCTCAGCATGCGACCGAAGATTTTTACTGAAGTGAGCATACATCATCAGGTAATTAAGTTCGAGGTGGACTCCGGTGCAGCCTGCACTCTGACCAGTGGGGACACATTCTGGACTTCGTGGCCATCCGACGCACCATCCCTGCAACAAGACAACACGCACCTGCAAACGTGGTCAGGACAGAACCTGCCACTATTGGGTTCTGCCAACGTGTAGGTTAATTACAACGGCCAAACATATACGGTACCCCTGCTTGTTGTGAAGGGCTCGGGATCAAGCCTTCTAGGTAGAATCTCGTTTGCTTCATTAGGTGTGACAATATGCGGCATACACCAGACGCTGAGCCAAAACATGGCTGAGTAACTGCAAGAGGAATATGAAAGAGCATTCTCAGAAGAAATTGCAGGAAACGAAAAGCCTCTAGTCCCACTAGAGTTGTTGGGCAATGCACAACTGAAGTTTTTAAAGGCCACGCCGGTGCCGTTTGCTCTCCAGGCATGAGTTGAAAAGGAGATGGAAAAACTGGAGCAGCATGCTGTCATTGAGCTGATGCGATCCGTTTGCTCTCCAAGCTTGAGTTGAAAAGGAGTTGGACAAACTGGAGCAGCATGCTGCCATTGAGCTGTTGCAATCTGCCTGCTCTCAAAGCTTGAGTTGAAAAGGAGTTGGACAAATTGGATCAGCATGGTGTCATTGAGCTGTTGCAATCCGCCTGCTCTCCAAGATTGAGTTGAAAAGGAGTTGGACAAACTGGAGCAGCATGGTGTCATTGAGCCGATGCAACATTCACAATGGGTCACACTACTTGTGGTAGTTCGCAAAAAGAACAGATCCATACGCCTCTGCGGAGACTAGCGCAGCATCGTCAATCTAGCGACTAAAGCGTCCTCTTACCTGCTACCGACACCCGAGGAAGTATTCAATATACTATGTGGCGCAAGCACATTAGACCTCACCCACGCATATCAGCAGCTGAAGATGAGTGAGTCGACGGCAGAATTACTGACAATTAATACACAGAAAGGCTTGTACAAAGCTAAGTGACTGACTTTTGGCATAGCTGCAGCCCCGGCTATATTTCAAAAGTTCATGGAGACAGTGCTTCAGGGAATCCCAGGAGTTTGTGTCTACCTTGACGATGTCATCATCAGTGGCACTTGCATTGAAGAGCAAGCAGCGCGCCTACAGCTCATTCTTGAAAGGCTAACAAACACAGACTTGCGCAAAAGAAAAGCGAAATGCTGTTTCGCGGTGCCTGAGGTGCAATTTCTGAGACACCGAATTGATACAGAAGGCATCCACCCTACCAAAGACAAAGTGCGAGCAATCACCGAAGCACGAGCACCGACAAACAAGCAGGACCTGCAGGCATTTCTCAGAGTCTTAACGTTCTATGACCAATTCTTGAAACAAAGAGCTGCCGTGGTCAATGACTTATACAAACTCCTTCGGAAAGATGTGACATGGACAAGGTCTCCACGCCATCAGCAGCTATTCAATGCCCTGAAAGACCTGCTTCGAAGGTATACAGTCCTCTGCTACTATGATGAAAGGAAGCCTCTGCTTTTGGCTTGCAATACATCTCCGTACGGAGTTGGCGCAGTTCTGTCGCAAACTGAGAGACCAAGGAAGGGAAGCCCCTATCGCCTTTACCTCACGTATGTTGTCACAACGAGAGCGCAACTAAATGCAACTTTACAAAGAAAGGCTAGTCATTGTATATCTACGGGGCAACACTTTCGCCAGTACATTGTCGGCCGAAAGGTGGTGTTTATAACGAATCACCAACTGCTATTGGTATTTCGGGACCACAGAAGCCTATTCCATCAACGTTGTCTCCGTGAATGACATGCTGGTGCATCAAACTATCAACGTACAACTACAGTCTGCGTGCGCTCCCAGACACCCCTAGAGCGTGTGGGGATAGCGGTCTCGGTCACAAAGGAGATGCCCTCGACTCAGCGTGGCAAGCTCAGCCGGAGACCAGCTATCAAGTGACAAGGGGGTTGGTCGTTTGGTGCCCAGCTTTCGCCGGTCGCAAGCCAGAGAATGGGTCGGAGCCAAAGGTTCGCAAAACAAAACAAAGTTTATACAGCGAAGACACGATACAGAGGATTTCACAATCACTCGTACGAGCACACACAAAGTCGTTACAAATACAATGCAACTCGTGCAAAGTAACCCCTTAGAGAGATCACAATACAACAAAATCCCTGCACCAAAAGTGCACTAACACGAAGAGAGACAAATAAACAAAACACAATTTGTTCACCGGGCACTGCGACAGTCAGACGACCTTAGGAGCACGACGGGGCCGATCCGCAGACTGGCGCACGTTGCCTCGCTGGTCCGTGGCTGGTCGAGTGGTGTTGTCCCGGGAGTCGAGCGGGCCCGCTTCTCAGAAGCTTAAACGGCCGCTCGGGCTAACAAACAGCAGTTTTATCCCGTCATTTATAGGCGCAGCCCGCGTCTGTTTGTTCTTCTCTCCAAGGCAGGCGCGCACATGCACGAAGTCTGAACTGCACAAGCTCCTTCTCCTTCTCGCGCTGGGCGCGCGACCTCAACGTTCGAGCGCGGCGACAGCCTTCGAGAATTTTCTGGGTTCTTGCATGCGAAGATGCCGGCGCGAGAGTGAAGGGGAGAGGGTATCACTTTAGCGCGGTCAAGGTTACGCCCTCTCCATCGACGATGATTTGAAGCTACTCATTTTAGAGAAATCGACACAGCGCGTGGCCGTGTTTCCTTTGGCGCCGCGTCAGTGAGCTGAGTGGAAAGGGAAGCAGTTCACGCAAAGTTACGCGCTCTCCGGGGATCCGTCCTGCTTTTTTTTTTTATTCTATCGCGCTGGCCGCGATTTCTTAGGCGCAGCGCCGTTTTTTCGAATATGCGCCGAATTTTGTGACACCCTCCCCGCGGTTAGGGTGCTGGGCTACTGAGCCGTAGTACCCGGGTTTGATCCCGACCGCGGCGGCCGCGTTCTGATGGAGGCTAAACGCAAAGGCGCCCTTGTGCTGACTGAGGGCAGTAGCTAGTGTCTTTGTCACTTCATTTCGCGTGACACCATAGTCGAAAGGTTCGATCTATTTTGTTTCACCGCCACTCCTGGAAACTTGGAGCATGTGTAACCTAAAAATAAAAGCAAAACCAAGTGTAGAGCAGTTGTAGCATGCACAGGTTCCAAAAGACCGGCCGCGGAGAGAATGAGCCCAAGGCATTATCAACAAAATTCCTTGCGCCGACTGCGACGCAAGCTACATCGGCGAAACTAAAATTTCAAAGAAAGAATTCGGCAACATAAAAACGACGTCCACTAATTCGCAAGAGAGCGTAATAGTGTAGCCGAACATTCCGAGGACTCAGACTACAGAATCAACTTCGAAGAAACCCGCTTCCTCGGAACCGAAACAAAATACCACAAAAGGCTCTTTTCGAATCCTGGCGCATCCAAACCACCACGAACAACATCAACCGCACAAAGGGAAACCTGCCTCCAGTGTATGCCCAGGGATTTCGCTCTGCAACTCAACGAAAAAAAAGTCGCCATTAACCACCTCCCAACAGTGTGACTGCGACGTGACTAACAGCCTTGACCGCCCCCCCCCCCCCCCGCATCCCCCCTCCCCTAAGCCTTTCGCATCACAGCTTTCGTTCCTTTGACTCCTTCCTCCCCTCCGTACTTAAAATAAGCTAGCTACTGCCCTCAGTCTCCCCTGATGAAGGAGCAGAGCCGGCTTCGAAACGTGGGGTTTAAAATTATTTTTTTTTTTAGATCTGCAGTTTATTATGTCTTCAAACACAACCAGACAGGCAAATCTGTCGAAAAGTTTATTTCTTTTTTAAAATTTGGTTAGAGTGTACTGCACGTAATGATTATCGCACCAAAGAGATGACATTTTAATTTATCTCGATATATTGTAGCGTTACAGATTACCGAAGCAAAATAGGTGTACAGAATGTTGGGGGTGACGAAAACCACACATACTTTTTGTCTCTTCGGCGGCGGCTCTGTTCCACTCTCGGGCTTGGGAGTGCCGTCCGGGACGGCGCCTACTTCCAATTCTTGAACGAGCCTCGTCCTTTGGCGCTCCATCACGCGCACCGTCCCTGCATTTCGTGCGACGCACCAAATTGTCATTATGACAGAGTCCTGGTGTTCATAAATGTGACCTAAAAGTAAATGATGACACCGAAATCCAGAGGGGTTCCCGGCGCTGGTGGCTGGCCGGCTTCCCATTCCACCATGACAGCTGGGCCGCGCAGTTCTCCTTTTCCTTTCCTTTGCGCTTTCCTTTGTTAAATGCTTCATCCCAACAACGGCGTCTGCGGCACGGACCGCATAAACATCCCATTTTTTCTCTTCGTGCCATTTCAAAAGTACATGTGGCATTTTGGAATGACAACGAGGGTGGCTGGACTACAACGGAACCGTTCTATCTACCTTCCGAAGAACGGCTCGAAAAACGCATCACGTGGCGACGGTGACGTAGCGTGTTCGCGTGCGGGAGTGGGGAGGAGTTGATGCGCAGTCACATGACAAGAACTGTGGAGTAGGAACTGCCGCACCGGTTCTGGGAGCTCAGAGCGCCTTTTTTTCATTTTTTTTCATTCAAGAAGGGGTGGTGGGAACGCGAGTGACCTTTCTTCACTCGAGTTTTCCCTGCGCCCCCTCTTTCAAGCATACATAAGCTCGCGCACCCACTTCTCGTTTTTACTGTGAACAAGGCTCCGGCATGGGAGCCGAAACGTCTTTTGTGTGTTCTTTTCTTTGTTGTGGTCGGCGTCTTCAATGTCACGTTTTATGATTCACCCTGGTCAGACTAGTTTTCGTCCAACTCTTTATTTCATGTCCACTGTAAGGGCAGTGGGATCATCTGTCCCGAGCTGAAAAGGAATAGTAGTTTTTTCTTGTCCCTTGGAAGATATATCTGCGTCGGGGGTGGAAGGGGCTTTGAAACCTGTTTGCAATTAAGGATCCGAGCTGCTCTCTAGCACTAACAAAGTTCTTCTGCGGGGTCACTATTGAGGGAAACAGGCTAGAAGCGATAATGAACGTATTCAGCAGCCCATCGGAACGCCGCCAACGCTTCCGAGCGCTGTTTCAGAAGACACTCAAGATTGCCAGGTCCCGGACGCTGATTGCAGGGGGAGGTTTCAACGCGGTAGACACGGCATGGGGTTACGGCTACAGCACGACCAAGAGAAGACAACTCGGGCAAGATGCGCCGGAACTCGACTTCACGTTACTTACGGATCCGGCGCACCCGAAGAGAATCGGTACCTCCACTACCAGAGACACGACCCCGGACCTGACGTTCGTCCGAAATGCCGGGACGATGGCCATCACGTGGAAAAACACGTGGACCGACCTGGGAAGCGACCACAAGATCGTCGAAATACAGGTACAGACTCCGGACAAGGCGCACGGCAGTAAGCAAATTTCGAATGGACCGATTGGGAAATTTCAGAAATAAACGAGACCAACAAGAGTCTTCAGGAGATACGATCACGGACATCGAAGCCTGGACCCGCTCGATGGTTGCAGACGCCAAAGCGTCAACCAAGACCGTCGAAACCGAGGTTGAAACTTATAAGATGGACAGCCGCCTGGCGCATCTCATCGAGGCGAAGAACTCTGTCCTGGCCAGGTGGAAGGAACAGAGACTCAATCGGAGACTCAGAAAGAAAATAGCGGAGATCAACTGCAACATCGAGGAGCACTGCCGAAGGCACAACCGCCAGCAAAGGGATGAGTTATGCAATGCAGTCGACGGCCAACTACACAACGGGAAATCGTGGAACCTGCTCAGGCATCTGTTGGACGAAACGAAGACCAAGTCCCACCAGACGAACTGCCTCGCACGTCTATTACACAAGGAACCCGAGAAGCACGGTGAAGATGCAGTGACCGTTCGGTTACGAGCGAAGTACTTGCCGCACACTTCGACCGCACAACAAGGCTCATACGAGGGGGATCCGAACGCAGAATCGGATAAGGACATTAACGTAGAAGAGATCAGGACGGCGCTGCACAACCTCCACAGCAGATCGGCGCCGGGCCCCGACGGGCTGTCGAATCGCGCCCTAAATAATCTCGACGACCGATCCGTGGAACAGTTAACGGCATTCATGAATGAGTGCTGGCAGCACGGCAGCCTCCCGCAACAGTGGAAAACTGCGAGAATGATACTAATCCCAAAACCCGGAAAACCGCCGAGCCTGGACAACCTTCGCCCCATATCCCTAACGTCGTGCGTCCGCAATACCATGGCGCACGCACTCCTTAGCCGCTGGCAAGCCCACATAGAGCAGAAAGGGGCATACCCACCATCCATAATAGGATTACGCCCCCAATTATCCACGCAAGACGCAATGTTAGAACTGAAGCACCAGGTGCTTGACGGCAAGACGAGAGACACCAGAGCAATTCTCGGCCTCGACCTTGAAAGCGCGTTCGATAGAATCGCGCACTCGGCGATCTTACACCAGATATCGCGGCAAAATCTAGATATGCGCTCGTACAACTACGTTGAAGATTTTTTGACAGACAGGTGAGATTTCTTAGTGGCAGGGGATATCCAGCTAGAAGAGAAAACGCTGGGAAGCATCGGCAATCGCAGGGCTCCGTCATCTCGCCCATGCTCTTCAACCTCGTCATGATCGGGCTAGCAGAAAAGCTACAAGAACTCGAAGACGTCCGGCACACCATATACGCCGACGACATAACACTCTGGGTGCACGAAGGCAGCGACGGTCACATCGAAGCGGCATTGCAACTAGCAATCGAGGCAATAGAGGAATACCGTGTGGGTACGGGATTACGATGTTCGCCTACAAAGTCGGAACTCCTACTCTACCACCCTACGGAGAGGGGCAGACCACCCGGGTGTGGTCGGAATGCGTTAACGACCAGACGAGAATACGAAGAGATCAGACTACGCACGAGCAACGGAGCAGCCATCCCGATAGTGCACAGAATTAGGGTCCTTGGCATGATAATCCAAGCCAATGGCGTACAGCGCAACGATTTCTAAATTACAGCACAAGACGGCTAACGCCATGTGAATCCTCAAGACGGTCACCAGCAGAAGAAACGGAACGAGGGAGGCGAGTCTTACACGACTCATACACTCTTTCGTCATGAGCCATATTGCGTACGTCGCGGCATTCCACAACTGGTACAAGGGAGAAGCCAAGATCAACGTCCTCATCCGCAGGGTGTACAAGATAGCACTGGGTCTACCCGAGTCCACCAGCACGCAACGCTTGCTCCAGCTGGGGCTTCACAACACGCTTACCGTAATCGCCGACGCGCAGCGCACTTCACAACTAGAAAGATCAGCGGGCACGAGAGCAGGACGCCAGATCATGGAAAGTGTCGGCATCCGTTACCATGCACAATAAGGCCAGAAAGTCGCTGTTCCGGACGCGATCAGACAAACCCTAAGAGTCGACCCGATTCCACGGAACGTCCACCCAGAACACAACCGGGGAAGACGAGTGGCCAGGGCCAGAGCTCTCCTACACAGCCACGGAGACGAAATGGGAACAAGGTACGTTGACGCCGCGGAATACGCAGAACGCTCGTGATTAGCGGTTGCGGTCGTCGATTCGAGTGGCGAAACGCGCATAACGGCAAGTGTAGCGTGCGAGCGCGCAGAAGAAGCGGAGGAAGCGGCGGTGGCCCTCGCCCTCACGGATCCGACGTGCACCATAGTTCTCTGCCACTCGCGACAAACGGTCAAAAATTTCGCCGAAGGATGGATCTCACAGACAGCGGCCCGAATCCTGAGCAATCGAAAAGTCCAATGGGAGGAAGCTTTTAAAACCAGAATCCAGTGGTTCCCGGCGCACATGGGAGCAGTATCGAACACATATCGCAACCGAAATGAGACGGCACACGCCAAGGCGCGCGAGCTCGCGAACCGCGCCGGCGACCGTCGTCCATGGGACCGCACCAAAGACTGTTTGACCACATACAACGAAATTACCAAGACCCCCTGCCTGGCCCGCCGAACCTTCCCTCCGCCCAACGACAAGCTGGACAGGCCGCACGCGGTGGCCCTCAGACAACTGCAGACGCTCACGTACGCCAACCCGGCACAATACCACAGACTCTACCCCGGAACATACCCGACGAATATATGCAAGGTCTGCCACACTGCTATAGCAACTTTACCCCACATGCTTAGGGCCTGTAGCAAAAACCCTGACGGTGCTAACCTTGGAACCCTCCCGCCGCGGTGGGCCGCTGCCTTGCGCAGCCCCAGCCTCGGTGACCAACTCTGGGCCGTCCAGCAGGCCCGCGAGGCGACGGCGAGGCAACACCTCGACGTCCCCACGTGGGAGACCTAAGGCCCCGTCGGCGAAAGCTCTGCAGGACTTTTGAATAAAGTTGTTACCAACCAACCCACTTTCCATTCGCAACGACGTTGTCCAGTCTCCTCGGCAAGCTTCAAAAACGCACCGTCACCGAACAAAATCCTCTCGCGTGCGTTTCAGAGGCGTCGATGGGACCCGCCCTGTTCTTCAACGGGCCCGCGTCCACAGCCAGTCCAGTATAATCTAAGACGCGCACCGCCTGTGTGCATGCCGAGAAGAGCCTGTAGGTCGAAAGAACGGTGTAAGAATGACATGGTCGAAAGCTGGCAGCGATAACAACAAAATCAACAGAGCTGAAGAAGCGCAGAAGAATATCCTTCAAAGGGGAAGGAAAAGAAGGGAAGGGGTAATAGGGTGGCTGTAACCACGCAGAAGGAGCGGTCTGCGTCGGTCTGGCAGTGATGGGACGAAAGTATCGAAAAAAATGGAGGTAAAGAAAAAGGAAGGAAGGAAGGAAGATGTGTTGCTAGTTTTTATGACACATAATTAAAAATGAAAAAGAAAAAAAAGACGGAATAAACGTTCATTGTAAGAGGTGCATGGCGAGGGGGAACGAGATACTCTGCGATACTCTGCCATCGGCGGAGTGATACGTAAATCAGTGTCCACGCGTATTTTTTTCTCCGCGGGCCTAATTTGCGGCTAGATTGCCTACGACAGAAACTATTTATTCACAAAAACCTGAAAAAATGCAATAAAATCGTAAGCGAAGCCGCCGCAAGATTGGCTGAGAAGTCCTCCACGCGTTGGTTGACTCCTCCTAGCTTTATCGTTGAGTTCAAAAAAGGCGGGAGCCGGGACGTTTAAACCGATTTAAATTAGGGAACTCGGCCACAAAGGACCATAACTGAAAGTGTCTAAGAATGCTCGGTACTAGTAGATCGAGTTCCCGCGGTAAAAAGACGAGTTGAGATTCCTTTTTAGTCTATCTTTAAGTGATCTTTGTTATAATTTGCAATGAAAAGGTTCAACAGTGTTTCTGTTTCTTTTGTTACTCTCGTTGGGGCATTTATAGCATTCCTACACCAGTGAACTTTGAACAGTGTGTCTAATTTTCGCGTCGCAATGCTAGCTGTTTGACAAGAGCTTAATATTAGGCCACCACCAAGAACACTATTGAACTTGTAATGATTCACAAATTGACTGAGAGAATCCAGAAAAGAAAAGAAAGCACTCGTATTGCCAGAGGGAGGGTGCGATAGCACGCACAAACACATATGAGCGGAATTTTGAGCGTGTCTCATAATGGGCGTTTGCAACACAAAATATATCAAGAAGTTCACATTGTAATTCATTTTTGACCAAAAGCGATACGCCACAACCTCGTTTAACCTGGTGATTCAAGCAACAGCTCTTGAAAGCTAGTATATATCAACTGGCTCGGCCACCCGCTGTGCAACCATGTTTCCGAAAACATAAGCGCACGAATCGGCAGCCTAACTTCAGCTAGAAAGCATTCGAAATCATATTGTTTCCTTCTTCCTGAACGCAGGGTAAAGTGACCATTGTCTAAGATTGCTGGAAATTCTCGCAAAGAAATACCAGATCCGATGTACAGAACGGGGTTTGCAGAAAAAGAGGCATTCGAGACTACGCGTATTTAAAATAGGGTGACGCTACCGGTTAGAGTCAGAAATGAGCGCGAAATTCTTGAACGTGCTTCATTCGTTAACGTGGCGATAATTGTAGTAGCACTGGGAATAGCTTGGAGCCAGTGCGCAGGCGCAGGACAATAACGCCCCTCCGGTAACTGTGCTGCGCCTGGGCACTGGCTCCAAGCTATCACCCTATGAACCTAAGCGATAGAGCCACCCTATTCTGAAAGTTAAATTAAAAACAGATAATAACAAGACAAATGTCGAAAGGCTTCTACATCATGAGTGCCGAATTAGTCAGCAGGCAACTACACTAAGCACCTCGCAAACGTATGCAAAAAAAAAGGCAATTGAGAATTGCTATAGTTAGCCGAGTCTACGCAACCAAGAGGTCTTGAAGAGATTAAAGGCGTCTGACGTGCTTCATACACCATAATCATACTATAATAACCGTGCTATGCACTACTCGATCATTGGAGTCCTGAATTAGGCCCTTCAGATCGGCGGGAACAACGTATTGCTATAAACCTATAATGGGCATGAAAACAGAAAAGGTCACATGCGGCATTGGAAAGCACAGCGCATAGTGCAATACAAGCATCATCATACCTGCCATGGTGGCGTTGAAAGCGGTGCTAAAGCCCCTCACTGGCGACGTCATCAATGATCGGCTCGTACGCGTAGCTCTTGTAGTGTGGAATAAAATTTACTGGAAATGTTCTTGCTTTCACGGAAAGTTTAAACCAATGGCTGGCGTCACCACGCATTTTATTCAATGAAATAGATGGATGTCTTTTGATGGACGTCTCGTGAATTTATTAATAAATTAATGTTGCTCATTCTTCAGTATATTTTATGGTCTGTCTGGATTTTTCTTTTTTTTCGTTTGAATGTTTTCTGTATGTACCGGACTTAATTTATATTCGACTAAGGAGCTTTCCACTTAATATTCTTGGGTCTTAAATCTCGAAGTCATAATTTCTAAGGACATCCATGTGTATTGAGTGTATACTAGCCGTCCTTGAAGATCCTTAATTCTGCACTTTAAGGTGCATAATCGAAAAATTGTCAAGCGCGGGATCGCAAAAGCTTGCGTAACTAAAAGCCGCCTTGCAGAGCTTATGTGTGCATGCCTCTATAACCAAAACTTGCCTACACGAACAGGCGAGGAGGCTAAGCGCGGGAGGATACCTATTTTGTTCAGCGTAGCGTAGTTCATAAGCTTGCTTGCCAGATGCAGGACCCAAAATAACAAGTGAATTAATGTTGATCAAAGAGTCAGGAAGGAAACAGCATTCATCCAGGACGTGCCCTAAAAAAGGTGCGAGCAAAGCTTGCGTGAGGTTTCCGTTCTGGTCCTGTATAAACTAGGTGGAGCTGAGCAAACGAGTGAACGAGGAAGAAAAAAAGTTGTAGATTTTAACGTACTGTTATAAACCGAGTATACGTGCGAAAGCATGTGTTCGGGCCCTCGTGAAGTGACCAGCAAAGCTCATGAATCTTTTCGCGCACCCCCGTGAAGTCAACACCAATTCACGGCAATATTTATTTATATTCATTTCATTCCTGCACGGGCCAGGTCGATCACCGTCAATGTCAAGCTTCACACAAATTTGTTGAGCCGGTTACATAGCTCGTGAAGTAGTGCTTCAGCACTAAAATATTATTGGAAACAGCATCAGAGTTTTGGTGTATCGTTGCTGTATTAAATTAAATTTCGACGCGGCAACTTTTTTATCGGCGAGACTAAATGCTGCATCAGCGATCCAATCAGTGAGGTCGAAAAAGGCATAGAAAATAAGTCACGCCGAAACCATCTAGCAGCCATACACTGTGCTGAGTGCGAAAGCTGTGAAGCGGTTTTGAATCCGACCGCAATTTTTTAATCGGACCGCAATCATTGCCGACTATAAAAACGCAATATAAAGGCTTATTTCCGAATCCCATATCAACTTAATAAATGACATGTGCATCAGCAGGACGTCGAAAGCACTCTTCCAAAAAAGTATATGCATTTCTTATTCAGTTATGCTGAATAATTCCTCCCAAGAGTGTGGCTGTGTGGTTTGGTCTCTTGTGTTATTTGCGGAATTTGTATTGATTAAACTTCTGTTGGGGAACTGCATAAACATATTTGAGTAGATTGTGCCGACTGAATCCCTCTAGTGAAGCTTCATCACCAATGATTGAGGAATTCGTATGGCATGAATTTCACTAGCGGAACTACAACAACTTTATGATGACCTAGTGTAGACTAGATTTCTGCTGTGAAGTCACGCCAACAACGTCTGAGCAATTTGTATTGACGAACTTCTGAAGTGAAATAACATCAATAATTTAAATGAAATTAATCGGACTGAATGTCTGCAATTAAGCCACATCAAGAATATAGGAGCAATTCCTATTGATTAAATTTCTGAAGTGAAACGATGTCAATAACTTCGATGAGTTTATGCGGACTAAATTTCTGTAGTGAAGCCACATCAAGAATATTTGAGCAATTTGTATTGAATGAATTTCTGTAATGAAAGTACATCAAGAACATTTATGGGTTCATGTAGACTGAATGCCTATAGTGAAATCACATCAAAAATATCTGAGGAATTTATATTGCATGAATTTTTATGGTGAGAAATACATCAACATCTTTGACGAGTTTGTACGGACTAAATTTCTTATGTAAATTCACATCAAACGCTTCGTGTGGTTTAAATGAAGGTCTCTCTACAGAACCAGCGTTACTGTCGACTTCCTCGTGTGTCCATAAGAACTCCATGAGAACTCAACAAATATTCCATGTCCATTTTTATAAGGGTTCCCTTATGGCGTGGTTGGGATGTCTACCGAGAAATTTTAGAGAGTAACTGCGTCATTTCCTATCCTCAAAAACTATATTTCATTTTGCACCTGCACAAAACATGACGCACACAGTTCCGGTCACCGCTGCATGCCCGTCTGAAGCCCGAAGAAGTCGGGAAGGGTTGCACCCACGCTGCCGCCCGCAAGGGCCAAACCGTCATGTTATCACCGGGCTCCGTGTTAGTACCACCTGACGTCTTCAAAGGTTTCGTCTGCCGGTCTCCCAAATTCAAATCCACATCCCCTGCCCGAAGTCAGTGCACGTCAAAAACCCCAGGCCACTGAAATTACCGACGGCTTCCTCTACGGCGTCTCTCATAGCCTGGGTCGCTTCGGAACGCAGAACTCCATAAGCCCAAGCCGAACACGGTCACACCTATCGTACCTGACCGCAAGCTATTTGCATTTACTTTCATCTCTACAACATACATGGCGCTTTGTTCCACAGCTAACGCTAAAGGAGTAAACCGCTGGAGAGGTAAGAGGAAGCCACGAAGTTGGTGGAATAAGGAAATTAGGGAGGCCATCGAACAACGACGGTTGGCATCACGGGAACACAGAGAAGCAAAGAGGGCGCAGTTATCTGAAGAGGAAATAGGCCGAAAATGGGAATCTTATCGACAAAAGAAACAGCGAGTGCAGCTCCTCGTCCAGGCTAAAATAAAGCAGTCCTCTGATCGCTGGCTGGCTGAAGGTCGCGATGCAACTAAAGGGGGGCCAAGAAAATTCTGAAACCATATAAGCTGGCTGGGCAAAGCCAATCACAGAAAGCAGGACCAGATTCATGATGCCGAAGGAAAATGTTTAGAGGGAGACGACGCTGTGAACTACATTTCATCAGTTATAGCTGAGTCATTTAAGAAAGACGATAGAGTAATCACCCCAAACGAGGGAGCAACACAGGAACGCACAATAGAAAACAGCGTGGAACTGACGAATCTTAACTGAAAAAAGGCGGAAGCAAATATTCCAAGATGTACGTCAGCAGGGATCAACGAAATTCCAATCAAGCTAATTAATGAACTTGGCCCAAGAGGCAAGGAAGCGCTGATACAAGTATTGGAGGCAGTCATAACGAATCAGCGAATTCCACAAAGCTGGAAACAGAGTAAAATGAATTGGATTTATAAAGGAAAAGGCAATAATACGAACATAAAATCCTTCCGACCGATTACGATAACATCAGTTACATACAGGCTCGCCATGCAGTGCGGGAAATTCGCTCGCGCATCGAGCGCCTCGCGCAGAGAGGTTGTGCCGTGCGTGCACAGTGGGTGCCCGGTCACTGCGGCATCGCCGGCAACGAAGAAGCTGACGACCTCGCGACCGCTGCACACCAACTACCTGCCAGCGATCTGCCCCTTGCGCTGGAGGACGTGCGTGCGGCCATTCACGACCATCTCCGAAAGCAGCACCCCGACCCACGCATCGCGGGAGGTGAGCGCATCGACAGTGTCACCGGCTGTCGCGCACTTACACGGTCACAACGTGCAATGATCCTCCGCGCGCGCATTGGCTGCGTGTGGCCCGGGGAACGACGGGTGCGTCACGGAATCGCGACGAGTGATGTGTGTGACGGATGCGGTGCAGTGGAAACACTAGAACATCTGCTCCTTCGCTGCTCCGCGTTCGCCGATGCTCGTCGCGATATGCTCGCGGCCTATAGGGCGCAGGGCATACTACCAGACTCCATCAAGACGCTATTGTGGCCGCAGGGCAGTGCGCGCACTCGTGAGCGAACTTTGGTGAGCCTCTGTGCATTCCTCGATCACACGGGCTTGACGTCCCGTCTGTTCTCCGTCAGGTAGTTACACGCAGTGTCCGAACGCTCCGCGAGTTCTACCTTGAACGATTAATAACTGGACGCCCCACTCCAGTTGTAACCTACACAGTGCTGTGCGCGTGTGTGATTTAATTCCTCTAAAATCAACTAATCACGCGCACAACCTGGACACATTTCTTAATGTGTAAATAGTTTGTACATATTACTTCTCCCCCTGTCCTCTATTCCTGTTCCCTCACCTCTTTCATTTCATTTCTCCATTCTGCCTGCTGCCCTTTATTTCCGCTGCCCAGCTCAGGTGCTTCAGTATCGATGGCAGATGCCGGGGCTAGCAAAACTCTTTTCCTTCCTTTTTTACTATTATTTTTAATAAAACCACTACCACCACCAGTCATGGGTAGAAAGTAATAGAATACTCGGAGAACTTCAGAACGGGTTCAGAAGTGGTAGGCGCTTAGATGATTGCCTGTTCGTGCTTACCCAGTGCATAGAATTAGCTAAGGCGGAAAACAGACCTCTGTATTTAGCCTTCTTGGACATAAGCGGTGCATACGACAACGTGAACAGGGAACTCCTGTGGAACATATTAAAAGGTGAAGGTGTCAGTCATGAGGTAATTAATTTTCTACAGGAAATATATCAAGAAAATGTAGTTGAAATAACATGAGAAGGAATTAAGAGTACAACAACTATACAGATACACAAAAGATTAAGGCAAGGTTGTCCTCTATCACCGCTGCTGTTCATGTTTTATATGATAAGTATGGAAAGAAAGCTACAAGGAAGCAATCTAGGTTATGTTCTGTCATGCACATTAGGCGGAAAGGTTGTTGAGAAACGACTACCGGGTTTAATGTATGCGGACAATATTGTACTGTTAGCAGATAGCCAGGAAGATTAGTAAACTTTGGTGAATTGCTGTGGAGACGAAGGAGACAGTCCAGGTTTCAGTTTTAGCGCAACTAAGTCAGGTGTGATGGTTTTCAACGGTAAAACTGATCAGGAGCTTACAATACAAGGCCATGAAATACCCCGAGTGGCCGAATACAAATATCTCGGGGTATGGGTAAACGAAGGGCATATGTACACGGGAAAGCACGAACGGTCTCTCATAGCAAAAGGGCGAAGAGATGCCGGGATAATGAAACACAGGGCATTGTGGGGGTACAACAGGTATGAAGTCCTCTGAGGTATTTGGAAAGGAATAATGGTGCCGGGGCTTACTTTCGGGAATGCGGTTCTATGCTTAAGGGCTGCAGTTCAGTCGCGATTAGAAGTAAATCAGAGAAATGTGGGAAGATTAGCACTAAGTGCCCACGGAAAAACCACAAACGAGGCAGTAGAGGGGGATTTGGGCTGCGCAACAATCGAAGCACGGGAAGCTCAGAGTAAAGTACTATACGAAGAACGCCTGAGGAAATTGGATGATAACAGGTGGGCAGCTCAGGTATTTAAATACCTGCACAGAAAGAGCTTTGACACACAGTGGCGGAAACGAACTAGAAAGCTGGCCAGTGAGTTTGTCAGAGACGAGGAAGGAGAAAGAAATAGCATTAAACGACAGGTTAAAAACGTCGAAGGCAAAAATTGGATAGATTCAATGGAAAAGAAGCATAGTGTAGAACTATATCGATGCTGGAAAAGGCAGATCAGGAAGGAAACGTTTTATGATAACTCAAGAGGCAGTGCCCTCCTCTTTGAAGCTAGGTCAGGGTGTCATAGAACGCGCAGCTACAGAAAAAAATTTAACGAAGAAACAATAGAATACCTCACCCTAAAATGCGATGGTATCTATCCCGATGTTGATGCAGGCACAGTCACTCTTCCTGAGGCCTTAGGGTTTAGAGATAGCAATAGTCATGTAAATAAATCTGCGGTGGAAATTGGCAAAAAGCGATTGGAGGATTGGTGGCACAAAAGCAGAGAGGTGACATAAGTTTTAAAGTGTAGGAAGACGGTTTTTTTTTTAAAGGAAATGGCGAATTGTATTAACAACTTACAGCAGAGTAAACAAAAATAAAGGAAAAAACAGCTTAGTGGCAACAACCACTGCCCCGTTTCAAAGGGGACGCTCCTACCTTCCATCCATCCATCCAACGCTTTAGGACAGCCGTGCGGTGCGGACGCATGTTTCGGTGCTCTTCGAATTACGCGAGGTGACCGGGACCGGACGGACGGACGACAGCGAGAGTGCCGTGACTACGTCAAATAGATGAGTTCTTTCCTTTAATATTGAAGCGGGAAGACCTGAAGCGGGAAGACCTGACGGCGGAACACCTCCTGTCGTTGGACTATGCACGGCCCGTGTGACCATTTCAGGCCGCCATACATCCGTTCTATTCTCTGTTCTGAACCAGAGCCCTCATGACGTCATTCTTGGCCTCGACTTCCTGTCTGAGCATTCAGCCCTCAATAACTGCGCCACCAGTGTTGTCCAGCTTGACCTTCCCCTTTCTGTTGAGTCACCGTCCCCAGTTGTACCTCGCCTCTGTGCTGTCGACTTTGTCCGTCTAACGCCTAAAGCCGCCACCCACATATCTTTCTCATCTGTTCCTCAGGTCCCTGATGGTCCCTACGTAGTCACTCCGGACCTTGACGTCGCCCTCTCGCGAAGTATTGCGCTTGCGCACACTGTACAATGTCGGCCAACCGAGCGTCCCTTCCGGTTCTGAACTCTGGCTCGTCTATCGAACCACTCCCGCAAGGCATCTCACTCGGCACGCTCTGCCCGGCTGCCGAATGTGTCATATCAGTCGTGGACACCTGCTTACCGTCTACTCATCAAAGCATCTTGCCTGTGGCCACATCAACCGAGAAACCAACGGACGACTACGCCGACATGATCTCTTCTAACCTACCGCTCCCCGCCGCGGTGGCTCAGTGGTTAGGGCGCTCGGGTACTGGTCCGGAGTTCCCGGGTTCGAACCCGAGCGCGGCGGCTGCGTTTTTATGGAGGAAAAACGCTAAGGCGCCCGTGTGCTGTGCGATGTTAGTGCACGTTAAAGATCCCAGGTGGTCTAAATTATTCCGGAACCCTCCACTACGGCACCTATTCTTACTTTCTTCTTTCACTCCCTAATTTATCCCTTCCCTTACGGCGCGGTTCAGGGGCGCGATTACGGATCAGTCTCAAAAAACTGTCTCAATATTGAGACAGTGACGTCAAAATGACGACACCGAGTAATGCCGACCGCCGAATCGGCCAATGCGGAGCAAGGAGGCGGTGGGCTCCGCCCCGAAACCACTATGCGCACGACAAGGGACCGTAGACTAATGTTTTGCAGTAAAGACGCAGTGAATAAAAACGAGTAATGTTTTATTTTGCTAAGTAACTATATTTCAAACCCAACAGCTGCAAGCAAAAGAAGCAGTGTTTTCATTTTTGCAATAAAGTTTGCTGTTCAGTCACTTTTCTTGCCGCCAAGGTGTGCTGTCAGCGGTACAGCGTGAACATGTTAGTCTGAAAGTGAACAAAAACGCAATGAAGAAAACAAGTAATGTTTTATTTTTGTAGAAAACTGTGTCGCAACCTCAACAACACGAGGGAAAATTAGAGGCATTCTCAGTTTTGCAATTAAATTTGCTGCAGGTAAACTTCTTTTGCCATGAGGGCGCGCTGGCAGTGGTATCGCGTGAACATGGCGGCCTGCAAGAAAACAGCTGATTCCACGGCTAGTTCCCGATTTTTTGCGTGTCGTCTAAAATCAAGGCACTTTGCGGATGTCTGAAGTGTGCAGAAAAATCTGATTGAAGGCAGTGAATGCTACGGGCCTGCGCAGATCAACTTACAAGGAGCGCTGGGCTTGAAAATCGACGAAGACAACATATTGTGGTAAGTGTGTATTTGCTTATTATCGATGACACCAATAGCCCATAGATGCTCTTCGGTTGACGTGTGGGATGTGTAGTTCCGTATTTTGTTTGCTAAATACAAGACGACGGGGAAGTGTGACATATGGGGCGAAATAAAGTTGTATGGCTGCGTGATCGTCAGTTCATCGTGTGTAGGCGTGTAAGTAAGGAACGATCAAGGACGAGAAAAACGATTAACGCCGTTTCACATGATGCGATTGTTGCCGCAGCGCAGTGCGATTTCTGCCGCTGTGCGACAGAAATGCGCGTCGTTCTCGTCGCAGGGCCACTGCGACAGACTTTCAACAAGTTGGTCGCATTGTCGCAGCGTCGTTGCGGTCGCAGCGATGGCCACAGTAGTCAGCCAATAGGAGGTCAGCGACATGACAGGAAAATCTCGAAAACGTTTTATTGAGCTTAAGGATACATCACAGCTCAATATTATTACCCATGATTACGAAATCAACGCCTGCCACGATGTTTGACATTTATTGCAGCCGAAGAATTTTCGGCCACTGAAAGGCCGCACCGACGCTAGAGCGCTGGTGCCGACGGCACCGACTGAATTCATCGTTGTCATGTGAAACGGCGGCTGCGATTACCGTTATCATTTGAAACGGCTGTCCACCATCATGACGACAGCACGTGTGTCCAAAGAGCAGCTCCTCATGATGGTGGAATTTATGGAGCAGCACCCGGCGCTCGCCCAGCTGCCTCACCCCTTTCCGGGGGCTACACGGCGGCTCGCAGGCGCGAGCTGTGGCAGCAGCTTGCGGCCCTGCTGAACGCCGCGGGCCCCGCTGAGAAAACTGCGCTTCAATGGCGCCACACTTGGCAAGTGTGGTGCACCCGCTGCAAGAAGCAGGAGGCGCAGTTTTTGGCGGCGGGAAGGTGAGCGTGTCAACAACGGTCTGTCGAATGGCCCTTGAATATGTCTCTCCACACCCTGTCGCAGGGGCACTGGAGGCGGCAGGCTGCCGGGGCTGGCAGGCCGGGTGTGCAAGCGGCGGTCGCCGGGCCTCGTTCTAGGCGTCGCAGCTCCAATGTTCTCTTCGTCCAGCCAGGTATGTTGTAAGCCGCGGTGACGTTAGTAATAATGAGGGGGGAATGATAGGGGAGGCTAATGAAGAATAATGAATGTCAACCTCGGGGCCATGTACTGTGAGCAATGCACACACAGAATGAACTTCGAGACACTCGTGCATGAACGTGGGGCGCTGTGCCTCTTGCAGAACCAGCCCCGTGTGTCCGTGGGGGAGATGCCAGGGAAGAGCGGCCTGCAGCAGGCAGAGGCGCGCTCTCCATCTGGTAAGTGAAAATTTCGTCATTTGATATGTACACCTAACAACTTGTGCACATTGTTGACTTCGTTGTGGTTTTTCTTTTAGTTAGGGAGGGATGCGAATGCTGAGCTAAGAAATGCAACCTCGAGTTATGTACCTTGTACTACATTGCCCTCTTGGTACTGCTATGTTTCTTCTTGTGTCTCAGTACCTAGTAACCGTGTGTTTTGCACCAATACACGCTCTGCTGAAACTGTCCACTAAGCAGTGCTGTCTTGTGGAATGAATTCACATAGATGGCACCCCCCCCCCCTCGGAAGAAGAGCTGGAGGAGCTGGACGAGGAGGAGGAGGGCGCACCTTGTGACACAGCCTGTGAGTTGGTGTCCCAATATCATGCTGCACATTATCCATTTCGCAAGCTACCTAACAATAATACCATTCGCAGGAGCAGACTATCAGTATCACTTTAGAATATGCACACAAGTTTGGTTTGGTTTATGGGGCTTTAACGTTCCAAAGCGACTCCAGCTATGACAGACGCCGTAGTGAAGGGCTCCAGGAATTTGGACCGCCTGGGGTTCTTTAATGTGCACTGACATCGCACAGTACACGGGCCTCTAGAATTTCGCCTCCATCGAAATTCGACCACCGCGTGTTACGGGCCAGCAGCCGAGCGCCATAACCACTCAGCCACCGTGGCGGCCACCCACAGAAGTGTCTTTCATATGCACCACTGGTACCTTGTGCGCGCTTTTTCCCTCTTACAGCGGAAACTGTGGTGCCTGCGATGGTTACACAAATGTGCACATTGAAACAATGCTGTTTTTGTCATACTGCTGATTATGAATGCTTTTATGTACTGCTCCCCGGTATGCATGACAACAGCCCTCTGAGATATTGCACCAAACAGTCAGGTTATTGTACATCGTGCGCCACTATATGACAAGTGTACATTCAGTCACTTTCTCCTTTTGACAGCTACACAGGAGCAGCGAGATGTGGTGGCGGGGCGTCCGTGGCAGCAGCAGCGGAGCACGCGGGCGGAGGAGGTCCACCAGCTGCTGACAGAGACGCGGCGGACCAACGACCTCCACGAAGCCCGTACTGCTGAGGACGCCACATTTCATGTGCGCCTCCTAGAGGTATGTGCACACAACACCCACCACATTTAGTGAAGGAGAAGCATCTGCATGCAACAAGTTGTATCTACATTCACAGTTCGAAACCAATGCGTGACCTGTAGAGACATTTCAGTAGTTCATATTTATGTCAAACGAGCCCTACATGTCTGTGAAGTGTGCAAATGAAGCTCCTTTTATGTGCAGGAACAGAGGCGAACAACAACAGCAGTGCGCAGCCTGACGGCGGCAGTGACACAATTGACTGCCGCCGTCACAGAAACCGGGGCGCACATGGTGCGCACTGCTGAGGCGGCAAGGGCCGACACGGTGCGCCTCACCGAGCAAGTGGTACTTGTGGTGGCCCTGATTGTGCGTGTTTTGAACAATCAGGTACAGCCACCGCAGTAACTTGTTCGGTGGGGCTTTTTTTTCCTTTTTTACCTATTTTTTTTTTTGCGTTCTGCAAGGTGCAGAGCATTTTTTTATTTCCCTGCCGGGTGCAGGCGTTATGTATACAATCATTTTCTTTCTGCAAGGTGGAGAGCATTTTTTTATTTCCCTGCCAGGTGCAGGCGTTATGTATACACTCATTTTCTTTCTGCAAGGTGCACAACATTTTTTTATTTCCCTGCCGGGTGCAGGCGTTATGCATACAATCATTTTCTTTCTGCAAGGTGCACAACATTTTTTTATTTCCCTGCCAGGTGCAGGCGTTATGTATATATGTATTTTCCTTCTGCAAGGTGCAGAACATTTTTTTATTTCCCTGCCAGTTGCATGGGGCTTGTGTATGAATGTTTTTTTTTCCTTTTGTACTTTTCAACTTGTGTGCAGTGTACAGGCTGTGCAGTATTCGTTGTTCACTTTGGTTTCGTGTTTCAATGTGGAAGCATTGCTAGTCCCATTACGAGAAAACCTGACGGCATGTATGAGCACTCGCAGATGGTACAGAAAATCCCAGTCATGTCAGGATAAATTTGCCGTCATCACGTGATCGCATGGCGCACACGGCAAGCCGAGGGCCGCCTTTCCCGACGGTCATATACATGACATTCGCGTTATACACCCCCCACCGACTGAGTTCAATATGGCGCAACTTTTCCCTGCTACATTTGTGTCAAAATTGCAACTAACCATTTCTCGTGCAGTGTTCCAGGTGGTGTCATACGCACGTGCTTTCACATTCCTGCACATAACCAGTCTGAAGTGTGTGTGCAAATTTTTTGCGATGGTACCTTGCAACATTGTGCAAGACACACACAAGGTGTGTGATATGTACTGTTTACTTTGATTTCGTTTTTAGCTGTTACCTTTTTACGTTCTGCAAGACACACAAGGTATGCTATATCTAGTCAGTGTTTGGTTTTTCATATGTTCATTAATCTTCCTCCTTTGCACATTCACGATTGTGTACTTCAACGACACGTTGTGATACACGTGCTTATAGGAACAATGTTGTAGAGGGCTTCGGGTTAATTTACAGCACGGGGTTCTTGAACGTGTGTACACATTGCGTAGCGCACGCACACTGTCCGTCGCAATGTGACCGCCACGGCTGACAGTTAACCTGCTCCACATCGGTAGCAGAATACTTCAAACAAACAGTGGGGTGCCACGACGGGGCCTACCATGACTTGTTCCAAAATATTGGAAGGTATATATAGGAACTGTAGAGCTACCATAGTCCTCTATAAAGTCAGCATTAAAACTCCAATAAGGAAGGACGTCGGGCAAGGAGACACGATTTCGCCAATGCTATTCACCGCCTGTTTACAGGAGGTATTCCGAGGCATGAAATGTGAGCAGTTGGGAATAAGAGTAAATGGAGAGTACCTAAATAATCTGCGATTCGCTGATGACATTGCCTTGCCGAGTCGCTCAGGTGATGAACGAGTTAGGCAGAGCAGAACGGTGGGTCTAAAAATTAACATCCAGCAAGCCAAAGTAATGTTCTACAGTCTAGCAAGGGAACAGCAGTTCACAATTGACAATGACAGCTGATCGTGAGATGGAAAAAAAACTAGACGGATAAAAATGGGGTGGAGCAGATATGGCCAGTCCTCTCAGATCATGACTGGCAGTTTACCAATATCCCTAGGACAGGGCATGTAATTGGAAGGCAAGATAACCGCTGCTCCTTCAGGGTTACGGAGTGTATTCCAAGAGAAGGAAAGCACAGCAAGGGGGCGGAACTAAGTTAGGTGGGCGGATGAGAGAAGTTTGCGGGCACAGTGGACGCAGCTGGCAAAGGACAGGGTTAATTAGGGAGACATGGAAGACGCCTTTGCCCTGTATTGGGCGTAGTGAGGCTGGTGATGATGAATGAGAATTTTGTCATGTTACAGTCATTATGACAGCACAACTTGCCATATTCATGATGCATACCGTTGTGTGTCAATCTTCATGGAACTGCTATGGTTTGCCATTGAGCAGAAATTCATCACACGTTGTCGTTTTGATATTCATGCATTTTGTGGGTGATACACATTTTCTAGTCAGGCGAAATGTATTACACACGTACAGCGCATTGCTTTAGATGTGTACCATGGTTTAATATGGGCTGAAGTGCGTTTTATGTTTACATAACTCACGCAGAAGCTGTGGTAACACGTAGGCCGCTAGTCTTGTCATGTTTATCATGTTTGTATGTTGCAATTTGTGCACCACACGTGAAGATGTTACTTGGTCATGGTATTGCAAGCAGTGCATTTTGCACCTATCTGTTCAAATAAAAACACTTGTGATAAATGCTGGTAAAAAAAATAAAAGTGCATGCTGAAAGGAACTCTGAAATGATTTCGATGGACATATTGTAGTGCAAGAGAGGTCAAGAGCTCTTTGTTGGTATTTCAGTTAAATTTTAAAGGAGTGCTTGCACCCTGTAATTTAGGAATAAATAAAATGGTCCTCCTCGCAGTAGGCCATAACCAAAGGGGACAACACACCTCACTGCGCGTCCCCTAACATGATGACGCTAGTAGCCAGACTGGGTAAGCTTGAAGGATGGCCCTTCTGCCCACTGATGTCATCACGGTAGGGGATGCGCTACGAGGTGTGTTGTCCTCTTCGGTTGTGTCTTTTTTATTTATTCCTAAATTACAGGGTGCAAGCACACCTTTTAAATTTAACTGAAATACCAACAATGAGCACTTGATGTCTCTTGTACTACAATATGTCCATCGCAATCATTTCAGCCCTTGAATGCATATCGAGCAAAAAAATTGCTTCAATGGGACTTCCTCATTTCAATAAGCATCACAAACATTCGGTGCTTTGTTTCACAGTACACTTTTTATTCACCCACTTAAACGCACGCACACACACACACACACACACACACACACACACACACACACACACACACACACACACACACACACACACACACACACACACACACACACACACACACACACACACACACACACACACACACACACACACACACACACACACACACACACACACACACACACACACACACACACACACACACGGCGTAGGAGGATGCACGAAGACGGTTTTGGCTTGCCAGACGAGCTGTTTCGTCGCCAATTTCGACTCAGGAAGGAGACTGCACAGTGGCTGTGCGACCAACTCGCCAATGAACAGGGAGGTGCGCAGGCGAGTGCGCTGTCAGTGCAGCAACAGGTGTTGTGCACGCTGCGCTTCTTCGGCACCGGCAGCTTGTAGGCACACACACGAAACAAAGAAATAAAAGTCGGCACTTTGCGGGCTGCGGCTAGGGGCACAATGCAGAGTTTCTCACACACAAGCGTACACTGACACGAGGGGATGACGCTGCCAACAGTAACCGTGGCTGCTGTGTTGCACAAATGAACACCCTTGCCAGCTACCCTGCGAGGTGGTGTCGATGGGCTCAGTGCTGGCGACGCTGGAGTTGCCGCCGCAACTGACGACGCACCGTGCGCAGGTATGCCAGCCTCTGGAGACGGGTTCTCCGAAAATGCTCGACAATACCGTCGCGCACGGCTCTTCCCCGCAGGTAGGTAAGGCGGCTTGCAGCGCCTTGCGTGTGGACTGCAGCCGGAGGTGGCTCGTCGTCGTCCGGGTCAGCGGCATCTACGTCCCCTTCTTCTGGCAAGGGGTCATTCAAACACAGGTTGTGGAGCGCAGCACATGCTCCGATTATGAGGGCCGCTCGCTCCGGCTCGTATTGGAGCATCCGATACCTTTGCAGGCACCGGAAGCGGCTCTTCAACACGCCTATGGCACGCTCCACAACGCATCGCATGGAGCCATGCGCTGAGTTGAACAACCCCTCTGGAGACGCCACACTGGGATGCCCTGGCACAGGTGTCAAAAGCCAGGGCTCCAAAGGGTAGCCACTGCCCCCGCATAACAGAAATGGTGTGCAGTTAAGCGTAGCCTCTGTCGTCCTCAATCTCATCACTCTTGATACAATGGCAGCAGATTCATAGCAATGTCCAAAAAAAAACGCGAAGACGACCGGTCCACAAGACGCACAAATACGCACACACAAAGCGTACAACTTGCGACTGACTATTTTGTGGAAACAGGGACACTTATAAAGGATGAGGAAACAAGGCACACAAGCAAAGACACCGTGTGCAGTGCGAATACATTATCGACAGGGCCATGTGTGATCAGTAGGAATGGAAAGCCCCAATGTACCCTTGTAAGATTTCGATGTTTCTTTGCTAGACATAATTCAGACGAACCGACACAGTTGTCACCCCTTTTGGAGGTGAAGTAAGCCTCGATAACCTCTTTCGGTTTTCATTTTTGCCTCACCACGGAATTTGTAACCGCGGTGGGGGTTTCTTATTGCTTACCCAGAAGAAACTCGCCACCTTGCAAGAGCAGTCCTTGCCCTATCTCCTGCCGCAGCCACGAATAGCGCCACGAAAACGCGTCGTGGTCCGATCCTGGGCAGCGTGGGTCAACAGCTATAATTCGCATGTTGGAGTCGCACACCTGTGAAAGAAAGCACACCACAAGCTTAGTTGTGAACTTCCGCCGTCAAGGCCCGAGCTTAAGGCCGAACATGCAGTCAAAAACGGAGAGCGAAGCCTACTCACTATCATTGTGTTGAGTGCGTAGAAGAACTTACGACACCAAAAGGCGGCCTTGTATGCAGCATCGCCCCCTGGCGCCTTGATGGCGATAAGTGTGCCATCCACACACCCAATGACGCCGGGGATGCTGCCGTGGCGAAGGAAGCCCTCCTTCGCCGCCGCCTTCTCATCCGGGGTCGCCGGGAACCGCACCCAACCGTCACGCGACCCCACTCTGACAATAGCTGCTGACACCCGCCGCACACACTTGCTGACAGTGGGCTGGGCTATGGCAACGTTGCCCTCGTTGCCCACGCTGCCTTGAAATCCGCCGGTGCCGAAGAAGCGCAGCGCGCACAACACCTGTCGCTGCACTGACAGCGCACTCGCCCGCGTACCTCCCAGTTCATCGGCGAGTTGGTCGCACAGCCACTGTGCAGTCTCCTTCCTGAGTCGAAATTGGCGACGAAACAGCTCGTCTGGCAAGTCAAAACCGTCTTCGTGCACTCTCCTACGCTGTTGCTCGCGCGGCAAGCCGCGTATGGCAAAATAAACAGCCGCCATTTTCTGTCTCAAACGTGTTCATACTACTTTTTCCAGTCTCAAAAAATCGTCTCAATCTGCCCGCATAATTAGATGGCCAACGTCACCACTTCTGCGCCATTTACGACGTCAGTCAGTGACGAAAAAAATCAAAATGGCCGCCGACCAATAGGAGAGAGGCAAATTGAGACACTTTTTGAGACAGTTTCGATTGAGACTGATCCGTAATCGCGCCCCAGGTGTCCAAAGATATGAGACAGATACTGCGCCATTTCCTTTCCCCCAAAACCAATTATTATTCTGACCTACCGCCGATGCAAGCTGACGATTTAAGGTGCCTTTTATCATCTTCTCGCGACATCTTCGACTTTGATGCCCGTATTTTGGCTTGTACATCTGTAGTGACGCATCGCATAAACACTGGTGATGCCGCTCCTATCCACAGACGTCCGTACCGCGTGTCCAGCGCTGAACGCACCGTACAATCAAGAGGTGGACAAGATGCTCGCAAAAGACATCATCGAGCCCTCGTCAAGCCTTTGGGCTTCACCAGTTGTCCTGGTAAAAAAGAAGGACGGCAGCTGGCGCTTCTGCGTTGATTACCGGCACCTAAACCGCATCACAAAAAAGGACGTATATCCTCTCCCGAGGAACGACGATCCATTAGATTGCCTCCACGGCGCCAAATATTTCTCTTCAATTGATCCTCCGCCGGGGTACAGGTAAATTGCCGTTGATGAAAAGGAAATCTAGAAGAGAGCGGTGAGGGGCTGGTTGGTACTACATTATCGAAACATTGAATAACTGCGCAAAAAGTACGGGTGTTTCTTCTCTCTTGTCCCGTCCTTTTTGCGCAGTTATTCAATGTTTCGATAATGATGAAAAGGACCGCGAAAATACCGCCTTCGTGACACCTGCTGGCTTATACCAATTTAAAGTCATGCCATTCGGACTCTGTAACGCGCCGGCTACCTTTGAACGAATGATGGACTCCCTTCTTCACGGCTTTAAGTGGTCTACCTGCCTCTGCTACCTTGACGATGCTATGGTTTTCTCGCCTACTTTTTCCGTGCACCTCGAACGCGTCTCCAGTATTCTGACTGTGTTCCGTAACGGCGGACTCCAGCTGAACTCATCGAAATGCAAATTCGGTCGCCGCCAACTCACTATTCTCGGCCACCTGGTTGATGCTTCTTGTGTAGGCCCAGATCCAGTCAAAATTCAAGCCGTCAAGGACTTTCCTCTTTCAAGGTCGTCGAAAGATGTGCGCAGCTTTGTCGGCTTGTGCTCGTATTTTCGCCATTTTATCAAAGATTATGCCGGAAATCGCTCGCCCCCTCACCGATCTTCTTAAGAACGACACCCCCTTTAACTGGGGCCCTGCTCAAGAGCACTCATTTTCCTCCCTCGTTCAATTGCTAACCTCTCCACCCATCTTAGCCCATTCTGACCCGTCGTCTCTCACACAGGTTCGCACCGACGCGTCCGGATATGGGATCGGTGCCGTGCTAGCCCAACGTCAACAGGGACAAGATCGCGTCATCGCTTATGCCAGCCTCCTACTTTCCGCCGCCGATCAAAATTACTCCATTACTGAGCGCGAGTGCCTCGCCCTTGTCTGGCCTGTAGCTAAATTCCGCCCGTACCTGTTCGGCCGCTCATTCGCTGTTGTCACTGATCACCACGCTATATGTTGGCTGACTTCACTAAAAGATCCCACCGGTCGCCTTGGTCGCTGGGCTTTGCGCCTCCAAGAATATTCATACTCTAGTGTACAAGTCCGGTCGTCGCCACCAGGACGCTGGCTGTTTATCCCGGTACCCTGTGGAGCCACCCGAACTAGAAGACGCTGAGATCCTGCCCTGCCTCTTAGCTATCACTGCTCTCACCGATATCGTCAACGAACAGCCCCACGACTCCTCTTTACACCCTATCTTTGATGGCCACCGCTCTGCAAACCGATCTCCGTCTCTGCAACTTTATGTGCTCCAGAATGGCATTTTATACCGCCGCAATCTACGCTCCGATGGTCCTCCATTGCTGCTCGTCATACCCCAACATCTACGCTCTATTGTCCTTGAAGAATTGCACGATCTGCCGACAGCCGGCCACCTTGGCGTGTCCCACACGTACGCTCGAGTGCGCCACCGCTTCTTCTGGCCTGGCCTGTATCGTTTCGTCAAGCGTTACGTTGCCGCCTGCCAGCTGTGTCAACGTCAGAAAAGGCCCTCCACTTTGCCTGCCGGGCTCCTAGAACCCATCGACGTACCTCCGGAACCTTTTCACCGTGTTGCCCTCGGCCTTCTTGGCCCTTTTCCCACGTCCCTCTCCGGCAACAAGTGGATCGCTGTCGCAACTGATTATACGACTCGGTACGCCATCACGCGTGCTTTGCCTACCAGCTGCGCTAGCGATGTCGCCGATTTTCTTCTCCAAAATGTCATCCTTCACCATGGCGCCCCTCGTCAACTGCTCACCGACCGTGGTCGTTATTTTCTGTCCCGAGTGACTAATGACATTCTTGTTCGTGTGCCACGCAGCACCAGCTCGCTACAGCTTACCATCCACAAACCAACGGGCTTACGGAACGGTTCAACCGCCCGCTCATCGGAATGTTAGCAATGTACGTCTCGCCAGACCACCGAGATTGGGACACTGCCTTGCCTTATGTGACTTTTGCGTATAACTCTTCACGGCATGACACAACCGGCTATTCCCCTTTCTATCTTTTGTTTGGTCGGCACCCCATCTTGCCTTTGGACACACTCATGCCGTCTTCTTCAGTCGCCACCACTGCTTACGCTCAGAACGCCATCGCCCAGGCCTCGCTGGCGCGCCAATTAGCCCGTAGTCGGCTCCGTGTCTCACAAGCTTTCCAGAAGTCCTGCTACGACCGCCATCACCGGGTGGTAGAATATGAACCCGGATTACTCGTCCTTCTCTGGACGCCGTCACGCAGCGTCGGTCTCTCCGAGAAGCTTCTTTCTCACTACCGGGGCCCTTACCGTGTGCTGCGCCGTGTCACCGACGTGAACTATGAAATTGCACCCCTTGCGTGCTCGCCATCGTCCTCCGGCCCCTCCACCGACGTCGTCCATGTCTCCCGCCTAAAGCATTATCACGACGTTCATACGTCGTCACTCTAACGCTGAGACGGCGTCTCATCAGCCGGGGGTCCTGAAGCGGGAAGACGACGACCAGACTGAGCGAGTGAACGGGTGGATGAAGACGACAACGAAGTTCTGACTGTATTACTTAAGGAGAAGAAGAAGAAGTTCTGAGTGCCGCTCGTAGCTGCTCCTTCGCTGGTGTACATAGCTGTAAATATATTCTTTCCCGCAACAATATTTTGAGAGTTTAGATCTACGCTAGTTTCAGTTAGCCAAGTGAGGTGAAGTGCTCGCGAAAGAGCAGGTCAGTGACCTAACGGCCAGGTATTTTCTGGCCAGCAGCTATAGATTTACTGGGCTCATTTGTTAGTTAAGTAGTTTAGACAGGTAGTATTCCTTTTCTAGGTGATCGCTTTTGCGGTTGGCAGAATTTTACTTGAGCATGTGCACGCAAGCGCTTTTTATAGCCTCTCGATATTCTAGCATTTTGTGGTAGCAATAATATATGTAGAGGAGGCCGAAGGCGCGGATTTTATGTGCGTGTGTTGCTCATTAGGTGTGCGCCTGGACAGCGCTGACCAAGCTAACACCGACCTAGCGATACGTATGGATGCTCTAGAAAGAAAACTACAGGCAGAGGGGTATGAGAAGCGCCAACTTCAAGAACAACCTAGTCAACTGTTGGACGCAAAAATGTCTGACACCGCCATGTGAGGCCGCATTGGCGGACATTCCAGCGCCGGCCACGTGGATGGGCGTGCACTGGCATGGACAGCAATAGAAAAGTAAATAAAGCAGGTTCCGACAGGAACAGCTACGCACACGTAGCCTCTATGAAGTCTGGAGGCGATGGAGAGATGGGAACAAGCTAACAAGAAACGAGGTCATAGTCACTGATAAGAGGCAGCAAAATCCAGAAGTTAGGAGGGAGGGAGAGAGTGAATGCCCTAGTGCTTATCGCTGGGGACTCAAGCATGAGTAGGTGCAAAAGAACTATAATGGAGCATGTAAAGGATGATAAGCGGCTAGCAGTGAGGGCATTCCCAGGCAGGACAATGGACGCAGCACTGACACAACTAGCGAACTTTATGAGAATTTTAAATGATAAAAAAAAATAAAAATTGTTTTTTGGGGAAAGGAAATGGCTCATTGTCTGTCTCGCATATCGGTGGACATCTGAACCGCGCTGTAAGGAAAAGGACAAAGGAGGGAGTGAAAGGAAAAAGTAAGAAAGGGTGCAGTAGCGCAGGGCTCCGGAATAATTTCGACCACCTGGGAATCTTTAACGTGCACTGACATTGCACAGAACACGGGCGCCTTTGCGTTTCGCCTCCGCCGAAACGCTGCATCCGTGGTCAGGTTCGAACCCAGGTACTCCGGGTCAGTAGCCGAGCGCCCTAACAACTGAGCCACCGCGGCGGGGCATTTTAATAATAAAAATAATAATTGTTTCTGAGGGAAAGGAAATGGCGAAGTATCTGTCTAATACACCATTCGACATCTGAACCGCGCCGTAAGGGAAGGGATAAAGGAGGGAGTGAAAGGAGAAAGTAAAAAAGAGGTGACGTAGTGGAGGGCTCCGGAATAATTTCGACTACCTGGGGATCTTTAACGTGCACTGAAATCGCACAAACACCGGCGACTTTGCATTTCGCCACCATCGAAACGATGCAGCCGCGGCCAGGATCGAACCCAGGTACTCCGGCTGAGCCACCGCGGCGGGGCATTTTCCCGAGCGCAATTTGATGGTAGTAGCGGCGGGGCGAAATGATGTCCTGAATGATGAAGCCGCACAAAGATTAGCGGAGGGAGTGGACGATATAAGAGCGATAGCACAGCAAGTGCAGGTCATGGTCTGCACGTTGCTGGGGTGCAAGGACGGAAAAGAGATGTTGCCAAAGACGTTGCGGCTGTTAATCGAGAGATAAAGATGTTAAGCCAGGAGAAGGTATTTGAAGTGGCTGACATAAACGGGGAAGTGCATATAGAGCAGGCTTTGGCAGAGGCTTTACACGAGGTGGCATCCATTTTAGTGGAAGGCTAGGAGTAGAGATCGGCTGGCGCCTGGCAGGTCGAGCAGTCGCTTTTTAAGGGGGTCCACTGCGGCTCGAAGCTTAGGGATAGGTAGAAGCAAAGTAGAAAGTGTAACAATGGCGGCTGACGCCAATAAAATGGCCGCTAGGAGGTCCAGGAAGAAAACTACTAAAAACTACTAAATTTAGCACCAGTATCAGGTACATAAACATGCAAGGCGGTAGAAGGAGAGCAAAATGGTTTGAAAAAGAGCAGCAGTTAAAGGACAAAGAAGTTGGTGTATACGCGCTATGCGAGTTATTCTACTTGCACCGCTTTGTTTCCTTGATTTCCATTAAGATTTCCTCAAGCTCTCTCAAAATTTGATTTTCTTTTCACTCAGAGTCCTCTCAATTTATGAGCCGCTTCAGATAAACATGCATGAGATTTTCCCTGCTTGAATCTGCACAAAACCCTGGCCCATCTCCCACCGTGGGTATATGCCATCGTATTTGAGGCAACAACAACAACATATGTGAGACACATCTCAGGGATCTAGAAGACCCACCGTTTATTGATGGCTACATCTGGGAAGGGAGCAACAACGGAGAGGAAGGGATGAGTGATAGGTATGCGATACATCAAGGAACAAATTGGAAAAGAATAAAGCCAACTTGCATAGAACATTGCTTGGTATCAGATACAATTTCCGGTAAAAGGACATGGCTAGGAGTAGTTTATTTAATGACAGGGGAGAAGTGCAGTCAAGAAAACAAGGATCTCAATGACGATGTAAAGCGGTTTGGAGAAGGTGCCGATATTATTCTGCTGGTTGACATGAATGGCCACATCGAGGATCTAGATGGATACACAGATTTTAAAGGGACACTGAGGAGAAATTGAAGATGGCTTGTATCGATAGAATACCAGCTCCTGATCACAAAAACGCCGCTCTTACAGAAAACAAAGCTCTTGTAAGGTCGAAAATAGCAAGAACCAAAATACAAGTATCGCCGCCACAGGCCAATCTCGCAAGTACAAGCGTGGTGACGGCATAGGACAAGAGGCGCCACCTTGTAGTAATTTTCCTTACTACATTTAACCACTTATCTCTGAGGCTGCCAAAGGAAGGTTGCGCGGTTCAATATTGAAGTAAGTTTTGTTTTAAAACCGATAGTGCACTTTTATCACACAAGAAATGCAGACAAAAGACAACATGAATGTTGGAAGCAAAGAAAACCGATGGTTAGCGGCGCCACAGGCGGCCAGGAGAGTTTCGATTTTTTATGGCGCTTCGCGTCTATGAGCTTTGCGTGCCCCACGGTTTTGTTCTTGACGCGCCTCGATTTACAAGCGCCGAACAGCAGAGGAACACCAAGTGCCACTTCAAGTGCTAGTTAACCTTTGAAGGGGCTTGTTAAGGCTTGTCAGATGATCGCCACGGTCGATGAAAAACTGTGATGGCACGATGGTCGGTGATCGTACAAGGCAGCACTTGTGTCTTCGCACGCTCAAACGACGAAACGTTCCCGGCTGTGTCAGTCAACTTCAAACCACTTAACGGAAATCGTTTATTAGAAACGGGAGACAAAGTACAAGGCAGTTCAGAAAAAATGCTGATGGCCTAGCTCTGTTACCCATGATATACATAGCGAAATCACGGAGATATCTGCATCGGAATATTGCATTCACCAGAAGCGCCTTTATGGACGGCTGTAACTTGAGCCGTGGTGGCGGAGGGGTAGCGTCACCGTCTCGAACGCCAAAAAAATTCGGCACAGGACTTTTTTTTTTATTCAGTTAGTGAGTGGGCGGGGGGTTTCAGTGGCTCCCATAGATGCCGCCACCTAATACGTTGGTTAGCGCACACTGAAAGAAAGATTTTGCGCCTAACACACACCACACACAGAAAGAAGACGACACCACGGGCGCACACTTCAACTGTTTATTGAGGGTGAAGCACTCGACATATATAGGCCACGAAACAAAACACCGCGCATGCATACAAGGTAACATGAAAAAAACACTAGCTGATTAGGCGCGATAAAAACTTGCGCTCAGCCTCATAAAGAAAAACCGATGTATCACTAACACAGTTAGGGCCCGCTTTCTTGATGTAGAACGCTTCCAGAGTTTCTCGGGATGTCTGACATCTGCCTCTACCCAAAATCCTCGCCTCACGGAACCGTGGGAAGCAATCGGTGCAGGCTCTGCAGTGAACCACAAGTCGCTCACCTTCGTTATTTTTTATATCTAGTGCATGCTCCCTAAGCCGGTCATTGACACAACGCCCTGTCTGTCCAATATAGGATTTTCCCCAGGACAGAGGAATTTCATAAACCACATTTGTGGCACACTTCACGAAACGCTGGCCATGTTTCTTCTGGCAGCCAAGCTTTTGCCTATCGCAAGTAATGCGACGGCTAACTGGGAAAGCTTTTGGGGAGCCGAGAATACCATCGGTACATTATACCGGTTAGCGACTTTTTTCAAGCCGTGCGTGACCTTATGAATGTAGGGGAATACTACAGGCCACTCTTTCTTCTTTGGTTCTACCCTGCTTACCCCAGCCTTCAACTTCTTCAAAAGCGTTTCAACCACACGGAGCAATACCGACTCAGGGAAGCCAGCTGCAACGAGCCTGCTCAATTGGTTGCAAAAACTTGCCTGCATTTCATGCACACACGACTGTCGGAGCGATGACTCCAGGCAGAGGTTGGCGATGCCTCTTTTTACAACTTTGGAGTGGGCCGAATTGTACGGCAGGAGCCCTTTCTTCGCACGAGGGGAGTAAGCCCAACAGATGTGCCCATCCGAAAACTTTAGCTGTAAATCTAAAAACTGAAGTGACCCATTATCCGGTAGCTCATAGGTAAAACGTAGCCCTTTTCCTAGGTTTCTAAAATCATCTAAAACACTCCTAACTGTAGCCTGATTCGAAACGGAGTACTTCTTGTTTAAAACTACTTAAAGGTCGTCCATGTAACGAAACACCTGAAGGACTTTGTCATTATTAAAATGGTTAAAACGATCGTGTAGAGAGCGATCGATAAAAGATAAAAAGATATTGCACAGTATAGGGGCAATGCACGAGCCTATGCATATGCCTTTCTTCTGCAAGAATGGTTGCTCGTCAAACAAGATAAAAGTACTACGAAGATAAAATTCTAAAAGGACTAAAAAGTTATCAACAGTGATGCCAGCGGCATTTTGGAAAGCCAATGGGCCGCTCTCGTCTATGCACATTTTAACAGAGGCAAACAAGTCCGGATAGGGCACTGAATAAAAAAGGTCTTCTACATCTACGGAAAAAGCATATTCTATGTCATTCTTTTCTTCGAAAAAATGGCCTACTTCCCCTGAACTTTTTGTAAGCAATGGATCAGTTATAATTAGGCTATTCAAACTTCTCTGAAGGAACTTACTCACGCAGTGCTGCCAGGTACCCGCTTCACTCACAATGGTACGGAATGGCGCTTCGGGTTTATGCGTTTTAACGGAAAAGAAAACATGCAACGCCCCCCCCCCCCCCCCCATCACTCTTAGTTATATCTTTAGCTAGTCCATGCAAATCTAAGCGCTTACAAAGTTCAATAGCTTTGCTCTTAATTCTAGTTCGAGCTTTTTTCACAACCATGAAATTTTTGTTCACCGCCTGCGCAGCTTTCTCTCTATACATAGAACTAGGCAAAACTACGAAGCCACCTAACTTATCTGCCTGCAAAAGGCTGAGTTCATTATCCTTGAAGAATTTCACTATAGAACGAAAGGGGTCTTTAGGGCAGTCCTGTTCAGTCCGCGTGACACTCTTGGCAAGGCTGTTCACACCATCCAGAAGGCAACGCTCCCGATCTTCTTGTGGGGCCTTTTTCGCCATAGCCCTGTTTAGGGCCATCAGTTCGTGGGGTGGGACCAAAGGCTGCAGTCCAAACTTAGGGCCTTTTTGAAGAACATTTGAAATGTTGGAGGGAATACAGGCACTTCCCGTGACTGTAAGATTTCCATTTCCACTATCCTGCGTTTTTGGTTTTCCTTTGGTTTTAAGGATGAATTTCAAATTCCAAATCCACCACATCTCGGTCAAACGAGCAGCTTCGCTTCTAAGGTAATGGAAACGCCTTAGAGCAATCCATTCCGGGTACTGGGTAAAGCAGACAACATGTAACCAGTCTGTAAATAACCGGACTTGCCGCCAAAGTTCAGATCGCCAGATCTTGCAGATACGTTTTACATGCCCCCTAGAGGGTGCCACAGGGCCAAACAAGGCACTCACTTCTACCGGTGTAACGGAATTTCTGATGCAGAATCCAAGGTACCTTGCACGACATGTCGCAGACACGATGTTTGTCAGGAGCTGATTGACGTCCTGAAGGTCAACAGAAGGAGAATAGAAAGGCGAGCCCGATATAGAAGAAATATACTTTAGGAGAGTTAACTGCTGGGCTAGTTGGTGTTGCATACTGAAAGAAAGATTTTGCGCCTAACACACACCACACACAGAAAGAAGACGACACTACGGGCGCACACTTCAACTGTTTATTGAGGGTGAAGCACTCGACATATATAGGCCACGAAACAAAACACCGCGCATGCGTACAAGGTAACATGAAAAAAACACTAGCTGATTAGGCGCGATAAAAACTTGCGCTCAGCCTCATAAAGAAAAACCCATGTATCACTAACACAGTTAGGGCCCGCTTTCTTGATGTAGAACGCTCCCAGAGTTTCTCGGGATGTCTGACACCTGCCTGACACCTGCGGTTGTCTGACACCTGCGGGATGTCTGACACCTGCGGTTAAGCGCAAGCTGTTAAGGCGCATTTATGCTCCGCCGTAACGCGCGCGCGTGCGCTGCACGGCGACGTCACGTCGGCCGAAGCGAGACCCTCTATGCTCTAACTGCGCTTGACCGCCGACGCGTTCAGCGGCTTCGGCGCACTCTGACCGCACTGGCGGGGAGACTTGGAGCATGTCTCTATTTCGCGCCGAGTGCGCCAGCCGGCCTGACTGATTCGGCTCCGCGGCGAGGTGCGCGTTGTGACGTAATTCAATGGCTTTGGCAGATGGGCGGAGCTGTTCTTTTCGAGCTATCGGCTAATTTAACCCATTCACAGTACATATCTGAAGGTACATGCAAGAGGGCGAGAGAGCCCGATCTAGTGGACCCGTTGGATCTAGCGGAAGGCGTTGAAGCGTCGTGCGCCGGCTTTAGTTTCAAGCAGCCAACTTTAAACACGACCGCCCTTGAGCACCCATCCGTTTTTTATGGCAAAAAAATAAATAAATAACTTGGCCCTTGCAACCGTTGGAGACCGCGACGCCGCCTGCTGCACCGTGAAACCGCGCCGTTCAAGGAATCACAATCATCCGGCCCCAAAGCTCCGGCCAGCCTCCGGTGGGCGCAAAGCGCCGACCTTGTCCTGGCCCCTTGAGACTCCCCGCACTGGGGTTATGATATTTAGTTTGCAACGGCTGCTCACTAAGGAAGGGTGAAACGACCCGCCGGCGCCTAACCAAACCGTGCTCCCTCAAAAGCATCGCACCCTCTGTGGGGCTGAGGTCGCTGAAAAGCAGGCCGGAGTTTTTGCGAGAACTATGTCGTCGGGTTCGGGAACGGGATCCATCGTACCGCTGGCAAGACGCCGGTGCAAACGTAAACGAACCGACCCCCGATAGATGCCTTCAACGTGCGGCGGCGGCAGCTTTCATTTCGGCTGCTGCTAGACCGCACCGCAAGCCCTCAGAAATCACGGAGTATTCGTTTACGTCAAATTTCACGTCACTACGTCCTGGGGCGTCATAAGAGTTCTCCGTGACGTCAAAGAGTTCTCGAGATTGAATCGGAGCGGCGGGAATACCTTTTTCAACTTCGAATCCAATTTCTTTTTAAATAAATGCATTTTTCGCTCCCGGACAAGCGGCAACAAAGCAATGAAATGCCGAACCATTAGATTTTGCTAACAAAAAAATTTGATAGTGTTCTCCTCAGTGTCCCTTTAACGGGAAGTTGGTACTAGACTTCTGTGAGCGACACAACCTTCCTATAGTAAATAGAGAAACTAAGTGGGAGGGACAAGTCACGTGGGAATCCCGCCACGGGCAAACTACCATTGACAACAGCTTAATGTCGCAGGGGATGTATAGCAAGCTTGCAATAATGGAAATAGACGAAGAGGGGAAGTACAGCCTTGGAAGTGATCATAAGCGTATTAATCTACAGTTAGAAGCCCTGCTCATAAGTGAAATGCAGGGAAGTCAAAAAGAGTACTCAAAATTAAAAGACGAGCAAATCGCGCTAATAGCGGCCGGCATAGAGGAAGCAATAGAGGTGCATTCCATGGAAAAGTGGGATTGCAATCAGTTAGAACTACTAATTAATACAAGAATAAAAGATGCAAAAGGAGTAAACTGCTGGATAGTAAAGAGGAAGCCACAAAGTTGGTGGAATAAGGATATTAGGGACGCCATCGAACAACGACGCTTGATATCACGGGAACACAGAGAAGCAAAGAGGGCGCAGTTATTTGAAGAGGAACTAGGCCAAAAATGGGAATTTTATCCACAAAAGAAACAGAAAGTGCAGGTACTCGTCCAAGATAAAATAAAGCACTCCTCTGATCGCTGGCTGCATGAAGTCCGCGATGCAACTAAAGGGGGGCCAAGAAAATTCTGGAACCATATAAGCTGGCTGGGTAAAACGAATCAAAGAAAGCAGGAACAGATTCAGGATGCCGAAAGAAAATGTTTAGAGGAAGACGATGCTGTGAACTACATTGCATCAGTTATAGAAGGGTCGCTTAGGAACGAAGATACGGTAAATTTCCTAAATGAGGAAGCAACACAGGACAGCACAATAGAACACGGTTTAGAACTGACCAGTCAAAACTAGAAAAATACGGAAGAAAATATAACGAAATGCTCATCCGCAGGGATAGACGAAATTTCAATTCAGCTTCAAAATTGCAACAATGACTGAGAAGCGAAGTCGTCCAGAGGGCATTTAATTCCATACGCCTTCGTACTCAGCGCAGAAAGCTGTAGCAGCTCAGTTAGCATATCTGAGAGCTTTATTCGCAGCACCCAAGCAGAAATATTTTTCGCTTTCATCATTGAATCTCTCCCAAAGCATTCCGACAAACTGTTATTAAAATGATCCTCTTTAAGATCAAAATTTAAAAAAAATATGGGGGCACCTTAGCAATTCTTAGGATGTGTAAATGCAAGAATAACTTGGTCACTGAGTCAGTGTACACCTCAGTCGCGCTGCGACTATGCGGTGGCGTTCAACTAGAACTAGAAGCAGTTATGCGTCTTTTATATTCTGAAAACCTTAGGCACCAGCTCGACAGGGATGCTGCCGAAACCGCTGCGCAAAAAAAAAAAAAAGCTGTGGTGAAACTACTGCTGAACCTGGCCCGAGTGCGAAAGCTGCGGTGTATCGGGCAAGTAGGCGCGGCTTGCCCAATGTAACGTTGAGTGCGTTCCGCACACTGGATAGTCTACGCGGCCACCCTGTCACGTGGCACTTAAATTAATGGTTGAACGCGAGAGGCTGGTCACACAACGAACGCTGCGGCCTATTCCTGCAATGGCGCGTGTCTGCCACAACATTGTCAGCGCTAATGCATGCAACCCACATCTCTCTGCCCTGACTTCTGACGCTTCTATTTTTTATATGTTGTGTACTCTTTGTGTTTGTGCTATGTAATGTTGGACTGTACAGCGTCGGACCAAGTGGTTGCTATGAATTAGTGAAAAGCAGTAGTGGCTCAGTGGTTAAGGCGCTTGGCTACTGATCCGGGGTGCCCGGGCTCGAACCCTACCACGGCGGCCCGCGTTTCGAAGGCGAAATGCTAAGGCGCCCGTGTGCTGTGCGATGTCAGAGCACGCTGAAGATCCCCAGGTGGTCGAAATTATTCCGGAGCCCTCCACTACCGCACCTGTTTCTTCCCTTCTCTTAGTCCCTAATTTATCCCTTCCCTTACGGCGCGGTTCAGGTGTCCGCCGATATGCGAGACCGATATTGCGCAATTTCCTTTCCTCAAAAACCAATCAATTCACCAAATCAGTAGCCGGATCCGCTATGCAGCACCAACCTCTCCTTTATTGTTCATGTAAATAAAAAATGTTGGTCACCCAGTGAACGCTGTGGCCTGTTGCTGCAGTGACGCGTCTGCCACAACGTTGTCAGCGCTGATGCACGCAACCCGCGTACCTCAAAGCGCGACTGAGGTGTGCACTGTCCCAGGGAGCCATTTGCGCATTTCCCTCGCTTTCGAAGAAAATGGAAGATTGGTTTTTAAAATTGGTTGGAAACGAAAATTGTTTTTTTTTGGGGGGGGGGGGGGGAGGGGGGAAGGCAATGGTGCAGTATTTGTCTCACATCTCGGCGGCCTCCTTAACTGCGCCGTAAAGGAAGCGGTAAAGGAGGGACAGAGAGAAGACATGAAGATAGAGGTGCCGTAGTGGAGGGCTCCGGAATAATTTCGACCACCTGGGGATCTCTAACATACAATGACATCGCACAGCACACGGGCGCCTTTGCGTTTCGCTTCCATCGAAACGCGGCCGCCGCGGTTGGCCTGGTTTTGAGGAAATGAAATCGCTGAGTACTGTCTCACATATATCGCTGGACACCCGAACTGGTTTTGAGGAAAGTATCGGTGGACATCCAAACCGCGCCGTAAGTAAGGCACAAACGTAATTCGGCTGAACGTCGGATGAAGGTCAAACTACGGCGTGTGCCAAACGCGCCGCAGGTAGCGCTGTGAAGCTTTCGCTTCAAAATCCACCAACGCTGCCTCAGTGTTCGACTTTTAAGAGCGTTTGCTACGGGAGCTTCCAGCTCCCGGGGCTCTCAGAAAACGTGGAGCACGAGGTAATTAAAGTGGAGAAAAGTTGAGCGAGCTTACGGGTGGGGCCCTCATTCCAGGGCTCCATTGGCTTGAGCTGCCCTGCGGGCCTGTTGTACGGGGGCCCCTTGGTCCTCCAGGCTGTCGCTGGTCAGCAGCGCCTCACACCACTCAAAAGACGTGTTTTCCGTCTGTAGAGTATCTGGTTTGGCCTCACATCCCCGCGAAATGTGGAAAAGTGTAGGGCGGGCCTCGCACCAGGGGCAGGTGTCGGAGTATAATGTTGGGTGTATGAGATGTGGTGTATGGAGGTTTGGAAATGTGTTCCTCTGTATCTGCCACCAAGAGACGGCATCTGGGGTGCATAATTTCGTCTGAGGTGGAGGGAAGTGTATCCTTTGACGACGCTGAAACTCGAGGCGGTCGGTATACCTAGAAAGGGAGAGGGGCAAAAGCGGGCACGGTTTGTGGCCCCGCTCGGTTGATGATGCCTCGAGTTATATTGAGCATGTGCCGTCGCAACTCCCTCCAGCCGCTAGTGGCCTGCAGTCCAGGTGACTTGTTGGTGCTTGGTGTGGGGTGTAGTGCCCACGAGCCGACTGACGTGCTTCGGAACTCGGTCTCTCAGGAAGTTTCGACACGCGTGTGAGGCTTTGTGATCACATCAGGGCGTTGGCCTTGGGACTCGTAATGCCTTATGGCAATGGCCACGGCGGTGGTCTCCGCGGCCGCTTGTGTTTCGGCTCTTACAGGAGCAGTGAATAGAGTGGAGAATTGGTGGTCCTCTGCCGCCACTGCGTACTTGTCACGGCCCGGGTATGCTGCGGTAGGATACTCGCGCTCGTCGTCTGCCTGTGTGAACGTCTTTAAGCATATGTTTCGGTATCGGGGCCACGCTGATGTATTTCCTGTGTTGTTTTTCTGGAGGGGATTGAGCAAATAGTGCGCGGATCTCCGCAACAGTGCCTACTCGGCGTAGGATAGCTCGTCCAGCTTGGGTGGTCTGAAGTTTTTGTGTTTGAGATGTACGGCTGACTTCTGTTAGTTTCGCAAAGGTGTAGAAGTTTCCTAGTGCGGTGAGACGTTCCGGCGAGGTGTTTTTATGAAGGTTAAGGGCCGTCTTGTATACACCCCTTATGATGGTGTCGACTTGCTGCTCATCCGCCTTTGTTAGCGTGTGAAAGGGTAGCCCTTATGTGATTCGGTTAAGTACCACTGCTTCCACCTGCCGGAAAGTGTCTTCTTCTCACATTCCTTGGCAATGTTTGGTAATGCGGCTGATCATGCGAGCTATCTGGTTTGCGGTGATCTTTGATAGTCTGGATGGTGTGGGTAACACGGAGGTTGCTCTGTATCCAAAGATCAAGAATGCGGATCAGGTTAACTTCCCTAGTGGCGGGCAGTGAAGGGGATCCTCGGGGCAGCCAAGTGTTGGCCGGCAAAGAGAGTATGTTCCCCGCCGCGAGTTCCTTCTTTTATCTCCTCGGGCATCGCCTCGTGGGATATGTTGTCGAATGCGCCCTTTAATCCATGGTCAAGATGAGGTGTTCTTGACCTCCGGGGATGTTGGTAAGCACTTCTTGCAGGAGCAGGAAGGCGCCTTGGGCCAAAAGCCTCCGTCTGAACCTAACCGTAGTAGGGAGGAAGAGATCATTGTCTTCAATATAATTTTGGAGACGGGTGTGGATGCCGTTTATAGAGTTTTCCTAAGCATGAGGTTATTGAGATGGGCCGGAAGGAATCAAGTGACAGCTGCCGGCTTGGGCATGGTGACAATTTCAGCATGATGCCAATCATGAGGTACAATGCCGTTCTTCTAGAGTTTATCTTGGAAGTAGTCAGTTATGGCTTTCATATGCGCATGACTGAGGTTACGAAGAATAGAGTTTGTGATTTTATCCGCTCGAGGCGAGGTGTTGCGCTGCGATGCACGGGCTGCGGCTTGAACCTCGGCTATTGTTATTGGGGCATAAAGTGTGGGGTTTAGAAGGCCGTTGTATGTCGTTGGAGAAGGTTGCATGGGAGTGTCGCCAATGTTACGCGTCTACAATGCGTCCGTTAGTTCCTTGGCAGTCCCATGGAATTGTTGAGCTACTGTTTGGAATGTACGATTTGTAGCCGATTTGGCTTTGTCGGGTTCAATGAGACTGCGGAGGATGGACCAGGTTTGAGCAATACTGAGGGTTCCTCTCAAGGCGGAACTGAACTGTACCCAATTTTGTTGGACAAGTTGGACGGAATTATGCTGAGCTTCCTCCGTGATGGAGGCAATGCGCAGGCGGAGTTGTTTATTGAGTCGCTCCTTTTTCCAACGTCTTGAGTTTCTTTCTCGTCTAGCACAACTGTGGAATATGTCTATCGACTTCCGGAGTGGCGGCCGTGCGTTTTATGGTATAAGTAGCAGAAGCATAAGTATCTCGTATGTGTTGTGTCCACTCTGTTATGCTCGTTATCCTTCCTTCGAGTGGGGGAGAATTTACGAAACGCTTCCAATTAGTGATCTTCGAATCCCCAATGAAACGTCTCAGCTTTTGAGCGGAGATTGCTGTACTCAGGATGTAATGATCACTCCCTAGGGTCTCATCGAGGTTGCTCCATATGACGTTAGTAGCGTCCTTTGTAAAAGATTGATCAGGAGTGGTGTCTCTGCGTACGCTGTTGCCGTTTCTGGTAGGTGTCGTAATGTCCGTGGCTGGCCTGAGGCCTTCCCTGTCTGCTGCTTCCAAAAGGGAAGTGTTTTTTCTGGTGTCCTGTGTATACCCCAAGGCCGTATCGGGCGCGCTCAGGTCACCTAATACTACAAGCAAGTTTTTGCCTGCTATTCGAGCACATTCCTGGAGTACGTTTCAAACTGTTCTTGTTGCGCACGAGGTGGGCTGTATAGGCTCAATATAAAGGTGCTGTGTTTCCCCCGCTTTTGTGGTAGGACTTCCAGCAATCTCCGGTTAATCCCGGTAACTGGGGTGTAGTGGGCTACAGAGGTGTGGATTTTGATACACACACAACGACGCGTGGTGGTTCCGGACTAAAATTTCTGTAGTAGCCTCTTAGGGTGGCGGATTGCGTTCCTGTGTCTTGAAGGCAGATGACGTCGGGCGGAGTAGGGGAGGTCTGAATGAAGAGTTGTAACGAGCGTACTTTTTTATGGAAGGAGCAACAGTTCCACTTCCATATTTCAACTTATTTGTGATACATCGAGAGGTATTAGTAGTTGCTGCCATCGAGGCAGCTTTCTGCCTCACTGACGTCGTTTATGTTGTTGATGCGCCTGCATATATTGCCGCTTTGGTTGTTTATGTCGTCCACTCTCTTGCGTGGGCAGTGTTCCACGACGCGGAAGCTGCGTTCGAGCTCATCTACTGCCTGCCCTAGCTCTGTACTGGTCAGCGTCTGAGCTTGCATCTGGGTGACAAACTGCTGTTGCTGGGTAATGAGCATTTAAATTGCAGCTTGTAAGCTTGCACTACTACGGGGTTCTGTCGGGAATGCGACTACTTGCGCATTGGGTCTCACTTCCCTAGATTGAGTCCCTGGTGTTAGTTGTGCTGACTGCGCGGGTTGTTGTAATTGTGCTTCTAGGCGCTGAAGGCACCGATTAATGTCATTGATTTCTTCTCTAGTGTTTGTGTTGTGCTTTATAGTTGGAAACATTTAGAGAAGGTGTTTTAGGGGTGAGAGACGCTTAAAGCTGGCCAGCTCACCTGATCATTGATGTTGGGTGGTGTAGTTTCGTTGGTTTTTTGCGCGAAGAAAGCCAAATCCAAACATCCGTGGGGGTTTCCTATCCGTGAACATCGCTTCTAAGACACAAGCAGCGCCGTCTACTTCAAGGATTTTGCACAAGTGTTGTGATTTACAGTCACCTTAAACATATTCGACATATTTCCTCGTCACATCAGTTAATAAATTTTATATAGGTGCGCGTCACAAAACGACGAAGTGTTTGCTCCCATCCGGAACTCTGTCTGTCTGTCTGTCTGTCTGTCTGTCTGTCTGTCTGTCTGTCTGTCTGTCTGTCTGTCTGTCTGTCTGTCTGTCTGTCTGTCTGTCTGTCTGTCTGTCTGTCTGTCTGTCTGTCTGTCTGTCTGTCTGTCTGTCTGTCTGTCTGTCTGTCTGTCTGTCTGTCTGTCTGTCTGTCTGTCTGTCTGTCTGTCTGTCTGTTGCCAGGAAGAAAGAAAAGGAAAGTGCACAGGCCTGCCCACTGGCTCTAGCCGAGCCACAATCGCTACTACGTGCAGATAGTAGTAGAGTTGAAAGATGGGATAGAAAGACAGGATAGTAAAGACGTGCTGACAAGGCCGATCCTGGAGGTAGTGCAATACCGGGCCACCGATGGCGGGAGTGAAGCATCCTTCAAACTCTCCGCCACATTTCCAAAAATAAGTCTAATTGGACCCGTAACAGATCCTCTACGCGGTCCGGACATTCGGGGGTCCGGAACCCTCTGCGACACACGGTTTTGCTCGTAATGGCCGTCTGAAGGTCACCGGAATGCACGGTTTGAGGGCGGAAAAGTTGTCGGTGGGAATCCCACACATATTTTGGGCTTCATCACAATTAGTAATTTTATCCTCAAGAACATGGCAACTCATTTCACACCAATTCCAACATTCTGCGTCAAACGAGCGGCCACCAAATTTCATGCAAATGGCGGTCCCGGAAGTGTGGAGGCAGTTGGCTTCCACTTCGATGGCCACTGTAATGGCATACACGTGGTGTTTCTCCGATCGCTTTCAAAAAATATCAAAAATAGGCAGTTTGCTTCCACTTCGATGGCCACTGTAATGGCATACACCTGGTGTTTCTCCGATCGCTTTCAAAAAATATCAAAAATAGGCTGCTTGGGGTTAAAATGTTCTTTTGCGGCTCAGTATGACCATTTTTGGTGGACACCTGAAAACCGGTGGATCATCTTATGTAGTAAGCTGATTAAATGATTTTTAAATATTAACTTTAACTCCCAAAGTTAGGCGCCTAATTTCAATGAGATTTGTTGCCGTTCGTTAGTAATAGCCGTGTCAGTTTTTAGAATTTCGCAAACGCATTTACCCTTGTCGCTGTGATTCGACAAAATTTAGATTTTTCCGCTGTTACGTGCACTGGAGGGGTTGCTTTGCCAGCATGCTTTCGAAAGCGCATATATTTTCGCACGATGCAGGCAAGATTTTCCTAGCCACAGCGGCGAGGGTAACTGCGTTTTCGAAATTCTAAATACTGATATAGCTATTACTACTGACCGGCTACAATTCCAACTAGGTGCCTAACTCAACTATTTAAAATTGAAGTATTATAATTCAGTTAATCAGCTTACTACTTCTGAGGATTCACCAATTTTCTCGTGTCCGCTAACACTCGTAATGTTATATCGCAAAAGCCATATTTTTACTCCAAAATGCCTATTTTTGGTAGCGTTCTCTGTAACACCCGGTATATAACAGATCGAAAATATAGGTATAAATTGAGGTGCTATGTGCCCACTGTTGCTATGTGATATAGTGTCGTCACGAGGTAACGGTTTTGGTCAATTTGACCTTCATTGCAGGTAGATGCGTTTGGCAAATGGAAGTAGTAAGGGGTAACGCTCATAATAACCTTCAAAAGGCAGGAGATCATTGGATAAGGAAGCAGACCAGGAGGTAGTTCCCTTCGCCGGGAAACTCGGTAGACATACTCCGGGCTTACGGCCTTACCCCGTGATTTATCTGCACAAAACGAGGAGCGCAAAGCTGCAGGCAGAAATGGCCACAGCCCATCCACCCGAACCTTAGCCGATCGTTCCCAGAATGGGCCCAGTAGCGAAGGTGCGTATGATGGACCCCCTTTCCCCCCCCCCCCCTTTTTTTTCTGAATCTGATAACAGTCATTTCCTTCATCTCCACCGACGCTCTCGGCTCGCTGCGGTGAGCGCTCTGATTTGCCTTAGCGCCCTGCCACTTACGTCGATGAGGCACGATGTGGGCACAACATGCCGCACTGCTCAAACATACTGCCTCTTCACAGCCCGCCTTGCCCACAACTTTGGGCGTCGATTGGGTCGCCGCTGTTGCTGTCATTGAGGTGTGTTTCCTGACACTCCTCACCTTCTCTAGGACTCACCGCGCCTTTCATCGATGCGGAGGAGCAGGAGGAAAATACTTCATTGCAGCGAAAGCTTTACTAGGCTATGCTGACAAGGTCTTGTCCGCAGCAGTTGTGGGGAACTCAGATGATCGTTTGGTTTATGGTTGTTTTACGTCCCAGAGCGACTGAGGCTATGAGGGATGCCGTAGTGAAGGACTCCGGAAATTTCGACCTCCTGGGCTCCTTTAACGCGCACTGACACTGCGCCGTACACGGGCCTCTAGAATTTCGCCTCCATCGAAATTCGACCGACGCAGCCGGGATCGAACCCGCGTCTTGCGGGTCAGCAGCCGAGCACCATAACCACTGAGCCACCGTGGCGGCGGATTTCAGAAGAGGTAGCGTCCAACGAGTGGTTGTAATCGAAAGATTATGATGCGGCAACAAACATTTTCTAAACCGGATGAACACCTAACATTTTAAAGCCAAAAAAATGTGCAAAAAGTGGCCGGGCCGGAGCAAAAGTAGCGCCAAATTTGAAAACGCCGGAATTGTGAGACAACGTGCCCAGAAGTGTGGGCGGAGCCAACGCATGGCGCCATATTTGAACACCCGAAATGAATAATGAGATGAAACAAGGGAAAATGCGCACTTAATCGAAGTCCAAAACATTAATGATTAGTGAAAAGTATTAAGAGTGAATTGAGGTTAAGTAAAAGTGTTAATGGTGACTATAGGTTAATTAAGGACGAATTAAGAGTGTTAATGGTGAATAAGGGTAATTAAGTGTGAATTAAGCGGAATTAATGGTGTAACGATGCTGCGCGGACCAATGCCACGTCAAACGTAAAATGTGTATACGGACCCAATCCGCATCGACGCGTCACTCCTACGATATTTTTAGGGTTGCTAAAGTGACGTCACGATCACGTGAGACATACGGAGCGACGGCGCAGCAGAAGAACATCAACTTGAAATCTGTATACATCCCCTTCCGCTTCGGCGCGCCGCTTGCACGCCAGTCGCTATCTCGCCGTTGCCGCGTGAAGATGCTGTGTTCGCGCACCGATGCCGTGGTGCTTAATTGCTCGGTGTGTGGGCGTGTGGTATCATTTTTAAGCCGTCTCTGCCATTGCGCTGTGCAGCTTCAACGTCCAGACCGCATGTAAAGAGAGGCAAAGAAAGGCAAAGAGAGGTGACGAGTGCCTAGGAGGCGTCAATGCTTTCGCATTATTCCAATGCGGGTTGCCACAGGGATCTCAAATTTTTTGTACTCTGCGGTTTTGGGGCATCTTCAGAGATGTTCTCACGTTGGTTGTATCCCCAGGAGTCTTCTCTGTCGAGCTCGTCCACTTTTCATCAATGGAGTATTCCTTAGGTGCTGGCACGAAATCCGCGGTCTCGTCGGATGCTCGGAAAGTAGTGTATCCTCGAGCTATCCAGTCGGCATCTTGATTCTCTGCCACCCCCGTGTGTCCCGGTACCCACGCATTTTTGTGTGCGGTCTTGGTGTTTTCTTCTTCGTGGTTTTTAATTTTGTCGCTCGCTTCGAGGAGTATACAGAGCGCATGACGACCCATCCTGCCAATCATGTAATTTCGGCAGGCTCGTTGAAAATGCGTGAGTATTGCTTGCACCCACCCGGTTTTTTTAAGCCCTCCTCCGCAGCAAGAGCAACGGCTACTTCCTCGGCCTCTGCTACGCGGTCGTATCGTGAGGAGCGCATATTTTCTGGATAAATTCTGCCCTCGCTTCTCTTCTCCCTCGGTGGAGGTTGGAGTCCATGTTCCTTCGTATTGGCGCTACCTTGAGGGACTTGCGAAGCTCGTCGAGGATCGTTTCCGTCCTCGTCATTTCTCGAATCTGGGGCCGTATTACGCAACTGTCAATAAGCAGAGTTGTCAAAAACCTTGTCAAAAAGGTGCTAATTAGCCTCGCTCCTATTGGTCGGTCGTGGCCGGTGGCCATTTTGCTTTTTTGCGTCATGGGTGGCTGCACGTTACGTCACGGATGTGGCAGAAGTGGTGACGCTGCACCTTTAATTATGTAGCCGTTAATTGACAGTTTTTTGTGACAGCCTCGAGGCGGTCAATTTGACCGTTGCATTTTTGACAGAAAATGGCAGCCGTGTACGCGGCCATCCGATGGAGGCGGCTGCGCTGGCGCGAGCAACAACGAAGGGGCGCACGAAGACACGTTTGACTTGCCAGACGAGCTGTTTCGGCGCCTTTTTCGACTGGAGAAGCAGACTGTGGAGTGGCAGCGACGAACTCGTCGATGAACTGGGAAGTTTGCGTGGGAGCGCGCTGTCTGTGCAGCGGCAGGTGCTGTGTCCACTACGGTTCTTTGCTACCGGCGGTTTTCAAGCTGCCGTTTGTAATCAGGCGCACGTTGGTATCGCACAACCGATGGTAAGCAAGTGCATCCGGCAGGTTTTGGAGGCAGTCTGCTAACTTAGCGCGCAGAAGGTGTGGGTTGCCGCGGTCACCTCTGTGCCACATAAATAAAACACGCTTATGCTGGAAAAGCACTTTGTTTTTGCCAGCAAATCGCACCTTGTGGTCGTCTTCTGTTTCCCAAAGAAAAATAAACACAGCCACGCATCACATACTGCAACACCTCACCTTTTGGCAATTTTCTCACCGATCGAAAGAGCCGAACAACACAGGCTTCAACATGTTGTCTTCGTCGATTTCGTACCAAGCGCTTCTTGCAAGTTCGCTTGGTAGTCACCTATAGCCTTCACTGCATTCGTTGAAATTTTTCAGCGCACTTAGGTCAACCGCACAGTAGCTTGATTTCAGACGCCGCGTAACAAACAATAACACAGCGTGGAATCGGCTGCTTTCGCGCAAAGCGGCTTGACGTTTTACCGCCGTCAGCGCATCCCCGTAGCAGCAAAAGTTACCCGCAAGCCAATTTATTAGCACCACTTCGAAAGCTTATTCTTTTGCTTAATATTTTCCAACTTTAAACACAATGTTTTGGTAAAATAAAATATTAGTTATTTGAATCGCCTCGTATTTTTTAAGTCTTTTTATAAAATTTAGCAGACGGTCCCTCGCCGTGTAAATAAATGCTCTCGGGGCGCTGCCCTGCTGTAATATTTGCCTATTCCTCGTTGCGTCAAGTGGTGACGTCTCATCGTTTCGTCATTTTGATGTCACTGTCAAAATATTTTCAGAAAAGTTGTGACAGTTACGTAAGCCGGCCCCTGCTCGAGGTATCCGAGTCTCTGGAAGAGCACTGTTCCAGTCATTGTCTGCAGTTTTTACAAAACAAGCTGCGCCTCCCGTAGCTCGTAGAAGGTGTTTTGCAATCCCAGGGCCATGAGTTTCTTTGTAGACGTGTTCCGTCGTAGTCGCAGCTCAAATTGATCCCGTATCTCTGCCTCCTAATCCTCAAGGACATTGCTAACGGGCACATACGCTCGGGCAACCACCATGCGCCCCTGTCTTCAGATCTATCTAGGCTTCTCGGGCGACCACTTCCACCATCTATTTCTTCGACTCTGCCCCGGTCTTGGGCCATCAGTTCAATTAAGTTTCGCTCTTAATCTTCGCAGCATTGTTTCGCAGTCAGAGACACAGTCCGAACGTGACAGAGCGACGGTACTGTTGGTGTAAAACATTTATTTTTGCTTATTTACAAGAAGGTATTGCCTTCACAATGACAAGGAGGGGTCCCTAGTCCGGGAACCCTGTGGCGTCCGCAGCGTCCTGGGCTCTTGTCCCCAGGGCTCGTTGGTCCTGGAGAGTTGAGCATGCCGAGCAGCGCGGCCTCCCAGTTCTCTCGGGTGAGGTGGAGCGGGAAAGCAGGATTGGCAGGTCACATCCAGACTATGTGGTACATGTCCGCAAACACTTCCCCGCATTGTGGACATTCGCCCGAAAAGGCCGAATTGAAATGTTTAAGCACTGCGAGGCACAGCACCATGTTGGTACCGAGGCGAAGAAGCCAGCGCTCTTCCGTCTTCTTGAGCCCTTTACAGGGTGGTGAGTTTCTGCCGTGAGAATTTTGATATAGGAGAGAGATCCCCGAGAAGTAGTAGACGGATTGAAATCAGGAGCCGGACCAGGCCGCGGGAGAGGAAATGCCCTAGCTGTGCTTAAGTGTGCGGGCGGTAGCGTCCGCTACCTTACTCCCCTCTATCCTCGCATGTGCCAGGACCCAGGTAGTGGTGCGCCGGGATGGGAAACCCTTGTACTCACCTCTATGTAACATTTCGAAGGCATGACCAGGAATTCATCCTTTTTCAAAGCTGCGGCAAGCTCCCCTTGAGTCGGTGAAAATTACTCGGGACGCTGGATCCGCGGCTGCAAGTCCGATAGCAACTTCCTCCACGAATGTAATGTTGGGGGCACGTAAGGTGCGGCCCTGAACTGGGTTGTTTTGATGGACGACCGCCGCTGTGTATACACCCCCCTGTTGTGGGCCAGCCGCGTCCGTGCAAAATACCGCTCGTAAACCACCATACTGCTCGGAAATGGCTTCCACTCGAGCGAGGCAACGGCCATCATAGTCATTCTTTGTCATGCTATTCGGAAGGGGGAGAACCTGCAGGGAGAAGCGTCAGGCCTCGGGCAGGGATACCCGCTTCTCCTGTTGGGCTGTGTAAGTGATGTGGAGGCGGGTCAGAAGGCGAATACCCACAGGCGTTTTGCTTAACTGGAAGTATTGGTTGCTGAGATGAGCCTCGCACAGCTCCCCAAATGTATTCGTCACCCCGAGACCGAAGAGACGTTGGTTGGACGTGACAGTGGGGAGGTCTAGAGATCCCTTACAGATTTTGTGGAGAATCACTTCGAGAGCATTTTCACCGCATTTGCGTAGGTGGAGGTATGGTGCCGAATACCGGATTCGGTTGTATACGAATGCATTGGCCAGCTGCAGGGCGTCTTTGCGTGGCAACCTTCCACCGTTTGTTTGATACCCCACGTTGCGGAGCTTTTTCAGCGTGGGGTCAATCTTGCGGTTCCTGTACATGTTGAGTGCCAGTACTCTCATTTCCTCGTATTCAGGTATCGGGCCACAAAGCAGCTAGGGAGACGGCAATTTTGGTTGTGCACTTCGGATTGGGTCGTATATGCGCGAATTACGATTTTCTCGGGGAGCCCACTAGGCCGCTGCGGCGTGCGTATACGTCCACAATAGCCGCCACTTGGTTTAGGTTGACCTCGATTTCTCCAGCCGATCCGTGTGTTCCCCAGAGGGTAATGTCGTCCGCGTAAAGGGCATGCTGCATACCAGGGACGCCACCCAGCAGGGTAGGGAGCTTAATCATGGCGAGGTTGAAGAGAAGAGGCGAGAGGACGGCTGCCTGTGGAGTCCTTCGCATGTCAATTTGATACGGACCATGTTGAGGGTCTTGGAGTGGAATATATGATTGCTTATCTGTGAGGAATTGCTTAATAATGCCAATTTGGCACGGACCATGTTGAGGGTCTTGTAGTGGGATATATGATTGCTTATCTGTGAGGAATTGCTTAATTTATTCGAATGTCTTGTGCCCAGAGTACACTTGGGACAGGTCGGAGAGGATGATCTCATGCGTCACACTGAAGTAAGCACCCCGCAAGTCAAGTTCGAGGACCACCTTGTCGTCGCTAGGTGCTTGACAGGATCAAGGATCGCTTTATGAAGTTGTAGCAGCAGATCTTGTGCGGACCGGTTTGGGCGGATCACGTACATGGTGTCTGCAGAGGAATTGTGCGTTTCTAGGAAGGTGCACAGTCTATCACGGACCGTGGTCTACATCAACTTCCCCATAAAAGAAGTGAGAGGAATGGGCTCGAGGTTGTCGGTGTTAAGGGCTTTGCCTCATTTGGATGTGAATTTAACAAGGGCCGTCTTCCATTGCTCCGGGAGACGTACCTCCCGTCCAGATGGTATTGAAATTTTCAAGAAGCCGCTCGTAGGCCGTTTCCTGGAGGTTAGCGAGAAGTCCACCGTCACCTTGTCGCGGCCCGGGGCTGTCCCTCGTTTCATTTTGGCCAGAACAGCTTTGAGGTCGTGAAGCTGGAACGTTCGATCCAACTTTGCGTTCTCAGAACCTCCATACGAGTACGCCGCACCACGGAATTCCTAGTCTATGTGCGGATATTTACTTCGGAGCGCGTTACCCATTTTTCTGTGTCTCCGTTGAAGCTGTAAATTGCTCGTTGAAGATGTTTTTTGGGTTTCAGTGCGGGTTTGGGTCGGATCAGAGAGGTCGCGAAACAGGCGCCATGTGCTCCGGTTCGACATTTTCCGAGCAGCAGTGTTGCATCGTTCTACCCAATTCGATAGGATAGCTTGGGAAAGCTTTTATTGTCCAGCAGAAAGAGGGTGGCCAGAGGGCTACCCGCCTAGACGTCGGCCGAAAGATGTTAACTCTCTGCGGCAGCTTCGGCCAGTTGGGCGAGTTGTAGCTAAGTCGCCGGGTCGGAGCTCAGTTGTAAGGACTCCCATTGGTCTTTCGCCTTTATACCTCGTCCCTCCCGGGGGACATGAGGACATTCCCATAGTATGTGGTCCAAGGTGGCCTTAATTTCGCATTTTGCGCATTTTTCTGAAAATTGCCCTGGGCACATAAGACTCCAGAAGGCCCGGTTTAAAAAGGTATAAGTTTGTAACCGGCGCCAACTGATGGCTTGGTGCCTGGTCAAGGATCTAACCTCTCTAGGAAGTCTAGCTAGTTGCAAACGATAGTGCTGTGTAATTGCGCTGTACGCCACCGTGCGACTCCAGTCTTTGAAGACCACCTCGCTCGGGTCTGCCCGGAAGGAAAAGCTTCGGGCGAACTCGTGGGCCATGTCATTACCAGGCTGGGAGGCATGTGCTGGTGTCCAGACTAGCGTAATTTCTCGATAATTAGATGATGGCTGAGAACTGTATCCGTCAGTGGGGAGACCCTGCTCCTGCTGAAATTTAGTATGGCATCTTTGGAGCCACTGATGATAAACCTCGCTTCTGTGCCTACGCAAGCCAGTGCTATGGCAGCTTCTTCTGCAGTCTCTGGGTTACCCGACAGTTTGGAGGCACTTGTTTTGAGGAGTTGTTTATTACAGACGATCGCGAGGGTGATCCTGTTCTTACCATACTCTGCGGCATCCACGTAGACCACGTCCTCGTCCTTGTAGGAGCGGAAGCGTTTCTCGAGCGCTTCTGCCCGTTTGGCCCGGAGAACTGATTGTTGAATAGTGTGCATATTCCTGGGTAGTGGGACTGCAATTATATTGTCCTAAATTTCTACGAGCATGTCGACTTTGGCGGTTGTTCTGTTATCTCGACTCAGATGCGGTTTGTTTAGAATGGCCCTGCTGGTTGTAGTCCCGGCTAAGCGTTCGATTTGGGCCGTTCTTACTGCTTCCATATTTTCTTCCAGGGTATTGTGCATGCCTAGCTCTAGGAGGCAGTGAGTGGATGTACGGTTGGGCTATCCTAGAGCTTGCTTCGTGCACCGCCTGATATTTCCATCTATCTTTTAGTTTTCAGCCACTTTAAGATTGAGGAAGGGGGCAGCATAGCAGATACGGCTAACTACGAAGACCTGCACCAGCCACAGGAGATTATGCTCTTTCATGGCGTGTCTGCTGTTAGCAATACGCTGTATAAGGTGCATCGTTTGTTGTGCGCAGTTCTCCATCTTAGTTACAGCATAAGCGTTATACCCGTTGCTTTGTATAATCATACCTACAACTATGATTTCTTTTCAACCTGAGGGATATGCGCCTCTTGCGTTTGTAATTTGATGTTAGGGTTAGCTCTATAGTTTGTCTCTGATGCAGAGGACGATAAAAAATAAGTTCCGACTTTTCAGACTTTTTAGGAAAAGTTGGGTCTCATTTTGTCGGTTCCCCTCCTCCTTTCTTTCGGCGCGAGCGCCAGGGGTTTTCCTTTGCATCAAGTTTGCGAATACGTCCACAATTATATAACAGCTACCGGCAGATTCCCTTACTAATTGTTTCCAAAATTTCCGCATTTCAAAGATCGTTTGGGTATTTTCTTATATTTAATTCTGAGATAATCTCTCCCAATATTTGGTTTTTCCTTTTCTTTTTAATTACTCTGAAATTTTACCCAAGGCTCAATAATTAGCTTGGAACCAGTTTACCCTATTCTGTGGGGTCTCCGCACTGAACCCTGGCCTATCCCCCCCTCCCCCGTGAATATGTGCCATGTCACGAAGGCAACAACAACAAAAACAATGTTGCGGCGATCATTGCAAGCCCCTACGGCTGACAGTTTTCGGCCTCATTTACGGCCCTCTGTAGCGTACTTTCGATGTGCGCGTCGTTTCCACGGGTCATCCACATGATAATGTCCACAGTTCGAGTCAACTTGTTGAGCCGCTTACTCTGCCGCCTGTTTGGTGATTTCTGCGATGTGGATTTTGAGTTGCCGATTACGCTTCTGCCGGCGCTATCGGCGGACGAAGCTGTGCCGGGCCTCCCAGAGGTGAAGGAGGTGGTTTTCCACCACCGGGCTCACCTATGACAGTTGAACGTGCTCTTCGGTGTCTTTCAGTTAGGAGATGATGTGTTGTGACCAGGTTGTGTAACCCTCATCTGCTATAGGTGCAGGGGTAGTGTTGTTGGATCTGAATTTTGTCCAGTCAGGAAAGGTCGCTTTAGTGTAGGGTCCTGTAAGGGGTATGGTGCTGATTGTGGTCGCAAGAATGCAGTGGTCGCTACCGAGGGTTTCCTCGGTGTTGTGCCAAACTGCATATCTAATATTTTTGGTAAAGGTGAGATCTGGGCTCGTGTCACGTGCCACGGAGTTCCCAATGCGAGTTGGTTGCGCAGGGTCCGTGTGAAGAGTAATGCCAAACGCTGACGCAAGTTGCGCCAGCTTGCGTCCTCATTTCTCTCCACGTATGTACCCGCACAAGATGCTGGGGGCATTAAGTCCCCAAGGATTATGAGGGGGATCCCTGTTCGCCACCTATAATGCGCGACTGAATAAGTCTGCAAATGTGACGTTTGGAAGTTTGGGAGAGCTGTAAACGTTGAGTACGTGTAAGGGGGGGCGGGGGGGCGGGGTCTTCTGTGCGTAGCGGAAGGATCGTCACCATCACGCACAAGAAAATCGCTTTGTAATCCGTGTCCACCGGGGAGGCTGTATAATTTTTATGTACACAGAGGCAGCTCTGCGTTTCCTGCTGATGTACTGTGTAATTTGTGAGAGCGGCCGCTACAGCAGGAAGGCTGTGAACGTTGTTAGGAAAAGCCGGAGGTCGACCCACTTGGGTCAGCCTTAAATCCTCGCCAGTCCCACTGTAAAATTTTGACGGGAGCCGAATTGCGGCGTGAGTACCAGCGCGGTTCAAGTGTGCCCGCCATGATTATCATTAGAATTTTCGCTTACAAAGAAGGGGTTCGCCTCTCAGGCCAGGCGCCCCAGTGACAGTAGATTCCGTCCCACTAGGCAGGTTGAGGGCGGATTCCTCTTCCTCATGTGCGACTTGTGGTCTGCCAGTCCTAACACTGTGGCTCCCTATACGCTTGAGTGGGCCGGATCGCCTGGTAGTTCTAGTAGGCCTGGTCATGTGTGCGGCTATAAAGCTAGACTGGGAACTCGAATAATTTGCATTGTGCAAGTGGGCCTTGGCTTGTGTTGTGAAATAAGGATTAAAAGGGACCATCCATCATAGATAATACCACCATGAATCAGGCGTGCGTCCCTCGTCATGCACAGGGCTTCCTATTCGCGTCCTGCACTCCACCCGCAAGCAATGTTGGCCCAGTTCCTCCCGCTGCAGCCGCGTTTTAAAGCGAAATGTGATCAAAATAACCTGCCCCAGTTCGTGTTCAAGGCTGTACTTTCGCAGTTGGTTACGCATGCCGTTATGACTAAGCCTGCAGGAGGCCATGAGACGTTATTCACAGGCGGAGCCGTTCTCTGGATACGGAGCGATGCCAGCTAGCGTCGCAAGGTAGGAGGCCGAAAGGTGTCACGTGGAACATGCATCAGTTGGATATAGGATAGGAAACCTATTAATGTCCAAAAGAAAGAGGGTAGCGAGACAGCTACCCGCCTTGACGACGGCTGAAAGGTCTTGACTCTCGGCGGCGGCTTCGGCCAGTCGGACCAGATGTAGCTGAGTCGCCAGGTCGGAGCTCAGTAGTAAGGTCTCCCATCGGTATTTCGTGTTTATACCTCGTCCCTCTCGGGGGACATGAGGACATTCCCTTAGTATGTGGTCCAAGGTGGGCCTAAGTTCGCAGTTTGCGCATTTTTCTGAAAATTTACTTGGGTAGATAAGACTCCAGAGGGCCGGGTTTGGAAAGGTGTAAGTTTGTAACCGGCGCCAGCTGATAGCTCGCTGTCTGGTCAAGGATCTATCCGCTATAGCAAGTCTAGCTAGTTGCAAAAGATAGTGCTGTGTAATTTTTCTATATGCCACCATGTGATCCCTGTCTGTGAAGACCACTTCGCTCTGGTACGCCCGGAACAAAAAGCCTCGGGCGAACTCGTGGGTCGTCTCATTACCAGGCAGGGACGATTGTGCTAGTGTCCAGACTAGTGTAATTTTTCGGTCTATTACATGACGGCTAAGGATTGTGTTCGTTAGAGAGGAGATCAGGCGCCTGCTGAAATTTAGTAAGGTAACTTTGGAGCCACTGATGATGTATCTCGCTTTTCTGCCTACACAAGCCAGTGCTATAGCAGCTTTTTCTGCAGCCTCTGGGTTACTCGAGAGTATGGAGGCACAAATTTAGAGGAGGTGTTTATTATTGACGACCCCGAGGGTCATCGTATTCTTACCATATATACTCTGGGACGTCCACGTAGACCACGTCCACGTCTTTGTCGGAGCGGAAGCGTTTCTCGAGCGCTTCTGCCCGTTTAGCCCGGCGCACTGAGTGATGAATAGGATGCGTATTCCTGGGTAGTGGGGGTACAATTATATTGTCCTGAATTTCTCTGAGCATGTCGACTTTGGCGGTTGTTCTGTTATCTCGACTCGGATGGAGTTTGTCTAGAATGGCCCTACCGTTTGTGGTCCCGGCTAAGCGTTCGATTCGGGACGTTCTTACTGCTTCCATAATTTCTTCCAGGGTATTCTGCATGCCCAGCTCTACAAGGCAGTAAGAGGATGTACGGATAGTGAACCCAAGAGCTTGCTTCGTGCACCGCCTGATAATTGCATCTATATTTTCCTTTTCTGCAACTTTAAGATCAAGGAAGGGGGCAGCATACGAGATACGGCTAACTACGAAGGCGTGTACCGCCCGCACGTGATTCTGTTCTTTCACGCCGCGTCTCCTATTGTAAATGGGCTGCATGAGGCGCACCGTTTGTTGTACGCAGTTCTCCATCTTAGATATTGCATCACTGTTATACCCATTGCTTTGTATAATCACGCCTAGAATTCAGTTTTTTTTTCAACATGAGGGATCTCCCGCTCCTTGCGCTTGTAATTTGATGTTAGGGATTTTTCTAGGTTTTTTCTGATGCAGAGGTCGATAAAAAAGAAATTCAGAATTCTGCGGCGACAATTCCAAACCCCTATAGCTGACATAGTTTTCGACCTTATTTATTGCCCTCTATAGCGTACTTTCAATGTGCGCGTCGTTTCCACGGGTCAATCACATGGTGATGTCACCCGCATACATGCAGAAGTCAAAGCCATCTATCCCCTCCAGCCTCGTCGGTAGCCGTATCATGGCCGCGTTGAAAAGAATGGGGAAAAGTGCCGAACCCTGCGATGTGCCTATGCTGCCCAAATGTATGTCATGAGACAGACTTTTATCGATGTGGATGCGCGCTATCATGCCCGAGAGGAAATTGGCAATGTAGTTGTATGTACGTTGCTCGACGTTTAAAAGAGCCAGGTTTTTTTAGTATCGCCTCGTGTTTTACGTTATCGAAGACTTTGGAGAGGTCAAGTCCTACTATTACTTTCGCATCGAGCGACTTAGTGCCTAATATGTCATTCCTCGGGCGGAGCGTGTGCCAGGAAGTGCTGAACGCGCGCTAGGGAGATGACACTTTTGTCACCCGCAAGCTGGCCGCCTATCAACCATGTGGCCGCCTATAAGGACAAGAGCGTGACTGTGCGTGTTATGGCTATTTCTACACCAGTATTGACAATGTGCCACACTGCAGCCTAGGGATACCGAGGGACACGGGGGCCTGCGCAAATGCAGTAAGTGTTTACTGATTGTGGACTCATTAGGTGTGGAGTCGGTGATAAACTCTTGATGTGGACTTTCTTCGATGACGCATCTCTTCCCTCTCTTCGACGCTCTTGTAAATAAAGAATTTAAAAGTTTCTCATTACGTCAAGAAGACCTCGGAGTACGTGCTCCTTCCAGGCACAGCTTGAAACCACCCTGAACCACCCTTATTTTTTTACATGGAAGGAATTCCTCTCACTGCAATATTCTAGGCAATGACCTGGCTCAGAGCCTCCAGCACTCTTCTCTCGAGCCTCGCCACACAGTGGCCGATGCCCCCTTTCTCAATCTGATAGCCTTAATCTTCATCTCCACGGACGCTCTCGGCTCGCTGAGGTGAGCGCTCTCATACGCCTTAGCGCCCTGCCGCTTACGTTGATGATGCATGTCGAGGACACAACCTGGAGCACTGTTAAAACATACTGCCTTCTTACAGCCCCCGTACCCACAACATTGGGCGTAGACGGTGGAGATTGTCGCCCGAGATACCCAGCTGGATCTAATACAGGGATCCACATGTTCGGCGCTGGAGCGGGTGTGCCCATCAGCCACGCCCTTAAAAAAGTATGGGGGCAGAGGGCTCGGAGATTGTTAGAGAATGTGAGGAGTGTCAGGGAACCGATCGCAAGAACAACAAGGCGGGCGACCCAATCTATGCCCAATGTTGTGAGTCGGGGGGTGTAAGGAGGCAGTATCTTTGATAAGACATTAGACACCCCAGATACAGATACACCCCAGAGGCAGATACAGACGATCACATTTCCAAACCTTCATAGACTACATCTCATGCACCCAACATTATACTCCGACACCTGTCCCTGGTGCAGGCCCGCCCAACACTCTTCCACATTTCGTGGGGATGAGGGGCCAAACCAAACACTCTACAGACGGAAAGCACGTAGTTTGAGCTGTGGAAGGCGCTGCTGACCAACGATAGCCTGGAGGACAAACGAGCCCTCATACAACAGGTCCGAAGGGCAGCTCAAGCCAGTGGAGCCCTGGAATGAGGGCCCCACCCGTAAGCTCGCCCAACTCCCCTTCACTTTAATATTAAAGTTTTCCTTCCTTTTTCCTCTAAACACACGAATGAATTTTCGGCATTTTCGGCGCCGGAGCGGGTGTGCAAACCAGCAACGCCCTTTGAAAAGAATAGGGGCAGAGCAGCGATCCATCCCTTGTTAGGGCTTCTACATTAATTCATAGCACCAGCGACAACCTGCCGATAGTTATATCAGTAAATCAGTGCACTAATGCAGCAGATTACGCGCATACAGTACTAGAAGGCGGGTGCGTACTGTGCTATCGTGGATTAGCTGACAGACGAGAACTAGGTGTAGGATTCCTCATCAATCGGCATATAGGTGGTAACATAGAGGATTTTTATACTACTCACGACAGGGTGGCAGCTATGATAACTAGGCTCAATATGACGTACAAGGTGAAGGTGATGTAGGCCTTCGCGTGTACACCCAGCCATAACGACCACGTCGTTGAAAGCTTTTATGACGAAGTAGAATCGGCAATGAACCAAATAAAATATCACGGTACACTGTACTGATGGGCGACTTCAATGCGAAGGTAAACAAGAAGCAGGCTGAAACCAGACGGTAGGCGACTATGGAATAGGTTTTAGGAATAGCAGGGAAGAGTTTACTAAATAGTAGAGTTCGCAGATAGCTATAATTTACCGTCTTCCGCAAATAAATACCTTCTTCCGCCAACGAGGGAACAGGAAGTGGACGTGGAAGAGCCCCAATGGTGAGATTAAAAATGAAATAGACTTGATGCATGCTATATGGGGCATCGTGCGGGATGTGGAGGTTCTCGAAAAGGTGCATTGGAGCGACCACAGAATGGTAAGGTCTCGAATTAGCTTAGAATTGAAGAGGGAACGGAAGAAACTAGTCAAACGGAAGCCTATTAATGACTTAGCGGTAAGAGGGAATGCAGAGGAATTCCGGATTTTGCTGCAGAACAAGCAAATAGTTTTAACTGAGGAATTCGATCTCAATGTTCAAACAATGAACGATAAACTCATAGCTATCATTACGGAGTGCACAGTAAAAGTAGGTGGTAGGATGACTCGAGATGATACCGGCAAGATATCTCATGGGAGGAAAGATCTGATTAAGAAACGCCAAATTATTAAGGTTTCTAACCATACAGAAAGAATAGAGCTAGCAGAGCTATCAAAGGTAATAAATAAGAGCAAGGTAGGCGACATGAGGATGTTTTAGATGAAGAGAATCGAGCACGCTATTAAGAACTGGGGTAGCCTTAAAGCTGTGAAGAGGAAACCAGATGTAAAAACCAGATGTACGCGTTAAAAGGCTAAGGGCAATGTCATTAGCAATGTGGATGAAATGGAACGTTAATGAGAGAGACAGCAGCGCACAGTAGTTGGACATCCGGCCAGTAACGATACAGGAAGCAAAGAAAGCCTTAGGAGCAATGCAAAGGGGAAAGCAGCTGGTGACAATCAGGTAACAGTAGATCTGTTGAAGGACGAAGGAGAAACTGTGCTAGAAAAACTAAACACCCTGTATACGCAATGCCTTATGACCTCGAGCATACCAGAAGCTTGGAAGAACGCTAACATCATCTTAATTCGTAAGCAAGCAGATGTCAAGGACTTGAGAAATTACAGACAGATGAGCTTATTCCCATTGCCTAAAAGGTATTTACTAAGATAATCGCTTATAGATCCAGGACAACCTTAGACTTCAATCAACCAAATGATCAGGCAGGCTTTTGTGAAGGGTACTTCACAGTGGAACAATATCCACACTATCAATCGGGAGATAGAGAAATGTGCAAAATATAACCAACCCCTATATATAGCCTTCATTGATTACGAGAAAGCATTTGACCCAGTGGAAATCTCAGCAGTCATGCAGACATTGCAGAATCAAGGTGCTGAAATGCCTTGTGTGAAAATACTGGAATATATTTATAAAGGCTACCAAGCTACCATAGTCCCCCATAAAGTCAGCAATAAAATTACATTAAGAAAGGGTGTCAGACAAGGAGATACGATCTTGCCAATGCTGTTCACCGCTTGTTTAAAGGTGGTATTCCGAAGCCTGAATTGGGAACAGCTGAGGATAAGTGTTAACGGAGAATGCATTAGTAATGCGCGATTCCATGATGGCATCGCCTTGTTAAGTCATTCAGGAGATGAACTGCAAAGCGTGATCAATGAGTTAGACAGGCACAGCAGAACGGTGGGTCAAAAAATTAACATGCAGAAACCCAAAGTAATATTCAATAGTCTAGCAAGGGAACAGCAGTCCCCAATTGGTAGCGAGGTGATAGAATACTACTTAGGGCAGGTATAGTGACCGCTTTTCCGGATGAAAGGGAAGTAACAAGAACAATAAGAATGGGGTGGAGCGCATATGGCAGGTTCTCTCAGATCATGAATGGCAGTTTACCAATATCCCTCAAGAGAAAAGTGTACAACAGCTGTATCTTATCGGTACTCACCTACGGGGCAGAACTGCGGTGGCTAACGAAAAGGGTTCAGCTTAAGTTAAGGACAGCACAGCGAACCATGAGAAGAAAAATGATAGGCATAACGTTAAGAGACTGCAAGCAGGCCGAGTGGGTGAGGGAACAAACGTGGGTTAATCACATCCTAGTCGAAATCAAGAGGAAGAAATGGGCTTGGGCAGGGCATGTGATGGCGAAGGCAAGATAACCGCTGGCCCTTAAAGGTAACGGAGTGGATTCCAAGAGAAGACAAGCGTATCAGGGGGCGGCAGATGGTTGGATGGGCGGACGAGATTAAGAAATTGGCGAGGATACGGTGGGCGCCGCTGGCAAATGACAAGGTTAATTGGAGAGACTTGGGAGAGGCCTTTGCCCTTCGGTGGGCGTAGTCAGGCTGCTGCTGCTGCTGCTGATGATGATGATGATGAATTTGACCGAGGTATTATCAACAATGGGAAGGCGTTGCTTCATGGACAGAGCTGCTACAATTCAGTTGGGCCTTGCCCAACAATTCTTAAGCATTACCGCCCAGAACGGGGCAAATACGCTGCGAGGACGATAAACTGCGAGTGGTTGGGCGTGCCCCCAGAGCAGCGGCGCAAGGTCGCTTTCTTTTTAGAGCGTGCTTGCAGGCTCAACCCCTTCAAGCAGGTCCTACCTGGAATGCAGTTCTACAATGTTCAAATTATATCCGGAACTTTGTTCCATATAAACGCATGTAGGACACTATCCCACATCCAACCTCCTCATTTAACTGGCATGTTTTTTCACATACTTCATAGATTGCTGAATCTAGAACACCGTTTTACTAATTGAAGGGGAACTTTTTAAAAGTTCAGTTCAAGTTCCACTTTTTAGTAGGAGCTTATGTGGAACCAGATTAAGACACAGTACCCTCCTTCTAGCCTCACATTTTGATCTCCCAGACGTTGTTTTGCTCAAGAATCTCGTCGACTGGCATGCCTATGCACCTTATGCACCTCCAGCTTTCAAGTTCGCTCCGAAGATCGCAACGACGAGCGACACACTGCGGTCACATTCGCCCTAAGGGACCTCGTTTGGCTCTAGGCACCATTTCGCAGGCGTGGTTTGCAGCAGTTTTTTTACGTACTCTGGTCCTTACGTCGTCCTGAGCCGGTTAATGTACGTCAATTACGCCATGGACAAAATTATGGCGCTCAGTCGTCGCCCTCTAAAGACGTAAGTCGCCCGTGTACAGCTCACTTGAAGAGCAGCAGTCGTAGGTCAACCTAACTTGCTCGAGGAAAACGAGGTGGACTTAATCCGGTTTATCATGCGTAAGTGAGAAATGGTCTCTAGTTTGATTTGATCTTGTCCGCTCGGCTCTCAGCAGGGCTTACGACACCCAGTCACGATGGATGCTTGTTCGTTCAACCTAGACTAATGGTTTACTGATGGCTGTTAGTAAAAACTTGATGGGACACTTAAGCTCCGCCTTAACGGTGCGACGCGATAGCTTTAATGGGTCCCTAGGGCAAGAGAAAGAAATGGGCTTGGGCAGGGCATGTAATGCGAAGGCAAGATAACCGCTGGTCTTTAAGGGTAACGGAGTGGGTTCCAAGAGAAAGTAAGCGTAGCAGGGGGCGGCAGAAGGTTAGATGGGCGGATGAGATTAAGAAGTTTGCAGGCAAAGGGTGGATGCAGCTGGCAAAGGATAGGGTTAATTGGAGAGACATGGGAGAGGCCTTTGCCCTGCAGTGGGTATAGTAGGGCTGATGATGATGATGATGATGAGGGAAGCTTGGGGTCCTCTATGCCTATCACTTCGCCTAGGTTCTGCTCATATGCACATATATGCGGAATTGGTCATTTTTCTCTTTTACATTCATAGCTCGCGGGGAGTCCTCATACCACTGCTGGCGCAGTGGTGAAGCGACTAAGCGATGCGCCACTGCCCCGGCAGGCGGCTGCTTCAAACATAGCCAACGGCGGGGTATGCCAGAGACCCAGGTTTCTCTTTCCGAGAAACCTCTCGCTGCCAGTCACCAAATGAACTTCTACCTACGAGGGTTGGCAGGTTGTGGTGACGTCACAAGGTAACGTGACTTAGGTGGAAGTTGAGTTCCCTGCTTTTTCACTCGCAACGCCGACACCGACGACGACGCCCAATTTTCTGCAGAACGGGGGCCTTAACGCTATCGCGCTAATATTTGAAAATAGGTTTTCAAGCCAGATGTTTTCTTCGGCACAGTATTGACACCGGTGGCAGACGTCAAAAAACCAGAAGACTGTTAAAAATTGTTAGCAGGCTGGTTAACTAAAATCAACGAGTTACTTATTAACAGTTACACTTAGGCGCCTCTTATAGTAATTACATATTTGCAGCTCACAATTTGTAATGACCATGCCAGTTTTTTTATTTTCTAAAATAGGCTATTCACGTCGGCCCCAAGAGAAATTGGCCAATGGCAGGTGGTTGGTAAGTCACCAGTCTTTAGCTGGTAGCCGATGAGCTCGGCCAACTACACTCGGGTCACCGTCAGGCAACGGCTGGCCAACTGCTGTGTCGACTAGCGGTTGGAAAACGGCTAACAGCCGACCACTGGCAAACACCTGGCAATAGTTGGCTGCCAATGCGTAGGCAAGTAAACAGCCGACACCAAGCGACCAACCATATCGGTTATATTTTGAGACAATTGTGCATAACTAGGCCGCAGCCGCTAGTCTAAGCGCTACATGTTATATCTTGATCGTACGTATAACAGCCAACAGAATTTTTTTCAAATATGCGAAAGTGTCACCTTTTTGACACGCGCATGCAACAGGGTCCTGTGCCTGAAGAAATCATGCCTCATTACGTTTGCATCATGTTCGCGACAAAGATGACAGAGTGGAATATTAAAGGTTCCTGACAAAGGTGTTTGATGTTGTCTATAAAATGCTCGTGTTATGTAGAGTACAGGGCAACGAGCGTTCATACCGCGTTCAAGACCTCACAAGCGAGCCGATATATCACAATAGTTTTTAAAACTCCCGCTTCCGCGCTAAGCGGCGACCTGCGGTGCTGGGCTTTCGCCCGAATCTGCACTCGTTACGTCAGCATCCGCGCCCGTTACGTCAATAGCGCTCGTTGCGTCAGCACCGGGCTGCTAGTATTGGTTCGCGCGCGTCGGCAGCCGGCGGAGGCAGATAGAGTGAGAGGCTGGTGGAGGAGCGTCGACATTTCAGCGTGCAAAAAGTGACGAGAGGAGAGGGAAAGGCACGAAGACACGGAAATTCAAATTTTTACTACAGATAACTCAGCTTCCACAAAACGCATCTAAAAAATTTTTGCAGGAAGATTTTCGTGAAGCGGCGTCCTTTAGCATCCTAGGCACATCGCATCATTGTTGAGACCCCCTTTCACAGCCCCTTTGAGTTTTTCTGACAGAAAATATCTGCAACGTGGTCCGCTCATTTTCACTTATCGTTTGTGTCATCACAGAATCACAATTGAATGAAATAATATTGGTTAAGCGTGATAGCTTCAGGCACCAACACGAAGTTCTTAGATTTGAAATATATAAGCTCCTGCAAATTCTTCATTCTGTGGATGTATGACCAGCATGTTGCTGTTGCATGACCCCCTCTTGTTTGTACAGCGTTTTTAGAACTTGTTCAGTGTGTCGCGTCTGTTAGTTTTCGTGAGCGTGATACTATTACTATTCAGATTTCACCCGTAAATATGTTGACATAGGGAGAATCAACTACTCCGTTGTAATCGGCTCCAGACCTTTCACGTATAAATTACAGAAAATGCAAACTAGGCATTGAGATTATTTTTCACGCATTTCGTGCACCTGCCATTCTATTGTACTTGCTGGTAGTACAAAGGGTAATTTATCCTCAGGCCGGCGTAAGGCTTGGTATGGCCCGGCGTCGGCAAGCGGGGATCGGCTCGTGCAAGGCCAGTGTCAATCCCCAGCCATTGCCCGAGCTGGTTTGCCGAGATCAGGCCAAGGACGGCCTGCGTGGCTGCCAGACACGGGCTATCGACGGACCACGCAAACTTTTTCCCTTGGGGCGCTGCAGGCCAAAACATTTCGGACCTGCACGCGCTCAAAACAAAATGTGTTTTTTTGGGGAAAGGAAATGGCACAGTGTCTCCCTTCTCAGTGGACACCTAATAGCACCGTAAGGATAGGAAGGTGGAGTGAAAAGAGAGAGAGAGAGAGAGAGAAAAATCGGCTCCGTAGAGGAAAGCTTCGAAATAATTTCGACAACCTGAGAATGTTTGACGTGCGCTGACATCGCACAGCATACGGGCACCTTTTGCGTTTCGTCCCCATCGAAATGCGGCCTCCACGGACGGGTTCCGCGTGTATGAATTAAGAGGGGCGAGAAGAAACCTCATTTTTAATCACCGATATCGTTAGTGTTAATGAACCCCATAGCTTGAAAATGTTTGCGCCGTGGTGGCGAGTGATGCAATACCGACCGCTCGTGAGCGTTTCCCAACCTCAGTATCACATCATAGTCCCTTTAAGGCTCGCGTGGTCGAAGCCTGACTACAGCGAAAAATGTTCGAGATCACGCGTACTTACGTTGGAATAACATTACTGTAGAAATAAACTGGAAGCTTGGATATTCGCAGAGCTATTAAAGCGGGCAAGAGTGGGGTGGCGAAATCGAGCTAAAAAGCTTATACTCTTCACGGAAAGCGTGACGATGCTGCGTAAAAGCCGGATAAATCTATCGGGACAGAAATTCGGGCAATCTAGGTATCCTAAAATATTTTTTTCCTTGCATATATATGCACTCGCCGTGTTTCGTTTCAGAACCTATGGAAGTGTTGTCGAGGCCGATGTGCACACATGCGCACACGATCTAACAATAGGCGGTAAAGATCTACAAAGCAAAACGAAGCGGAGTTGGGATTCCCAGTTATCTTCCTCATCACACATCGACAGAATGATCCACGAGCCGAAGCCATATGTACATTACAACATTAAATATATCTTCCGCTCCTCACATTCACTACGGCTCTAGGTTGCTGGAACCGTATCAGGAGGGAGCTTCCGGCGATAACCTTGAAGCTCAGTCATAAACATAGTTCTGCAAAGAACTTGTGAGATCAAGCATAACTGCTGTAACTACACAGGAATCTTACCGAGCCAGGCGGTGCTTAGGGCCGGGATAGCTACTCGGAAGATGGCTACTTGGAAGATGGCATGCAGTTTGCGAGGCTTCGACAATGCCTCAAACAAGCTGGTGATCGAGTCACACCAGAAAGCGCCGCGGAACAATTGCTGAATGCCGGCCGGTGGAGAAGCCGATTCGAGAAGTAACTCAGCAGCCAGGACATTGTGGATGAAACGCCCATTCACTATGCAATGGAAGCTCTGTCGTCGAGAGGTGGATCTTTGCGAAGCCTACCATCGGTCGCTCATCTCATATGATCCGAGAGGCGTTTCAAACTACACTGCAATTTTTTGAAGATACTAGGATAATGCACTTCAAGTTACCAAGGTTGTCTAAATCTCACTTCAGCGCTCACTATATGTGCAGAGCCCGACTTTCTCGACAAAGGGTGTTCTTCTGCATAACCTTTCAATTTCATATAACCAATTGCAATGGGCGACTCGTTTTGTGGACAGTTTCACTCGGGAATAACAATGGCCATTATTAATTATAGCATGAATGCATTGTCAAGAGCATTCCTTGCATAAAAACAGCCAACAGCATGCAATACCATTGAGCAGGATAGAATACAGGCGACATGCTCCACGCAGCGAACACAAAAAGGAAGACAATGCTCAGATTGGGCACCATGTAAAGGCTAACAAGGTTTGCAAATACAGTAGAACACCTCTATAGTAAAGTGACACGGACCAACAACAATCTTTGCTATATCAATTGTTGGTGATGGCATGGCCCTGAGAATGCTCTCAGGCTTAATTCATTGGCTACTTACTAAACACAGTGTTGGCTTATGAAAGAAAACTCACAAATACCTTCCATTCTGCTCTTATATTGTCCTTGGATGTGAAAATTATTTGTTTTGAGTTAGTACATTTCTTATATGTTATCACGATATTTCGGTTTTGTTTACGTCTTGAGGAAGTACTGCATTTGCACAAATACAATGCGGCTATGAATATAATAAGACTTTGATTCCATGTGACAACAAAAGTTTGGCGTCATTTTCTCAAACCTCAGAGTCGTTTAAGAAGCAATAGTTGTATACGCGCGACACAGTCGAGGCGCGGTGGTACCGGCCACACAGTGCCGCCCTGCCTCCGTTTCTTGCCGCCGTTTCCCTGTGCTCCGCGCTGCGAATGTTCGCCCTTTTCTTCTCTTCCCTGCATTTTTACTTTAATTTCTTTTTCAGCAACCTGCTTTAACAGCCCTCTTCTTTTTTTTAAGCGAAAGCTTTACTGGCCGCGAACTTGCGATTTCGCCGTGGTGGTGCTCCGAGGAGGAACATGACGTCACAACGCGCGCCTCGCCGCGCCTTTCCTCAAAATGCAACTTTCAATTTTCAGTTTTCTCTTTCTTCTTTCCCTCTCTCCTTTATCCCTTCGTTTACGGCGCGGTTCGGGTCTCCCCCGATATATGTGAGACGATTACTGTGCCATTTCCATTCGTCAAAAACCAAACAAAACAAGTGAGCCGACGGCGTTAATCGAGTTCGTTGGCGTTGACAACTTTGCAAAGGCTGTTCATGTTCACGAAAGGAAAGGCGCACAACCGGCTCCGTGGGTCAGTGGAGACCTCAATCTCGCTTTCATGACCATGGCGTTGGTGTCCAACTGCAAAAACGTGCTTTGATGGCGTTCTGCACACTGGATAGGCAGCGCGCCCTCACTGCCACCCTGAGAGGTGGCATGCCGTTAATGGTTGATCGCGAACGATTGATCACCAAATGAACGCTGCGGCCTAGCTATTGCTGCAGTGCCGCATGTCAGCCACAACGCTGTCAGCGCTAATGCATTCAGGCCACATCTCTCTCACCACCGCCGCATGTATCAAAGCACGAATGAGGCGTCCGCATATCCAGGGATCCAGTTATGCGCCCTTCCTTTCCTCAAGGCCATCGCCGTCTAGAACACTGTCAACGCCAACGAACACAGTGAACGCCGACATTTTTCGCTCTGTATATCCTGAATTAGCTGAGCGAATACACAATAATTTTTTTTTCGAGCGCGCCGCGCGTTATGCCTCACGGCCCCGAGGACGTTAAATTGGCTTCTCCTCGCAGCTTTCAAACTTAGTGGAGAAGCCATCTTAAAAAAGCGCCGTTTTATCGCTTTTGATATGCATTTACCTCTGAATACGGCCTCGAAGGTGCCGCCTTATCATCATTCCGCGAAAGGTAAGTCGAAACGGCCAGACGCTCTTTACTATAGATGTTTCATTGGAATAAAATCCATACTATAACCGAAAAAAAAGTACAGTCGTATATGGAAGGTGAAATGGGACCGCAGTTTCACTTAACTATATCTGAGTTTACTATAGCGGGGTGCTACTGTAATACATAAACCTGGACTTCGTGAACGGAGGTGCGCCTGACCATGCTGTTTGAAAGAGGCCCCCAAACTGTCACATCGGCTAAGGGTGGCAATGGCTGATAACATCTTGCCACAGGCAGCTGTGTTCTAATGCAAGCTGCACAATCAAGGAATTGTGGCACTTGGATACACATTTTCTTCTCACTCGCCAATCACTTGCTTCGTTCATAAGCACGCCCGTCCACATCATAAACGTCACCACCTCCATGCATGAAACACTGACCAATAGCCTGGATCACGAACGATGTGGCCAACAACCACTTAGCACAAAAAGGCAGAGTTCAGAAGTTGCCAAGAAATGGCCTTTGTCACCAGAACCTTAAATCGCCACAGTGGCATGGCCATGGTATCAGTAGATGCAGACACTGCTGTTTGTAGAACGACATGTTTTCTGGTGCTGTAGGCTAATATACATCGCTTAGGGCGGGAAGAGGGGTTAGAAGGAGGGCAGTGCAAGAAGCAACTGTCTCGACCTATCAATGAAACACGAAGGAGGAAAAGGGTGAAAACCATAAGGCTAGTCATACTGCTTGTATAGTTCCAACAGAATGAGAGGAGCAAAAAGTAAGCTCCTACACAGAGCAGTTTTATTCCACAGTTTGCTTGGATGCGCTCAAGGCAGCATTGTTTGCAAACATAGCCACAAGAACAGCATCTTGCTCACAAGATGGGCCAGACACAATGCAAGACGTGGATAGTTTTCATTAAATAACATTCAAAAACAAGGAAAATTCCTCCTGTACAACACTGTTTCTCAAGCAAGTGCTACACTATACAAGCAAAAGTACAAGTGGCATTCCGTAGATCCATACTTGGTACCTAATAACAGCAAATAAAGCAAGGAAAGAATATAAGTGTACACGCAAAAGGTATCAGTCTGGGCAAGTCGGTACATTTCGCAGGAAAAGCAACAGCGCATAAAATCATCGGCCGTAAGTCAGCGCCTGTGTCTGTCCGCTCCTTTAGTCCTGTCTTATTGCGCTGTACCTTTTCCTGCAAAGCGTACACAGTTTGGACAAGCAAAAATGAGACACAAAAGCACAGACACCCGTGAGCTTCAGCTTTGAGCCGAGTACTGAGACATTGCATAAAAATGTGCTTCTGTGAAAACTTGCCATTCCCCACAGGCAAAGGCAAGCTTGCAGAGCACAAGGCACGCACTAATTGACTAAGTGGCGCATGGGTTCAAAGCACACTGGTGGAATGCTAACTGTACTGCAAGTTAGTATGACATTACACAATAGAGTGTGAACTGGTTCCGACAAACTATACATACCATAACACTTCAAAAAAAAGGGCACTGCAGCCAATACCGCACATAAAAAGGTTTGGAATAACGGTGCTGTCAAAGTCACCTCATGATCCCAAAGTGAGCCGCTTACATGAGAAGACCACACCTTTAAAATTCCACACGCTCGCCATTTAAGCCTATCCAGATGCCTCAGTCTTGTTCCCCTAGTATTACGCAATCATGGCCCCTCTTGCAACTAACAGGAAGGGGGAACGAGAAGAGGACACGTGGCGGCATGCAGGAAGATCAGCTGCGAGTACACAGGCATTCTCAAAAGGTAGTGCTTGCTCTACCCTAGAGGCATGGCTGCCGCAGTGATGACAAAAACGAAAGTGACATGTCACATCTATTGCAACCGAAAAGGAGCGGCGTGCTTGGAGCGATACAGGTGTGTGGAAGGCCAGAGCCCACAAATATACAGTGGGTGGATTAGAGGAGGAAATTGCTTGGGGCATTGTCTGCAAATCTGCTGCCCAACAAGATCCGCAACCTCGCGTCAACATATTTCTTGGACTACAAAGCACTTATTGTAACTCTCCCACAGTATATATAAACACAACGGTCATACTGTTATGCATGGCTTTAGTATTAAATTTGACAAACCAGCTAGCATTGATCACTCATCATACATTTGGGGTAAACACCTATTAATTTTTAAGTGCCCCTTACCAACTGGCAAGATCTAGCAAGTGCAAACAGTACCGAATTTCCTCTCATACTGAACACGCCAGCTATTTTGGTTGCCAAAATGTAACTTCTGGCTATTACATAAAAACATTTTTGGACCAATGTGACCTGACCATTAAGGGGACAGCGTATATAGTGAGGTGCCAGAGTGCATGAACAGAATGCTAGCACCCCTTCGGTTTTTGGGCTAGTGGGCGATGCTAGCCCAAAACCAGCGAAATAGCATGGCTCCCTAGTGCCAGGTAGGGTCGGGCAACATAGCAAAGTCCGGCGAAGCAGGGCTGCTCGTCTCACCACCAATTTGTCATCGCCAGTACACTGTCTCTCACGTTCATGGCAAATGAATGGTCAATGGAGCTTCTTATTTGTCTCAAGGTGCCCACACTACAAAATTCTAGCGACAAAACGGCGTATATTTTAAGACAGCTTCTGGTTTTGGACAGGTGCTAGGATTATCAAGTGCGCGTTGTCTAGTCTCCCAGGAGCTATGATTTCAGAAAGCACGGGTAGTTGAAACAGGTTGGCTTCGATCATTCATAAAACAGAATACAAACTATTGAATTTCATATGACCTATTTTTATCATTTTACTGCCTTTTGCCTATGCCAATGTAAATAAAAGTGAACGAAATTAAATGTGAAATATTTACAATTTAGAGTCTCACTTAAAAACTGAAATGGCACTGCGAGCAGCTAACGCAGTTCAGATGCATCCGGACCCTACTCTATAGCTCTTGTAGGTACACAGAACAAGGCCACTTTATACGGCACAAATAGGGGGCCCCTAAGGTTGGTTCACCTATTCTAAAACTCCGTATTATTGTGCAAAATTAACGTGCAACCAAAATTTTCCAAACATTTTCATCAATTCTGAGGGGAAAAAATGCCTTTCTAATGTGAGTAAAATACAGTGACTTAAATGAAGCAGGCAGTTGTTTCCAGGCCTCAATGTTGGTAACGAATGAAGTGCCTCAGAAAAATTTTTAAACACTGTATTTACACAATTGTAAGTCGACGCGAATGTAATTCAACCCCCCAAATAGCATGTCAGAAAAAAAACACCGGTGGACGCGCTCAACACGAACATTTATTGCATAGATGGGCTATTCATCCTCACTTGAGTCATCTTCAGTGGTACTGCTGTCGCCGTCGTCGCCGCTGCGGTCCCACAGCACATTTTCCTCCACGGAAAGCCGGCACTTCCTAAATGACTGCACCACGACATCGCGTGGTACGGCCGCCCAAGCGGAAATCACCCACCAGCACAGCCACCAGGGAGGCTCTCTTCAGCTGCCCCGTCAGACCGCCGGGAATCACCAGCATATCTGTATGTTCTTTTCGTAGCTCTGCCTTCACTTTCGCGGTAAGGTGGCCGCGAAATGAGTCTAGCACGAGGAGGTTCGGATTGCGATCTTTGAGTGATGCCCCTGGCCTCAAAAGCCAAACCCGACGGTACCAATCAATACCCAAGTCGTCCGTCATAAAGCATTTTTCATTCACTTGCATAATCACAGCTTTCGGGAACATTTCCTTTGGCATAACAATAATAGTTGGTTTTGGGGGAAAGGAAATCGCACAGTATCTGTCTCATATACACCGCCGTAAGGGAAGGGAGAGAGGAGGGAGTGAAAGAGGAAAGGAAGAAAGAGGTGCCGTAGTGGAGGGCTCCAGAATAATTTCGACCACCTGGAGATCTTTAATGTGCACTGACATAACACAGCACACGGGCGCCTTGGCGCTTTGCCTCCATAAAAACGCAGCCGCCGCGGTCGGGTTCGAACCCGGGAACTCCGGATCAGCAGCCGAGCGCCCTAACCACTCAGCCACCGCGGTGGGTATTTCCTTTGGCATAGTTTTGCTTTTGAATACGATGTACAGTCGGAACTTTGTGCCATCTGCCAAGCATGATAGCATAACAGTGAACCGAAGTTTCTCATTTCCTGTCGTGAGAAGCTTAACCTCGCGAGCTCTCCTCACGCTCAATGTTGTGTTGCTTGTCATGTCGAAGTAGACGGGAATCTGGTCCGCATTGCCTATTTGGCGGAGCAGGTATCGCCGCGAGTCGCGGAGCTTGAGGTAGTGCCTATGGAAGGCGAGAACTTTCTCCTTGTAAGCAGCAGGCAGATTCCAGCATACTCTAGTACGCCGACGAAGAGGGAAGACAGCCCTCTTCATAAATTTCGAAGCCCAAGCCCTGCTGGCTTTGAAGTCTGTTCGGAGTATCCCAGCTTCCGCAACGAAGACCCAGGCTTGTTGCGTGATCGTTTCGCATGTCAATGGAAGGGACCGATCACGTATTTCGATGGCATATGCTGCAAGCTTGACCTCCAGCTCCAGAAAGCGCCCCGACATCGGCCAGCGGAAACCTCTTCGCTTGGAGTCGCAGTCGAAAATTCTGTCTCGCTGCTTTCGCCACTCCCGCACCAACCGTTCAGAAACGTCGAACTTGCGGCCTGCAGCGCAGTTGTTGGTTTCTTCGGCGTAAATGATGGCCTCCCTCTTGAACGCTGCAGTGAATAAGCGCCTTATGCTTTTTGAGCCTGGAGAACTCATGGCGAAGCACAGCCCGGCAGTTGAGTCAAATGCACCAACTCCAAGCACCACCAAACAAAAAGTGATCGGTGTCGGGGCGTCGGCTCTTCGAGCTAACATCGCCATTCCCCAGAAGCGCCGGCGTTACGCGTACAATCGTCTAGCCACCGTATTACGCACCCAACCGAAATAGCGGCTCTTCCATCAGCTACCGGCACTGGCGCAGACTCCGGGATTCGTACAGCGGCCCTTCCTTAACTATCGATACTCCCGCGAGTGAAATGAAATGAAATTGGTTTTGGGGAAAAAGAAATGACGCAGTATCTGTCTCAAACCTCTGCGTAAGGGAAGGGATAAAAGAGGGAGTGAAAGAAGAAAGGAAAAACGAGGTGCCGTAGTGAAGGGCTCCGGAATAATTTCAACGACCTGGGGATCTATAACATGCTGTACCGACATCGCACAGCACAGCGGCGCCTTTGCATTTCGCCTCCATCGAAACGCTGCCGCTGCAGCCGGGTTCTAACCCGGGTATTCTGATCAGTAGCCGAGCGCGCTAAGCACTGAACCCGCGCAGCGGGTAACGGTGTGCGCATTAAAAGTAAAAAATGAAAAATCCTTGCCAAGAAGCACACGGAATGCCTGAATGCTACGCTTGAAGCCGTAGAGCAAACAAAAACTTGTAACCTCGCAGTAGCGTCCCTGATAGACTGTTTTTCTTGCTTTTATTGGCGGCTCAAGGTTTCGCTTCGATTGTAAGTCGACCCCCCCCCCCCACACTTTGGAATTTTATATTAAAAAAAGGGTCGATTTACAATCGTGTAAATGCGGTACCATATTTCCTCTCATAATGAACAGCTATTTTGGTTGCCAAAATGTAACTTCTGGCTCTTACATAAAAAAATTTTTTGGACCAATGCGACCTGACGAGTTTAGGGGACAGGATATATAGTGAGGTGCCAGAGTGCTAGCACCCCTTCGGTTTTTGGGCTAGTGGGCGATGCTAGCCCAAAACCAGCGAAATAGCATGGCTCCCTAGTGCCAGGTAGGGTCGGGCAACATAGCAAAGTCCGGCGAAGCAGGGCTGCTCGTCTCACCACCAATTTGTCATCGCCAGTACACTGTCTCTCACGTTCATGGCAAATGAATGGTCAATGGAGCTTCTTATTTGTCTCAAGGTGCCCATACTACAAAATTCTAGCGACAAAACGGCGTATATTTTAAGACAGCTTCTGGTTTTGGACAGGTGCTGGGCTTAGCAAGTGCGTGTTGTCTAGTCTCACAGGAGCTATGATTTCAGAAAGCACGGGAAGTTGAAACAGGTTGGCTTCGATCATTTGTAAAACAGAATACAAACTATTGAATTTCATATGACCTATTTTCATCATTTTACTGCCTTTTGCCTACGCCGATGTAAATAAAAGTGAATGAAATTCAATTTGAAATATTCACAATCTAGACTCTCATTATAAAACCGAAATGGCACTGCGAGCAGCTAACGCAATTCAGATGCAGCCGAACCCTACTCTAAAGTTCTTGTAAGTACACAGCACAAGGCCACTTTCTACGGCACAAATAGGGGGCCCCTAAGGTTGGTTCACCTATTCTAAAACTCCGTATTATTGTGCAAAATTAACGTGCAACCAAAATTTTCCAAACATTTTCATCAATTCTGAGGGGAAAAAATGCCTGTCTAATGTGAGTAAAATACAGTGACTTAAATGAAGCAGACAGTTGTTTTCAGCACTCAATTTTGGGAAGAAATGAAGTGCGTGAGAAAAACTTGTTAAATATGTGCAATAGATGACATTCGATGGCACTGGGCTACAATTACAAAAGTCACTGGTCAAGCTTTGCCGAAAGTCAGTTGCACAGACACAGAATACACTTTTTCATGTGAACCTTGTCCATACAATCTTCATCTAATCTCCTGCACAGAATTTTTGCAGTGGGTGTTGCCTGCCAATTTTTTTTTTAACCAAAGGCTTGACTACACTAGGTAAAGCTGATTTCACTAGGCGTTGCCATTTAACCTTCAAGTTAACCAGAGGGCAAGTGTGGCTATACGCCTTACAATATGTGGTCCACCGTGGTGTCGAACCACTTGGACTTTGACCGTTGACATTTCAATTCGCTAGTAGAGGGCGATCGCAGCGATGGCGTAGAGGTAGAACATCCACCTCGCGTGCAAGAGGACCGGGGTTCAAATCCTGGTGCCGCGCAATTCTCCACCGGGTTTAAAAAAGAAAAAAAGAAAAATCCGCGTGTCGATGGAATTGCATAACCAGGCCTGGAGTGCGGCCTTATCTCGGTGACCAGAACCGACAACGCACTCTCTCACCAGAGCAGGATTTGGCCACCCTGGTGTAGTACTTGGCCACAACCTTCTATGATCAAACCAATTAACCCTCGGCCCTCAGTCCCCAGCGGCTGCAGAGCAACTGACCACGGCGGCGGTCAGACCTGTGACGCAGCGGAGGGTGCTAAGAATCTCTGGCTCCGGACAGGCCGCCATTGGAATCTGAACCTGGCAACGTTTAACGCTAGAACTTTAGCTAGTGAGGCAAGCCTAGCAGTGCTGTTCGAGGAACTAGCGGGAATTAAATGGGATGTGATAGGGCTTAGCGAAGTTAGGAGGACAGGTGAGGCGTATACAGTACTAAAGGACGGACACATACTGTGCTATCGCGGGTTAAAAGATAGACGAGAACTAGGTGTGGGTTTCCTCATTAATAAGGATATAGCTGGCAACGTAGAGGAGTTTTACAGTATTAACAAAAGGGTAGCAGCAATAGTAATTAGGCTGAATAGGAGGTACAAGCTGAAAGTGGTGCAGGCCTACGCACCCACATCCAGCCATGATGACCAGACCGTTGAAAGCTTCTATGAGGACGTAGAATCAGCAATGAATAGAGTAAAATCGCAGTACACTGTACTGATGGGCGACTTCAATGCGAAGGTGGGCAAGAAGCAGGCTGACGACCACGCGGTAGGTGACTATGGGATAGGCTCTAGAAATAGCAGGGGAGAGTTATTAGTCGAATTCGCGGATAGAAATAATTTACGGATCATGAATACCTTCTTCCGCAAACGAGAAAACAGGAAGTGGACCTGGAAGAGCCCCAATGGTGAGATTAAAAATGAAATCGACTTCATACTATGCGCTAAACCTGGCATCATTCAGGATGTGGCCGTCCTCGGAAGGGTGCGTTGCAGCGACCATAGAATGGTAAGGTCTAGAATTAGCTTAGACTTGAAGAGGGAACGGAAGAAGCTAGCGAAGAAGAAGACCATTAACGAGTTAGCCGTAAGAGGGAAAGCACAGGAGTTTAGGATAGCGCTGCAAAACAGATACTCGGCTTTAACTGAGGAAGATGATATTGATGTTCATTCAATGCACGATAACCTGACATCAATAATTACGGAGTGCGCAGTAGAAGTAGGCGGTAGGACAGTTCGAAAAGATACCGGGAAGCTATCTCAGGTGACGAAAGATCTGATTAAGAAGCGCCAAAACATGAAGGCATCTAACACTACCGATAGAATAGAACTAACGGAGCTATCAAAGTTAATAAATAAGCGCAAGGTAGCCGACATAAGGAAGTTCAATATGGAGAGAATCGAGCATGCTATAAAGAACGGAGGTAGCCTAAAAACAGTGAAGAGGAAACTAGGCATAGGTAAAAACCAGATGTATGCATTAAGAGACAAGCAGGGCAATGTCATTAGCAATATGGATAAGATAGTTAACGTAGCCGAAGAGTTCTACACAGAGCTGTACAGTAGCCAATGTAATCAGAGCGCCAATGAAAAAGACAGCAGTGCACAGCAATGCGTCATCCCGCCAGTAACGAAAGATGAAGTAAAGAAAGCCTTAGAAGCAATGAAAAGGGGAAAAGCAGCTGGGGAGGATCAGGTAACAGCAGATCTGTTGAAGGATGGAGGGGACATCGTGCTAGAAAAACTAGCCACCCTGTATACGCAATGCCTTATGACCTCGACTGTACCAGAAGCTTGGAAGAATGCAAACATTATCTTAATTCATAAGAAGGGAGACGCCAAGGACTTGAAAAATTACAGGCCGATCAGCTTACTATCCGTCGCCTACAAAGTATTTACTAAGGTAATCGCTAATAGAGTCAGGGCAACGTTAGACTTTAATCAACCAAATGATCAGGCAGGCTTTCGTAAAGGATATTCCACAATAGATCATATTCACACTATCAATCAGGTGATAGAGAAATGTGCAGAATATAACCAACCTCTATATATAGCTTTCATTGATTACGAGAAAGCATTCGACTCAGTGGAAACCTCAGCAGTCATACAGGCATTGCGTAATCAGGGGGTAGAAGAGCCTTATGTCAAAATACTGGAAGATATATATAGCAACTGCACAGCTACTATAGTCCTCCATAAAGTCAGCAATAAAATTCCAATAAGGAAGGGCGTCAGGCAAGGAGACACGATATCGCCAATGCTGTTCACCGCATGTTTGCAGGAGGTATTTCGAGGCCTGAATTGGGAACAGTTGGGAATAAGAATAAATGGAGAATACCTAAATAATCTGAGATTTGCTGATGACATTGCCTTGCTGAGTCACTCAGGAGGTGAACTGCAAATCATGATCAACGAGTTAGACAGGCAGAGTAGATCGATGGGTCTAAAAATTAACATGCAGAAAACCAAGGTAATGTTCAACAGTCTAGCAAGGGAACAACAGTTCACAATTGGCAGCGAGAGCCTAGAAATTGTGCCGGAATACGTCTACTTAGGGCAGGTAGTGACAGCTGATCCGGATCATGAGAGGGAGATAACTAGAAGGATAAGAATGGGGTGGAGCGCATATGGCAAATTCTCGCAGATCATGAGTGGCAGTTTACCAATTTCCCTCAAGAGGAAAGTTTACAACAGCATAATCTTACCGGTACTCACCTACGGGGCAGAAACGTGGAGGCTAACGAAAAGAGTTCAGCTTAAGTTAAGGACAACGCAGCGAGCCATGGAAAGAAAAATGATAGGTGTAACGTTAAGAGATCGGAAGCGGGCAGAGTGGGTGAGGGAACAAACACGGGTTAATGACATCCTAGTCGAAATCAAGAGAAAGAAATGGGCTTGGGCAGGGCATGTGATGCGAAGGCAAGATAACCGCTGGTCTTTAAGGGTAACGGAGTGGGTTCCAAGAGAAAGTAAGCGTAGCAGGGGGCGGCAGAAGGTTAGATGGGCGGATGAGATTAAGAAGTTTGCAGGCAAAGGGTGGATGCAGCTGGCAAAGGATAGGGTTAATTGGAGAGACATGGGAGAGGCCTTTGCCCTGCAGTGGGTGTAGTAAGGCTGATGATGATGATGATGATGAGTAGAGGGCGATAGAATAGGTCGCAGCGTTCATTGGGTGACCAACCTCTCGCAATCAACCATTAATTTAACTGCCACCTGCCAGGATGGCAGGGTGGGTGCGCCGCCAACCCAGTGTGCGGAACGCACTCAACGTAACAGACGTCAAGGCATTATAGACTTGTCTACTTGCCCGATACACCACAACTTTCGCTCTCTTACCATGTTCAGAGTAGTTAAACCGCAGCTTATCTTTATAAGGAAAGGTGCACACTGATGCCATCCCTTGTGGTGCAGTTCAACATTGTGCACAATGCCCAACAAGAACCAGACATCTGCTCTAAGAGTTGTGGACAGTATGCAGGTTTTAAGTGCAACAGTTTTTTCTTGGAAGTCAGTGTAACCTCCCACGAAATTAAAGTGAACAAAGGAGGAAAAACCTCAGGGTGCTTGGCAACATTTTGACAAGAGGGCACAAGAGGACAGAGGACTTGTCCTCTTGACGAAACATTGGCAAGCACTCTGAGGCTTTCCCCTCCCTTGTTCACTTTGTGACTATCAAGAACCATCTGACCACCCACTCTCTGCCATGGACTCCCAGGACCGAACTTGCACACCATAACAAGTACAGACAAATAACCAAAGCACCAAAAGCAACAAGCTGAAGTCAAGCATCACAAGGTAGGTGCATGTACTGACCTGCCTGCCTGCCTGGCACATAAGTAGCACCTTAAGTACAGTCAAGAGCTCCGTCTCGCAACAATTTAAACAAGCCCACTGATAATCACCCCAGCATTGCTTGGACTGAAATACAAATTGGCATTGTATTTCATGTTTCACACAAACATAAAAAATGTACAACGCCGCACAAGCCCCAATAAGTACTCCGCAGAGGAAGGCACTTTGGATACATGCTGCTTGAAAAGGAGGAGGAAGACAGCAGTTCTCTAGAGTATGCGTGTAGTCTCTGCACCGGCATCTCACCCACCTCACCCCATGCTACAGGCTTTGGCTTTCGTGGGCGAGCATCTTTTGCCCTATTCTGTCTGCAGTGAAGCAGGTGCACATTCAATCGAGCATATGTGTCACGCGTATGACACAGAAGGGCTCTCTACACAAGCACTGGTGAGCAGGATGCAAAACAATCCTTTCTAGAGCAAGGAAGACGGTTTGTGTGAGCTAGGATCCGCCCACGCTGCAGGGGGCGGCCGGAGCCACAGCGTTCTCGGGCAGGTTCTCCCTGGAGCAGCAGCTGGCCGCCTCAAGCAGACTCACTGTCGAACCGGAAGGCGCGAGGAACACACTCTCATTCTCTACAGGGCGCAGCACATCCAGCCTGCAGGGCGGTTGTTCCAAGTGAGGAGCAAGCAGTGCGGATGCACTCATCAACACTGGCAAAATTCACAGGTGCCTGCTGACGCTGCATTTTATATCGAGTAATTTCCAACAAAGATTCTACTGCACTACAATCCCATCCTGATAAAATTTAATCGCTGTGCCAAACTTGGTCAGTGAGGCATAACGCTCCCAAATGTAAGCTAATGAGGATATTTTGTCATTCTGCTGACCACTGTGTTATTGTGTCAATAACATGAACTAATATTACTCTATTCATTAATTCAATGCGCCATCTCGCATGGGACAAGCATATTGATTTCATGTCAAAAAATGATATCCGCACACTAGGCTATCTGCACCGCAATTTTTAATCTGCTCTAACTCCTCTTAAATTCACACTTTATAAATCTCTAGTTTGACCATTCAACTCATCTCGTCTTTTCCAATTACTCTTGGTACTCATGCATTTCAGCCATAAAACATTCCCTCAGTTTACCTGACTCGGTCTCTCGTCGCAAGTGCCTTAGACACTGTACTTTCCAACAAGTTTTCCACACCAATCCAAGTCGGAAACACCAGTTATTGCTTCATCCATCATAGATTTCATCACATGATAATCGCATGTTTAAAGGTTGTGTTTCCTAATATGCACTAGAATTCATTTTTGCCGTGCAGAACAAATGACTGGAACCATTTTCCTGCCTCCATCGCTGCCATCACTGTTAACATCACCTTCAAGAAAGCTGTGACCGATTTGTTTTGTTAATAATTTGTTCTGTTACGTTAGTTCTGTTAAGGGATGTACATATAATGAACTAAATAACTATAGACCCATTCGGCCCTGCCGCTCTTCTCTAAAGTAGCGGAGCGAATCATATAAAAGCATTTAAATGACTTCCTTCTCTTGAATCATGCAATTTCAGAGCAGCAGTATGGTTTTCAGAAAGCAAAATCAATGGGAAAGGGGCTGTTACAAACAAAAGATAAAATTATGAAAAATATCCAAGAGACACCTCATACAGTTGGGATTTTCTTAGACTTCCGTAAAGCGTTCGACTCTTAAGCATCACATATTGATTAAGAAGCTGGATTTATATGGTATTAGGGGAATAGCCCTAGCCCTTATTCGTAACTACCTCAGCTCAAGATTTCAGTTTTGTATATTACATGGTTCTCAACCTGACATGCAACTTGTTAAATATGGCGTGCCACAAGGATCAATAGTAGGTCCTTTGTAGTTTATACTATACATAAATGGCATTGCTAACATTCCAATGACTCAACAGATTGTGTTATATGCCGACGACACTGTTTTTTTTTCTCTGGCGCTAACCTTAAAGAACTAGAAGTAAAGTCAAACGCTTGGCTACAAGAGCTAAGTACATGGTTGTATTTAAATAAACTTCAGCTGAATACCAAGAAAACAAAATGTATTGTTTTCCCCGCAAAAAATAAGCCGTCTGATTATGTATCACTCTGTGCTACGCGTCGAATACACTAGAACAAGTGGACAGCCATTTATTTCTTGGCGTCACTTTTCACAGAAATTTAGGCTGGTCTGATCACATAAACAAGGTTCGTGTAAAAGCAGCACGGTCTATAGGCATGATATATAGACTTCGTTATCTTCTACCCACTTGGCTCAAGAAAAAAATGTATTTTTCACTTGTTCATTCAAATTTCAATTACTGCTTATTAGTTTGGGGCACCTGCGGCCGAACTGAAATGGAAAAATTGTTAGCGCTCCAACGTAGAGCGGTTCGATTATTGATGCCCCCCAGAATCAGCGAAGGTGAACTAATGAAGCAGCTTGCTATACAACCTGTTACAATCTCCTACACTATCAGATTATGCCTTCTTGTATACACAAAAATAACAAAGGACTACAACAGCTTCTATAATCAATACCTTAGAAGAGATACGTTACTTTTTGCGTCAAACCTCAGTTCTGGTACAGCGTCCTAGTACCAATTATGGAAAGGAAACTGTGGAATATCAGATCATGCTAATCTATAATGCTGTCCCTAAATTAATTAATATTGCAACGAAATGTGAAACGGCTCGCAAATTTAAGCGTGAATACTGGAATTTCATATTACTGTCTGCATGATTTTGTAATGCGTGGTCTTGTGATCTTTCTTTTTTCTTTTACTTCTTACTCCCACACTGAACAGAGCATTTTTTTTATTGATTGCCTTTAAATTTACTGGCCAACTTTTTTTTTACTTTCGTTTTACTTTTTGCACAGCACTGTTACATTATGTTTTCATATGTACATTTTGACACTGTACAATATTCTGGATAATGTCGCCTGTTCTTGTATAACTGTTGTTGTGGAGAGCGACTGCTGACGCGCCACTCTTGCTGCACCGTCGGCGCCCTCTGAGGCCAGGGCCTAGTCAGCAGGATGTTCCCTTCTTTTGCCCTGCCTCAGGGTAAAGAACTATGTATTACACCAATAAAAAAAAGATAAATATCACCCACTCCTCTCTTATAGTGCCCTAGGGCCTCAAGAGTATGTAAATAAATAAATAAACATATGTGGCGGCTGCCAACATATGTAACCTAAAAGTAACAGAAAAGCTAACAATTCAGTAATTCGAAAAATATAGACAGTAGCACAATTCAGTTTCCATAGAAATATACAGAAAGATAATATTTTTTCTAACGAATGATTTAAAGTGCTGTAGTACTACTGTACAAACTATACTGGCAATTGAGTTGCCACATGTCTATGGCATTTTAACTTTTCTGGGCAATAAATGTTTTGTTGTTAAAAAAATTTCATGCCTTTCTGTGTATTTCTGTGAAAACTACATCGAGCTGTTTTCTATACATTTGAACTACTGAATCTTTACTGGATCATAGAGTAGTTGAAAATGACAATGGCACTGCAATGCACAACTGAGACAAAGGCCAGTAAGAGAAATATTGCAATTGAAAAGCATTTCACTCACTAGCAAGTACAAGCAAGAAGCGATCAGATTCTCGAAGGGTCAATGAGAATCACTGAAAGGGGCCCTAATGGATACACTCCTCACATCTAGTACAATGAATGTCAGTGAAACTGCGTTTTCAGAAATTTTAAGGCACTCACTCATAAGCTGTCAATTGATATTTTGGTGCTGCTTCTGGCACTAGTGTTCGCGTGACCACTGGAGAAAGGCTGTCTTCACTGTGCATTAAACATCTAAGGAATACACTGCACTTCCCCTTTCATGCCTCTACTGTAGCCAACGGGTAATTCGGACTCCAATAACTCGGACTTGTAGGATATTTCAGACCACGATGAGGCACCGTCAGTCACCCCATAGAAGCGCATACATATTCCCGACGGATATTTCGGAATTCAAAAGTCCGAAAGTTCGATTTTTCAGACTAATTTCAGTCGCCTGCGGGCCAAATTGGCCATCTCATCGCCTTTTCCCCTGCGCAAAAGGCGCCATCTTGAATTGAGGTGGATTTATGCTGCAGTTGCCTTGGCTTGACACACTTTCGGTACCCCATTGTTGCCAGTAGAGGTCCCTGCGATCTCTGACACTTCGAGGTGGCAGCCGGATTGTCATCGCTGCCAACTTGCTTTTGTCGCCGACGTTGTCGCGGGCAGTTATCGCTTGTCCCGTACGTCGAAAATTGGTTGTTGGGGGAAGGAAATTGTGCAGGAGCTATCTCGCATCTCGATGGGAAGGGATAAAGGAGGGACCGAGAGAAGAAAAGAAGAGGTGCCGTAATGAAGGGCTCCGGAATAATTTCGACCACCTGGGTCTCATTAACGTGCACTGACATCGCACAGCACACGGGCGCCTTTGCATTTCGCCTCCATCAAAACGCGGCCGCCGCGTTAGGGTTCCAACCCGGGTACTCCGGATCAGTAGTCGAGCGCCCTAACCACTGAGCCACCGCGGCAGGTCTCGTACGTTCGCCATTCGCCATTTCGTCACTTGAGTTTCTCTGACCGCGTTGACAGAGTGGCGCTCAGTCTTCACAAAGTTACATCTGTTTGTTCGCCATTTTGTAATTGCGTCCAGCGGTTCCGCCGCTTTGAAAGAAAAGTGCCTTATCTATTCGTGTGTTTGACGAGCGGTGTGGTGCACACTCGGATTGTGGACAACATGGCCCCGCTGGGTCCGTCAAAGAAGCGTGGTAAGTATTCCAACTAAATGCGGTGACCTTGCTGTCTAGCGTGTACAGTGAAAGCACAACCTTGGCTCAAATACAGGCGCAAATCGTCGCCAGCAAGAGAAATTTGCCGCGAGGTAAAATCAGTGACATTTTTATGCCGATATCATAAGCTGAAGAGATTTTTTTGTACTTCACGGATTTTTCGGGCTGTTCGAATATTCGGACCATTTTTCGGGTCCCTTCGAGTCCGAAAAAACGTTCGGCGACTAATTCAAGTACACTTGGACAGTGCGCTCTGGTGAGCCTGTCTTGAACACCACCAGCACCACAGTCTTGTGCGCAACTGTACTTCAAGCGGTATACCACTACTGTGACTTGGACGGGAAATAAGCTAATGCTCAAAAAATACCATGTTATATGTATGCAGACCCAGATTACAATTGATTATGTTACAAATCGCCTCAGCTGTGTCATAAAAAAATTTGACAGGCGATGATACGATGCGAAGTGACATATTTGCATCAGCAGTATTATTTTAATTTTCTTCTTTTTAAATTTGCTTTTTGTTGTGTCCCCTGTGCTGTGTCCCCTTCTTTCGTTTCTGTTCTGTGTCACCAGTGCAGTGTTCCGAGATAAACGGCCACTTGCCCATCTTCGCACGCCGTCACAAGATGCCCCCCACGGCAGTCCCCCGCACTCTCCTCTTGTTCTGGGAAGCCACTCCCTCCTGTGGATGCTTCACCGTTCCCTGCGTTCTTCAACCAGCCATATCGGCTTCTGCCTCGTTCGACGCTGGTCGTGCCCCCTTGAGTATTAAATAAGCAGTCTAAAAGTACCACGCGTCTTTCCCTGTATTGAGAAGAACCGCTGAACACGACAGCGGCGATGAGAACGTGGATTCGACCCGCGCTATGCAACACTTTTGACAAGCCATGGCTACGCGAGGGTTTTCCAAGCAAATGCCAGAAATCAATGGCTCATCGTGGTCGTCTGGGATTAGACGCCTGCAATTTTACTTTGGAGCTAACAACGTCACAGACCCAGACTTGAAGAAGGTCAACCTGTTGATGCTGTATGGGGAGCAGTTCTAGGACACTGTCTGCGCCCTTATTCAGCCAAGCACACCAGTGGTAGTGCCCTACAACAACATCGTAGCAGCACTGCAAAAGCACTACGACGCAAGGCCAACAGAGGTCTACAGCCGGGCACGCTTCCAAAGAAGAGACCAACTGGAAGGAGAAACTGTGAGCACCTACATAGCAACGCTCAAGAAGCTTGCTGCTGACTGCAACTTTGGGATGCTGACCACAACAGGTGCCGGGCAGGAAAGAGACGCAGCTCCTTCTGCTAACACCACCATGCCTCCCTTGGACATGATGTTAAGTGACAGATTTGTGTGCGGACTGAGTGAGGAGTCACTGCAGCAGCACCTGTTTGCTGAGAAGGATCTCACATTCAACAACGACATCGTCGTATGAGCGGAGAGCGCCGCTCAGCAGCAGAGACTCACCGGAACACTGAGCCGGTACACCAAACAAGCAACTAGGTATGCACACCTTCTGTTGTGGCGAAATCAGTAAAGAAAGCACAACACTGCTGGTGATGTGACGACCAACACAACCTCCAGGGATGCCGATTCCAGTCAGCCATGTTGTCATTTTTGCCACAAGCAAGGGCATACCGACAGAGCTTGCATTACGAAGCGGAAGCTTGTGAAGATAAAGCCGCCTTCTCAGACTAATCACAGCGTCAATGCCTCAGAGAATATGCTGCGGTCTGATGTCCATGGAACAACATCAGCAACACCACCTGTGTTGTACAACCTGATCACCACAAATCTCAGCATGCGACCGAAGATTTTTACTGAAGTGAGCATACATCATCAGGTAATTAAGTTCGAGGTGGACTCCTGTGCAGCCTGTACTCTGATCAGTGGGGACACATTCTGGACTTCGTGGCCATCCGACGCACCAACTCTGCAACAAGACAACACGCACCTGCAAACGTGGTCAGGACACAACCTGCCACTATTGGGTTCTGTCAACGTGTAGGTTAATTACAACGGCAAAACCTATACGGTACCCCTGCTTGTTGTGAAGGGCTCAGGATCAAGCCTTCTAGGTAGAATCTGGTTTGCTTCATTAGGTGTGACGATATGCGGCATACACCAGACGCTGAGCCACAACATGGCTGAGTAACTGCAAGAGGAATATGGAAGAGCATTCTCAGAAGAAATTCCAGGAAACCAAAAGCCTCTAGTCACACTGGAGTTGTTGGGCAATGCACAACTGAAGTTTTTAAAGGCCACGCCGGTGCCGTTTGCTCTCCAGGCTTGAGCTGAAAAGGAGCTGGAAAAACTGAAGCAGCATGCTGTCATTGAGCTGATGCGATCCGTTTGCTCTCCAAGCTTGAGTTGAAAAGGGGTTGGACAAACTGGAGCAGCGTGGTGTCATTGAGCTGATGCGATCCGTTTGCTCTCCAAGCTTGAGTTGAAAAGGAGTTGGACAAACTGGAGCAGCATGCTGTCATTGAGCTGTTGCAATCCGCCTGCTCTCCAAGCTTGAGTTGAAAAGGAGTTGGAGAAACTGGAGCAGCATGGTGTCATTGAGCTGTTGCAATCCGCCTGCTCTCCAAGCTTGAGTTGAAAAGGAGTTCGACAAACTGGAGCAGCATGGTGTCATTGACCTGATGCAATCCGTTTGCCCTCGAAGCTTGAGTTGAAAAGGAGTTGGACAAACTGGAGGAGCATGGTGTCATTGAGCCGATGCAACATTCACAATGGGTCACACTACTTGTGGTAGTTCGCAAAAAGAACAGAACCATACGCCTCTGCGGAGACTACCGCAGCATCGTCAATCTAGCGACTAAAGCGTCCTCTTACCTGCTACCGACACCCGAGGAAGTATTCAATATACTATGTGGCGCAAGCACATTAAACCTCACCCACGCATATCAGCAGCTAATGATGAGTGAGTCAACGGCAGAATTACTGACAATTAATACACAGAAAGGCTTGTACAAAGCCAAGGGACTGACTTTTGGCATAGCTGCAGCCCCGGCTATATTTCAAAAGTTCATGGAGACAGTGCTTCAGAGAATCCCAGGAGTTTGTGTCTACCTTGACGATGTCATCATCAGTGGCACTTGCATTCAAGAGCATGCAGCGCGCTTACAGCTCGTTCTTGAAAGGCTAACAAACGCAAACTTGCGCAAAAGAAAAGCGAAATATTGTTTCGCGGTGCCAGAGGTGCAATTTCTGGGACACCGAATTGATACAGAAGGCATCCACCCTACCAAAGACAAACTGCGAGCAATCACCGAAGCACGAGCACCGACAAACAAGCAGGAGCTGCAGGCATTTCTCAGAGTCTTAACGTTCTATTACCGATTCTTGAAACAAAGAGCTGCCGTGGTCCACGACTTATACAAACTTCTTCGGAAAGATGTGACATGGACAAGGTCTCCACGCCATCAACAGCTATTCAATGCCCTGAAAGACCTGCTTCGAAGGTATACAGTCCTCTACTACTATGATGAAAGGAAGCCTCTGCTTTTGGCTTGCGATACATCTCCGTACGGAGTGTGCGCAGTACTGTCGCAAACTGACGACCAAGGAAGATAAGCTCCTATCGCCTTTACCTCACGTATGTTGTCACAACGAGAGCGCTACTAAGTGCAACTTTACAAAGAAGGGCTAGTCATTGTAGATCTATGCAGCAACACTTTCGCCAGCACATTGTCGGCCGAAAGGTGGTGTTTATAACGAATCACCAACTGCTATTGGGCATTTTGGGACCACAGAAGCCTATTCCATCAACGTTGTCTCCGTGAATGACATGCTGGTGAATCAAACCATCAACGTACGACTACAGTCTGCGTGCGCTCCCAGACACCCCTAGACCGTGTGGGGATAGCGGTCTCGGTCACAAAGGAGATGCCCTCGACTCAGCGTGGCAAGCTCAGCCGGAGACCAGCTATCAAGTGACAAGGGGGTTGGTCGTTTGGTGCCCAGCTTTCGCCGGTCGCAAGCCAGAGAATGGGTCGGAGCCAAAGGTTCACAAAACAAAACAAAGTTTATACAGCGAAGACACGATACAGAGTATTTCACAATCACTCGTACGAGCACACACAAAGTCGTTACAAATACAATGCAACTCGTGCAAAGTAACACCTGAGAGAGATCACAATACAACAAAATCCCTGCACCAAAAGTGCACTAACACAGAGAGACAAACAATCAAAACACAATTTGTTCACCGGGCACTGCGACAGTCAGACGACCTGAGGAGCCCGACGGGGCCGATCCACAGATTGGCGCACGTTGCCTCTCTAGTCCGTGGCTTGTCGAGTGGTGTTGTCCCGGGAGTCGAGCGGGCGCGCTTCTCAGAAGCTTAAACGGCCGCTCGGGCTAACAAACAGCGGTTGAATCCCCTCATTTATAGGCGCAGTCCGCGTCTGTTTGTTGTTCGCTCCAAACCAGGCGCGCACATATACGCAGTCTGAAATGCACAAGCTCCTTCTTCTCGCGCTGGGCGCGCGACCTCAACGGTCGAGCGCGGAGACAGCCTTCGAGAATTTTCTGGGTTCTTCTTGCATGCGAAGATGCCGGCACGAGAGTGAAGGGGAGAGGGTATCGCTTTAGCGCGGTCAAGGTTACGCCCTCTCCGTCGACGATGAGTAGAAGCTACTCAGACATTTTAGAGAAATCGACACAGCGCGTGGCCGTGTTTCCTTTGGCGCCGCGTCAGTGAGCTGAGTGGAAAGGGAAGCAGTTCACGCAAAGTTACGCGCTCTCCGGAGATCCGTCCCGCTGTTTTTTTTTTTATTCTACCACTCCGGGCGCGATTTCGTAGGCGCAGCGCCGTTTTTTCGAATATGCGCCGAATTTTGTGACACCCTCCCCGCGGTTAGAGTGCTCGGCTACTGAGCCGTAGTACCCGGGTTTGATCCCGACCGCGGCAGCCGCGTTCCGATGGAGGCGAAACGCAAAGGCGCCCTTGTGCTGAATGAGGGCAGTAGCTAGTGTCTTTGTCACTTCATTTCGCGTGACATCATAGTCGAAAGGTTCGATCTATTTTGTTGCACCGCCAGTCCTGGAAACTTGGAGCATGTGTAACCTAAAAAATAAAAGCAAAACCAAGTGTAGAGCAGTTGTAGCATGCACAGGTTCCCAGAGACCGGCCGCGGAGAGAATGAGCCCAAGGCATTATCAACAAAATTCCTTGCGCCGACTGCGACGCAAGCTACATCGGCGAAACTAAAATTTCAAAGAAAGAATTCGGCAACATAAAAACAACGTCCGCTAATTCGCAAGAGAGCGTAATAGTGTAGCCGAACATTCCGAGGACTCAGACTACAGAATCAACTTCGAAGAAACCCGCATCCTCGGAACCGAAACAAAATACCACAAAAGGCTCTTTTCGAATCCTGGCGCATCCAAACCACCCCGAACAACATCAACCGCACAAAGGGAAACCTGCCCCCAGTGTATGCCCAGGGATTTCGCTCTGCAACTCAACGAAAAAAAAAGTCGCCGTTAACCACCTCCCAACAGTGTGGCTGCGACGTGACTAACAGCCTTGACCCCCCCCCCCCCCCCCCCCGCATCCCTCCTCCCCTAAGCCTTTCGCATCACAGCTTTCGTTCCTTTGACTCCTTCCTCCCCTCCGTACTTAAGAGACGCTAGGTACTGCCCTCAGTCACCCCTGACGAAGGAGCAGAGTCGGCTTCGAAACGTGGGGTTTAAAATTTGTTTTTTTTGGGTTGGAGATCTGCAGTTCATTATAAGTCTTCAAACACAACCAGACAGGCAAATCTGTCGAAATGTTTATTTTGTTTTTTAATTTTGGTTAGAGTGTACTGCACGTAATGATTATTGCGCCAAAGAGATGACATTTTAATTTATCTCAATATATTGTAGCGTTACAGATTACCGAAGCAAAATAGGTGTACAGAATGTTGGGGGTGACGAAAACCACACATACTTTTTGTCTCTTCGGTGGCGGCTCTGTTCCACTCTCGGGCTTGGGAGTGCCGTCCGGGACGGCGCCTACTTCCAATTCTTGAACGAGCCTCGTCTTTTGGCGCTCCATCACGCGCACCGTCCCTGCATTTCATGCCACGCACCAAATTGTCATTATGACAGTGTCCTGGCGTTCATAAATGTGACCTAAAAGTAAATGATGACACCGAAATCCAGAGAGGTTGCCAGTGCTGGTGGCTGGCCGGCTTCTCATTCCACCATCACAGTTGGGCCGCGCAGTTCTCTCTTTCCTTTCCTTTGCGCTTTCCTTTGTTAAAGGCTTCATCCCAACATCGGCGTCTGCGGCACGGACCGCATAAACAACCCATGTTTTCTCTTCGTGCCATTTCACTATGTACGTACTCTTCGCGCTGAACTTCTTATTTGGGATTATTTCGGTGATTACGTGTTCTATCCCTGTGCCCTCGATCTCTTTGTGTGCTATGGTGGCTATTTTGTTGTTTACGAGGGTTGCGGCTCTTTTCCCGCCTTCCTGACATGTGTATCCCTTTAGCATGGGTGTGCTGTTGGTTTCTTGTAGCAGAATTACGTCTGGCTGCTTCCCCTGGGAGTTTATGTACTGCTGCAGGAGGTTCTGCTTCCTCTTGTACCCCCTGCAGTTCCACTGCCAAATGCTTAGTTGCTGATGTCCTGCCATGATGAGTTACCGTTGTTGTTTGCCCCTTGGTTTTCTGATCCGCCGAAGCGTCTCTCGCAGAATAGTCTGTCTCTGGCCTCGTTAATGGCTCTGCTGTTTTGATTCTTGACGTAGCTGCGGAAGCTTTGGTCCTGCATAGCTTGTTTCTGCTGGAGTTCGTGCATTTGCTTCTGTACGGTCAGCATAAAACTTTTTATTTCGTTCCACCTTTGTTCTTCCGATTGTTTCTGTGCCTCCTCGAGTGGTGGCGAAGGGGGGGTCGGCCTGCTGTTGCCTGCCTCACTTCTGCCCTGTCGTTGCCATTGCAGTTCTCTGATGAGTTCGTCTAGCTTCTGCTTAATCTGTCTAGTCTCCTCTCGGCTCTTTTCTAGCTCCTGCCTCAGAGCCCTGTTTTCCTCTTCTAGCTTTTTCTCTTTGTGTGACGGTGTGTTTGTGTTTGAGTGTGTGTTTGAGTGCGGAAAAAGCGACTTGGGGGGGGGGGGGGGGGGGGCCGCTCCCCAGCTCACCTTGACTCCGCCGCTCTTCTTCTGCTGTTGTTGTTGCTGCTTCGGTCCGGGTCCCCCGGGCTTCACCAGCGGCGGGTAGGACTCGTCCCGCCGTCCGTCCCGGCTCTTGCTTCTCCCCCGGCTCCGGCTCCTCGACTTGCTTCCTCCGCTCCGTGGCTGGAAGGAGGAGTCCTCTTCCTCCCCAAACCACCTTGGCACGCGGCCTCTGCTGCGGCTCCTGCTTCGTCCCCGTCTCAGCAGCTGCTGTTGCTGCAGTCGGTTCCTGAAGGCAGGTCGCCCCCGCAGTTCCTCCGCTGACTTCAGTCTTTGTTTGCATTCCTTGGTGCCTGTTTTGTGGCCCTCGCCGCAGACCAGGCACTTCGGGGTGCATTGGTGTTCTTCGGTTGGGTCCTGCTCCCCACACTGCTTGCAGGCCTTGCTGTCCGGGGTCGGGCAGACGTCGGATCTGTGGCCCTGCTTGCAGCACACGTAGCAGACCTGGCGGGTGGGGAGGTATGGGTAGCACCACATCTCCCCTCCGTAGTACAGGACTTGCCTGGGCTTCGTGTGGCCGTCAAAGGTGATTACTGCCATGCTCGACTTGCCCAGCATACGAGCGCTGTGGAACTTGACTCCCTGGGTGCGCACCCTCAGGTTGGCTTTCAGTTCTTCGGGCGTCGTTCCGGGCGCGATGCCGTGGACCACCCCTCGTATCGTGTCTTCCGGTACCGCCACGTGTGTGTTCACCGCGTAGGACGTCTCTCCGAACGTGAGGTGGGAGATGCGCCTCACGTGTTCGGCCGCCTCTTCGTTGTCGGTGCTCACGATGATTATGTTGGAGCCGTTTCGTAGTCTGATGATCAGGTCCTCGCCCTTGCACCTCGAGCTGGTCGCCGCGACCACCGCCCGAGCCACTTGGTGGGTCTGCAGGTTTCTCACGATGAGGCCTCTGGGTCTCAGAACGATTTTCAGGTCGTACTTGGGTAGGGGAGGAAGTCGTTTCCTAGCCGCTTCCCTGCACTTCTCCTCGGCAGTGGCTTCCGTGTCGGGCCCGCTGACCACGGGTCTCTGCGGTCCCGCTCGGCTTGCCGCTGCGCAGGCCGACTCGCTGCCGCCGCCGTTTCCTTGTTGTTTCTCTCGCAGGCGTCTCGCTTGCCTTCTCGACATTGCAATCTCCCAGTTTTGGTTGTCTTCCTCTTGTGTGCTTGGGTCGGATGAGGGGCTGCTTCTTCTCGGGACTTCGTTGCCGACCGAGCCGGTTAGGCCTAGGCCCTCGGCCTCGGTCGCCACGTGACAGTCCATTTCCTGTGCGTCTGCCAGGTCCCTGGGTAGTCCCTCCATCTTCTTTCTCGGTTCAGGGTGTTCGCGTGTCCGGGGGGAGGTCTCTTCGGACCTCAGGTGCCCTCTCTGCCGCGGCCGGGCCGTCCGCAGTCCCCGGTACTCGTTAAGCCTAGGTTAGGCTTAGGTCTCGGCGGCCACGTGGGAGCACCAAAAGTCCGATAAAATCCAAAAAAGTGGACCCACCGGCTTGATTTTGGTGTCCTTGTGCTCCGATTCGGTTCTTCCTTTCCGCTCGAAAATTTCGGTGATCCGGTCGGAATTGTGGGTCAGAGACTTCGAAAATTGCGGAGCGCATGTGCCGCACGTCAGCTCTCCTCGACAGCTCGCAGCGCCCCCCCCCCCCCCCACCGTCACCGAACAAAATCCTCTCGCATGCGTTTAAGAGGCGTCGATGGGACGCGCCCTGTTCTTCAACGGGCCCGCGTGCACAGCCAGTCCAGTACAATCTAAGACGCGCACCGCCTGTGTGCATGCCGAGAAGAGCCTGTAGGTCGAAAGAACGGTGTAAGAATGACATGGTCGAAAGCTGGCAGCGATAACAAGAAAATCAACAGAGCTGAAGAAGCGCAGAAGGATATACTTCAAAGGGGAAGGAAAAGGAGGGAAGGGGTAATAGGGTGGCTGTAACCACGCAGAAGGAGAGGTATGCGTCGGTCTGGCAGTGATGGGACGAAAGTATCGAAAAAAAATGGAGATAAAGGAAAAGGAAGGAAGGAAGATGTGTTGCTAGTTTCTATGACACATAATTAAAAATGAAAAAGAAAAAAAAGACGGAATAAACGTTAATGGTAAGTGTGCATGGCGAGGGGGAACGAGATACTCTGCGATACTCTGCCATCGGCGGAGTGATACGTAAATCAGTGTCCACGCGTATTTTTATCTCCGCGGGCCTAATTTATCGGCGGAGTGATACGTAAATCAGTGTCCACGCGTATTTTTATCTCCGCGGGGTTAATTTGCGGCTAGATTGCCTACGACAGAAACTATTTATTCACAAAAACCTAAAAATGCAATAAAATCGTAAGCGAAGCCGCCGCAAGATTGGCTGAGAGGTCCTCCACGCGTTGGTTGACTCCTCCTACCTTTATCGTTGAGTTCAAGAAAGGCGGGAGCCGGGACGTTTAAACCGATTTAAATTAGGGAACTCGGCCACAAAGGACAATAATTGAAACATTCTAAGAATGCTCGGTACGTGTAGATCGATTTCCCGCGGTAAAAAGACGAGTTGAGATTCCTTTTTAGTCCATCTTTAAGTGATCTTTGTTATAATTTGCAATGAAAAGGTTTAACAGTATTTCTGTTTCTTTTGTTACCCTTGTTGGGGCATTTATAGCATTCCTACACCAGTGAACATTGAACAGTGTGCCTATTTTCGCGTCGCAATGCTAGCTGTTTGACAAGAGCTTAATATTAGGCCACCACCAAGAACACTATTGAACTTGTAATGATTCACAAATTCACTGAGAGAATCCAGAAAAGAAAAGAAAGCACTCGTATTGCCAGAGGGAGGGTGCGATAGCACGCACAAACACATATGAGCGGAATTTTGAGCGTGTCTCATAATGGGCGTTTGCAACACAAAATATATCAAGAAGTTCACATTGTAATTTATTTTTGACCAAAAGCGATACGCCACAACCTCGTTTAATCTGGTGATTCAAGCAACAGCTCTTGAAAGCTAGTATATATCAACTGGCTCGGCCACCCGCTCTGCAACCATGTTTCCGAAAACATAAGCGCACGAATCGGCAGCCTAACTTCAGCTAGAAAGCATTCGAAATCATATTGTTTCCTTCTTCCTGAACGCAGGGTAAAGTGACCATTGTCTAAGATTGCTGGAAATTCTCGCAAAGAAATACCAGATCCGATGTACAGAACGGTGTTTGCAGAAAAAGAGGCATTTGAGACTACGCGTATTTAGAATAGGGTGACGCTACCGGTTAGAGTCAGAAATGAGCGCGAAATTCTTGAACGTGCTTCATTCGTTTACGTGGCGATAATTGTAGTAGCACTGGGAATAGCTTGGAGCCAGTGCGCAGGCGCAGGACAATAACGCCCCGCCGGTAATTGTGCTGCGCCTGGGCACTGGCTCCAAGCTATCACCCTATGAACCTAAGCGATAGAGCCACCCTATTCTGAAAGTTAAATAAAAAACAGATAATAAGACAAATGTCGAAATGGCTTCTACATCATGAGTGCCGAATTAGTCAGCAAGCAACTACACTAAGCACCTCGCAAACGTATGCAAAAAAAGGCAATTGAAAATTGCTATAGTTAGCCGAGTCTACGCAACCAAAGAGGTCTTAAGAGATTAAAGGTATCTGACGTGCTTCATACACCATAACCATCCTATAATAACCGTGGTATGCACTACTCGATCATTGGAGTCCTACGTTCTACTGATGCCAAAGAATGAGTTGCCGGGATAATATAAAACGCAACTGGATTAAGCCCTTCAGATCGGCGGGAACAACGTATTGCTATAAGCCTTTAATGGGCATGAAAACAGAAAAGGTCACTTGCGGCAATGGAAAGCACAGCGCATAGTGCAATGCAAGCATCATCATACCTGCCACGGTGGCGTTGAAAGCGGTGCTAAAGCCCCTCACTGGCGACCTCATCAATGATCGGCTCACACGCGTAGCTTTTGTAGTGTGGAATAAAATCTACTTGAAATGTTCTTGCTTTCACGGAAAGTTTAAACCAATGGCTGGCGTCACCACGCATTTTATTCAATGAAATAGATGGATGTCTTTTGATGGACGTCTCGTGAATTTATTAATAAATTAATGTTGCTCATTCTTCAGTATATTTTATGGTCTGTCTGGATTTTTCTTTTTTTTTCGTTTGATTGTTTTCTGTATGTACCGGACTTAATTTATATTTGACTAAGGAGCTTTCCACTTAATATTCTTGGGTCTTAATCTCGAAGTCGTAATTTCTAAGGACAATTCATGTGTATTGAGTGTATACTAGCCGTCCTTGAAGATCCTTAATTCTGCACTTTAAGGTGCATAATCGAAAAATTGTCAAGCACGGGATTGCAAAAGCTTGCGTAACTAAAAGCCGCCTTGCAGAGCTTATGTGTGCATGGCTCTATAACCAAAACTCGCCTGCACGAACAGGCGAGGAGGCTAAGCGCGGGAGGATACCTATTTTGTTCAGCGTAGCGTAGTTCATAAGCTTGCTTGCCAGATGCAGGACCCAAAATAACAAGTGAATTAATGTTGGTCAAAGAGTCAGGAAGGAAACAGCATTCATCCAGGACGTGCCCTAAAAAAGCTGCGAGCAAAGCTGGCGTGAGGTTTTCGTTCTGGTCCTGGAGCTGAGGTGGAGCTGAGCAAACGAGTGAACGAGGAAGAAAAAAAGTTGTAGATTTTAACGTACTGTTATAAACCGAGTATACGTTCGAAAGCATGTGTTCGGGCCCTCGTGCAGTGACCAGCAAAGCTCATGAATCTTTTCGCGCACCCCCGTGAAGTCAACACCAATTCACGGCAATATTTATTTATATTCATTTCATTCCTGCACGGGCCAGGTCGATCACCGTCAATGTCAAGCTTCACCCAAATTTGTTGAGCCGGTTACATAGCTCGTGAAGTAGTGCTTCAGCACTAAAATATTATTGGAAACAGCATCAGAAGTTTGGTGTATCGTTGCTGTATTAAATGAAATTTCGACGCGGCAACTTTTTTATCGGCGAGACTGAATGCTGCATCAGCGATCCAATCAGTGAGGTCGAAAAAGGCATAGAAAATAAGTCACGCCGAAACCATCTAGCAGCCATACACTGTGCTGAGTGCGAAAGCTGTGAAGCAGTTTTGAATCCGACCGCAATTTTTTAATCGAACCGCAATCATTGCCAACTATAAAAACGCGATATAAAGGCTTATTTCCGAATCCCATATCAACCTAATAAATGGCATGTGCATCAGCAGGACGTCGAAAGCACTCTTCCGAAAAAGTATATGCATTTCTTATTCAGTTATGCTGAATAATTCCTCCTAATAGTGTGGCTGTGTGGTTTGGTCTCTTGTGTTATTTGCGGAATTTGTATTGATTGAACTTCTGTTGGCGAACTGCATCAACATATTTGAGTAGATTGTGCCGACTGAATCCCTCTAGTGAAGCTTCATCACCAATGTTTGAGGAATTCGTATGGAATGAATTTCACTAGCGGAACTACAACAACTTTATGATGACTTAGTGTAGACTAGATTTCTGCAGTGAAGTCACGCCAACAACGTTTGAGCAATTTGTATTGACTGAACTTCTGGAGTGAAATAACATCAATAATTTAAATGAAATTATGCGGACTGAATGTCTGCAGTTAAGCCGCATCAAGGATATAGGAGCAATTCGTATTGATTAAATTTCTGAAGTGAAACGATGTCAATAACATCGATGAGTTTATGCGGACTAAATTTCTGTAGTGAAGCCACATCAAGAATATTTGAGCAATTTGTATTGAATGAATTTCTATAATGAAAGTACATCAAGAACATTTATGGGTTCATGTAGACTGAGTGCCTATAATGAAATCACATAAAAAATATCTGAGGAATTTATATTGCATGAATTTTTGTGTTGAGAAATACATCAACATCTTTGACGAGTTTGTACGGACTAAATTTTTTATGTAAATTCGCATCAAACGCTTCGTGTGGTTTAAATGGTGGTCTCTCTACAGAACCAGAGTTTCTGTCGACTTCCTGATGTGTCCATAAGCGCCCCATGAGAACTCAACAAATATTCCATGTCCATTTTTATAAGGGTTCCCTTATGGCGTGGTTGGGATGTCTACCGAGAAATGTGAGAGAGTAACTGCGTCATTTCCTTTCATCAAAAACTAAATTTCATTTTGCACCTGCACAAAACATGACGCACACAGTTCCGGTCACCGCTGCCTGCCCGTCTGAAGCCCGAAGAAGTCGGGAAGGGTTGCACCCACGCTGCCACCCGCAGGGGCCAAACCGTCATGTTATCACCGGGCTCCGTGTTAGTACCACCTGACATCTTCAAAGGTTTCGTCTGCCGGTCTCCCAAATTCAAATCCACATCCCCTGCGCGAAGTCAGTGCACGTTAAAAACCCCAGGTCACTGAAATTACCGACGGCTTCCACTACAGCGTCTCTCATAGCCTGGGTCGCTTCGGAACGCAGAACTCCATAAGCCCAAGCAGAACACGGTCACACCTATCGTACCTGACCACAAGCTATTTGCATTTACTTTCCTCTCTACAACATACATGGCGCTTTGTTCCACAGCTAACGCTAAAGGAGTAAACCGCTGGATTAGGAAAGAGGAAGCCACGAAGTTGGTGGAACACAGTTGGTGGAACGGGAACATAGAGAAGCAAAGAGGGCGCAGTTATCTGAAGAGGAAATAGGCCGAAAATGGCAATCTTATCGACAAAAGAAACAGCAAGTGCAGCTCCTCGTCCAGGCTAAAATAAAGCAGTCCTCTGATCGCTGGCTGGCTGAAGTTCGCGATGCAACTAAAGGGGGGCCAAGAAAATTCTGGAACCATATAAGCTGGCTGGGCAAAGCGAATCACAGAAAGCAGGACCAGATTCACGATGCCGAAGGAAAATGTTTAGAGGGAGATGACGCTGTGAACTTCATTTCATATAGCTGAGTCATTTAAGAAAGACGATAGAGTAATCACCCCAAATGAGGGAGCAACACAGGAACGCACAATAGAAAACAGCGTGGAACTGACGAATCTTAACTGGAAAAATGTGGAAGCAAATATTCCAAGATGTACGTCAGCAGGGATCGACGAAATTCCAATCACGCTAGTTAATGAACTTAGCCCAAGAGGCAAGGAAGCGCTGATAAAAGTATTGGAGGCAGTCATAACGAATCAGCGAATTCCAGACAGCTGGAAACAGAGTAAAATGAATTTGATTTATAAAGGAAAAGGCAATAATACGAACATAAAATCCTTCCGACCGATTACGACACCATAAGCTACATACAGGCTGGCGATGCAGGCGGTGAAAATAAAAATGCAGTCATGGGTAGAAAGTAATAGAATACTCGGAGAACTTCAGAACGGGTTCCGAAGTGGTAGGCGCTTAGATGATTGCCTGTTCGTGCTTACCCAGTGCATAGAAATAGCTAAGGCGGAAAACAGACCTCTGTATTTAGCCTTCTTGGACTTAAGCGGTGCATACGACAACGTGAACAGGGAACTTCTGTGGAACATATTAAAAGGTGCAGGTGTCAGTCATGAGGTAATTAATTTTCTACAGGAAATATATCGAGAAAATGAAGTTGAAATAACATGGGAAGGAAATACTAGTACAACTATCCAGATACACAAAGGATTAAGGCAAGGTTGTCCTCTATCACCGCTGCTGTTCAATGTTTTATATGATAAGTATGGAAAGAAGGCTACAAGGAAGCAATCTAGGTTATGATTTGTCATGCACATTAGGCGGAAAGGTTGTTGAGCAACGACTACCGGGTTTAATGTATGCGGATGATATTGTACTGTTAGTAGATAGCCAGGAAGATTTGTAAACTTTGATGAATTGCTGTGGAGACGAAGGAGACAGTCTAGGTTTCAGTTTTAGCGCAACTAAGTCAGGTGTGATGGTTTTCAACGGCAAAACTGATCAGGAGCTTACAATACAAGGCCATGAAATACCCCGAGTGGCCGAATACAAATATCTCGGGGTATGGGTAAACAAAGCGCATATGTACACGGAAAAGCACGAATAGTCTCTCATAGCAAAAGGGCGAGGAGATGCCGGGATAATTAAACAGGGCATTGTGGGGGTACAACAGGTATGAAGTCCTCAGAGGTATTTGGAAAGGAATAATGGTGCCGGGGCTTACTTTAGGGAATGCGGTTCTATGCTTAAGGGCTGCAGTTCAGTCGCGATTAGAAGTAAATCAGAGAAATGTCGGAAGATTAGCACTAGGTGCCCACGGAAAAACCACAAACGAGGCAGTACAGGGGGATATGGGCTGCGCAACGTTCGAAGCACGGGAAGCTCAGAGTAAAGTACTATACGAAGAACGCCTGAGGAAATTGGATGATAACAGGTGGGCAGCTAAGGTATTTAAATACCTGTAGAGAAAATGCTTTGACACACAGTGGCGGAAACGAACTAGAAAGCTGGCCAGTAAGTTTGTCAGAGACGAGGAAGGAGAAAGAAATAGCATTAAACGACAGGTTAAAGACGTCGAAGGTAAAAATTGGACAGACTCAATGGAAAAGAAGCATAGTGTAAAACTATATTGATGCTGGAAAAGGCAGATCAGGAAGGAAACGTTTTATGATAACTCAAGAGGCAGTGCCCTCCTCTTTGAAACTAGGTCAGGGTGTCTTAGAATGCGCAGCTACAGAAAAAAATTTAACGAAGATGACACATGTGCTGTGTGTGGTAAATCTGAAGAAACTATAGAACTCCTAATCCTAAAATGCGATGGTATCCATCCCGATGTCGATGCAGGCACAGTAACTCTTCCTGAGGCCTTCGGGTTTAGAGATAGCAATAGTCATGTATATAAATCTTCGGTGTAAATTAGCAAAAAGCGATTGGAGGATTGGTGGCACAAAAGCAGAGAGGTGACATAAGTTTTAAAGTGTAGGAAGACGTTTTTTATTAAAGCAAATGGCGAATTGTATTAACAACTTACAGCAGAGTAAACAAAAATAAATGAAAAAACTGAGCCTAGTGGCAACAACCACTGCCCCGTTTCAAAGGTGACGCTCCTACCTTCCATCCATCGATCCAACGCTTTGACAGCCGTGCGGTGCGGACGCATGTTAGGGTGCTCTTCGAATTACGCGAGGTGACCGGGACCGGACGGACTGACAACAGCGAGAGTGCTGTGACTACACCAAATAGATGAGTTCTTTCATTTAATATTGAACGGGGAAGACCCGACGGCGGAACACCTCCTGTGGTTGGACTATGCACGGTTCGTGTGACCATTTCCTGCCGCCATCATCATCATCATCATCAGCCTTACTACACCCTCTGCAGGGCAAAGGCCTCTCCCATGTCTCTCCAATTAACCCTATCCTTTGCCAGCTGCATCCACCCTTTGCCTGCAAACTTCTTAATCTCATCCGCCCACCTAACCTTCTGCCGCCCCCTGCTACGCTTACTTTCTCTTGGAACCCACTCCGTTCCCTTAAAGACCAGCGGTTATCTTGCCTTCGCATTACATGCCCTGCCCAAGCCCATTTCTTTCTCTTGATTTCGACTAGGATGTCATTAACCCGTGTTTGTTCCCTCACCCACTCTGCCCGCTTCCGATCTCTTAACGTTACACCTATCATTTTTCTTTCCATGGCTCGCTGCGTTGTCCTTAACTTAAGCTGAACTCTTTTCGTCAGCCTCCACGTTTCTGCCCCGTAGGTGAGTACCGGTAAGATTATGCTGTTGTACATTTTCCTCTTGAGGGAAATTGGTAAACTGCCACTCATGATCTGCGAGAATTTGCCATATGCGCTCCACCCGATTCTTATCCTTCTAGTTATCTCCCTCTCATGATCCGGATCAGCTGTCACTACCTGCCCTAAGTAGACGTATTCCGGCACAATTTCTAGGCTCTCGCTGCCAATTGTGAACTGTTGTTCCCTTGCTAGGCTGTTGAACATTACCTTGGTTTTCTGCATGTTAATTTTTAGACCCATCGATCTGCTCTGCCTGTCTAACTCGTTGATCATGATTTGCAATTCACCTCCTGAGTGACTCAGCAAGGCAATGTCATCAGCAAATCGCAATTATTTAGGTATTCTGCATTTATTCTTATTCCCAACTGTTCCCAACTTAGGCCTCGAAATACCTCCTGCAAACATGCGGTGAACAGCATTGGCGAGATCGAGTCTCCTTGCCTGACGCCCTTCCTTATTGGAATTTTATTGCTGACTTTATGGAGGACTATAGTAGCTGTGCAGTTGCTATATATATCTTCCAGTATTTTGACATAAGGCTCTTCTACCCCCTGATTACGCAATGCCTGTATGACTGCTGAGGTTTCCACTGAGTCGAATGCTTTCTCGTAATCAATGAAAGCTATATATAGAGGTTGGTTATATTCTGCGCATTTCTCTATCACCTGATTGATAGTGTGAATATGATCTATTGTGGAATATCCTTTACGAAAGCCTGCCTGATCATTTGGTTGATTAAAGTCTAACGTTGCCCTGACTCTATTAGCGATTACCTTAGTAAATACTTTGTAGGCAACGGATAGTAAGCTGATCGGCCTGTAATTTTTCAAGTCCTTGGCGTCTCCCTTCTTATGAATTAAGATAATGTTTGCATTCTTCCAAGCTTCTGGTACAGTCGAGGTCATAAGGCATTGCGTATACAGGGTGGCTAGTTTTTCTAGTACGATGTCCCCTCCATCCTTCAACAGATCTGCTGTTACCTGATCCTCCCCAGCTGCTTTTCCCCTTTTCATTGCTTCTAAGGCTTTCTTTACTTCATCTTTCATTACTGGCGGGATGACGCATTGCTGTGCACTGCTGTCTTTCTCATTAGCGCTCTGATTACATTGGCTACTGTACAGGTCTGTGTAGAACTCTTCGGCTACGTTAACTATCTTATCCATATTGCTAATGACATTGCCCTGCTTGTCTCTTAATGCATACATCTGGTTTTTACCTATGAATAGTTTCCTCTTCACTGTTTTTAGGCTACCTCCGTTCTTTATAGCATGCTCGATTCCCTCCATATTAAACTTCCTTATGTCGGCTACCTTGCACTTATTTATTAACTTTGATAGCTCCGTTAGTTCTATTCTATCGGTAGTGTTAGATGTCTTCATGTTTTGGCGCTTCTTAATCAGATCTTTCGTCACCTGAGATAGCTTCCCGGTATCTTTTCGAACTGTCCTACCACCTACTTCTACTGCGCACTCCGTAATTATTGATGTCAGGTTATCGTGCATTGAATGAACATCAGGATCATCTTCCTCAGTTAAAGCCGAATATCTGTTTTGCAGCGCTATCCTAAACTCCTGTGCTTTCCCTCTTACGGCTAACTCCTTAATGGTCTTCTTCTTCGCTAGCTTCTTCCGTTCCCTCTTCAAGTCTAAGCTAATTCTAGACCTTACCATTCTATGGTCGCTGCAACGCACCCTTCCGAGGACGGCCACATCCTGAATGATGCCAGGTTTAGCGCATAGTATGAAATCGATTTCATTTTTAATCTCACCATTGGGGCTCTTCCAGGTCCACTTCCTGTTTTCTCGTTTGCGGAAGAAGGTATTCATGATCCGTAAATTATTTCTATCCGCGAATTCGACTAATAACTCTCCCCTGCTATTTCTAGAGCCTATCCCATAGTCACCTACAGCGTGGTCATCAGCCTCCTTCTTGCCCACCTTCGCATTGAAGTCGCCCATCAGTACAGTGTACCTCGATTTTACTTTATTCATTGCTGATTCTACGTCCTCATAGAAGCTTTCAACGGTCTGGTCATCATGGCTGGATGTGGGTGCGTAGGCCTGCACCACTTTCAGCTTGTACCTCCTATTCAGCCTAATTACTATAGCTGCTACCCTCTCGTTAATACTGTAGAACTCATCTACGTTGCCAGCTATATCCATATTAATGAGGAAACCCACACCTAGTTCTCGTCTATCCTCTAACCCGCGATAGCCCAGTATGTGTCCGTCCTTCAGTACTGTTTACGCCTCACCTGTCCTCCTAACTTCGCTAAGCCCTATCACATCCCATTTAATTCCCGCTAGTTCCTCAAACAGCAGTGCTAGGCTAGCCTCACTAGCTAAAGTTCTAGCGTTAAACGTTGCCAGGTTCAGATTCCAATGGCGGCCTGTCCGGAGCCAGAGATTCTTAGCACCCTCCGCTGCGTCACAGGTCTGACCGCCGCCGTGGTCAGTTGCTCTGCAGCCGCTGGGGACTGAGGGCCGAGGGTTAATTGGTTTGATCATAGAAGGTTGTGGCCAAGTACTACACCAGGGTGGCAAAATCCTGCTCTGGTGAGAGAGTCCTGCCGCCATACATCCGTTCAATTCTCTGTTCTGAACCAGAGCCCTCATGACGTCATTCTTGGCCTTGACTTCCTGTCTGAGCATTCAGCCCTCATCAACTGCGCCACCAGTGTTGTCCAGCTTGACTTTCCCCTTTCTGCTGAGTCACCGTCCCCAGTTGTACCTCACCTCTGTGCTGTCGACTTTGTCCGTCTAACGCCTAAAGCCACCACTTACATTTCTTTCTCATCTGTTCCTCCGCTCCCTGATGGTCCCTACGCAGTCACTCCGGACCTTGACGTCGCCCTCTCGTGAAGTATTGCGCTTGCGCACACTGTCTGTACAATGTCGGCCAACCGAGCGTACCTTCCGATTCTGAACTTTGGCTCGTCTATCCAACCGCTCCCGCAAGGCATCTCACTCGCCATGCTCTGACTGGCTGCCGAATGTGTCCTATCAGTCGTGGACGCCTGCTTACCTTCTACTCATCAAAGCCTGTTGCCTGCGGCCACATCAACCGAGAAACCAACGGACGACTACGCCGACATGATCTCTTCTGACCTACCGCCGATGCAAGCTCACGATCTTAGGTGCCTTTTGTCATCTTTTCGCGACATCTTCGACTTTGATGCCCGTGTTTTGGCTCGTACCTCTGTAGTGACGCATCGCATAAACACTGGTGATGCCGCTCCTATCCACAGACGTCCGTACCGCGTGTCGGGCGCTGAACGCACCGTCATCAATCAAGAGGTGGACAAGATGCTCGCAAAAGACATCATCGAGCCCTCGTCAACCCCTTGGGCTTCACCAGTTGTCCTGGTAAAAAAGAAGGACGGCAGCTGGCGCTTCTGCGTTGATTACCGGCACCTAAACCGCATCATAAAAAAGGACGTATATCCTCTCCCGAGGAACGATGATGCATTAGATTGCCTCCGCAGCGTAAATATTTCTCTTCAATTGATCCTCCGCCGGGGTACTGGCAAATTGCCATTGAAGAAGAGGAAATCTAGAAGAGAGCGGTGAGGGGCTAGTTCGTACGACATTATCGAAACATTGAATAACTGCGCAAAAACGACGGGTGTTTCTTCTCTCTTGTCCCGTCCTTTTTGCGCAGTTATTCAATGTTTCGATAATGATGATAAGGACCACAAAAAGACCGCCTTCGTGACGCCTGATGGCTTATACCAATTTGGAGTCATGCCATTCGGGCTATGTAACGCGCCGGCTACCTTTGACCGAATGATGGATTCCCTCCTTCGCGGCTTTAAGTGGTCTACCTGCCTCTGCTACCTTGACGATGTTGTGGTTTTCTCGCCTACTTTTGCCGCGCACCTCGAACGCCTCTCCAGTATTCTGACAGTGTTCCGTAACGCCGGACTCCAGCTGAACTCATCGAAATGCAAATTCGGTCGCCGCCAACTCAATATTCTCGGACACCTGGTTGATGCATCTGGTGTCCGCCCAGATCCAGTCAAAATTCAAGCCGTCAAGGACTTTCCTCTTCCTAGGTCGTCGAAAGATGTTCGCATCTTTGTCGGCTTAGGCTCGTATTTTAGCCGTTTTATCAAAGATTTCGCCGGAAATCGCTCGCCCCCTCAGCGACCTTCTTAAGAACGACACCCCCTTTAACTGGGGCCCTGCTCAAGAGCACTCATTTTCCTCGCTCGTTCAATTGCTAACCTCTCCGCCCATCTTAGCCCATTTTGACCCGTCGTCTCCCACAGAGGTTCGCACCGACGCCTCCGGATATGGGATCGGTGCCGTGCTAGCCCAAAGCCAACAGGGACAAGATCGCGTCATCGCTTATGCCAGCCTCCTACTTTTCGCCGCCGAGCAAAATTACTCCATTAATGAGCGCGAGTGCCTCGCCCTTGTCTGGGCTGTAGCTAAATTCCGCCCGTACCTGTTCAGCCGCTCATTCGCTGTTGTCACTGATCACCACGCTATCTGTTGGCTGACTTCACTAAAAGATCCCACCGGTCGCCTTGGTCGCTGGGCTTTGCGCCTCCAAGAATATTGATACTCTAGTGTACAAGTCCGGTCGTCGCCACCAGGACGCTGACTGTTTATCCCGGTACCCTGTGGAGCCACGCGACCAAGAAGACGCTGAGATCCTGCCCTGCCTCTTAGCTATCACTGCTCTCACCGATATCGTCAACGAACAGCGCCACGACTCCTCTTTACGCCCTATCTTTGATGGCCTCCGCTCTGCAAACCGATCTCCGTCTCTGCAACTTTATGTGCTCCAGAATGGCATTTTATATTGCCGCAATCTACGCTCCGATGGTCCTCCATTGCTGCTCGTCATACCCCAACATCTACGCTCTTCTGTCCTTGAATAATTGCACGATCTGCCGACAGCCGGCCACCTTGGCGTGTCCCGCACCTACGCTCGAGTGCGGCACCGCTTCTTTTGGCCTGGCCTGTATCGTTCCGTCAAGCGTTACGTTGCCGCTTGCGACCTGTGTCAACGTCAGAAAAGGCCCTACACTTTGCCTGCCGGTCTCCTAGAACCCATCGACGTACCTCCGGAACCTTTTCACCGTGTTGGCCTCGGCCTTCTAGGCCCTTTTCCCACGTCCCTCTCCGGCAACAAGTGGATCGCTGTCGCAACTGATTATACGACTCGGTACGCCATCACGCGTGCTTTGCCTGCCAACTGCGCTACCGATGTCGCCGATTTTCTTCTCTAAAAAGTCATTCTTCACCATGGCCCCCTCGTCAACTGCTCACCGACCGTGGTCGTTATATTCTGTCCCGAGTGATTAATGACATTCTTCATTCGTGTGCCACGCAGCACCAGCTCGCGACAGCTTACCATCCACAAACCAACGGGCTTACGGAACGGTTCAACCGCCCGCTCACCGGCATGTTAGCAATGTACGTCTCGCCAGACCACCGAGATTGGGACACTGCCTTGCCTTATGTGACTTTTGCGTATAACTCTTCACGGCATGACACAGCCGGCTATTTCCCTTTCTACCTTTGGTTTGGTCGGCACCCCATCTTGCCTTTGGACACACCGATGTCGTCTTCTTCAGTCGCCACCACTGCATACGCTCAGGACGCCATCGCCCAGGCCTCGCTGGCGCGCCAAATAGCCCGTAGTCGGCTCCGTGCCTCACAAGCTTCCCAGAAGTCCGCCTACGACCGCCATCACCGGGTGGTAGAATATGAACCCGGATCACTCGTCCTTCTCTGGACGCCGTCACGCAGCGTCGGTCTCTCCGAGAAGCTCCTTTCTCATTACCGAGGCCCTTACCGTGTGGTGCGCCGTGTCACCGACGTGAACTATGAAATTGCACCTTTTGCGTGCTCGCCATCGTCCTCCGGCCCCTCCACCGACGTCGTCCATGTCTCCCGCCTAAAACATTATCACGACGTTCATACGTTGTCACTCTAACGCTGAGACGGCGTCTCATCAGCCGGGGGTCCTGAAGCGGGAAGACGACGACCAGACTGAGCGAGTGAACGGGTGGACGAAGACGACAACGAAGTTCTGACTGTGTTCTGAGTGCCGCTCGTAGCTGCTCCTTCGCTGGTGTACATAGCTGTAAATATATTCTTTCCCGCAACAATATTTTGAGAGTTTATATCTACGCTAGTTTCAGTTAGCCAAGTGAGGTGAAGTGCTCGCGAAAGAGCAGGTCAGTGACCTAACGGCCAGGTATTTTCTGGCCGGCAGCTATAGATTTACTGGGCTCATTTGTTAGTTAAGTAGTTTAGACAGGTAGTATTCCTTTTCTAGGTGATCGCTTTTGCGGTTAGCAGAATTTTATTTGAGCATGTGCATGCAAGCGCTTTTTTTAGCCTCTCGATACTCTAGCATTTTGTGGTAGCAATAATATCTGTAGAGGAGGCCGAAGGCGCGGATTTTATGTGCGTGTGTTGCGCATTAGGTGTGCGCCTGGACAGCGCTGACCAAGCTAACACCGACCTAGCGATACGTATGGATGCTCTAGAAAGAAAACTACAGGCAGAGGGGTATGAGAAGCGCCAACTTCAAGAACAACCTAGTCAACTGTTGGACGCAAAAATGTCTGACACCGCCATGTGAGGCCGCAATGGCGGACATTCCAGCGCCGGCCACGTGGATGGGCGTGCACTGGCATGGACAGCAATAGAAAAGTAAATAAAGCAGGTTCCGACAGGAACAGCTACGCACACGTAGCCTCTATGAAGTCTGGAGGCGATGGAGAGATGGGGAACAAGCTAACAAGAAACGAGGTCATAGTCACTGATAAGAGGCAGCAAAATCCAGAAGTTAGGAGGGAGGGAGAGAGAGAATGCCCTAGTGCTTATCGCTGGGGACTCAAGCATGAGTAGGTGCAAAAGAACTATAATGGAGCGTGTAAAGGATGATAAGCGGCTAGCAGTCGGGGCATTCCCAGGCAGGACAATGGACGCAGCACTGAGACCCAACGAGCGAACTTTATCAGAATTTTAAATGATAAAAAAATAAAAATTCCTTTTTGGGGAAAGGAAATGGCGCATTATCTGTCTCACATATCGGTGGACATCTGAACCGCGCCGTAAGGGAAGGGACAAAGGAGGGAGTGAAACGAGAAAGTAAGAAAGGGTGCAGTAGCGCAGGGCTCCGGAATAATTTCGACCACCTGGGAATCTTTAACGTGCACTGACATCGCACAGAACACGGGCGCCTTTGCGTTTCGCCTCCGCCGAAACGCTGCAGCCGTGGTCAGGTTCGAACCCAGGTACTCCGGGTCAGTAGCCGAGCTCCCTAACAACTGAGCCACCGCGGCGGGGCATTTTAATAATAAAAATAATAATTGGTTCTGAGGGAAAGGAAATGGCGAAGTATCTGTCTAATACATCGTTGGACATCTGAACCGCGCCGTAAGGGAAGGGATAAAGAAGGGAGTGAAAGGAGAAAGTAAGAAAGAGGTGACGTAGTGGAGGGCTCCGGAATAATTTCGACCACCTGGGGATCTTTAACGTGCACTGACATCGCACAGCACACGGGCGACTTAGCATTTCGCCACCATCGAAACGGTGCAGCCGCGGTCAGGATCGAACCCAGGTACTCCGGCTGAGCCACCGCGGCGGGGCATTTTGCAGAGCGTAATTTGATGGTAGTAGCGGCGGAGCGAAATGATGTCCTGAATGGTGAAGCCGCACAAAGGTTAGCGGAGGGAGTGGTCGATATAAGAGCGATAGCACAGCAAGTGCAGGTCATGGTCTGCACAGTGCCCTGGATGCAAGGACGGAAGAGAGATGTTGCCAAGGACGTTGTGGCTGTTAATCGAGAGATAAAGATGTTAAGCCAGGAGAAGGTATTTGAAGTGGCAGACATAAACGGGGAAGTGCATAGAGCAGGCTTTGGCAGAGGCTTTACACGAAATGGCATCCATTTTAGTGGAAGGCTAGGAGTAGAGATCGGCTGGCGCCTGGCAGGTCAAGCAGTAGCTTTTTAAGGGGGTCCACTGCGGCTCAAAGCTTAGGAATAGGTAAAAGCAAACTAGAAAGTGTAACAATGGCGGCTGACGCCAATAAAATGGTCGCTAGGAGGACCAGGAAGAAAACTACAAAAAAACTACTAAATTTAACACCAGGATCAGGTACATAAACATGCAAAGCGGTAGAAAGAGAGCGAAATGGTTAGAAAAAGAACCGCAGTTAAAGGACAAAGAAGTAGGTGTATACGCGCTATGCGAGTTATTCTACTTGCACCACTTTGTTTCCTTGATTTCCATTCCGATTTCCTCAAGCTCTTTCAAAATTCGTGATTTTCTTTTTCACACAGAGTCCTCTCAATTTATGAGCCGCTTCAGATAAACCTGGATGAGATTTTCCCTGATTGAATCTGGACCAAACCCTGGCCAATCCCCCATCGTGGGTATGTCCATCGTATTTGAGGCAACAACAACAACATAAGCGAGACACATCTCAGGGATCTAGAAGACCCACCGTTTATTGATGGCTACATGTGGGAAGGGAGCAACAACGGAGAGGAAGGGATGAGGGGTAGGTATGCGATACATCAAGGAACAAATTGGAAAAGAATAAAGCCAACTTGCATAGAACATGTCCTGGTATCAGATAACATTTCCGGTAAAAGGACATGGCTAGGAGTAGTTTATTTAATGACAGGGGAGAAGTGCAGTCAAGAAAACAAGGATCTCAATGACGATGTAAAGCAGTTTGGAGAAGGTGCCGATATTATTCTGCTGGTTGACATGAATGGCCACATCGAGGATCTAGATGGATACACAGATTTTAAAGGGACACTGAGGAGAAATTGAAGATGGCTTGTATCGATAGAATACCAGCTCCTGATCACAAAAACGTCGCTCTTACTGAAAACAAAGCTCTTGTAAGGTCGAAAATAGCAAGAACTAAAATACAAGTATCGCCGCCACAGGCCAATCTCGCAAGTACAAGCGTGGTGACGGCATAGTACAAGAGGCGCCACCTTGGAGTAATTTTCCTTCCAACAATACCGCATATCTCTGAGGCTGCCAAGGGAAGGTTGCGCGGTTCAATATGGAAGTAAGTTTTGTTTTAAAACCGATAGTGCACTTTTATCACGCTAGAAAGGCAGACAAAAGACAACGTGAATGTTGGAAGCAAAGAAAACCGATGCTTGACGGCGCCACAGGCGGCCAGGAGAGCTTCGATTTTTTATGGCGCTTCGCGTCTATGAGCTTTGCGTGCCCCGCGGTTTTGTTCTTGACGCGCCTCGATTTACAAGCGCCGAACAGCAGAGGAACTCCAAGTGCCGCTTCAAGTGCTAGTTAACCTTTGAAGGGGCCTGTTAAGGCTTGTCAGATGATCGCCACGGTCGATGAAAAACTATGATGGCACGATGTTCGGTGATCGTACAAGGCAGCACTTGTGTCTTCGCATGCTCGCCCGACGAAACGTTCGCGGCTCTGCCAGTCAACTTCAAACCACTTAACGGAAATCGTTTATTAGAAACGGGAGACAAAGTACAAGGCAGTTCAGAAAAAAAGCTAATGGCCTAGCTCTGTTACCCGTGATATACATAGCGAAATCACGGAGATTTCTGCATCGGAAGGGTGCATTCACTAGATGCGCCTTTATGGACGGCTGTAACTTGAGCCGTCGTGGCAGAGTGGTAGCGTCACCGCCTCGAACGCCAAAAAAATTCTGCACAGGACTTTTTTTTATTCAGTTAGTGAGTGGGCGGGGGGTTTCAGTGGCTCCCATAGATGCCGCCACCGAATACGTTTGTTAGCGGTTAAGCGCAGGCTGTTAAGGCGCATTTATGCTCCGGCGTAACGCGCGCGCGCGCGCTGCACGGCGACGTCACGTCGGCCAAAGCGAGACCCTCTATGCTCTAACTGCGCTTGACCGCCGACACGTTCAGCGGCTTCGGCGCACTCTGACCGCACTGGCGGGGAGACTTGGAGCATGTCTCTATTTCGCGCCGAGTGCGCCAGCCGGCCTGACTGATTCGGCTCCGCGGCGAGGTGCGCGTTGTGACGTAATTCAATGGCTTTGGCAGATGGGCGGAGCTGTTCTTTTCGAGCTCTCGGCTAATTTAACCCATTCACATTACATATCTGAAGGTACATGCAAGTGGGCGAGAGAGCCCGATCTAGTGGACCCGTTGGATCTAGCGGAAGCCGTTGAAGCGTCGTGCGCCGGCTTTAGTTTCAAGCAGCCAACTTTAAACGCGACCGCCCTTGAGCACCCATCCGTTTTTTGTGGCAAAAAAATAAATAAATAACTTGGCCCTTGCAGCCGTGGGAGACCGCGACGCCGCCTGCTGCACCGTGAAACCGCGCCGTTCAAGGAATCACAGTCCTCCGGCGCCAAAGCCCCGGCCAGCCTCCGGTGGGCGCAAGGCGCCGACCTTGTCCTGGCCCCTTGCGAATCCCCGCACTGGGGTTATGATATTTAGTTTGCAACGGCTGCTCACTGAGGAAGGGGGAAACGACCCGCCGGCGCCTAACCAAACCGTGCTCCCTCAAAAGCATCGCACGCTCTGTGGGGCTGAGGTCGCTGAAATGCCGGCCGGACTTTTTGCGAGAACTACGTCGTCGGGTTCGGGAACGGGATCCATCGTACCGCTGTCAAGACACCGGTGCAAACGTAAACGAAGCGACCCCCGATAGATGCCTTCAACGTGCGGCGGCGGCAGCTTTCATTTCGGCTGCTGCTAGATCGCACCGCAAGCCCTCAGAAATCACGGAGTGACCGTTTACGTCAAGTTTCACGTCACTACGTCCTGTGGCGTCATAAGATTTCTCCGTGACGTCATAAGAGTTCTCGAGTTTGAATCGGAGCGGCGGGAATAACTTTTTCAACTTCGAATCCAATTTTGTTTTTAAATAAATGCATTTTTCGCTCCCGGACAAGCGGCAACAAAGCCATGAAATGCCGAACCATTAGATTTTGCTAACAAAAAAAATTTGATAGTGTTCTCCTCAGTGTCCCTTTAACGGGAAGTTCGCGCTAGACTTCTGTGAGCGACACAACCTTGCTATTGTAAATAGAGAAACTAAGTGGGAGGGACCAGTCACGTGGGAATCCCGCAACAGGCAAACTACCATTGACAACTGCTTAATGTCGCAGGGGATGTATAGCAAGCTCGCAATAATGGAAATAGACGAAGAGGAGAAGTACAGCCTTGGAAGTGATCATAAGCGTATTAATCTACAGTTAGAAGCCCTGCCCAAAAGTGAAATGCAGGGAAGTCAAAAAGAGTACGCAAAATTAAAAGACGAGCAAATCGCGCTAATAGCGGCCGGCATAGATGAAGCAATACAGATGTATTCCATGGAAAAGTGTGATTGCAATCAGTTAGAACTAATATTTATTACAAGAATAAAAGATGTCAAAGGAGTAAACTGCTGGAGAGTAAAGAGGAAGCCACAATGTTGGTGGAATAAGGATATTAGGGACGCCATCGAACAACGACGCTTGGCATCACGGGAACACAGAGAAGCAAATAGGGCGCAGTTATTTGAAGAGGAACTAGGCCAAAAATTGGAATTTTATCCACAAAAGAAACAGCAAGTGCAGGTCCACGTCCAAGATAAAATAAAGCACTCCTCTGATCGCTGGCTGCATGAAGTCCGCGATGCAACTAAAGGGGGGCCAAGAAAATTCTGGAACCATATAAGCTGGCTGGGTAAAACGAATCAAAGAAAGCAGGAACAGATTGAAGATGCCGAAAGAAAATGGAGACGATGCTGTGAACTACATTGCACCAGTTATAGCAGGGTCGCTTAGGAACGACGATACGGTAAATTTCCTAAATGAGGGAGCAACACAGGACAGCACACTAGAACACGGTTTAGAACTGACCAGTCAAAACTGGAAAAAGTCGGACGAAAATATAACGAAATGCGCATCCGCAGGGATAGACGAAATTCTACACCTAACGTTTTTCCTCCTTTTTCCTCAAAACACAGGGATGCATTTTCGGCATTTTCGCCATTTTCGGCGCCGGGGCGGATGTGCACATCAGCAACGCCCTTTAGAAAGAATAGGGGCAGAGCAGCGATGCATGCCTCGTTAGGGCTTGTACATTAATTCATAGCATCAGCGACCACCTGCCGATAGTTATACCAGTAAATCAGTGCACTAATGCAGTAACTACAGCACGTTCCGTATTCTCTTACTGAGTTGTTCATCCTACAACGCTCGGAATATTTAAAGACCGTCTGACCACAGTCAGCTGGAATGATGCGTTCGCAGCAAATGACCCGAACGTAGCATATGAAACACTTTTGCTTGAATTTTCTGATATATACTTCGCGTGCTTTCCCGTGAAAAAGTGCAGAACATTTAAAAACAGTCTCCCTGGAGAACAAAAGAATCATTTAACCCTTTGAGGAAACGAGATCATTTTTATAGGACATTCATACGAACTTAATCTCCTAAAGCGCTCAAAATATTCAAGTCATACAGGAATTTCGTCACGGAACACCTTCGTGCTGAAAAAAGACAGTATTATATTCACCGCTTTAATTCGGCAGAAGGGCGCACAGGGAATGTTTGGAAAGCACTTAAGTTGCAACTGGAACCTCAACAGAAACACTAAGTAAAAGAACAAAGGACGGAGTAGAGTTACAAGGTGCTAAACTATCTTACGCCTTTAGTTCTTTATTTCTTTCACTTGGCGATATTAGCGAATCCACCACTCACTTATCTCTTAGTAGTAGTAGTAGTAAAGACTTTTATTCGACCATAATTTATAGGCCGAGCATGTCGACCGCCTGGGCGACCAGAAGCCGCTGTTCTTCTTCCCCTTCAGCGCCAAGCCAGTCGAGCCAGGTGGTGATGGATAGAAAGGGTGGGGGGAAGGAACCCGACTGCTGAGCAGCCGGGCAATAGAAGAGGCAATGGGCCAGGTCCGCATAGATGCAGGGGCAGTTGGGACAGGAAGGGTCCGATCGATAGCGATAGAGGAAGAGGCGGGACGGGGTGATAACTGCATTCATCTGAATGTGCCGATAAAGGCGAGACTCCGGCACCGTGAGTGATGGATGAGGAGGAGGGTAAAGGCGTTTGTCGAGGCGGAGCTAAATGTTGACCTCTTTTATGGTGCGGCGAAGGCTGAGCCTCCCACCGTCCTCCGAGGGCTTGGGCCAGGGGATCAACGGTGCCCGGAAAAGTGTGTCGCGGGCGAGCTGATGGGCCAGCTCATTGCCGTCAATCCCTGAATGCCCAGGGACCCAGCGGAGGAAAACGATGGAAGGCTGCAGTGCGGAGACCGCTCGTTCGACCTCCTGTTGGAGAGAAGGGGTCAGGGTGCGTTTCTGTATGTGGTGTATAGCGGCTTGTGAGTCTGAATAGACTGTGTACTCTTGGAGAGAGGGAAGGAGGGCAAATAACTGGAGGGCATGCTCAATGGCGAGGACCTCGAGGGACAATGCGTCTGGAGGGTGTAGATACGGCCCGCTGGTGTGGGTTTCAGGAGAAGGTAGGTGTGGATGGTACAGGGCGTAGCCGCAGGAACCTCGAGGAGCCACGAAGGAGGCATCCGTGGAAGCTACACCCTGGGTATCAAAGAGAGGGGAATGGTGCTGTGCGGCCGCATGACGACGTCCGGCGTGCAGGACGGGGGACATGTTGGTCGGGAGGGGAAGGATACGAAGATTGGGAGCAGGGGTAGGAATAGGAGAGGTAAACGGGGAGATTGGAATGGGCGAGATACCCGCTTGAGTCAATAACCACTGACCCTGACGGGTAAGGGAAAGCCGGGCAAGTTGCGAGTCACGATGGAGACTGAGAAGAGAACGAAGAGGATGGAAGAGGCCTGTGGCAAAGAGCTTAGTGGTAGAGGTAGTGATAGGGAGGTTGAGAGCTGCCTTGTAGAGGCCCACAAGGGCAGTCTCGAGAGCGTTAAGTTGAGTCTGATTGAAGGAAGCGTAGGGTGCAAAGTACAAGACTTTGTTGAGGGCCAGCGCGTGGGCAACGCGGCACGCGTGAGCCTCGTGGAGACCTGAGCGTCGAGTGACCACGCGCCGCAGGAGGTGAGTTACAGAGTGGCAGGTGGTGACAGCGCGGTGGAGGGCTTGCACATTCTTAGCCGCATGCAAAGGGAAGCCAAGAACTTTGCACTGTGTGACGACAGGAATGGGAGAGCCAGAAAGGTGGAGAGAGACGAAGTGGTTGTGTGAGCGCTGGTAGGAGGAATGGTTGAGAAGGAGAAGCTCGGATTTCTCAGGAGCAGGAGAGAGGCCAGCGGTGGTGAGAAAGGAGTCGATGAGATCTAGGCCACGTTGCAGGGTGTCCTGTACGTGACCGGGAGAGCCAGATGAACACCAGAGAGTGATGTCATCGGCGTAAAATATATGATGCAGGTCGGGAATTTCAGCTAGCTGGGAGGCGAGAGGGGCCATAGCGAGATTGAAAAGGGTAGGAGAGAGAACAGCACCTTGAGGAGTGCCACGGGTGAGGTGGTGTGGGTTAGTCAAGTGGGTATCTACTCGAAAGCGAGCCACACGTTTAGAGAGGAATGAGCGGGTATAGGAGTACATGCGGGAGCCACAATCCAAAGAGGCGAGTTGAGAAAGGATGTTATCGTGGCAAACACCGTCAAAGGCCTTGCGAACATCGACAGTCACAAGTGCGTAAATTTGAGTGGGTGTAGGGGACAGGAACGTTTGCTGGAGAATCAGAAACATGTCCTGTGCACAGACGCGGCGTCGGAAGCCAATGAGAGAATGGGGGAAGAACTCCCGTGCCTCAAGAAAATCAGAGAGGCGAGTCAGAGCCATTCGCTCAAGGGTCTTACCAACGCACGACGTCAGGGAGATTGGGCGGAGGTTAGAGAGAGAGGGAGGTTTGCCCGGCTTTGGAATCATAGAAATAAGGGAGGATGTCCAGGAGCTCGGCAAGCAGCCGCTCTCCCAGGCCTCATTGTAGGTTTGAAGGAGGAATTCTTTGGCGCAGTCAGGAAGGTTACGAAGTGTGGTGTATGTAATGGCATCCTCACCGGGAGCCGAGCGTGTAGAATTAGCAGCCAGTGCAGATTCGAGCTCCCGGAGAGTGAAGCATTGGTCCAGATCGGGGTTAGGTCCACCTGAGTACACCGGGTAGGAGGGTGCCAGAGGGGGCGGGAGGTAGAGAGAGGCGAGTTGATCAAAAACTTCGGAGGGAGTCCCCTGAGTGAGGGCTTTAGCTAGAGTGGGAGCAAGAGCAGGCTTATTGCCAAGGAGGGATTTAAAGAGAGACCATGCGGATCGCGAGTGCAATGCAGAATCAAGGCCATCACAAAGAGCACTCCAACGAGAATGCTCGAGGGAGGCGCAGTGGGCGAAGATCTCAGCCCGCAGAGCAGTGATCCGGGAGGAAAGTTGGGCATTGTGTGGTTGGGAGTGAAAGGAGCGTTGAAGACGTTTACGGCGACGCCATAAACGGATAAGGTGTGGATCTGGGTCCTGGATTGGGTAACGAGAGCGAACGCGACGGCTACTGGACGTGAGCGCTGCAGAGATGCGCGACGTCCAGTCGTCGTAGGATTGAAAGGAGTCGGAGGCGAGATTAGTGCGAAAAGCATGCCAGTCAGTGTGAATAACCGGATGACAGCGAGGGATGTGGGAAAGAGAGGTGGTGATATGGATGAGAAAGTGGTCACTTAGAAGAGTTTCGGCTGTCACCTGCCAGTGAAAGGAAAGTGAACCCCGAGAGAAAGTGAGGTCGGGTGTCGTGGGGCGTTGTGAGGCAATGCCCGCTCGAGTAGGAGAGCCAGGAGTATTAGGAAGGGTGAGGTGGCGTTCCTGGGCCAGAAAATGCAGGAGGCGGCCGGGTTTGAGGGTTTGTGGGTAGCCCCAGAGTGTGTGAGGGGCATTAAAGTCACCACCAAAGAGGAGATGGGAGGTAGAAGGAAGAGAGTGAAGGAATTTGCCCAGAGCAGAGAATAAAGAGGAAGTGACAGGGGGGTTGTAAAAAGACAAAAGGACGAGTGAGATGCGGGAAGAAGGGTGGTAATAAACCACACAAACTAAATATTTAAGGAGGGTGGAGGGCATGTCAATTTGCTCTACGAGCACGTCACTGCGTACATAAATAGACGCAAGTGGCGTGGCCGTAGTGGCATGGTAGGCGCGGTAGCCTGGGACATTGCGGGCCGTCCAGGTCTCCTGGAGAAGGAGAAAATGAGGCAGAGAGGGGCGGGTGAGTAGGTACTGGTGGAGGGGATCTTATTGTGGCAAAGATTTCGGCAGTTCCACTGCACAATTTCGAGGTCCTCGCCAAACGCCATTATGAGAGTGGAGAGGAACGCGATGGTACGCGTTCCTTCTTTTTTGCCGGGGGCAGTGACTCATGGACGGATTGGAGCATAGATGTGAAAGATTCCAATTGCTTTGATTGTGCTTGGAGGGTGGTAAGAATCTGGAGAACCGAAGTTTCCAGCTGAACGAAGCGAGTGTGATGTGCCTGTGTGGTGGTTTCGACAAGGTCAGCCAAAGGGGCGACCTGGACGCTGGAGGAGGGAGTGGGGAACGTGGCAAGGTGCTCATTTAGCTTGCTAAGCTGGGAGGTAAGAGAGGAGGTGGTTGTCTGGAGGGTTTGAGTCAAGGCATGTATCTGCTGTTGTAGATCGTGGGAAATGCGCTGCTGCTCTCGCTGCTGGCGTTCCAGCATTGCGAGCCGGAGGTCGAAGGAGCGGCTCGCGTCAGTCAAGGATGGAGAGGGTGGTGTAGTGGAAGAGAGGGACGCTGGCACCGAGGATCCTTTAACTATGGCGGCGAAGGAGCCTGGTGGTGACGTGATCGGAGCTGATGGATATTCATGATTAGAGGAGGAGGGCGAGGAGGAGGAGGAGGGGGTGGTGGGTTGAGTGGCCCGGCGCAAAGCTAGGCGTCGGAGGTATGCAGCTTTAGCACACTCGCGTTGTTTAGCAAGGAGGAAGGGGCAAGTGGGGTCGAGGGAGGGGTGGGTATTCACCTGGCAATGAACGCACCACGGCTGGGCACACACATGAGCGGAAGGGTCAGCGGGTAGAGGAGCAGCACAGCGACGGCACTTTGCCGGAACGCTGTGCTGGGGGCATTGGTGGGCGCGGTGGCCTAGAGTGAGACAACGGGTGCAGGTGGGAGGCTTAGGTTTATGAGGACGGCACCGGAAGGCAACGCGTTTGAAATATACAAAGTGGGGGATGACGGTACCAGCGAACGTTATGAGCACTGATTGAGTGGATCCCATGAATGGCCCAAATGAACAAACGATATTTATAGAACCAGTCTCGGAAAGTGAGTAGTAGCTACGATGACTGAGAAGCGAAGTCGTCCAGAGGGCATTTAATTCCATACGCCTTCGTACTCAGCGCAGAAAGCTGTAGCAGATCAGTTAGCATATCTGAGAGCTTTATTCGCAGCACCCAAGCAGAAATATTTTTCGCTTTCATCATTGAATCTCTCCCAAAGCATTCCGACAAACTGTTATTAAAATGATCCTCTTTAAGGTCAAAATGTAAAAAAAAATATGGGGGCACCTTAGCAATTCTTAGGATGTTTAAATGCAAGAGTAACTTGGTCACTGAGTCAGTGTACACCTCAGTCGCGCTGTGACTATGCGGTGGCGTTCACCTAGAACTAGAAGCAGTTATGCGTCTTTTATATGCTGAAAACCTTAGGCACCAGCTCGACAGGGATGCTGCCGAAACCGCTGCGCAAAAAAAATAGCTGCAGTTCAACTACTGCTGAACCTGGCCCGAGTGGGAAAGCTGCGGTGTATCGGGCAAGTAGACGCGGCTTGCCCAATGTAACGTTGAGTGCGTTCCGCACACTGGATAGACTACGCGGCCACCCTGCCACGTGGCGCTTAAATTAATGGTTGAACGCGAGAGGCTGGTCACACAACGAACGCTGCGGCCTATTGCTGCAATGGCGCGTGTCTGCCACAACATTGTCAGCGCTAATGCATGCAACCCACATCTCTCTGCCCTGACTTCTCCTGACGCTTCTATTTTTTATATGTTGTGTACTCTTTGTGTTTGTGCTATGTTATGTTGAACTGTACAGCGTCGGACCAAGTGGTTGCTATGAATTAAGTGAAAAGCAGTAGTGGCTGAGTGGTTAAGGCGCTTGGCGGCCCGCGTTTCCAAGGCGAAATGCTAAGGCGCCCGTGTGCTGTGCGATGTCAGAGCAGGCTGAAGATCCCCAGGTGGTCGAAATTATTCCGGAGTCCTCCACTACCGCACCTGTTTCTTCCCTCCTCTTAGTCCCTAATTTATCCCTTCCCTTACGGCGCGGTTCAGGTGTCCGCCGATATGCGAGACAGATATTGCGCAATTTCCTTTCCTCAAAAACCAATCAATTCACCAAATCAGTAGCCGGATCCGATATGCAGCACCAACCTCTCCTTTATTGTTCATGTAAATAAAAAATGTTGGTCACCCAGTGGACGCTGTGGCCTGTTGCTGCAGTGACGCGTCTGACTCAACGTTGTCAGCGCTGATGCACGCAACCCGCGTACCTCAAAGCGCGATTGAGGCGTCCACTGCCCTAGGGAGCCTGCTATGCGCCTTCCTTTCCTCAAAATATTGGAGCCTAGAACGTTGTCAACGCTAACGCCGATGAACTCAAAGAACGCCAACGGTCTATAGCTTCAGGGCCGCGTTTCTGCTACAACGTTTTGAATGCCAACGCATGCAGCACGTATCTCTCACTGCCGCCGCGTAGCTTAAAGTGCGACTGAGGTGTCCACTGTCCCAGGGAGCCATTTGCGCCTTTCCCTCGCTTTCGAAGAAAATGGAAGATTGGTTTTTAAAGTTGGTTGGAAACGAAAATTGTTTTTTTTGGGGGGGGGGGGAGGGGGGAAGGAAATGGTGCAGTATTTGTCTCACATCTCGGCGGCCTCCTTAACTACGCCGTAAAGGAAGCGGTAAAGGAGGGACAGAGAGAAGACATGAAGATAGAGGTGCCGTAGTGGAGGGCTCCGGAATAATTTCGACCACCTGGGGATCTCTAACATGCAATGACATCGCACAGCACACGGGCGCCTTTGCGTTTCGCTTCCATCGAAACGCGGCCGCCGCGGTTGGGCTGGTTTTGAGGAAATGAAATCGCTCAGTACTGTCTCACATATATCTCTGGACACCCGAACTGGTTTTGAGGAAATTATCGGTGGACACCCAAACCCCGCCGTAAGTAAGGGACAAACGTGATTTGGCTGAACGTCGGATGAAGGTCAAACTACGGCGTCTGCCAAACGCGCCGCAGGTAGCGCTGTGAAGCTTTCGCTTCAAAATCCGCCAACGCTGCCTCAGTGTTCGACTTTTAAGAGCGTTTGCTACGGGAGCTTCCAGCTCCCGGGGTGCTCAGAAAACGTGGAGCAGGAGGAGGTAATTAAAGTGGAGAGGAGTTGAGCGAGCTTACGGGTGGGGGCCTCATTCCAGGGCTCCATTGGCTTGAGCTGCCCTGCGGGCCTGATGTACGGGGGCCCCTTGGTCCTCCAGGCTGTCGCTGGTCAGCAGCGCCTCACACCACTCAAAAGACGTGTTTTCCGTCTGTAGAGTGTCTGGTTTGGCCTCACATCCCCGCGAAATGTGGAAAAGTGTAGGGCGGGCCTCGCACCAGGGGCAGGTGTCGGAGTATAATGTTGGGTGTATGAGATGTGGTGTATGGAGGTTTGGAAATGTGTTCCTCTGTATCTGCCACCAAGAGACGGCATCTGGGGTGTATAATTTCGTCTGAGGTGGAGGGAAGTGTCTCCTTTGAAGACGCTGAAACTCGAGGCGGTCGGTATACCTAGAAGGGAGAGGGGCAAATGCGGGCACGGTTTGTGGCCCCGCTCGGTTGATGATGCCTCGAGTTATATAGAGCATGTGCCGTCGCAACTCCCTCCAGCCGCTCGTGGCCTAGAGTCCAGGTGACTTGTTGGTGCTTGGTGAGGGCTGTAGTGCCCACGAGCCGACTGACGTGCTTGGGAACTCGGTCTCTCAGGAAGTTTCGACACGCGTGTGAGGCTTTGTGATCACATCAGGCCTTTGGCCTTGGGACTCGTAATGCCTTAAGGCAATGGCCACGGCGGTGGTCTCCGCGGCCGCTTGTGTTTCGGCTCTTACAGGAGCAGTGAATAGAGTGGAGAATTGGTGGTCCTCTTCCGCCACTGCGTACTTGTCATGGCCCGGGTATGCTGCGGCGTCACAACAAACCACGGTCGGGGCATTGGCTAGGCGTCGGCGTAGGTAGGATACTCGCGCTCGTCGTCTGCCTGCGTGAACGTCTTTAAGCATATGTTTCGGTATCGGGGCCACGCTGATGTATTTCCTGTGTTGTTTTTCTGGAGGGGATTGAGCAAATAGTGCGCGGATCTCCGCAACAGTGCCTACTCGGCGTAGGATAGCTCGTCCAGCTTGGGTGGTCTGAAGTTTTTGTGTTTGAGATGTACGGCTGGCTTCTGTTAGTTTCGCAAAGGTGTTAAAGTATACTAGTGCGGTGAGACGTTCCGGCGAGGTGTTTTTATGAAGGTTAAGGGCCGTCTTGTATACTCCCCTTATGATGGTGTCGACTTGCTGCTCATCTGCCTTTGTTAGCATGTGAAAGGGTAGTCCTGATGAGATTCGGTTAAGTACCAGTGCTTGCACCTGCCGGAGAGTGTCTTCTTCTCACATTCCTTGGCAATGCTTGGTAATGCGGCTGATGATGCGAGCTATCTGGTTTGCGGTGATCTTTGATAGTCTGGATGGTGTGGGTAACACGGAGGTTGCTCTGTATCCAAAGACCAAGAATGCGGATCAGGTTATCTTCCCTGGTGGCTTGACCCTCGATCGTGAGGTTTATGGGAACTGGAGAGACGCATTTCGGGCCATGCTCTCGTATGACATCCGATTTCCTCGGGGCGCAGTGGAAGCCACTTTCAGAGGCGAACTCCTCGACGATCTGCGCTGCTGATTATAGGGTGGTATCTTTTTTACCCAGGGAACACTATGTGGACATAGTTACATCATCCGCGTATATGGTACTGGGTCACTCTGCGTCATCCGGCAGGGAAGGCGAGCTTCCGTGCCAGCTACACGGAGGTGCTGTGTTATTTGTACGCAACACGTTTCCCCAACCCGTGGCGCAGAGTCGAAGCCACGGCAGGTCCGGACGAAATAGGCAACGGCAGGGCACGCTAGGAAATAGTTAATTATCCTAACGCGAGGCAAGGCATACTGCAGAATGTTCTATCCGAAATATAGATGTTCAGTAGCTCACCAAGTTGTTGTTGTCGACCGGCGTTGTGTTCGGGGGCCAGCGGGCAGCGAAGGGATTCCTCGGGGCAGTCAAGTGTTGGCCGGCAACGAGAGTATGTTCCCCGCCGCGAGTTCCTTCTTTTATCTCCTCGGGCATCGCCTCGTGGGATATGTTGACGAATGCGCCCTTTAATCCAAGGTCAAGGTGAGGTGTTCTTGACCTCCGGGGATGTTGGTAAGCACTTGTTCTTGCAGGAGCAGGAAGGCGTCTTGGGCCAAAAGCCTCCGTCTGAACCTAACCGTAGTAGGGAGGAAGAGATCATTGTCTTCAATATAATTTTGGAGGCGGGTGTGGATGACCCGTTTATGGAGTTTTCCTAAGCATGATGTTAGGGAGATGGGCCGGAAGGAATCAAGTGACTTTCGCCGGCTCGGGCATGGTGACAATTTCAGCATGACGCCAATCATGAGGTACAATGCCCTTCTTCTAGAGTTTATCTTGGAAGTAGTCAGTTATGGCTTTCATATAAGGAATAGTAGTTTTTCTGGTCCCTTGGAAGATATATCTGCGTCAGGGGGTGGGGGGGGGGGGGCTTTGCAACCTGTTTGCAATTAAGGATCCGAGCTGCTCTCTAGCACTAACAAAGTTCTTCTGCGGGGTCACTATTGAGGGAAACAGGCTAGAAGCGATACTGAACGTATACAGCAGCCCATCGAAACGCCGCCAACGCTTCCGAGCGCTGTTTCAGAAGACGCTCAAGATTGCCAGGTCCCGGACGCTGGTTGCAGGGGGAGGTTTCAACGCGGCAGACACGGCATGGGGTTACAGCTACAGCACGACCAAGAGAAGACAACTCGGGCAAGATGCGCAGGAACTCAACTTCACGTTACTTACGGATCCGGCGCACCCGAAGAGAATTGGTATCTCCACTACCAGAGACACGACCCCGGACCTGACGTTCCTCCGAAATGCCGGGACGACGGCCATCACGTGGAAAAACACGTCGACCGACCTGGGGAGTGACCACATGATCGTCGAAATACACGTACAGACTCCGGACAAGGCGCACGGCAGTAAGCAAAATTTCGAATGGACCGATTGGGAAATTTCGGAAATAAATGAGACCAGCAAGAGTCTTCAGGAGATACGATCACGGACATCGAAGCCTGGACCCGCTCGCTGGTTGCAGACGCCAAAGCGTCAACCAAGACCGTCGAAACCGAGGTTGAAACTGATAAGATGGACAGCCGCCTGGCGCATCTCATCGAGACGAAGAACTCTGTCCTGGCCAGGTGGAAGGGACAGACTCAATCGGAGACTCTATCTCAGAAAGAAAATAGCGGAGATCAACCGCAACATCGAGGAGCACTGCCGAACGCACAACCGCCAGCAATGGGATGAGTTATGCAATGCAGTCGACGGCCAACTACAGCACGGGAAATCGTGGAACCTGCTCAAGCATCTGTTGGACGAAACGAAGACCAAGTCCCACCAGAGGAACTGCCTCGCACGTCTATTATACAAGGAACCCGAGAAGCACGGTGAAGATGCAGTGACCGTTCGGTTACGAGCGAAGTACTTGCCGCACACTTCGACCGCACAACAAGGCTCATACGAGGGGGATCTGAACGCAGAATCGGATAAGGACTTTAACGTAGAAGAGATCAGGACGGCGCTGCACAACCTCCACAGCAGATCGGCGCCGGGCCCCGACGGGCTGTCGAATCGCGCCCTAAATAATCTCGACGACCGATCCGTGGAACAGTTAACGGCATTCATGAATGAGTGCTGGCAGCGCGGCAGCCTCCCGCAACAGTGGAAAACTGCGAGAATGATACTAATCCCAAAACCCGGAAAACCGCCGAGCCTGGACAACCTTCGCCCCATATCCCTAACGTCGTGCGTCCGCAAGACCATGGCGCACGCACTGCTTAACCGCTGGCTGCTAACGCCCCCAATTATCCACGCAAGACGCAATGTTAGAACTGAAGCACCAGGTGCTTGACGGCAAGACGAGAGACACCAGAGCAATTCTCGGCCTCGATCTTGAAAGCGCGTTCGATAGAATCGCGCACTCGGCGATCTTACACCAGATATCGCGGCAAAACCTAGGTGTACGCTCGTACAACTACGTTGAAGATTTTTTGACAGGCAGGTGAGCTTTCTTAGTGGCAGGGGATATCCAGCTAGAAGAGCAAACGCTGGGAAGCACCGGCACCCGCAGGGCTCCGTCATCTCGCCCATGCTCTTCAACCTCGTCATGATCGGGCTAGCAGAAAAGCTACAAGAACTCGAAGACGTCCAGCACACCATATACGCCGACGACATAACACTCTGGGTGCACGAAGGCAGCGACGGTCACATCGAAACGGCACTGCAACTAGCAATCGAGGCAATAGAGGAATAACGTGTGGGTACGGGATTGCGATGTTCGCCTACAAAGTCGGAACTCCTACTCTACCACCCTACGGAGAGGGGCAGACCACCCGGGTGTGGTCGGAATGCGTTAACGACCAGACGAGAATACGAACAGATCAGACTACGCACGAGCAACGGAGCAACCATCCCGATAGTGCACAGAATTAGGGTCCTTGGCATGATAATCGAAGCCAATGGCGTCAACGGCGAAACGATCTCTAAATTACAGCACAAGACGGCTAACGCCATGCGAATCCTCAAGAGGGTCACCAGCAGAAGAAACGGAATGAGGGAGGCGAGTCTTACACGACTCATACACTCTTTCGTCATGAGCCATATTACGTACGTCGCGGCATTCCACAACTGGTACAAGGGAGAAGAAGCCAAGATCAACGTCCTCATCCGCAGGGTGTACAAGATAGCACTGGGTCTACCCGAGTCAACCAGCACGCAACGCTTGCTCCAGCTCGGGCTTCACAACACGCTTACCGAAATCGCCGACGCGCAGCGCACTTCACAACTAGAAAGATTAGTGGGCACGAGAGCAGGACGCCAGATCATGGAAAGTGTCAGCATCCGTTACCATGCACAATAAGGCCTGAAAGTCGCTGTTCCGGACGCGATCAGACAAACCCTAAGAGTCGACCCGATTCCACGGAACGTCCACCCAGAACACAACCGGGGAAGAAGAGTGGCCAGGGCCAGAGCTCTCCTACACAGCCACGGAGACGAAATGGGGACAAGGTACGTTGACGCCGCGGAATACGCAGAACGCTCGCGATTAGCGGTTGCGGTCGTCGATTCGAGTGGCGAAACGCGCATAACGGCAAGTGTAACATGCGAGCGCGCAGAAGAATCGGAGGAAGCAGCGGTGGCCCTCACCCTCACGGATCCGACGTGCACCATAGTTCTCTGTGACTTGCGACAAACGGTCAAAAACTTCGCCAAAGGATGGATCTCACAGACAGCGGCCCGAATCCTGAGCAATAGAAAAGTCCAGTGGGAGGAAGCTTTTCAAACCAGAATTCAGTAGTTCCCGGCGCATGTGAGCAGTATCGAACTCATATCGCAACCGAAATGAGACGGCACACGCCAAGGCGCGCCAGCTCGCGAACCGCGCCGGCGACCGTCTTCCATGGGACCGCACCAAAGACAGTTTGACCACATACAACGAAATTACCAAGACCCTCTGCCTGGCCCGCCGAACCTTCCCTCCGCCCAACGACAAGCTGGACAGGCCGCACGCGGTTGCCCTCAGACAACTGCAGACGCTCACGTACCCCAACCCGGCACAACACAGACTCTACCCCGGAACATACCCGACGAATATATGCAAGGTCTGCCATACTGCTATAGCAACTTTACCCCACATGCTCTGGGACTGTAGTAAAAACCCTGACGGTGCTAACTCCGGAACCCTCCAGCCGCGGTGGGCCGCTGCCTTGCGCAGCCTCAGCCTCAGTGACCAACTCTGGTCCGTCCAGCAGGCCCGCGAGGCGACGGCGAGGCAACACCTCGACGTCCCTACGTGGGAGACCTAAGGCCCCGTCGGCGAATGCTCTGTAGGACTTTTGAATAAAGTTGCTACCAACCAACCCGTTTTCCATTCGCAACAACGTTCTCCAGTCTCCTCGGCAAGCTTCAAAAACGCACCGTCACCGAATGAATGAAAAACTTTATTGAATTCTTTTGGTTAGTTCCGGAGAGTCTCCTTGCAGCTGCGTCTTGGCGCTTGCCGCAGCCGCCGCCGCCGTCGGGGGCTCCTTAGCAAGGGTGGTCCCTCATTCCAGGGCTCCACTGGTCCTGGCCACCTCGCACGCGTGCTGCACCAATGCCCTTTGGGCGGTGAGCTCGATGGTGGTGAGCAGGCCCTCCCATTGCTCCGCACTCGGGTTAGTCTGTTTGTGGAAGGTGTAATTGTGTTTACACTCCCATGTGACGTGGTAAAGTGTCGGGACGTCCCCGCACCAGGGGCAGCTGTCGCTGTACTGGGTGGGGAACATTTTGTTTAGGACGTGTAAGTTAAAGAAGGTGCCAGTCTGCAGCCTCCTCCAGCTGACCGCTTCTTGCTGTGTGAGGAGTTTGTGGGGCGGGGGATACTTGAACCTGCAGCCTCTGTAGTGATTTAGGATGTCTGCGTACATCGGGTCCACCATCGAGGGGTTCTCGAGGTCCTCCGTCAGCAAGGCTCGGTGCGTGATCTCGCGAACCTGGCTGTCAGCCCTCGAGTTGCCCTCGACTCCGGTGTGTGCCGGTACCCAGAAGACCTTTTGCTTCGCTTTGAATCCCGAGGTTCTCGCGCCGAGGAGGGTGCGTAGGGCCTCCCTGCAGATCCTTCCTTGCTGATATCATCTGCAGGCCGTTTTGGAGTCCGTTATTATAATCCGTGGCTTGTTTCTGCGGTAGCCTTCGACCGCTGCAAGCGCCACAGCGATCTCCTCCCCTTCTGCCACCGTACGTCCTCTCGCGGATGCGCAGCTGATCGTGTCGCCCGTGTGGTCTACGACCGCCACCGCCACTCTCGTGATGTTGTTGCGTCTATCCCTCGGATATAGTCCTGCGTCCGTGTACACCGTGTTTTCCTGCGTGGCTAGGTGTCTCTCCACGTATTCTGCTCTTGCTTGTCTTCTGGCCGCGTGTAGGTTGGGGTCCATGTTGCGCGGCAGTGGGCAGATTCTGAGGGTTTGCCGGATTTCGTCCGGAATGTTCTCGTCCGGATCTGCTGTGGTTTCCACTCTGTGGCCAAGTCTTCTCAGGAGTTGCCTGCCTGTTTCTGTAAGTTCTAGTCTTTCTAGCTGTGCGTTCAGCTGGGTCGCCGCCAACTCCTCGAAGGTGTTGTGGACTCCCAGCTGTAGTAGCTTGTCGTTCGGGGTGTTTCTCGGTAGGTTTAATGCGGTCTTGTAGGCTTTCCTTATTAATGCCTCGATCTGTTCTTTTTCCCTCTTGACCGCCGGGTGGTAGGGGCGGGAGTACGTCACCCTACTGACTACCAGGCTCCTGACTAGTTTGAGGGTGTCCTCTTCCTTCATGCCGTGTCTTCTGCTGGAGACTCTCTTTATCAATCTGCCGACTTGTTCGGTCGATTTCTGTAGCAGGCTGATCGTGTGGCTGCATTTGCCGCTGCTCTGCAGCCACATGCCCAGAATCCTTATGGTGCTTCTTTCTGGTATGTTTTGGCCTTCGAGCTCGATCTCTAGGCTCGCCTCCGTGGGTTTCCCCGCTACTCTGAGTAGCTCTGACTTGTCTGTCGAGCACACTAGACCCCTTGCCTTCACGTATTCTTCTATGCAGGTCGCGGCTCTCTGTAGTCTCTCTTGTTTTTCTCCTAGCGATCCACGGTTGGTCCACACCGTGATGTCGTCCGCATACATGGCATGTTGTGTGCCTTCGATTTCCCCCAATCTTTTGGCCAGGCCGATCATTGCTAGGTTGAAGAGCACGGGCGAAATCACCGACCCCTGTGGGGTTCCTTTCTGGGGGGTGTTTAAGGGTTGGCTTCTCACGTCTCCAAGCCCCACGGTGGCAGTTCTGCCTGCGAGAAAGGCCCTCACGTAGTTGTGAGTTCTTTCTCCGCAATTTATGTTCTGGAGGCCCTCCATTATTGCCGGCTGGCTGACGTTGTCAAAGACCCCCTTGATGTCTAGGGCCATGACAACATTCTCTCCAGCCTTCGGGATGTTGGCGAGAACGTCCTCCTTGAGTTGTAGGAGAACGTCTTGCGTAGACAGCTTTGACCTGAATCCAAACATGCTGTGTGGATAGAGTTGTTCTCGCTCCATCCATAGCTGGATTCTTTTCGTAATTATTCTTTCGTACAGCTTTCCCAGGCACGAGGTGAGGGAGATCGGTCGTAGGTTTTCGATCTGCAGCTTTTTGCCCGGTTTGGGGATCATCACTACCTCCGCGTGTTTCCATTCGGCCGGAATCGAGCCCTCGGCCCAGAGTTGGTTGAGGTAGTCTGTCAGCTGGTTTACCGCTTCCTCACTGAGGTTGCGTTTGAGGGAATTGCGTATCCTGTCTCCCCCAGCTGCCGTGTTCTTAGTGAGGGCCCCCATCGCCTCGTGCACTTCTGCCAGCGTGATCGGCCTGTCCATCTCGGGGTTTTCTTTGCCTTGATAGGTTCCTCTATATTCTTCAGGGCGTTCCTTCCCGTAACACTTGGTTTTGAGGTCCTCTATCATTTGGTCCTCCGTTCCTTCGTACTGGTGGATCAGTCTTTGTATCGTTTTACTGCTTTTGGTCTTCGTCTTTCCCGGATCCATCATCGCTTTCAGAATTCGCCACGTTTTGGCCGTGTTCAGGGTGCCGTTTAGCGAGCTGCTGAACTGCTGCCACCCTTGCCTTGCCAGTTGTGTAGCGTATTCTTCTGCCTTGACCGTGATTTCCACTATCTTCTTCTTTAGCTTCCTGTTTAGCTTTTGTTTCCTCCATCGTTTGGTGAGCGCGCGCCTTGCCTCCCATAGCCTGAGCAGGCGCTTGTCCACCTCCGGTATTTGCTCGGTTCTGTCTACCTCTTGCGTGTAGGTCTCCTGTATCTGTTTGAGCTGTTGGCACCACTGTTGGATGTTTGTGATCTGCCCGGTCAGATCCCTGCTTCCTTGCCGAAAGGCGTCCCAGTCGGTGAGGCGGGCTTTCCCAAGTTTTCGTTTGGTGGACTCCGCTGCCATCGTGAGTTGGATTATGCAGTGCTCGCTCCCCAGGTTTTTTAGGGTGTTTTCCCCCTCTACTTGGCTCGTGCCCTTCACGAAGGTGAGGTCCGGGCACGTGTCTGCGCTGACGCTGTTGCCTATCCTTGTAGGTTGGTCTTCGTCCGTTACTAGTTCGTACCCCAGGTTCTCCGCGGCGTCCCATATGCCTTGGTCTTTGCGGTCGGACGATGGGTATCCCCAGTTCGGACTCTTGGCGTTAAAGTCTCCCGCTACCACGAGGGCGTTCGTTTTGGCCATCTTGCTTACTTCCGTAAACAGCTTTCCAAAATCGCCGTCCTTTTGTTTCGGGGAGCTGTATAGGTTCACTATGTACGTACTCTTCGCGCTGAACTTCTTATTTTGGGATTATTTCGGTGATTACGTGTTCTATCCCTGTGCCCTCGATCTCTTTGTGTGCTATGGTGGCTATTTTGTTGTTTACGAGGGTTGCGGCTCTTTTCCCGCCTTCCTGACATGTGTATCCCTTTAGCGTGGGTGTGCTGTTGGTTTCTTGTAGCAGAATTACGTCTGGCTGCTTCCCCTGGGAGTTTATGTACTGCTGCAGGAGGTTCTGCTTCCTCTTGTACCCCCTGCAGTTCCACTGCCAAATGCTTAGTTGCTGATGTCCTGCCATGATGAGTTACCGTTGTTGTTTGCCCCTTGGTTTTCTGATCCGCCGAAGCGTCTCTCGCAGAATAGTCTGTCTCTCGCCTCGTTAATGGCTCTGCTGTTTTGATTCTTGACGTAGCTGCGGAAGCTTTGGTCCTGCATAGCTTGTTTCTGATGGAGTTCGTGCATTTGCTTCTGTACGGTCAGCATAAAACTTTTTATTTCGTTCCACCTTTGTTCTTCCGATTGTTTCTGTGCCTCCTCGGGCGGTGGCGAAGGGGGGGTCGGCCTGCTGTTGCCTGCCTCACTTCTGCCCTGTCGTTGCCATTGCAGTTCTCTGATGAGTTCGTCTAGCTTCTGCTTAATCTGTCTAGTCTCCTCTCGGCTCTTTTCTAGCTCCTGCCTCAGAGCCCTGTTTTCTTCTTCTAGCTTTTTCTCTTTGTGTGAGGGTGTGTTTGTGTTTGAGTGTGTGTTTGAGTGCGGAAAAAGCGACTTGGGGGGGGGGGCGGGGGGGGGGGGGGGGGGCCCGCTCCCCAGCTCACCTTGACTCCGCCGCTCTTCTTCTGCTGTTGTTGTTGCTGCTTCGGTCCGGGTCCCCCGGGCTTCACCAGCGGCGGGTAGGACTCGTCCCGCCGTCCGTCCCGGCTCTTGCTTCTCCCCCGGCTCCGGCTCCTCGACTTGCTTCCTCCGCTCCGTGGCTGGAAGGAGGAGTCCTCTTCCTCCCCAAACCACCTTGGCACGCGGCCTCTGCTGCGGCTCCTGCTTCGTCCCCGTCTCAGCAGCTGCTGTTGCTGCTGTCGGTTCCTGAAGGCAGGTCGCCCACGCAGTTCCTCCGCTGACTTCAGTCTTTGTTTGCATTCCTTGGTGCCTGTTTTGTGGCCCTCGCCGCAGACCAGGCACTTCGGGGTTCATTGGTGTTCTTCGGTTGGGTCCTGCTCCCCACACTGCTTGCAGGCCTTGCTGTCCGGGGTCGGGCAGACGTCGGATCTGTGGCCCTGCTTGCAGCACACGTAGCAGACCTGGCGGGTGGGGAGGTATGGGTAGCACCACATCTCCCCTCCGTAGTACAGGACTTGTCTGGGCTTCGTGTGGCCGTCAAAGGTGATTACTGCCGTGCTCGACTTGCCCAGCATACGAGCGCTGTGGAACTTGACTCCCTGGGTGCGCACCCTCAGGTTGGCTTTAGTTCTTCGGGCGTCGTTCCGGGCGCGATGCCGTGGACCACCCCTTGTATCGTGTCTTCCGGTACCGCCACGTGTGCGTTCACCGCGTAGGACGTCTCTCCGAACGTGAGGTGGGAGATGCGCCTCACGTGTTTGGCCGCCTCTTCGTTGCCGGTGCTCACGATGATTATGTTGGAGCCGTTTCGTAGTCTGATGATCAGGTCCTCGCCCTTGCACCTCGAGCCGGTCGCCGCGACCACCGCCCGAGCCACTTGGTGGGTCTGCAGGTTTCTCACGATGAGGCCTCTGGGTCTCAGAACGATTTTCAGGTCGTACTTGGGTAGGGGAGGAAGTCGTTTCCTAGCCGCTTCCCTGCGCTTCTCCTCGGCAGTGGCTTCCGTGTCGGGCCCGCTGACCGCGGGTCTCTGCGGTCCCGCTCGGCTTGCCGCTGCGCAGGCCGACTCGCTGCCGCCGCCGTTTCCTTGTTGTTTCTCTGGCAGGCGTCTCGCTTGCCTTCTCGACATTGCAATCTCCCAGTTTTGGTTGTCTTCCTCTTGTGTGCTTGGGTCGGATGAGGGGCTGCTTCTTCTCGGGACTTCGTTGCCGACCGAGCCGGTTAGTCCTAGGCCCTCGGCCTCGGTCGCCACGTGGCAGTCCATTTCCTGTGCGTCTGCCAGGTCCCTGGGTAGTCCCTCCATCTTCTTTCTCGGTTCAGGGTGTTCGCGTGTCCGGGGGGAGGTCTCTTCGGACCTCAGGTGCCCTCTCTGCCGCGGCCGGGCCGTCCGCAGTCCCCAGTACTCGTTAAGCCTAGGTTAGGCTTAGGTCTCGGCGGCCACGTGGGAGCACCAAAAGTCTGATAAAATCCAAAAAAGTGGACCCACTGGCTTGATTTCGGTGTCCTTGTGCTCCGCTTCGGTTCTTCCTTTCCGCTCGAAAATTTCGGTGATCCGGTCGGAATTGTGGGTCAGAGACTTCGAAAATTGCGGAGCGCATGTGCCGCACGTCAGCTCTCCTCGACAGCTCGCAGCGCTCCCCCCCCCCCCACCGTCACCGAACAAAATCCTCTCGCATGCGTTTAAGAGGCGTCGATGGACGCGCCCTGTTCTTCAACGGGCCCGCGTGCACAGCCAGTCCAGTACAATCTAAGACGCGCACCGCCTGTGTGCATGCCGAGAAGAGCCTGTAGGTCGAAAGAACGGTGTAAGAATGACATGGTCGAAAGCTGGCAGCGATAACAAGAAAATCAACAGAGCTGAAGAAGCGCAGAAGGATATACTTCAAAGGGGAAGGAAAAGGAGGGAAGGGGTAATAGGGTGGCTGCAACCACGCAGAAGGAGAGGTATGCGTCGGTCTGGCAGTGATGGGACGAAAGTATCGAAAAAAAATGGAGATAAAGGAAAAGGAAGGGCGGAAGAGGTGTTGCTAGTTTCTATGACACATAATTAAAAATGAAAAAGAAAAAAAAAGACGGAATAAACGTTAATTGTAAGAGTGCATGGCGAGGGGGAACGAGATACTCTGCAATACTCTGCCATCGGCGGAGTGATACGTAAATCAGTGTCCACGCGTATTTTTATCTCCGCGGGCCTAATTTATCGGCGGAGTGATACGTAAATCAGTGTCCACGCGTATTTTTATCTCCGCGGGCCTAATTTGCGGCTAGATTGCCTACGACAGAAACTATTTATTCACAAAAACCTAAAAATGCAATAAAATCGTAAGCGAAGCCACCGCAAGATTGGCTGAGAGGTCCTCCACGCGTTGGTTGACTCCTCCTAGCTTTATCGTTGAGTTCAAAAAAGGCGGGAGCCGGGATGTTTAAACCGATTTAAATTAGGGAACTCGGCCACAAAGGACAATAATTGAAACATTCTAAGAATGCTCGGTACGTGTAGATCGATTTCCCGCGGTAAAAAGACGAGTTGAGATTCCTTTTTAGTCCATCTTTAAGTGACCTTTGTTATAATTTGCAATGAAAAGGTTTAACAGTATTTCTGTTTCTTTTGTTACCCTCGTTGGGGCATTTATAGCATTCCTACACCAGTGAACATTGAACAGTGTGCCTATTTTCGCGTTGCAATGCTAGCTGTTTGACAAGAGCTTAATATTAGGCCACCACCAAGAACACTATTGAACTTGTAATGATTCACAAATTCACTGAGAGAATCCAGAAAAGAAAAGAAAGCACTCGTATTGCCAGAGGGAGGGTGCGATAGCACGCACAAACACATATGAGCGGAATTTTGAGCGTGTCTCATAATGGGCGTTTGCAACACAAAATATATCAAGAAGTTCACATTGTAATTCATTTTTGACCAAAAGCGATACGCCACAACCTCGTTTAACCTGGTGATTCAAGCAACAGCTCTTGAAAGCTAGTATATATCAACTGGCTCGGCCACCCGCTCTGCAACCATGTTTCCGAAAACATAAGCGCACGAATCGGCAGCCTAACTTCAGCTAGAAAGCATTCGAAATCATATTGTTTCCTTCTTCCTGAACGCAGGGTAAAGTGACCATTGTCTAAGATTGCTGGAAATTCTCGCAAAGAAATACCAGATCCGATGTACAGAACGGTGTTTGCAGAAAAAGAGGCATTCGTGACTACGCGTATTTAGAATAGGGTGACGCTACCGGTTAGAGTCAGAAATGAGCGCGAAATTCTTGAACGTGCTTCAGTCGTTTACGTGGCGATAATTGTAGTCGCACTGGGAATAGCTTGGAGCCAGTGCGCAGGCGCAGGACAAAAACGCCCCTCCGGTAATTGTGCTGCGCCTGGGCACTGGCTCCAAGCTATCACCCTATGAACCTAAGCGATAGAGCCACCCTATTCTGAAAGTTAAATTAAAAACAGATAATAAGACAAATGTCGAAATGGCTTCTACATCATGAGTGCCGAATTAGTCAGCAAGCAACTACACTAAGCACCTCGCAAACGTATGCAAAAAAAGGCAATTGAAAATTGCTATAGTTAGCCGAGTCTACGCAACCAAGAGGTCTTAAGAGATTAAAGGTATCTGACATGCTTCATACACCATAATCATCCTATAATAACCGTGGTATGCACTACTCGATCATTGGAGTCCTACGTTCTACTGATGCCAAAGAATGAGTTGCCGGGATAATATAAAACGCAACTGGATTAAGCCCTTCAGATCGGCGGGAACAACGTATTGCTATAAGCCTTTAATGGGCATGAAAACAGAAAAGGTCACTTGCGGCAATGGAAAGCACAGCGCATAGTGCAATACAAGCATCATCATACCTGCCACGGTGGCGTTGAAAGCGGTGCTAAAGCCCCTCACTGGCGACCTCATCAATGATCGGCTCACACGCGTAGCTTTTGTAGTGTGGAATAAAATTTACTTGAAATGTTCTTGCTTTCACGGAAAGTTTAAACCAATGGCTGGCGTCACCACGCATTTTATTCAATGAAATAGATGGATGTCTTTTGATGGACGTCTCGTGAATTTATTAATAAATTAATGTTGCTCATTCTTCAGTATATTTTATGGTCTGTCTGGATTTTTCTTTTTTTTTCGTTTGATTGTTTTCTGTATGTACCGGACTTAATTTATATTTGACTAAGGAGCTTTCCACTTAATATTCTTGGGTCCTAAATCTCGAAGTCGTAATTTCTAAGGACAATCCATGTGTATTGAGTGTATACTAGCCGTCCTTGAAGATCCTTAATTCTGCACTTTAAGGTGCATAATCGAAAAATTGTCAAGCGCGGGATTGCAAAAGCTTGCGTAACTAAAAGCCGCCTTACAGAGCTTATGTGTGCATGGCTCTATAACCAAAACTCGCCTCCACGAACAGGCGAGGAGGCTAAGCGCCGGAGGATACCTATTTTGTTCAGCGTAGCGTAGTTCATAAGCTTGCTTGCCAGATGCAGGACCCAAAATAACAAGTGAAATAATGTTGATCAAAGAGTCAGGAACGAAACAGCATTCATCCAGGACGTGCCCTAAAAAAGCTGCGAGCAAAGCTATCGTGAGGTTTCCGTTCTGGTCCTGTATAAACTAGGTGGAGCTGAGCAAACGAGTGAACGAGGAAGAAAAAAGTTGTAGATTTTAACGTACTGTTATAAACCGAGTATACGTTCGAAAGCATGGGTTCGGGCCCTCGTGCAGTGACCAGCAAAGCTCATGAATCTTTTCGCGCACCCCCGTGAAGTAAACACCAATTCACGGCAATATTTATTTATATTCATTTCATTCCTACATGGGCCAGGTCGATCACCGTCAATGTCAAGCTTCACACAAATTTGTTGAGCCGGTTAAATAGCTCGTGAAGTAGTGCTTCAGCACTAAAATATTATTGGAAACAGCATCAGAAGTTTGGTGTATCGTTGCTGTATTAAATGAAATTTCGACGCGGCAACTTTTTTATCGGCGAGACTGAATGCTGCATCAGCGATCCAATCAGTGAGGTCGAAAAAGGCATAGAAAATAAGTCACGCCGAAACCATCTAGCAGCCATACACTGTGCTGTGTGCGAAAGCTGTGAAGCAGTTTTGAATCCGACCGCAATTTTTTAATCGAACCGCAATCATTGCCAACTATAAAAACGCGATATAAAGGCTTATTTCCGAATCCCATATCAACTTAATAAATGGCATGTGCATCAGCAGGACGTCGAAAGCACTCTTCCAAAAAAGTATATGCATTTCTTATTCAGTTATGCTGAATAATTCCTCCTAATAGTGTGGCTGTGTGGTTTGGTCTCTTGTGTTATTTGCGGAATTTGTATTGATTGAACTTCTGTCGGCGAACTGCATCAACATATTTGAGTAGATTGTGCCGACTGAATCCCTCTAGTGAAGCTTCATCACCAAAGTTTGAGGAATTCGTATGGAATGAATTTCACTAGCGGAACTACAACAACTTTATGATGACTTAGTGTAGACTAGATTTCTGCAGTGAAGTCACGCCAACAACGTTTGAGCAATTTGTATTGACTGAACTTCTGGAGTGAAATAACATCAATAGTTTAAATGAAATTATGCGGACTGAATGTCTGCAGTTAAGCCACATCAAGGATATAGGAGCAATTCGTATTGATTAAATTTCTGAAGTGAAACGATGTTAATAACATCGATGAGTTTATGCGGACTAAATTTCTGTAGTGAAGCCACATCAAGAATATTTGAGCAATTTGTATTGAATGAATTTCTGTAATGAAAGTACATCAAGAACATTTATGGGTTCATGTAGACTGAATGTCTCTAATGAAATCACATAAAAAATATCTGAGGAATTTATATTGCATGAATTTTTGTGGTGAGAAATACATCAACATCTTTGACGAGTTTGTACGGACTAAATTTCTTATGTAAATTCGCATCAAACGCTTCGTGTGGTTTAAATGGTGGTCTCTCTACAGAACCAGAGTTTCTGTCGACTTCCTGATGTGTCCATAAGAGCCCCATGAGATCTCAACAAATATTCCATGTCCATTTTTATAAGGGTTCCCTTATGGTGTGGTTGGGATGTCTACCGAGAAATGTGAGAGAGTAACTGCGTCATTTCCTTTCATCAAAAACTAAATTTCATTTTGCACCTGCACAAAACATGACGCACACAGTTCCGGTCACCGCTGCCTGCCCGTCTGAAGCCCGAAGAAGTCGGGAAGGGTTGCACCAACGCTGCCGCCCGCAGAGGCCAAACCGTCATGTTATCACCGGGCTCCGTGTTAGTACCACCTGACATCTTCAAAGGTTTCGTCTGCCGGTCCCCAAATTCAAATCCACATCCCCTGCGCGAAGTCAGTGCACGTTAAAAACCCCAGGTCACTGAAATTACCGGCGGCTTCCACTACAGCGTCTCTCATAGCCTGGGTCGCTTCGGAACGCAGAACTCCATAAGCCCAAGCAGAACACGGTCACACCTATCGTACCTGACCACAAGCTATTTGCATTTACATTCCTCTCTACAACATACATGGCGCTTTGTTCCACAGCTAACGCTAAAGGAGTAAACCGCTGGAGAGGAAAGAGGAAGCCACGAAGTTGGTGGAACACAGTTGGTGGAACGGGAACACAGAGAAGCAAAGAGGGCGCAGTTATCTGAAGAGGAAATAGGCCGAAAATGGCAATCTTATCGACAAAAGAAACAGCAAGTGCAGCTCCTCGTCCAGGCTAAAATAAAGCAGTCCTCTGATCGCTGGCTGGCTGAAGTTCGCGATGCAACTAAATGGGGGCCAAGAAAATTGTGGAACCATATAAGCTGGCTGGGCAAAGCGAATCACAGAAAGCAGGACCAGATTCACGATGCCGAAGGAAAATGTTTAGAGGGAGATGACGCTGTGAACTTCATTTCATATAGCTGAGTCATTTAAGAAAGACGATAGAGTAATCACCCCAAATGAGGAAGCAACACAGGAACGCACAATAGAAAACAGCGTGGAACTGACGAATCTTAACTGGAAAAAGGTGGAAGCAAATATTCCAAGATGTACGTCAGCAGGAATCGACGAAATTTCAATCACGCTAATTAATGAACTTAGCCCAAGAGGCAAGGAAGCGCTGATAAAAGTATTGGAGACAGTCATAACGAATCAGCGAATTCCAGACAGCTGGAAACAGAGTAAAATGAATTTGATTTATAAAGGAAAAGGCAATAATACGAACATAAAATCCTTCCGACCGATTACGACACCATAAGCTACATACAGGCTGGCGATGCAGGCGGTGAAAATAAAAATGCAGTCATGGGTAGAAAGTAATAGAATACTCGGAGAACTTCAGAACGGGTTCAGAAGTGGTAGGCGCTTAGATGATTGCCTGTTCGTGCTTACCCAGTGCATAGAAATAGCTAAGGCGGAAAACAGACCTCTGTATTTAGCCTTCTTGGACTTAAGCGGTGCATACGACAACGTGAACAGGGAACTTCTGTGGAACATATTAAAAGGTGCAGGTGTCAGTCATGAGGTAATTAATTTTCTACAGGAAATATATCGAGAAAATGAAGTTGAAATAACATGGGAAGGAATTACTAGTACAACTATCCAGATACACAAAGGATTAAGGCAAGGTTGTCCTCTATCACCGCTGCTGTTCAATGTTTTATATGATAAGTATGGAAAGAAGGCTACAAGGAAGCAATCTAGGTTATGATTTGTCATGCACATTAGGCGGAAAGGTTGTTGAGCAACGACTACCGGGTTTAATGTATGCGGATGATATTGTACTGTTAGTAGATAGCCAGGAAGATTTGTAAACTTTGGTGAATTGCTGTGGAGACGAAGGAGACAGTCTAGGTTTCAGTTTTAGCGCAACTAAGTCAGGTGTGATGGTTTTCAACGGCAAAACTGATCAGGAGCTTACAATACAAGGCCATGAAATACCCCGAGTGGCCGAATACAAATATCTCGGGGTAGGGGTAAACGAAGGGCATATGTACACGGAAAAGCACGAACAGTCTCTCATAGCAAAAGGGCGAGGAGATGCCGGGATAATGAAACATAGGGCATTGTGGGGGTACAACAGGTATGAAGTCCTCAGAGGTATTTGGAAAGGAATAACGGTGCCGGGGCTTACTTTAGGGAATGCGGTTCTATGCTTAAGGGCTGCAGTTCAGTCGCGATTAGAAGTAAATCAGAGAAATGTCGGAAGATTAGCACTAGGTGCCCACGGAAAAACCACAAACGAGGCAGTACAGGGGGATATGGGCTGCGCAACGTTCGAAGCACGGGAAGCTCAGAGTAAAGTACTATACGAAGAACGCCTGAGGAAATTGGATGATAACAGGTGGGCAGCTAAGGTATTTAAATACCTGTAGAGAAAATGCTTTGACACACAGTGGCGGAAACGAACTAGAAAGCTGGCCAGTAAGTTTGTCAGAGACGAGGAAGGAGAAAGAAATAGCATTAAACGACAGGTTAAAGACGTCGAAGGTAAAAATTGGACAGACTCAATGGAAAAGAAGCATAGTGTAAAACTATATTGATGCTGGAAAAGGCAGATCAGGAAGGAAACGTTTTATGATAACTCAAGAGGCAGTGCCCTCCTCTTTGAAACTAGGTCAGGGTGTCTTAGAATGCGCAGCTACAGAAAAAAATTTAACGAAGATGACACATGTGCTGTGTGTGGTAAATCTGAAGAAACTATAGAACACCTAATCCTAAAATGCGATGGTATCCATCCCGATGTCGATGCAGGCACAGTAACTCTTCCTGAGGCCTTCGGGTTTAGAGATAGCAATAGTCATGTATATAAATCTGCGGTGTAAATTAGCAAAAAGCGATTGGAGGATTGGTGGCACGAAAGCAGAGAGGTGACATAAGTTTTAAAGTGTAGGAAGACGTTTTTTATTAAAGCAAATGGCGAATTGTATTAACAACTTACAGCAGAGTAAACAAAAATAAATGAAAAAACTGAGCCTAGTGGCAACAACCACTGCCCCGTTTCAAAGGTGACGCTCCTACCTTCCATCCATCGATCCAACGCTTTGACAGCCGTGCGGTGCGGACGCATGTTAGGGTGCTCTTCGAATTACGCGAGGTGACCGGGACCGGACGGACTGACAACAGCGAGAGTGCTGTGACTACACCAAATAGATGAGTTCTTTCATTTAATATTGAACGGGGAAGACCCGACGGCGGAACACCTCCTGTGGTTGGACTATGCACGGTTCGTGTGACCATTTCCTGCCGCCATCATCATCATCATCATCATCATCATCAGCCTTACTACACCCACTGCAGGGCAAAGGCCTCTCCCATGTCTCTCCAATTAACCCTATCCTTTGCCAGCTGCATCCACCCTTTGCCTGCAAACTTCTTAATTTCATCCGCCCACCTAACCTTCTGCCGCCCCCTGCTACGCTTACTTTCTCTTGGAACCCACTCCGTTCCCTTAAAGACCAGCGGTTATCTTGCCTTCGCATTACGTGCCCTGCCCAAGCCCATTTCTTTCTCTTGATTTCGACTAGGATGTCATTAACCCGTGTTTGTTCCCTCACCCACTCTGCCCGCTTCCGATCTCTTAACGTTACACCTATCATTTTTCTTTCCATGGCTCGCTGCGTTGTCCTTAACTTAAGCTGAACTCTTTTCATTAGCCTCCACGTTTCTGCCCCGTAGGTGAGTACCGGTAAGATTATGCTGTTGTACATTTTCCTCTTGAGGGAAATTGGTAAACTGCCACTCATGATCTGCGAGAATTTGCCATATGCGCTCCACCCCATTCTTATCCTTCTAGTTATCTCCCTCTCATAATCCGGATCAGCTGTCACTACCTGCCCTAAGTAGACGTATTCCGGCACAATTTCTAGGCTCTCGCTGCCAATTGTGAACTGTTGTTCCCTTGCTAGGCTGTTGAACATTACCTTGGTTTTCTGCATGTTAATTTTTAGACCCATCGATCTGCTCTGCCTGTCTAACTCGTTGATCATGATTTGCAATTCACCTCCTGAGTGACTCAGCAAGGCAATGTCATCAGCAAATCGCAATTATTTAGGTATTCTGCATTTATTCTTATTCCCAACTGTTCCCAACTTAGGCCTCGAAATACCTCCTGCAAACATACGGTGAACAGCATTTGCGAGATTGAGTCTCCTTGCCTGACGCCCTTCCTTATTGGAATTTTATTGCTGACTTTATGGAGGACTATAGTAGCTGTGCAGTTGCTATATATATCTTCCAGTATTTTGACATAAGGCTCTTCTACCCCCTGATTACGCAATGCCTGTATGACTGCTGAGGTTTCCACTGAGTCGAATGCTTTCTCGTAATCAATGAAAGCTATATATAGAGGTTGGTTATATTCTGCGCATTTCTCTATCACCTGATTGATAGTGTGAATATGATCTATTGTGGAATATCCTTTACGAAAGCCTGCCTGATCATTTGGTTGATTAAAGTCTAACGTTGCCCTGACTCTATTAGCGATTACCTTAGTAAATACTTTGTAGGCAACGGATAGTAAGCTGATCGGCCTGTAATTTTTCAAGTCCTTGGCGTCTCCCTTCTTATGAATTAAGATAATGTTTGCATTCTTCCAAGCTTCTGGTACAGTCGAGGTCATAAGGCATTGCGTATACAGGGTGGCTAGTTTTTCTAGTACGATGTACCCTCCATCCTTCAACAGATCTGCTGTTACCTGATCCTCCCCAGCTGCTTTTCCCCTTTTCATTGCTTCTAAGGCTTTCTTTACTTCATCTTTCATTACTGGCGGGATGACGCATTGCTGTGCACTGCTGTCTTTCTCATTAGCGCTCTGATTACATTGGCTACTGTACAGGTCTGTGTAGAACTCTTCGGCTACGTTAACTATCTTATCCATATTGCTAATGACATTGCCCTGCTTGTCTCTTAATGCATACATCTGGTTTTTACCTATGCCTAGTTTCCTCTTCACTGTTTTTAGGCTACCTCCGTTCTTTATAGCATGCTCGATTCCCTCCATATTAAACTTCCTTATGTCGGCTACCTTGCGCTTATTTATTAACTTTGATAGCTCCGTTAGTTCTATTCTATCGGTAGTGTTAGATGTCTTCATGTTTTGGCGCTTCTTAATCAGATCTTTCGTCACCTGAGATAGCTTCCCGGTATCTTTTCGAACGGTCCTACCACCTACTTCTACTGCGCACTCCGTAATTATTGATGTCAGGTTATCGTGCATTGAATGAACATCAGGATCATCTTCCTCAGTTAAAGCCGAATATCTGTTTTGCAGCGCTATCCTAAACTCCTGTGCTTTCCCTCTTACGGCTAACTCGTTAATGGTCTTCTTCTTCGCTAGCTTCTTCCGTTCCCTCTTCAAGTCTAAGCTAATTCTAGACCTTACCATTCAATGGTCGCTGCAACGCACCCTTCCGAGGACGGCCACATCCTGAATGATGCCAGGTTTAGCGCATAGTATGAAATCGATTTCATTTTTAATCTCACCATTGGGGCTCTTCCAGGTCCACTTCCTGTTTTCTCGTTTGCGGAAGAAGGTATTCATGATCCGTAAATTATTTCTATCCGCGAATTCGACTAATAACTCTCCCCTGCTATTTCTAGAGCCTATCCCATAGTCACCTACAGCGTGGTCGTCAGCCTCCTTCTTGCCCACCTTCGCATTGAAGTCGCCCATCAGTACAGTGTACTGCGATTTTACTTTATTCATTGCTGATTCTACGTCCTCATAGAAGCTTTCAACGGTCTGGTCATCATGGCTGGATGTGGGTGCGTAGGCCTGCACCACTTTCAGCTTGTACCTCCTATTCAGCCTAATTACTATAGCTGCTACCCTCTCGTTAATACTGTAGAACTCATCTACGTTGCCAGCTATATCCATATTAATCAGGAAACCCACACCTAGTTCCCGTCTATCCTCTAACCCGCGATAGCCCAGTATGTGTCCGTCCTTCAGTACTGCATACGCCTCACCTGTCCTCCTAACTTCGCTAAGCCCTATCACATCCCATTTAATTCCCGCTAGTTCCTCAAACAGCACTGCTAGGCTAGCCTCACTAGCTAAAGTTCTAGCGTTAAACGTTGCCAGGTTCAGATTCCAATGGCGGCCTGTCCGGAGCCAGAGATTCTTAGCACCCTCCGCTGCGTCACAGGTCTGACCACCGCCGTGGTCAGTTGCTCTGCAGCCGCTGGGGACTGAGGGCCGAGGGTTAATTGGTTTGATCATAGAAGGTTGTGGCCAAGTACTACACCAGGGTGCCAAAATTCTGCTCTGGTGACAGAGTCCTGCCGCCATACATCTGTTCAATTCTCTGTTCTGAACCAGAGCCCTCATGACGTCATTCTTGGCCTTGACTTCCTGTCTGAGCATTCAGCCCTCATCAACTGCGCCACCAGTGTTGTCCAGCTTGACTTTCCCCTTTCTGCTGAGTCACCGTCCCCAGTTGTACCTCACCTCTGTGCTGTCGACTTTGTCCGTCTAACGCCTAAAGCCACCACTTACATTTCTTTCTCATCTGTTCCTCCGCTCCCTGATGGTCCCTACGCAGTCACTCCGGACCATGACGTCGCCCTCTGGTGAAGTATTGCGCTTGCGCACACTGTCTGTACAATGTCGGCCAACCGAGCGTACCTTCCGATTCTGAACTTTGGCTCGTCTATCCAACCGCTCCCGCAAGGCATCTCACTCGCCATGCTCTGACTGGCTGCCGAATGTGTCCTATCAGTCGTGGACGCCTGCGTACCTTCTACTCATCAAAGCCTGTTGCCTGCGGCCACATCAACCGAGAAACCAACGCACGACTACGCCGACATGATCTCTTCTGACCTACCGCCGATGCAAGCTCACGATCTTAGGTGCCTTTTGTCATCTTTTCGCGACATCTTCGACTTTGATGCCCGTGTTTTGGCTCGTACCTCTGTAGTGACGCATCGCATAAACACTGGTGATGCCGCTCCTAACCACAGACGTCCGTACCGCGTGTCCAGCGCTGAACGCACCGTCATCAATCAAGAGGTGGACAAGATGCTCGCAAAAGACATCATCGAGCCCTCGTCAACCCCTTGGGCTTCACCAGTTGTCCTGGTAAAAAAGAAGGACGGCAGCTGGCGCTTCTGCGTTGATTACCGGCACCTAAACCGCATCACAAAAAAGGACGTATATCCTCTCCCGAGGAACGATGATGCATTAGATTGCCTCCGCAGCGTAAATATTTCTCTTCAATTGATCCTTCGCCGGGGTACTGGCAAATTGCCGTTGATGAAGAGGAAATCTAGAAGAGAGCGGTGAGGGGCTAGTTGGTACGACATTATCGAAACATTGAATAACTGCGCAAAAACGACGGGTGTTTCTTCTCTCTTGTCCCGTCCTTTTTGCGCAGTTATTCAATGTTTCGATAATGATGATAAGGACCACAAAAAGACCGCCTTCGTGACGCCTGATGGCTTATACCAATTTAAAGTCATGCCATTCGGACTATGTAACGCGCCGGCTACCTTTGAACGAATGATGGATTCCCTCCTTCGCGGCTTTAAGTGGTCTACCTGCCTCTGCTACCTTCACGATGTTGTGGTTTTCTCGCCTACTTTTGCCGCGCACCTCGAACGCCTCTCCAGTATTCTGACAGTGTTCCGTAACGCCGGACTCCAGCTGAACTCATCGAAATGCAAATTCGGTCGCCGCCAACTCAATACTCTCGGACACCTGGTTGATGCTTCTGGTGTCCGCCCAGATCCAGTCAAAATTCAAGCCGTCAAGGACTTTCCTCTTCCTAGGTCGTCGAAAGATGTTCGCATCTTTGTCGGCTTACGCTCGTATTTTAGCCGTTTTATCAAAGATTTCGCCGGAAATCGCTCGCCCCCTCACCGACCTTCTTAAGAACGACACCCCCTTTTTAAGGGCACAGGGTAAGGTAAAATTAGAAAAAAAAATCGTTTTTTTTTTCTTTTGGAATTTTAGAAGTTCAATTCTTTCTACACATGTTCCATGATCGCACTTTCCTCAGAAAGCCATATTTACGGCTGAAAAACGCTTTTTCCGAAACCAAGTAGTGAGCGGCCACGCCCCCTTTCAGGATTAACGTCAATTTTTTCAACCAAAAAGTCCACCACCTGATTTCAAAACTTGTCTAAAATCAGCTACATATAAAAAATTGTCTGGCAACTATTGTACAGCTCCTCTTTTTTAGCCAAGACAATCCTGAGACGCTTTGCACGTTTTTTCCACGTTTCTGCAACCTTCATGCAGCTGCGTCCGAGTGCTATCCCTTTCGATCAGTATCGTAAATTGTGCCGGTGTTGGTTGCTGCTGATAAGTTGAGGTGCCCAGGGCAAAGAAGGCCTTCGTCAGGCGTGAATTTCACGGCAACCGCTACGCTCATCGTGAAAAAGCAAAAGGATGTCCACGACCGAATGAGATCCCGAACGCCGAACGCGCCAGCTCGACATCGAAGCATTCGAGATTTTCTCTGTGCTTCCAGGAAAAGGATGTGCTACAGAGCAGCAGCCAATATGCCTTAATGGACATGGACGGCATTTGTGCCGCAATTACACAGAATTGTGTGTGCAGAGAGTGCGGTGGAAGTGTTGAGCTCATCGAAATTGTGACAAAACGGGTAGGTGTTGCAAGCGTTTGCAGTTTGAACTATGAAGTGTGTAGTGCCGCACAACGATTTGAGACGTCGAAGAAAACTACTTCTGGCCTCTATGAAGCCAACCTCAGGTTAGTGTATGCCTTGAGGTCCACTGGTAAGGGAATGGCTGCAGGAAATATACTCTGTGCTATGCTAAACCTTCCTAAGCCGCCGACAAAGTTTGCGAAATACAATCAAGAGCTTCTAGGTCACATCGAAGCTGCTGCTCAGGAGTCGATGAAAAGGGCAGCTGACGAAGCTGTGCAGCTGAATGAGGGGGATAAAGACATCGCAGTTGCTCTTGATGGAAGCTGGCAGAAGCGAGGCCATACTTCCAATAACGGCATAGTCTCTGCGACCAGTGTAGACTCTGAGAAAGTGCTGGATGTGGAGGTTTTGTCTAAACGTTGTCCAAAGTGCAGCATCAAGAGTACAAACAGTGACCCCCTTCATAGAGAGGTGTGCCAAAGCAACTACCAAGGCACCAGCGGTGGAATGGAAGTCGCAGGAGCACTGAAAATTTTCGGCAGGAGTGAGGAGCTTCACGGCGTTCGATACGTCAAATACCTTGGGGATGGTGACAGCAAGGCTTTTATGGCTGTGAAGGCACAAATGCCATATGGTGATTCCGTTGAAATATCCAAGGTTGAGTGCATAGGGCACGTGCAAAAAAGGATGGGCACAAGGTTACGAAGGCTAAAAAAAGGAAACAAAGCAGGAAAACTCTCTGATGGAAAGAGCCTCTCGGGCCGAGGCCGACTGACTGATGCAGTAATAGACAAGCTCCAGACGTACTATGGTTTGGCCATCAGAAGAAATGTAGGAAACCTGGATGAAATGCGAAAGGCCGTTTGAGCAACCTTCTTCCACTTATCGGCCACAGACGATGACCCATGCCATGGACTTTGCCCAAAGGGACCTGATACGTGGTGTGCCTTCAACAGAAGTCAGTCAGAGGGCAAGCCATTTTTCCACAAGGAGGGTTTGCCTGCATCTGTCTTGGAGGCTATCAAACCCATTTATAGGGAGCTATCGAAGGCTGAGCTCCTAGAGAAGTGCCTGCATGGGCGAACTCAAAATGCAAATGAGTCGTTCAACCATGTTGTTTGGGAACGCGCGCCAAAGAATGTGTTTGTTACGCTTCGCACCCTACGGATGGCAACACTGGATGCTGTTCTTTCATTTAATGATGGTAGCATCGCACGGGCCAACGTTTTGAAGGAGTGTGGATTGAACCCAGGGAGCAACACCATAAAGTGGCTGAGGGACGCTGACCATAAGCGCATGTACTTTGCGGACCGAGCAACACGACAGCTTACAAAAGAGGCCCGACAGTCAAAACGACAAGCCGAAAAGCGGAAAAATGACGGCGACAGTGACTACGAAGCAGGGGGCTAATAAACCAATTACTATGGAGGCGTTTCTGCAAATAAAAAATGGTTTTTCACATCTTTTTTCTCTTTACGCTCTATTATCTCAAAACAGTGTTTTTTCTTACAAAGGTACCATTATTTCCAATGCCTTTCAAGACAGACAGCTGATTTTTTTTTGCAATCATCTACATAAGTGTTGCCAACTACTGAACTAGAATTAAGCAATTTCACTGAGCAGTTAATCAGTTATGAATTTTGAAATGCGCAAAGAAAGGCCAGATTTGTGTACTACCGGAAAAAATTTTAATAAAAATCGAATTTTCAACACACTTCAAATATTCTAATTCAGTACAAAGAGCACAAAATTTGGCAAACAATGATATATGTATTATTAGGCTACTGTTATTAGTTAGTGAGAAACATGTACCTCAACATGGCCTAAAATGCATGGGAAGTATAGGGCTTACCCTGTGCCCTTAACTGGGGCCCTGCTCAAGAGCACTCATTTTCCTCGCTCGTTCAATTGCTAACCTCTCCGCCCATCTTAGCCCATTTTGACCCGTCGTCTCCCACAGAGGTTCGCACCGACGCCTCCGGATATGGGATCGGTGCCGTGCTAGCCCAACGCCAACAGGGACAAGATCGCGTCATCGCTTAAGCCAGCCTCCTACTTTTCGCCGCCGAGCAAAATTACTCCATTAATGAGCACGAGTGCCTCGCCCTTGTCTGGGCTGTAGCTAAATTCCGCCCGTACCTGTTCAGCCGCTCATTCGCTGTTGTCACTGATCACCACGCTATCTGTTGGCTGACTTCACTAAAAGATCCCACCGGTCGCCTTGGTCGCTGGGCTTTGCGCCTCCAAGAATATTGATACTCTAGTGTACAAGTCCGGTCGTCGCCACCAGGACGCTGACTGTTTATCCCGGTACCCTGTGGAGCCACGCGACCAAGAAGACGCTGAGATCCTGCCCTGCCTCTTAGCTATCACTGCTCTCACCGATATCGTCAACGAACAGCGCCACGACTCCTCTTTACGCCCAATCTTTGATGGCCTCCGCTCTGCAAACCGATCTCCGTCTCTGCAACTTTATGTGCTCCAGAATGGCATTTTATATTGCCGCAATCTACGCTCCGATGGTCCTCCATTGCTGCTCGTCATACCCCAACATCTACGCTCTTCTGTCCTTGAATAATTGCACGATCTGCCGACAGCCGGCCACCTTGGCGTGTCCCGCACCTACGCTCGAGTGCGGCACCGCTTCTTTTGGCCTGGCCTGTATCGTTCCGTCAAGCGTTACGTTGCCGCTTGCGACCTGTGTCAACGTCAGAAAAGGCCCTACACTTTGCCTGCCGGTCTCCTAGAACCCATCGACGTACCTCCGGAACCTTTTCACCGTGTTGGCCTCGGCCTTCTAGGCCCTTTTCCCACGTCCCTCTCCGGCAACAAGTGGATCGCTGTCGCAACTGATTATACGACTCGGTACGCCATCACGCGTGCTTTGCCTGCCAACTGCGCTACCGATGTCGCCGATTTTCTTCTCTAAAAAGTCATTCTTCACCATGGCCCCCTCGTCTACTGCTCACCGACCGTGGTCGTTATATTCTGTCCCGAGTGATTAATGACATTCTTCGTTCGTGTGCCACGCAGCACCAGCTCGCGACAGCTTACCATCCACAAACCAACGGGCTTACGGAACGGTTCAACCGCCCGCTCACCGGCATGTTAGCAATGTACGTCTCGCCAGACCACCGAGATTGGGACACTGCCTTGCCTTATGTGACTTTTGCGTATAACTCTTCACGGCATGACACAGCCGGCTATTCCCCTTTCTACCTTTGGTTTTGTCGGCACCCATCTTGCCTTTGGACACACCGATGTCGTCTTCTTCAGTCGCCACCACTGCATACGCTCAGGACGCCATCGCCCAGGCCTCGCTGGCGCGCCAAATAGCCCGTAGTCGGCTCCATGCCTCACAAGCTTCCCAGAAGTCCGCCTACGACCGCCATCACCGGGTGGTAGAATATGAACCCGGATCACTCGTCCTTCTCTGGACGCCGTCACGCAGCGTCGGTCTCTCCGAGAAGCTCCTTTCTCATTACCGAGGCCCTTACCGTGTGGTGCGCCGTGTCACCGACGTGAACTATGAAATTGCACCCCTTGCGTGCTCGCCATCGTCCTCCGGCCCCTCCACCGACGTCGTCCATGTCTCCCGCCTAAAACATTATCACGACGTTCATACGTTGTCACTCTAACGCTGAGACGGCGTCTCATCAGCCGGGGGTCCTGAAGCGTGAAGACGACGACCAGACTGAGCGAGTGAACGGGTGGACGAAGACGACAACGAAGTTCTGACTGTGTTCTGAGTGCCGCTCGTAGCTGCTCCTTCGCTGGTGTACATAGCTGTAAATATATTCTTTCCCGCAACAATATTTTGAGAGTTTATATCTACGCTAGTTTCAGTTAGCCAAGTGAGGTGAAGTGCTCGCGAAAGAGCAGGTCAGTGACCTAACGGCCAGGTATTTTCTGGCCGGCAGCTATAGATTTACTGGGCTCATTTGTTAGTTAAGTAGTTTAGACAGGTAGTATTCCTTTTCTAGGTGATCGCTTTTGCGGTTAGCAGAATTTTATTTGAGCATGTGCATGCAAGCGCTTTTTTTAGCCTCTCGATACTCTAGCATTTTGTGGTAGCAATAATATCTGTAGAGGAGGCCGAAGGCGCGGATTTTATGTGCGTGTGTTGCGCTTTAGGTGTGCGCCTGGACAGCGCTGACCAAGCTAACACCGACCTAGCGATACGTATGGATGCTCTAGAAAGAAAACTACAGGCAGAGGGGTATGAGAAGCGCCAACTTCAAGAACAACCTAGTCAACTGTTGGACGCAAAAATGTCTGACACCGCCATGTGAGGCCGCAATGGCGGACATTCCAGCGCCGGCCACGTGGATGGGCGTGCACTGGCATGGACAGCAATAGAAAAGTAAATAAAGCAGGTTCCGACAGGAACTGCTACGCACACGTAGCCTCTATGAAGTCTGGAGGCGATGGAGAGATGGGGAACAAGCTAACAAGAAACGAGGTCCATAGTCACTGATAAGAGGCAGCAAAATCCAGAAGTTAGGAGGGAGGGAGAAAGAGAATGCCCTAGTGCTTATCGCTGGGGACTCAAGCATGAGTAGGTGCAAAAGAACTATAATGGAGCGTGTAAAGGAGTATAAGCGGCTAGCAGTCGGGGCATTCCCAGGCAGGACAATGGACGCAGCACTGAGACCCAACGAGCGAACTTTATCAGAATTTTAAATGATAAAAAAATAAAAATTCCTTTTTGGGGAAAGGAAATGGCGCATTATCTGTCTCACATATCGGTGGACATCTGAACCGCGCCGTAACGGAAGGGACAAAGGAGGGAGTGAAAGGAGAAAGTAAGAAAGGGTGCAGTAGCGCAGGGCTCCGGAATAATTTCGACCACCTGGGAATCTTTAACGTGCACTGACATCGCACAGAACACGGGCGCCTTTGCGTTTCGCCTCCGCCGAAACGCTGCAGCCGTGGTCAGGTTCGAACCCAGGTACTCCGGGTCAGTAGCCGAGCTCCCTAACAACTGAGCCACCGCGGCGAGGCATTTTAATAATAAAAATATTAATTGGTTCTGAGGGAAAGGAAATGGCGAAGTATCTGTCTAATACATCGTTGGACATCTGAACCGCGCCGTAAGGGAAGGGATAAAGGAGGGAGTGAAAGGAGAAAGTAAGAAAGAGGTGACGTAGTGGAGGGCTCCGGAATAATTTCGACCACCTGGGGATCTTTAACGTGCACTGACATCGCACAGCACACGGGCGACTTAGCATTTCGCCACCATCGAAACGGTGCAGCCGCGGTCAGGATCGAACCCAGGTACTCCGGCTGAGCCACCGCGGCGGGGCATTTTGCAGAGCGTAATTTGATGGTAGTAGCGGCGGAGCGAAATGATGTCCTGAATGGTGAAGCCGCACAAAGGTTAGCGGAGGGAGTGGTCGATATAAGAGCGATAGCACAGCAAGTGCAGGTCATGGTCTGCACAGTGCCCGGGATGCAAGGACGGAAGAGAGATGTTGCCAAGGACTTTGTGGCTGTTTATCGAGAGATAAAGATGTTAAGCCAGGAGAAGGTATTTGAAGTGGCAGACATAAACGGGGAAGTGCATAGAGCAGGCTTTGGCAGAGGCTTTACACGAAATGGCATCCATTTTAGTGGAAGGCTAGGAGTAGAGATCGGCTGGCGCCTGGCAGGTCGAGCAGTAGCTTTTTAAGGGGGTCCACTGCGGCTCAAAGCTTAGGAATAGGTAGAAGCAAACTAGAAAGTGTAACAATGGCGGCTGACGCCAATAAAATGGTCGCTAGGAGAACCAGGAAGAAAACTACAAAAAACTACTAAATTTAACACCAGGATCAGGTACATAAACATGCAAAGCGGTAGAAAGAGAGCGAAATGGTTAGAAAAAGAACAGCAGTTAAAGGACAAAGAAGTCGGTGTATACGCGCTATGCGAGTTATTCTACTTGCACCACTTTGTTTCCTTGATTTCCATTCCGATTTCCTCAAGCTCTCTCAAAATTCGTGATTTTCTTTTTCACACAGAGTCCTCTCAATTTATGAGCCGCTTCAGATAAACCTGGATGAGATTTTCCCTGATTGAATCTGGACCAAACCCTGGCCAATCCCCCATCGTGGGTATGTCCATCGTATTTGAGGCAACAACAACAACATAAGCGAGACACATCTCAGGGATCTAGAAGACCCACCGTTTATTGATGGCTACATGTGGGAAGGGAGCAACAACGGAGAGGAAGGGATGAGGGGTAGGTATGCGATACATCAAGGAACAAATTGGAAAAGAATAAAGCCAACTTGCATAGAACATGTCCTGGTATCAGATAACATTTCCGGTAAAAGGACATGGCTAGGAGTAGTTTATTTAATGACAGGAGAGAAGTGCAGTCAAGAAAACAAGGATCTCAATGACGATGTAAAGCAGTTTGGAGAAGGTGCCGATATTATTCTGCTGGTTGACATGAATGGCCACATCGAGGATCTAGATGGATACACAGATTTTAAAGGGACACTGAGGAGAAATTGAAGATGGCTTGTATCGATAGAATACCAGCTCCTGATCACAAAAACGTCGCTCTTACTGAAAACAAAGCTCTTGTAAGGTCGAAAATAGCAAGAACTAAAATACAAGTATCGCCGCCACAGGCCAATCTCGCAAGTACAAGCGTGGTGACGGCATAGTACAAGAGGCGCCACCTTGGAGTAATTTTCCTTCCAACAATACCGCATATCTCTGAGGCTGCCAAGGGAAGGTTGCGCGGTTCAATATGGAAGTAAGTTTTGTTTTAAAACCGATAGTGCACTTTTATCACGCTAGAAAGGCAGACAAAAGACAACGTGAATGTTGGAAGCAAAGAAAACCGATACTTGACGGCGCCACAGGCGGCCAGGAGAGCTTCGATTTTTTATGGCGCTTCGCGTCTATGAGCTTTGCGTGCCCCGCGGTTTTGTTCTTGACGCGCCTCGATTTACAAGCGCCGAACAGCAGAGGAACTCCAAGTGCCGCTTCAAGTGCTAGTTAACCTTTGAAGGGGCCTGTTAAGGCTTGTCAGATGATCGCCACGGTCGATGAAAAACTATGATGGCACGATGTTCGGTGATCGTACAAGGCAGCACTTGTGTCTTCGCATGCTCGCCCGACGAAACGTTCGCGGCTGTGCCAGTCAACTTCAAACCACTTAACGGAAATCGTTTATTAGAAACGGGAGACAAAGTACAAGGCAGTTCAGAAAAAAAGCTGATGGCCTAGCTCTGTTACCCATGTTATACATAGCGAAATCACGGAGATTTCTGCATCGGAAGGGTGCATTCACTAGATGCGCCTTTATGGACGGCTGTAACTTGAGCCGTCGTGGCAGAGTGGTAGCGTCACCGCCTCGAACGCCAAAAAAATTCTGCACAGGACTTTTTTTTATTCAGTTAGTGAGTGGGCGGGGGGTTTCAGTGGCTCCCATAGATGCCGCCACCGAATACGTTTGTTAGCGGTTAAGCGCAGGCTGTTAAGGCGCATTTATGCTCCGGCGTAACGCGCGCGCGCGCGCTGCACGGCGACGTCACGTCGGCCAAAGCGAGACCCTCTATGCTCTAACTGCGCTTGACCGCCGACGCGTTCAGCGGCTTCGGCGCACTCTGACCGCACTGGCGGGGAGACTTGGAGCATGTCTCTATTTCGCGCCTAATGCGCCAGCCGGCCTGACTGATTCGGCTCCGCGGAGAGGTGCTCGTTGTGACGTAATTCAATGGCTTTGGCAGATGGGCGGAGCTGTTTTTTCGAGCTCTCGGCTAATTTAACCCATTCACATTACATATCTGAAGGTACATGCAAGTGGGCGAGAGAGCCCGATCTAGTGGACCCGTTGGATCTAGCGGAAGCCGTTGAAGCGTCGTGCGCCGGCTTTCGTTTCAAGCAGCCAACTTTAAACGCGACCGCCCTTGAGCACCCATCCGTTTTTTGTGGCAAAAAAAAATAAATAAATAACTTGGCCCTTGCAGCCGTGGGAGACCGCGACGCCGCCTGCTGCACCGTGAAACCGCGGCGTTCAAGGAATCACAGTCCTCCGGCGCCAAAGCCCCGGCCAGCCTCCGGTGGGCGCAAGGCGCCGACCTTGTCCTGGCCCCTTGCGAATCCCCGCACTGGGGTTATGATATTTAGTTTGCAACGGCTGCTCACTGAGGAAGGGGGAAACGACCCGCCGGCGCCTAACCTAACCGTGCTCCCTCAAAAGCATCGCACGCTCTGTGGGGCTGAGGTCGCTGAAATGCCGGCCGGACTTTTTGCGAGAACTACGTCGTCGGGTTCGGGAACGGGATCCATCGTACCGCTGGCAAGACACCGGTGCAAACGTAAACGAAGCGACCCCCGATAGATGCCTTCAACGTGCGGCGGCGGCAGCTTTCATTTCGGCTGCTGCTAGATCGCAACGCAAGCCCTCAGAAATCACGGAGTGACCGTTTACGTCAAGTTTCACGTCACTACGTCCTGTGGCGTCATAAGAGTTCTCCGTGACGTCATAAGAGTTCTCGAGTTTGAATCGGAGCGGCGGGAATAACTTTTTCAACTTCGAATCCAATTTTGTTTTTAAATAAATGCATTTTTCGCTCCCGGACAAGCGGCAACAAAGCCATGAAATGCCGAACCATTAGATTTTGCTAACAAAAAAATTTGATAGTGTTCTCCTCAGTGTCCCTTTAACGGGAAGTTCGCGCTAGACTTCTGTGAGCGACACAACCTTGCTATTGTAAATAGAGAAACTATGTGGGAGGGACCAGTCACGTGGGAATCCCGCAACAGGCAAACTACCATTGACAACTGCTTAATGTCGCAGGGGATGTATAGCAAGCTCGCAATAATGGAAATAGACGAAGAGGAGAAGTACAGCCTTGGAAGTGATCATAAGCGTATTAATCTACAGTTAGAAGCCCTGTTCAAAAGTGAAATGCAGGGAAGTCAAAAAGAGTACGCAAATATAAAAGACGAGCAAATCGCGCTAATAGCGGCCGGCATAGATGAAGCAATAGAGATGCATTCCATGGAAAAGTGTGATTGCAATCAGTTAGAACTACTAATTATTACAAGAATAAAAGATGTCAAAGGAGTAAACTGCTGGAGAGTAAAGAGGAAGCCACAAAGTTGGTGGAATAAGGATATTAGGGACGCCATCGAACAACGACGCTTGGCATCACGGGAAAACAGAGAAGCAAATAAGGCGCAGTTATTTGAAGAGGAACTAGGCCAAAAATGGGAATTTTATCCACAAAAGAAACAGCAAGTGCAGGTCCACGTCCAAGATAAAATAAAGCACTCCTCTGATCGCTGGCTGCATGAAGTCCGCGTTGCAACTAAAGGGGGGCCAAGAAAATTCTGGAACCATATAAGCTGGCTGGGTAAAACGAATCAAAGAAAGCAGGAACAGATTGAAGATGCCGAATGAAAATGGAGACGATGCTGTGAACTACATTGCACCAGTTATAGCAGGGTCGCTTAGGAACGACGATACGGTAAATTTCCTAAATGAGGGAGCAACACAGGACAGCACAATAGAACACGGTTTAGAACTGACCAGTCAAAACTGGAAAAAGTCGGACGAAAATATAACGAAATGCGCATCCGCAGGGATAGACGAAATTCTACACCTAAAGTTTTTCCTCCTTTTTCCTCAAAACACAGGGATGCATTTTCGGCATTTTCGCCATTTTCGGCGCCGGGGCGGATGTGCACATCAGCAACGCCCTTTAGAAAGAATAGGGGCAGAGCAGCGATGCATGCCTCGTTAGGGCTTGTACATTAATTCATAGCATCAGCGACCACCTGCCGATAGTTATACCAGTAAATCAGTGCACTAATGCAGTAACTACAGCACGTTCCGTATTCTCTTACTGAGTTGTTCATCCTACAACGCTCGGAATATTTAAAGACCGTCTGAACACAGTCAGCTGGAATGATGCGTTCGCAGCAAATGACCCGAACGTAGCATATGAAACACTTTTGCGTGAATTTTCTGATATATACTTCGCGTGCTTTCCCGTGAAAAAGTGCAGAACATTTAAAAACAGTCTCCCTGGAGAACAAAAGAATCATTTAACCCTTTGAGGAAACGAGATCATTTATATAGGACATTCATACGAACTTAATCTCCTAAAGCCCTCAAAATATTCAAGTCATACAGGAATTTCGTCACGGAACACCTTCGTGCTGAAAAAAGACAGTATTATATTCACCGCTTTATTTCGGCAGAAGGGCGCACAGGGAATGTTTGGAAAGCACTTAAGTTGCAACTGGAACCTCAACAGAAACACCAAGTAAAAGAACAAAAGACGGAGTAGAGTTACAAGGTGCTAAACTATCTTACGCCTTTAGTTCTTTATTTCTTTCACTTGGCGATATTAGCGAATCCACCACTCACTTATCTCTTATGAATGGCCCAAATGAACAAACGATATTTATAGAACCAGTCTCGGAAAGTGAAGTAGTAGCTACGATGACTGAGAAGCGAAGTCGTCCAGAGGGCATTTAATTCCATACGCCTTCGTACTCAGCGCAGAAAGCTGTAGCAGATCAGTTAGCATATCTGAGAGCTTTATTCGCAGCACCCAAGCAGAAATATTTTTCGCTTTCATCATTGAATCCCTCCCAAAGCATTCCGACAAACTGTTATTAAAATGATCATCTTTAAGGTCAAAATGTAAAAAAAATATGGGGGCACCTTAGCAATTCTTAGGATGTTTAAATGCAAGAGTAACTTGGTCACTGAGTCAGTGTACACCTCAGTCGCGCTGTGACTATGCGGTGGCGTTCACCTAGAACTAGAAGCAGTTATGCGTCTTTTATATGCTGAAAACCTTAGGCACCAGCTCGACAGGGATGCTGCCGAAACCGCTGCGCAAAAAAAAATAGCTGCAGTTCAACTACTGCTGAACCTGGCCCGAGTGGGAAAGCTGCGGTGTATCGGGCAAGTAGACGCGGCTTGCCCAATGTAACGTTGAGTGCGTTCCGCACACTGGATAGACTACGCGGCCACCCTGCCACGTGGCGCTTAAATTAATGGTTGAACGCGAGAGGCTGGTCACACAACGAACGCTGCGGCCTATTGCTGCAATGGCGCGTGTCTGCCACAACATTGTCAGCGCTAATGCATGCAACCCACATCTCTCTGCCCTGACTTCTCCTGACGCTTCTATTTTTTATATGTTGTGTACTCTTTGTGTTTGTGCTATGTTATGTTGAACTGTACAGCGTCGGACCAAGTGGTTGCTATGAATTAAGTGAAAAGCAGTAGTGGCTGAGTGGTTAAGGCGCTTGGCTACTGATCCGGGGTGCCCGGGCTCGAACCCTACCACGGCGGCCCGCGTTTCCAAGGCGAAATGCTAAGGCGCCCGTGTGCTGTGCGATGTCAGAGCACGCTGAAGATCCCCAGGTGGTCGAAATTATTCCGGAGTCCTCCACTACCGCACCTGTTTCTTCCCTCCTCTTAGTCCCTAATTTATCCCTTCCCTTACGGCGCGGTTCAGGTGTCCGCCGATATGCGAGACAGATATTGCGCAATTTCCTTTCCTCAAAAACCAATCAATTCACCAAATCAGTAGCCGGATCCGATATGCAGCACCAACCTCTCCTTTATTGTTCATGTAAATAAAAAATGTTGGTCACCCAGTGGACGCTGTGGCCTCTTGCTGCAGTGACGCGTCTGACTCAACGTTGTCAGCGCTGATGCACGCAACCCGCGTACCTCAAAGCGCGATTGAGGCGTCCACTGCCCTAGGGAGCCTGCTATGCGCCTTCCTTTCCTCAAAATATTGGAGCCTAGAACGTTGTCAACGCTAACGCCGATGAACTCAAAGAACGCCAACGGTCTATAGCTTCAGGGCCGCGTTTCTGCTACAACGTCTTGAATGCCAACGCATGCAGCACGTATCTCTCACTGCCGCCACGTAGCTTAAAGTGCGACTGAGGTGTCCACTGTCCCAGGGAGCCATTTGCGCCTTTCCCTCGCTTTCGAAGAAAATGGAAGATTGGTTTTTAAAGTTGGTTGGAAACGAAAATTGTTTTTTTTTGGGGAGGGGGGAAGGAAATGGTGCAGTATTTGTCTCACATCTCGGCGGCCTCCTTAACTGCGCCGTAAAGGAAGCGGTAAAGGAGGGACAGAGAGAAGACATGAAGATAGAGGTGCCGTAGTGGAGGGCTCCGGAATAATTTCGACCACCTGGGGATCTCTAACATGCAATGACATCGCACAGCACACGGGCGCCTTTGCGTTTCGCTTCCATCGAAACGCGGCCGCCGCGGTTGGGCTGGTTTTGAGGAAATGAAATCGCTCAGTACTGTCTCACATATATCTCTGGACACCCGAACTGGTTTTGAGGAAATTATCGGTGGACACCCAAACCGCGCCGTAAGTAAGGGACAAACGTGATTTGGCTGAACGTCGGATGAAGGTCAAACTACGGCGTCCGCCAAACGCGCCGCAGGTAGCGCTGTGAAGCTTTCGCTTCAAAATCCGCCAACGCTGCCTCAGTGTTCGACTTTTAAGAGCGTTTGCTACGGGAGCTTCCAGCTCCCGGGGTGCTCAGAAAACGTGGAGCAGGAGGAGGTAATTAAAGTGGAGAGGAGTTGAGCGAGCTTACGGGTGGGGGCCTCATTCCAGGGCTCCATTGGCTTGAGCTGCCCTGCGGGCCTGTTGTACGGGGGCCCCTTGGTCCTCCAGGCTGTCGCTGGTCAGCAGCGCCTCACACCACTCAAAAGACGTGTTTTCCGTCTGTAGAGTGTCTGGTTTGGCCTCACATCCCCGCGAAATGTGGAAAAGTGTAGGGCGGGCCTCGCACCAGGGGCAGGTGTCGGAGTATAATGTTGGGTGTATGAGATGTGGTGTATGGAGGTTTGGAAATGTGTTCCTCTGTATCTGCCACCAAGAGACGGCATCTGGGGTGTATAATTTCGTCTGAGGTGGAGGGGAGTGTCTCCTTTGAAGACGCTGAAACTCGAGGCGGTCGGTATACCTAGAAGGGAGAGGGGCAAAAGCGGGCACGGTTTGTGGCCCCGCTCGGTTGATGATGCCTCGAGTTATATAGAGCATGTGCCATATAGAGCATGTGCCGTCGCAACTCCCTCCAGCCGCTCGTGGCCTAGAGTCCAGGTGACTTGTTGGTGCTTGGTGAGGGGTGTAGTGCCCACGAGCCGACTGACGTGCTTGGGAACTCGGTCTCTCAGGAAGTTTCGACACGCGTGTGAGGCTTTGTGATCACATCAGGCCTTTGGCCTTGGGACTCGTAATGCCTTAAGGCAATGGCCACGGCGGTGGTCTCCGCGGCCGCTTGTGTTTCGGCTCTTACAGGAGCAGTGAATAGAGTGGAGAATTAGTGGTCCTCTTCCGCCACTGCGTACTTGTCATGGCCCAGGTATGCTGCGGCGTCACCACAAACCACGGTCGGGGCATTGGCTAGCCGTCGGCGTAGGTAGGATACTCGCGCTCGTCGTCTGCCTGTGTGAACGTCTTTAAGCATATGTTTCGGTATCGGGGCCACGCTGATGTATTTCCTGTGTTGTTTTTCTGGAGGGGATTGAGCAAATAGTGCGCGGATCTCCGCAACAGTGCCTACTCGGCGTAGGATAGCTCGTCCAGCTTGGGTGGTCTGAAGTTTTTGTGTTTGAGATGTACGGCTGGCTTCTGTTAGTTTCGCAAAGGTGTTGAAGTATCCTAGTGCGGTGAGACGTTCCGGCGAGGTGTTTTTATGAAGGTTAAGGGCCGTCTTGTATACTCCCCTTATGATGGTGTCGACTTGCTGCTCATCTGCCTTTGTTAGCATGTGAAAGGGTAGTCCTGATGTGATTCGGTTAAGTACCAGTGCTTGCACCTGCCGGAGAGTGTCTTCTTCTCACATTCCTTGGCAATGCTTGGTAATGCGGCTGATGATGCGAGCTATCTGGTTTGCGGTGATCTTTGATAGTCTGGATGGTGTGGGTAACACGGAGGTTGCTCTGTATCCAAAGACCAAGAATGCGGATCAGGTTATCTTCCCTGGTGGCTTGACCCTCGATCGTGAGGTTTATGGGAACTGGAGAGACGCATTTCGGGCCATGCTCTCGTATGACATCCGATTTCCTCGGCGCGCAGTGGAAGCCACTTTCAGAGGCGAACTCCTCGACGATCTGCGCTGCTGATTATAGGGTGGTATCTTTTTTACCCAGGGAACACTATGTGGACCATATAGTTATATCATCCGCGTATATGGTACTGGGTCACTCTGCGTCAGCCGGCCGGGAAGGCGAGCTTCCGTGCCAGCTACACGGAGGTGCTGTGTTATTTTTACGCAACACGTTTCCCCAACCCGTGGCGCAGAGTCGAAGCCACGGCAGGTCCGGACGAAATAGGCAACGGCAGGGCACGCTAGGAAATAGTTAATTATCCTAACGCGAGGCAAGGCATACTGCGGAATGTTCTATCCGAAAAATAGATGTTCAGTAGCTCACCAAGTTGTTGTTGTCGACCGGCGTTGTGTTCGTGGGCCAGCGGGCAGCGAAGGGGTTCCTCGGGGCAGTCAAGTGTTGGCCGGCAACGAGAGTATGTTCCCCGCCGCGAGTTCCTTCTTTTATCTCCTCGGGCATCGCCTCGTGGGATATGTTGTCGAATGCGCCCTTTAATCCAAGGTCAAGATGAGGTGTTCTTGACCTCCGGGGATGTTGGTAAGCACTTGTTCTTGCAGGAGCAGGAAGGCGTCTTGGGCCAAAAGCCTCCGTCTGAACCTAACCGTAGTAGGGAGGAAGAGATCATTGTCTTCAATATAATTTTGGGGGCGGGTGTGGATGACCCGTTTATAGAGTTTTCCTAAGCATGATGTTAGGGAGATGGGCCGGAAGGAATCAAGTGACTTTCGCCGGCTCGGGCATGGTGACAATTTCAGCATGACGCCAATCATGAGGTACAGTCGAGGACAAAAGTCTCTGGACCACGTGTTCCTGAAACGAAGGCCATAGCTGTGCTATTAGCCTGCTGCTGGAGACCACAGTTGTGGAGGTGAAAGTTAATATTTTGTTCCTTCATCTCCGCAAGTGTGGTCTCCAGCCGACGGCTAATAGCAGAGCTACGAGTTTCGTTCGAGGAACACGTGGTCCAGAGAATTTTGTCCCCGACTGTACAATGCCCTTCTTCTAGAGTTTATCTTGGAAGTAGTCAGTTATGGCTTTCATATAAGGAATAGTAGTTTTTCTGGTCCCTTGGAAGATATATCTGCGTCGGGGGGGGGGGGTGCTTTGCAACCTGTTTGCAATTAAGGATCCGAGCTGCTCTCTAGCACTAACAAAGTTCTTCTGCGGGGTCACTATTGAGGGAAACAGGCTAGAAGCGATACTGAACGTATACAGCAGCCCATCGAAACGCCGCCAACGCTTCCGAGCGCTGTTTCAGAAGACGCTCAAGATTGCCAGGTCCCGGACGCTGATTGCAGGGGGAGGTTTCAACGCGGCAGACACGGCATGGGGTTACGGCTACAGCACGACCAAGAGAAGACAACTCGGGCAAGATGCGCAGGAACTCAACTTCACGTTACTTACGGATCCGGCGCACCCGAAGAGAATTGGTATCTCCACTACCAGAGACACGACCCCGGACCTGACGTTCCTCCGAAATGCCGGGACGACGGCCATCACGTGGAAAAACACGTCGACCGACCTGGGGAGTGACCACATGATCGTCGAAATACACGTACAGACTCCGGACAAGGCGCACGGCAGTAAGCAAAATTTCGAATGGACCGATTGGGAAATTTCGGAAATAAATGAGACCAGCAAGAGTCTTCAGGAGATACGATCACGGACATCGAAGCCTGGACCCGCTCGCTGGTTGCAGACGCCAAAGCGTCAACCAAGACCGTCGAAACCGAGGTTGAAACTGGTAAGATGGACAGCCGCCTGGCGCATCTCATCGAGACGAAGAACTCTGTCCTGGCCAGGTGGAAGGGACAGACTCAATCGGAGACTCTATCTCAGAAAGAAAATAGCGGAGATCAACCGCAACATCGAGGAGCACTGCCGAACGCACAACCGCCAGCAATGGGATGAGTTATGCAATGCAGTCGACGGCCAACTACAGCACGGGAAATCGTGGAACCTGCTCAGGCATATGTTGGACGAAACGAAGACCAAGTCCCACCAGAGGAACTGCCTCGCACGTCTATTACACAAGGAACCCGAGAAGCACGGTGAAGATGCAGTGACCGTTCGGTTACGAGCGAAGTACTTGCCGCACACTTCGACCGCACAACAAGGCTCATACGAGGGGGATCTGAACGCAGAATCGGATAAGGACTTTAACGTAGAAGAGATCAGGACGGCGCTGCACAACCTCCACAGCAGATCGGCGCCGGGCCCCGACGGGCTGTCGAATCGCGCCCTAAATAATCTCGACGACCGATCCGTGGAACAGTTAACGGCATTCATGAATGAGTGCTGGCAGCGCGGCAGCCTCCCGCAACAGTGGAAAACTGCGAGAATGATACTAATCCCAAAACCCGGAAAACCGCCGAGCCTGGACAACCTTCGCCCCATATCCCTAACGTCGTGCGTCCGCAAGACCATGGCGCACGCACTGCTTAACCGCTGGCTGCTAACGCCCCCAATTATCCACGCAAGACGCAATGTTAGAACTGAAGCACCAGGTGCTTGACGGCAAGACGAGAGACACCAGAGCAATTCTCGGCCTCGATCTGAAAGCGCGTTCGATAGAATCGCGCACTCGGCGATCTTACACCAGATATCGCGGCAAAACCTAGGTGTACGCTCGTACAACTACGTTGAAGATTTTTTGACAGGCAGGTGAGCTTTCTTAGTGGCAGGGGATATCCAGCTAGAAGAGCAAACGCTGGGAAGCACCGGCACCCGCAGGGCTCCGTCATCTCGCCCATGCTCTTCAACCTCGTCATGATCGGGCTAGCAGAAAAGCTACAAGAACTCGAAGACGTCCAGCACACCATATACGCCGACGACATAACACTCTGGGTGCACGAAGGCAGCGACGGTCACATCGAAACGGCACTGCAACTAGCAATCGAGGCAATAGAGGAATAACGTGTGGGTACGGGATTGCGATGTTCGCCTACAAAGTCGGAACTCCTACTCTACCACCCTACGGAGAGGGGCAGACCACCCGGGTGTGGTCGGAATGCGTTAACGACCAGACGAGAATACGAACAGATCAGACTACGCACGAGCAACGGAGCAACCATCCCGATAGTGCACAGAATTAGGGTCCTTGGCATGATAATCGAAGCCAATGGCGTCAACGGCGAAACGATCTCTAAATTACAGCACAAGACGGCTAACGCCATGCGAATCCTCAAGAGGGTCACCAGCAGAAGAAACGGAATGAGGGAGGCGAGTCTTACACGACTCATACACTCTTTCGTCATGAGCCATATTACGTACGTCGCGGCATTCCACAACTGGTACAAGGGAGAAGAAGCCAAGATCAACGTCCTCATCCGCAAGGTGTACAAGATAGCACTGGGTCTACCCGAGTCAACCAGCACGCAACGCTTGCTCCAGCTCGGGCTTCACAACACGCTTACCGAAATCGCCGACGCGCAGCGCACTTCACAACAAAAAGATTAGTGGGCACGAGAGCAGGACGCCAGATCATGGAAAGTGTCAGCATCCGTTACCATGCACAATAAGGCCAGAAAGTCGCTGTTCCGGACGCGATCAGACAAACCCTAAGAGTCGACCCGATTCCACGGAACGTCCACCCAGAACACAACCGGGGAAGAAGAGTGGCCAGGGCCAGAGCTCTCCTACACAGCCACGGAGACGAAATGGGGACAAGGTACGTTGACGCCGCGGAATACGCAGAACGCTCGCGATTAGCGGTTGCGGTCGTCGATTCGAGTGGCGAAACGCGCATAACGGCAAGTGTAACATGCGAGCGCGCAGAAGAAGCGGAGGAAGCAGCGGTGGCCCTCACCATCACGGATCCGACGTGCACCATAGTTCTCTGTGACTCGCGACAAACGGTCAAAAACTTCGCCAAGGGATGGATCTCACAGACAGCGGCCCGAATCCTGAGCAATAGAAAAGTCCAGTGGGAGGAAGCTTTTCAAACCAGAATTCAGTAGTTCCCGGCGCATGGGAGCAGTATCGAACTCATATCGCAACCGAAATGAGACGGCACACGCCAAGGCGCGCCAGCTCGCGAACCGCGCCGGCGACCGTCGTCCATGGGACCGCACCAAAGGCAGTTTGACCACATACAACGAAATTACCAAGACCCTCTGCCTGGCCCGCCGAACCTTCCCTCCGCCCAACGACAAGCTGGACAGGCCGCACGCGGTTGCCCTCAGACAACTGCAGACGCTCACGTACCCCAACCCGGCACAATACCACAGACTCTACCCCGGAACATACCCGACGAATATATGCAAGGTCTGCCATACTGCTATAGCAACTTTACCCCACATGCTCTGGGACTGTAGCAAAAACCCTGACGGTGCTAACTCCGGAACCCTCCAGCCGCGGTGGGCCGCTGCCTTGCGCAGCCTCAGCCTCAGTGACCAACTCTGGTCCGTCCAGCAGGCCCGCGAGGCGACGGCAAGGCAACACCTCGACGTCCCCACGTGGGAGACCTAATGCCCCGTCGGCGAATGCTCTGCAGGACTTTTGAATAAAGTTGTTACCAACCAACCCGTTTTCCATTCGCAACAACGTTCTCCAGTCTCCTCGGCAAGCTTCAAAAACGCACCGTCACCGAATGAATGGAAAACTTTATTGAATTCTTTTGGTTAGTTCCGGAGAGTCTCCTTGCAGCTGCGTCTTGGCGCTTGCCGCAGCCGCCGCCGCCGTCGGGGGCTCCTTAGCAAGGGTGGTCCCTCATTCCAGGGCTCCACTGGTCCTGGCCACCTCGCACGCGTGCTGCACCAATGCCCTTTGGGCGGTGAGCTCGCTGCTGGTGAGCAGGCCCTCCCATTGCTCCGCACTCGGGTTAGTCTGTTTGTGGAAGGTGTAATTGTGTTTACACTCCCATGTGACGTGGTAAAGTGTCGGGACGTCCCCGCACCAGGGGCAGCTGTCGCTGTACTGGGTGGGGAACATTTTGCTTAGGACGTGTAAGTTAAAGAAGGTGCCAGTCTGCAGCCTCCTCCAGCTGACCGCTTCTTGCTGTGTGAGGAGTTTGTGGGGCGGGGGATACTTGAACCTGCAGCCTCTGTAGTGATTTAGGATGTCTGCGTACATTGGGTCCACCATCGAGGGGTTCTCGAGGTCCTCCGTCAGCAAGGCTCGGTGCGTGATCTCGCGAACCTGGCTGTCAGCCCTCGAGTTGCCCTCGACTCCGGTGTGTGCCGGTACCCAGAAGACCTTTTGCTTCGCTTTGAATCCCGAGGTTCTCGCGCCGAGGAGGATGCGTAGGGCCTCCCTGCAGATCCTTCCTTGCTGATATCGTCTGCAGGCCGTTTTTTAGTCCGTTATTATAATCCGTGGCTTGTTTCTGCGGTAGCCTTCGACCGCTGCAAGCGCCACAGCGATCTCCTCCCCTTCTGCCACCGTACGTCCTCTCGCGGATGCGCAGCTGATCGTGTCGCCCGTGTGGTCTACGACCGCCACCGCCACTCTCGTGATGTTGTTGCGTCTATCCCTCGGATATAGTCCTGCGTCCGTGTACACCGTGTTTTCCTGCGTGGCTAGGTGTCTCTCCACGAATTCTGCTCTTGCTTGTCTTCTGGCCGCGTGTAGGTTGGGGTCCATGTTGCGCGGCAGTGGGCAGATTCTGAGGGTTTGCCGGATTTCGTCCGGAATGTTCTCGTCCGGATCTGCTGTGGTTTCCACTCTGTGGCCAAGTCTTCTCAGGAGTTGCCTGCCTGTTTCTGTAAGTTCTAGTCTTTCTAGCTGTGCGTTCAGCTGGGTCGCCGCCAACTCCTCGAAGGTGTTGTGGACTCCCAGCTGTAGTAGCTTGTCGTTCGGGGTGTTTCTCGGTAGGTTTAATGCGGTCTTGTAGGCTTTCCTTATTAATGCCTCGATCTGTTCTTTTTCCCTCTTGATCGCCGGGTGGTAGGGGCGGGAGTACGTCACCCTACTGACTACCAGGCTCCTGACTAGTTTGAGGGTGTCCTCTTCCTTCATGACGTGTCTTCTGCGGGAGACTCTATCATTCTGCCGACTTGTTCGGTCGATTTCTGTAGCAGGCTGATCGTGTGGCTGCATTTGCCGCTGCTCTGCAGCCACATGCCCAGAATCCTTATGGTGCTTCTTTCTGGTATGTTTTGGCCTTCGAGCTTGATCTCTAGGCTCGCCTCCGTGGGTTTCCTCGCTACTCTGAGTAGCTCTGACTTGTCTGTCGAGCACGCTAGACCCCTTGCCTTCACGTATTCTTCTATGCAGGTCGCGGCTCTCTGTAGTCTCTCTTGTTTTTCTCCTAGCGATCCACGGTTGGTCCACACCGTGATGTCGTCCGCATACATGGCATGTTGTGTGCCTTCGATTTCCCCCAATCTTTTGGCCAGGCCGATCATTGCTAGGTTGAAGAGCACGGGCGAAATCACCGACCCCTGTGGGGTTCCTTTGTGGGGGGTGTTTAAGGGTTGGCTTCTCACGTCTCCAAGCCCCACGGTGGCAGTTCTGCCTGCGAGAAAGGCCCTCACGTAGTTGTGAGTTCTTTCTCCGCAATTTATGTTCTGGAGGCCCTCCATTATTGCCGGCTGGCTGACGTTGTCAAAGACCCCCTTGATGTCTAGGGCCATGACAACATTCTCTCCAGCCTTCGGGATGTTGGCGAGAACGTCCTCCTTGAGTTGTAGGAGAACGTCTTGCGTAGACAGCTTTGACCTGAATCCAAACATGCTGTGTGGATAGAGTTGTTCTCGCTCCATCCATAGCTGGATTCTTTTCGTAATTATTCTTTCGTACAGCTTTCCCAGGCACGAGGTGAGGGAGATCGGTCGTAGGTTTTCGATCTGCAGCTTTTTGCCCGGTTTGGGGATCATCACTACCTCCGCGTGTTTCCATTCGGCCGGAATCGAGCCCTCGGCTCAGAGTTGGTTGAGGTAGTCTGTCAGCTGGTTTACCGCTTCCTCACTGAGGTTGCGTTTGAGGGAATTGCGTATCCTGTCTCCCCCAGCTGCCGTGTTCTTAGTGAGGGCCCCCATCGCCTCGTGCACTTCTGCCAGCGTGATCGGCCTGTCCATCTCGGGGTTTTCTTTGCCTTGATAGGTTCCTCTATATTCTTCGGGGCGTTCCTTCCCGTAACACTTGGTTTTGAGGTCCTCTATCATTTGGTCCTCCGTTCCTTCGTACTGGTGGATCAGTCTTTGTATCGTTTTACTGCTTTCGGTCTTCGTCTTTCCCGGATCCATCATCGCTTTCAGAATTCGCCACGTTTTGGCCGTGTTCAGGGTGCCGTTTAGCGAGCTGCTGAACTGCTGCCACCCTTGCCTTGCCAGTTGTGTAGCGTATTCTTCTGCCTTGACCGTGATTTCCGCTATCTTCTTCTTTAGCTTCCTGTTTAGCTTTTGTTTCCTCCATCGTTTGGTGAGCGCGCGCCTTGCCTCCCATAGCCTGAGCAGGCGCTTGTCCACCTCCGGTATTTGCTCGGTTCTGTCTCCCTCTTGCGTGTAGGTCTCCTGTATCTGTTTGAGCTGTTGGCACCACTGTTGGATGTTTGTGATCTGCCCGGTCAGATCCCTGCTTCCTTGCCGAAAGGCGTCCCAGTCGGTGAGGCGGGCTTTCCCAAGTTTTCGTTTGGTGGACTCTGCTGCCATCGTGAGTTGGATTATGCAGTGGTCGCTCCCCAGGTTTTCTAGGGTGTTTTCCCCCTCTACTTGGCTCGTGCCCTTCACGAAGGTGAGGTCCGGGCACCTGTCTGCGCTGACGCTGTTGCCTATCCTTGTAGGTTGGTCTTCGTCCGTTACTAGTTCGTACCCCAGGTTCTCCGCGGCGTCCCATATGCCTTGGCCTTTGCGGTCGGACGATGGGTATCCCCAGTTCGGACTCTTGGCGTTAAAGTCTCCCGCTACCACGAGGGCGTTCGTTTTGGCCATCTTGCTTACTTCCGTAAACAGCTTTCCAAAATCGCCGTCCTTTTGTTTCGGGGAGCTGTATAGGTTCACTATGTACGTACTCTTCGCGCTGAACTTATTTGGGATTATTTCGGTGATTACGTGTTCTATCCCTGTGCCCTCGATCTCTTTGTGTGCTCTGGTGGCTATTTTGTTGTTTACGAGGGTTGCGGCTCTTTTCCCGCCTTCCTGACATGTGTATCCCTTTAGCGTGGGTGTGCTGTTGGTTTCTTGTAGCAGAATTACGTCTGGCTGCTTCCCCTGGGAGTTTATGTACTGCTGCAGGAGGTTCTGCTTCCTCTTGTACCCCCTGCAGTTCCACTGCCAAATGCTTAGTTGCTGATGTCCTGCCATGATGAGTTACCGTTGTTGTTTGCCCCTTGGTTTTCTGATCCGCCGAAGCGTCTCTCGCAGAATAGTCTGTCTCTGGCCTAGTTAATGGCTCTGCTGTTTTGATTCTTGACGTAGCTGCGGAAGCTTTGGTCCTGCATAGCTTGTCTCTGCTGGAGTTCGTGCATTTGCTTCTGTACGGTCAGCATAAAACTTTTTATTTCGTTCCACCTTTGTTCTTCCGATTGTTTCTGTGCCTCCTCGGGCGGTGGCGAAGGGGGGGTCGGCCTGCTGTTGCCTGCCTCACTTCTGCCCTGTCGTTGCCATTGCAGTTCTCTGATGAGTTCGTCTAGCTTCTGCTTAATCTGTCTAGTCTCCTCTCGGCTCTTTTCTAGCTCCTGCCTCAGAGCCCTGTTTTCTTCTTCTAGCTTTTTCTCTTTGTGTGAGGGTGTGTTTGTGTTTGAGTGTGTGTTTGAGTGCGGAAAAAGCGACTTGGGGGGGGGGGGGGGCCCGCTCTCCAGCTCACCTTGACTCCGCCGCTCTTCTTCTGCTGTTGTTGTTGCTGCTCCGGTCCGGGTCCCCCGGGCTTCACCAGCGGCGGGTAGGACTCGTCCCGCCGTCCGTCCCGGCTCTTGCTTCTCCCCCGGCTCCGGCTCCTCGACTTGCTTCCTCCGTTCCGTGGCTGGAAGGAGGAGTCCTCTTCCTCCCCAAACCACCTTGGCACGCGGCCTCTGCTGCGGCTCCTGCTTCGTCCCCGTCTCAGCAGCTGCTGTTGCTGCTGTCGGTTCCTGAAGGCAGGTCGCCCCCGCAGTTCCTCCGCTGACTTCAGTCTTTGTTTGCATTCCTTGGTGCCTGTTTTGTGGCCCTCGCCGCAGACCAGGCACTTCGGGGTGCATTGGTGTTCTTCGGTTGGGTCCTGCTCCCCACACTGCTTGCAGGCCTTGCTGTCCGGGGTCGGGCAGACGTAGGATCTGTGGCCCTGCTTGCAGCACACGTAGCAGACCTGGCGGGTGGGGAGGTATGGGTAGCACCACATCTCCCCTCCGTAGTACAGGACTTGTCTGGGCTTCGTGTGGCCGTCAAAGGTGATTACTGCCGTGCTCGACTTGCCCAGCATACGAGCGCTGTGGAACTTGACTCCCTGGGTGCGCACCCTCAGGTTGGCTTTCAGTTCTTCGGGCGTCGTTCCGGGCGCGATGCCGTGGACCACCCCTCGTATCGTGTCTTCCGGTACCGCCACGTGTCGTTCACCGCGTAGGACGTCTCTCCGAACGTGAGGTGGGAGATGCGCCTCACGTGTTCGGCCGCCTCTTCGTTGTCGGTGCTCACGATGATTATGTTGGAGCCGTTTCATAGTCTGATGATCAGGTCCTCGCCCTTGCACCTCGAGCCGGTCGCCCCAACCACCGCCCGAGCCACTTGGTGGGTCTGCAGGTTTCTCGCGATGAGGCCTCTGGGTCTCAGAACGATTTTCAGGTCGTACTTGGGTAGGGGAGGAAGTCGTTTCCTAGCCGCTTCCCTGCGCTTCTCCTCGGCAGTGGCTTCCGTGTCGGGCCCGCTGACCGCGGGTCTCTGCGGTCCCGCTCGGCTTGCCGCTGCGCTGGCCGACTCGCTGCCGCCGCCGTTTCCTTGTTGTTTCTCTCGCAGGCGTCTCGCTTGCCTTCTCGACATTGCAATCTCCCAGTTTTGGTTGTCTTCCTTTTGTGTGCTTGGGTCGGATGAGGGGCTGCTTCTTCTCGGGACTTCGTTGCCGACCGAGCCGGTTAGGCCTAGGCCCTCGGCCTCGGTCGCCACGTGGCAGTCCATTTCCTGTGCGTCTGCCAGGTCCCTGGGTAGTCCCTCCATCTTCTTTCTCGGTTCAGGGTGTTCGCGTGTCCGGGGGGAGGTCTCTTCGGACCTCAGGTGCCCTCTCTGCCGCGGCCGGGCCGTCCGCAGTCCCCGGTACTCGTTAAACCTAGGTTAGGCTTAGGTCTCGGCGGCCACGTGGGAGCACCAAAAGTCCGATAAAATCCAAAAAAGTGGACCCACCGGCTTGATTTTGGTGTCCTTGTGCTCCGCTTCGGTTCTTCCTTTCCGCTCGAAAATTTCGGTGATCCGGTCGGAATTGTGGGTCAGAGACTTCGAAAATTGCGGAGCGCATGTGCCGCACGTCAGCTCTCCTCGACAGCTCGCAGCGCCCCCCCCCCCCCCCGTCACCGAACAAAATCCTCTCGCATGCGTTTAAGAGGCGTCGATGGGACGCGCCCTGTTCTTCAACGGGCCCGCGTGCACAGCCAGTCCAGTACAATCTAAGACGCGCACCGCCTGTGTGCATGCCGAGAAGAGCCTGTTGGTCGAAAGAACGGTGTAAGAATGACATGGTCGAAAGCTGGCAGCGATAACAAGAAAATCAACAGAGCTGAAGAAGCGCAGAAGGATATACTTCAAAGGGGAAGGAAAAGGAGGGAAGGGGTAATAGAGTGGCTGTAACCACGCAGAAGGAGAGGTATGCGTCGGTCTGGCAGTGATGGGACGAAAGTATCGAAAAAAAATGGAGATAAAGGAAAAGGAAGGAAGGAAGATGTGTTGCTAGTTTCTATGACACATAATTAAAAATGAAAAAGAAAAAAAAAGACGGAATAAACGTTAATTGTAAGAGTGCATGGCGAGGGGGAACGAGATACTCTGCGATACTCTGCCATCGGCGGAGTGATACGTAAATCAGTGTCCACGAGTATTTTTATCTCCGCGGGCCTAATTTATCGGCGGAGTGATACGTAAATCAGTGTCCACGCGTATTTTTATCTCTGCGGGCCTAATTTGCGGCTAGATTGCCTAAGACAGAAACTATTTATTCACAAAAACCTAAAAATGCAATAAAATCGTAAGCGAAGCCGCCGCAAGATTGGCTGAGAGGTCCTCCACGCGTTGGTTGACTCCTCCTAGCTTTATCGTTGTGTTCAAAAAAGGCGGGAGCCGGAACGTTTAAACCGATTTAAATTAGGGAACTCGGCCACAAAGGACAATAATTGAAACATTCTAAGAATGCTCGGTACGTGTAGATCGATTTCCCGCGGTAAAAAGACGAGTTGAGATTCCTTTTTAGTCCATCTTTAAGTGATCTTTGTTATAATTTGCAATGAAAAGGTTTAACAGTATTTCTGTTTCTTTTGTTACCCTCGTTGGGGTATTTATAGCATTCCTACACCAGTGAACATTGAACAGTGTGCCTATTGTCGCGTAGCAATGCTAGCTGTTTGACAAGAGCTTAATATTAGGCCACCACCAAGAACACTATTGAACTTGTAATGATTCACAAATTCACTGAGAGAATCCAGAAAAGAAAAGAAAGCACTCGTATTGCCAGAGGGAGGGTGCGATAGCACGCACAAACACATATGAGCGGAATTTTGAGCGTGTCTCATAATGGGCGTTTGCAACACAAAATATATCAAGAAGTTCACATTGTAATTCATTTTTGACCAAAAGCGATACGCCACAACCTCGTTTAACCTGGTGATTCAAGCAACAGCTCTTGAAAGCTAGTATATATCAACTGGCTCGGCCACCCGCTCTGCAACCATGTTTCCGAAAACATAAGCGCACGAATCGGCAGCCTAACTTCAGCTAGAAAGCATTCGAAATCATATTGTTTCCTTCTTCCTGAACGCAGGGTAAAGTGACCATTGTCTAAGATTGCTGGAAATTCTCGCGAAGAAATACCAGATCCGATGTATTGAACGGTGTTTGCAGAAAAAGAGGCATTCGAGACTACGCGTATTTAGAATAGGGTGACGCTACCGGTTAGAGTCAGAAATGAGCGCGAAATTCTTGAACGTGCTTCATTCGTTTACGTGGCGATAATTGTAGTAGCACTGGGAATAGCTTGGAGCCAGTGCGCAGGCGCAGGACAATAACGCCCCTCCGGTAATTGTGCTGCGCCTGGGCACTGGCTCCATGCTATCACCCTATGAACCTAAGCGATAGAGCCACCCTATTCTGAAAGTTAAATTAAAAACAGATAATAAGACAAATGTCGAAATGGCTTCTACATCATGAGTGCCGAATTAGTCAGCAAGCAACTACACTAAGCACCTCGCAAACGTATGCAAAAAAAGGCAATTGAAAATTGCTATAGTTAGCCGAGTCTACGCAACCAAAGAGGTCTTAAGAGAATAAAGGTATCTGACGTGCTTCATACACCATAATCATCCTATAATAACCGTGGTATGCACTACTCGATCATTGGAGTCCTACGTTCTACTGATGCCAAAGAATGAGTTGCCGGGATAATATAAAACGCAACTGGATTAAGCCCTTCAGATCGGCGGGAACAACGTATTGCTATAAGCCTTTAATGGGCATGAAAACAGAAAACGTCACTTGCGGCAATGGAAAGCACAGCGCATAGTGCAATACAAGCATCATCATACCTGCCACGGTGGCGTTGCAAGCGGTGCTAAAGCCCCTCACTGGCGACCTCATCAATGATCGGCTCACACGCGTAGCTTTTGTAGTGTGGAATAAAATTTACTTGAAATGTTCTTGCTTTCACGGAAAGTTTAAACCAATGGCTGGCGTCACCACGCATTTTATTCAATGAAATAGATGGATGTCTTTTGATGGACGTCTCGTGAATTTATTAATAAATTAATGTTGCTCATTCTTCAGTATATTTTTTGGTCTGTCTGGATTTTTCTTTTTTTTCGTTTTATTGTTTTCTTTATGTACCGGACTTAATTTATATTTGACTAAGGAGCTTTCCACTTAATATTCTTGGGTCTTAAATCTCGAAGTCGTAATTTCTAAGGACAATTCATGTGTATTGAGTGTATACTAGCCGTCCTTAAAGATCCTTAATTCTGCACTTTAAGGTGCATAATCGAAAAATTGTCAAGCGCGGGATTGCAAAAGCTTGCGTAACTAAAAGCCGCCTTGCAGAGTTTATGTGTGCATGGCTCTATAACCAAAACTCGCCTCCACGAACAGGCGAGGAGGCTAAGCGCGGGAGGATACCTATTTTGTTCAGCGTAGCGTAGTTCATAAGCTTGCTTGCCAGATGCAGGACCCAAAATAACAAGTGAATTAATGTTGATCAAAGAGTCAGGAAGGAAACAGCATTCATCCAGGACGTGCCCTAAAAAAGCTGCGAGCAAAGCTGGCGTGAGGTTTCCGTTCTGGTCCTGTATAAACTAGGTGGAGCTGAGCAAACGAGTGAACGAGGAAGAAAAAAAGTTGTAGATTTTAACGTACTGTTATAAACCGAGTATACGTTCGAAAGCATGTGTTCGGGCCCTCGTGCAGTGACCAGCAAAGCTCATGAATCTTTTCGCGCACCCCCGTGAAGTCAACACCAATTCACGGCAATATTTATTTATATTCATTTCATTCCTGCACGGGCCAGGTCGATCACCGTCAATGTCAAGCTTCACACAAATTTGTTGAGCCGGTTCATAGCTCGTGAAGTAGTGCTTCAGCACTAAAATATTATTGGAAACAGCATCAGAAGTTTGGTGTATCGTTGCTGTATTAAATGAAATTTCGACGCGGCAACTTTTTTATCGGCGAGACTGAATGCTGCATCAGCGATCCAATCAGTGAGGTCGAAAAAGGCATAGAAAATAAGTCACGCCGAAACCATCTAGCAGCCATACACTGTGCTCAGTGCGAAAGCTGTGAAGCAGTTTTGAATCCGACCGCAATTTTTTAATCGAACCGCAATCATTGCCAACTATAAAAACGCGATATAAAGTCTTATTTCCGAATCCCATATCAACTTAATAAATGGCATGTGCATCAGCAGGACGTCGAAAGCACTCTTCCAAAAAAGTATATGCATTTCTTATTCAGTTATGCTGAATAATTCCTCCTAATAGTGTGGCTGTGTGATTTGGTCTCTTGTGTTATTTGCGGAATTTGTATTGATTGAACTTCTGTTGGCGAACTGCATCAACATATTTGAGTAGATTGTGCCGACTGAATCCCTCTAGTGAAGCTTCATCACCAATGTTTGAGGAATTCGTACGGAATGAATTTCACTAGCGGAACTACAACAACTTTATGATGACTTAGTGTAGACTAGATTTCTGCAGTGAAGTCACGCCAACAACGTTTGAGCAATTTGTATTGACTGAACTTCTGGAGTGAAATAACATCAATAATTTAAATGAAATTATGCGAACTGAATGTCTGCAGTTAAGCCACATCAAGGATATAGGAGCAATTCGTATTGATTAAATTTCTGAAGTGAAACGATGTCAATAACATCGATGAGTTTATGCGGACTAAATTTCTGTAGTGAAGCCACATCAAGAATATTTGAGCAATTTGTATTGAATGAATTTCTGTAATGAAAGTACATCAAGAACATTTATGGGTTCATGTAGACTGAATGCCTATAATGAAATCACATAAAAAATATCTGAGGAATTTAAATTGCATGAATTTTTGTGGTGAGAAATACATCATCTTTGACGAGTTTGTTCGGACTAAATTTTTTATGTAAATTCACATCAAACGCTTCGTGTGGTTTAAATGGTGGTCTCTCTACAGAACCAGAGTTTCTGTCGACTTCCTGATGTGTCCATAAGCGCCCCATGAGAACTCAACAAATATTCCATGTCCATTTTTATAAGGGTTCCCTTATGGCGTGGTTGGGATGTCTACCGAGAAATGTGAGAGAGTAACTGCGTCATTTCCTTTCATCAAAAACTAAATTTCATTTTGCACCTGCACAAAACATGACGCACACAGTTCCGGTCATCGCTTCCTGCCCGTCTGAAGCCCGAAGAAGTCGGGAAGGGTTGCACCCACGCTGCCGCCCGCAGGGGCCAAACCGTCATGTTATCACCGGGCTCCGTGTTAGTACCACCTGACATCTTCAAAGGTTTCGTCTGCCGGTCTCCCAAATTCAAATCCACATCCCCTGCGCGAAGTCAGTGCACGTTAAAAACCCCAGGTCACTGAAATTACCGACGGTTTCCACTACAGCGTCTCTCATAGCCTGGGTCGCTTCGGAACGCAGAACTCCATAAGCCCAAGCAGAACACGGTCACACCTATCGTACCTGACCACAAGCTATTTGCATTTACTTTCCTCTCTACAACATACATGGCGCTTTGTTCCACAGCTAACGCTAAAGGAGTAAACCGCTGGAGAGGAAAGAGGAAGCCACGAAGTTGGTGGAACACAGTTGGTGGAACGGGAACATAGAGAAGCAAAGAGGGCGCAGTTATCTGAGGAGGAAATAGGCCGAAAATGGCAATCTTATCGACAAAAGAAACAGCAAGTGCAGCTCCTCGTCCAGGCTAAAATAAAGCAGTCCTCTGATCGCTGGCTGGCTGAAGTTCGCGATGCAACTAAAGGGGGGCCAAGAAAATTCTGGAACCATATAAGCTGGCTGGGCAAAGCGAATCACAGAAAGCAGGACCAGATTCACGATGCCGAAGGAAAATGTTTAGAGGGAGATGACGCTGTGAACTTCATTTCATATAGCTGAGTCATTTAAGAAAGACGATAGAGTAATCACCCCAAATGAGGGAGCAACACAGGAACGCACAATAGAAAACAGCGTGGAACTGACGAATCTTAACTGGAAAAAGGTGGAAGCAAATATTCCAAGATGTACGTCAGCAGGGATCGACGAAATTCCAATCACGCTAATTAATGAACTTAGCCCAAGAGGCAAGGAAGCGCTGATAAAAGTATTGGAGGCAGTCATAACGAATCAGCGAATTCCAGACAGCTGGAAACAGAGTAAAATGAATTTGATTTATAAAGGAAAAGGCAATAATACGAACATAAAATCCTTCCGACCGATTACGACACCATAAGCTACATACAAGCTGGCGATGCAGGCGGTGAAAATAAAAATGCAGTCATGGGTAGAAAGTAATAGAATACTCGGAGAACTTCAGAACGGGTTCAGAAGTGGTAGGCGCTTAGATGATTGCCTGTTCGTGCTTACCCAGTGCATAGAAATAGCTAAAACGGAAAACAGACCTCTGTATTTAGCCTTCTTGGACTTAAGCGGTGCATACGACAACGTGAACAGGGAACTCCTGTGGAACATATTAAAAGGTGCAGGTGTCAGTCATGAGGTAATTAATTTTCTACAGGAAATATATCGAGAAAATGAAGTTGAAATAACATGGGAAGGAATTACTAGTACAACTATCCAGATACACAAAGGATTAAGGCAAGGTTGTCCTCTATCACCGCTGCTGTTCAATGTTTTATATGATAAGTATGGAAAGAAGGCTACAAGGAAGCAATCTAGGTTATGATTTGTCATGCACATTAGGCGGAGAGGTTGTTGAGCAACGACTACCGGGTTTAATGTATGCGGATGATATTGTACTGTTAGTAGATAGCCAGGAAGATTTGTAAACTTTGGTGAATTGCTGTGGAGACGAAGGAGACAGTCTAGGTTTCAGTTTTAGCGCAACTAAGTCAGGTGTGATGGTTTTCAACGGCAAAACTGATCAGAAGCTTACAATACAAGGCCATGAAATACCCCGAGTGGCCGAATACAAATATCTCGGGGTATGGGTAAACGAAGGGCATATGTACACGGAAAAGCACGAACAGTCTCTCATAGCAAAAGGGCGAGGAGATGCCGGGATAATGAAACATAGGGCATTGTGGGGGTACAACAGGTATGAAGTCCTCAGAGGTATTTGGAAAGGAATAATGGTGCCGGGGCTTACTTTAGGGAATGCGGTTCTATGCTTAAGGGCTGCAGTTCAGTCGCGATTAGAAGTAAATCAGAGAAATGTCGGAAGATTAGCACCAGGTGCCCACGGAAAAACCACAAACGAGGCAGTACAGGGGGATATGGGCTGCGCAACGTTCGAAGCACGGGAAGCTCAGAGTAAAGTACTATACGAAGAACGCCTGAGGAAATTGGATGATAACAGGTGGGCAGCTAAGGTATTTAAATACCTGTAGAGAAATTGCTTTGACACACAGTGGCGGAAACGAACTAGAAAGCTGGCCAGTAAGTTTGTCAGAGACGAGGAAGGAGAAAGAAATAGCATTAAACGACAGGTTAAAGACGTCGAAGGTAAAAATTGGACAGACTCAATGGAAAAGAAGCATAGTGTAAAACTATATTGATGCTGGAAAAGGCAGATCAGGAAGGAAACGTTTTATGATAACTGAAGAGGCAGTGCCCTCCTCTTTGAATCTAGGTCAGGGTGTCTTAGAATGCGCAGCTACAGAAAAAAATTTAACGAAGATGACACATGTGCTGTGTGTGGTAAATCTGAAGAAACTATAGAACACCTAATCCTAAAATGCGATGGTATCCATCCCGATGTCGATGCAGGCACAGTAACTCTTCCTGAGGCCTTCGGGTTTAGAGATAGCAATAGTCATGTATATAAATCTGCGGTGTAAATTAGCAAAAAGCGATTGGAGGATTGGTGGCACAAAAGCAGAGAGGTGACATAAGTTTTAAAGTGTAGGAAGACGTTTTTTATTAAAGCAAATGGCGAATTGTATTAACAACTTACAGCAGAGTAAACAAAAATAAATGAAAAAACTGAGCCTAGTGGCAACAACCACTGCCCCGTTTCAAAGGTGACGCTCCTACCTTCCATCCATCGATCCAACGCTTTGACAGCCGTGCGGTGCGGACGCATGTTAGGGTGCTCTTCGAATTACGCGAGGTGACCGGGACCGGACGGACTGACAACAGCGAGAGTGCTGTGACTACACCAAATAGATGAGTTCTTTCATTTAATATTGAACGGGGAAGACCCGACGGCGGAACACCTCCTGTGGTTGGACTATGCACGGTTCGTGTGACCATTTCCTGCCGCCATCATCATCATCATCATCAGCCTTACTACACCCACTGCAGGGCAAAGGCCTCTCCCATGTCTCTCCAATTAACCCTATCCTTTGCCAGCTGCATCCACCCTTTGCCTGCAAACTTCTTAATCTCATCCGCCCACCTAACCTTCTGCCGCCCCCTGCTACGCTTACTTTCTCTTGGAACCCACTCCGTTCCCTTAAAGACCAGCGGTTATCTTGCCTTCGCATTACATGCCCTGCCCAAGCCCATTTCTTTCTCTTGATTTCGACTAGGATGTCATTAACCCGTGTTTGTTCCCTCACCCACTCTGCCCGCTTCCGATCTCTTAACGTTACACCTATCATTTTTCTTTCCATGGCTCGCTGCGTTGTCCTTAACTTAAGCTGAACTCTTTTCGTTAGCCTCCACGTTTCTGCCCCGTAGGTGAGTACCGGTAAGATTATGCTGTTGTACACTTTCCTCTTGAGGGAAATTGGTAAACTGCCACTCATGATCTGCGAGAATTTGCCATATGCGCTCCACCCCATTATTATCCTTCTTGTTATCTCCCTCTCATGATCCGGATCAGCTGTCACTACCTGCCCTAAGTAGACTTATTCCGGCACAATTTCTAGGCTCTCGCTGCCAACTGTGAACTGTTGTTCCCTTGCTAGGCTGTTGAACATTACCTTGGTTTTCTGCATGTTAATTTTTAGACCCATCGATCTGCTCTGCCTGTCTAACTCGTTGATCATGATTTGCAGTTCACCTCCTGAGTGACTCAGCAAGGCAATGTCATCAGCAAATCGCAGATTATTTAGGTATTCTCCATTTATTCTTATTCCCAACTGTTCCCAATTCAGGCCTCAAAAAACCACCTGCAAACATGCGGTGAACAGCATTAGCGAGATCGTGACTCCTTGCCTGACACCCTTCCTTATTGGAATTTTATTGCTGACTTTATGGAGGACTATAGTAGCTGTGCAGTTGCTATATATATCTTCCAGTATTTTGACATAAGGCTCTTCTACCCCCTGATTACGCAATGCCTGTATGACTGCTGAGGTTTCCACTGAGTCGAATGCTTTCTCGTAATCAATGAAAGCTATATATAGAGGTTGGTTATATTCTGCGCATTTCTCTATCACCTGATTGATAGTGTGAATATGATCTATTGTGGAATATCCTTTACGAAAGCCTGCCTGATCATTTGGTTGATTAAAGTCTAACGTTGCCCTGACTCTATTAGCGATTACCTTAGTAAATACTTTGTAGGCAACGGATAGTAAGCTGATCGGCCTGTAATTTTTCAAGTCCTTGGCGTCTCCCTTCTTATGAATTAAGATAATGTTTGCATTCTTCCAAGCTTCTGGTACAGTCGAGGTCATAAGGCATTGCGTATACAGGGTGGCTAGTTTTTCTAGTACGATGTCCCCCCCATCCTTCAACAGATCTGCTGTTACCTGATCCTCCCCAGCTGCTTTTCCCTTTTCATTGCTTCTAAGGCTTTCTTTACTTCATCTTTCATTACTGGCGGGATGACGCATTGCTGTGCACTGCTGTCTTTCTCATTAGCGCTCTGATTACATTGGCTACTGTACAGATCTGTGTAGAACTCTTCGGCTACGTTAACTATCTTATCCATATTGCTAATGACATTGCCCTGCTTGTCTCTTAATGCATACATCTGGTTTTTACCTATGCCTAGTTTCCTCTTCACTGTTTTTAGGCTACCTCCGTTCTTTATAGCATGCTCGATTCCCTCCATATTAAACTTCCTTATGTCGGCTACCTTGCGCTTATTTATTAACTTTGATAGCTCCGTTAGTTCTATTCTATCGGTAGTGTTAGATGTGTTCATGTTTTGGCGCTTCTTAATCAGATCTTTCGTCACCTGAGATAGCTTCCCGGTATCTTTTCGAACTGTCCTACCACCTACTTCTACTGCGCACTCCGTAATTATTGATGTCAGGTTATCGTGCATTGAATGAACATCAGGATCATCTTCCTCAGTTAAAGCCGAATATCTGTTTTGCAGCGCTATCCTAAACTCCTGTGCTTTCCCTCTTACGGCTAACTCGTTAATGGTCTTCTTCTTCGCTAGCTTCTTCCGTTCCCTCTTCAAGTCTAAGCTAATTCTAGACCTTACCATTCTATGGTCGCTGCAACGCACCCTTCCGAGGACGGCCACATCCTGAATGATGCCAGGTTTAGCGCATAGTATGAAATCGATTTCATTTTTAATCTCACCATTGGGGCTCTTCCAGGTCCACTTCCTGTTTTCTCGTTTGCGGAAGAAGGTATTCATGATCCGTAAATTATTTCTATCCGCGAATTCGACTAATAACTCTCCCCTGCTATTTCTAGAGCCTATCCCATAGTCACCTACCGCGTGGTCCTCAGCCTCCTTCTTGCCCACCTTCGCATTGAAGTCGCCCATCAGTACAGTGTACTGCGATTTTACTTTATTCATTGCTGATTCTACGTCCTCATAGAAGCTTTCAACGGTCTGGTCATCATGGCTGGATGTGGGTGCGTAGGCCTGCACCACTTTCAGCTTGTACCTCCTATTCAGCCTAATTACTATAGCTGCTACCCTCTCGTTAATACTGTAGAACTCATCTACGTTGCCAGCTATATCCATATTAATGAGGAAACCCACACCTAGTTCTCGTCTATCCTCTAACCCGCGATAGCCCAGTATGTGTCCGTCCTTCAGTACTGTATACGCCTCACCTGTCCTCCTAACTTCGCTAAGCCCTATCACATCCCATTTAATTCCCGCTAGTTCCTCAAACAGCACTGCTAGGCTAGCCTCACTAGCTAAAGTTCTAGCGTTAAACGTTGCCAGGTTCAGATTCCAATGGCGGCCTGTCCGGAGCCAGAGATTCTTAGCACCCTCCGCTGCGTCACAGGTCTGACCGCCGCCGTGGTCAGTTGTTCTGCAGCCGCTAGGGACTGAGGGCCGAGGGTTAATTGGTTTGATCATAGAAGGTTGTGGCCAAGTACTACACCAGGGTGGCAAAATCCTGCTCTGGTGAGAGAGTCCTGCCGCCATACATCCGTTCAATTCTCTGTTCTGAACCAGAGCCCTCATGACGTCATTCTTGGCCTTGACTTCCTGTCTGAGCATTCAGCCCTCATCAACTGCGCCACCAGTGTTGTCCAGCTTGACTTTCCCCTTTCTGCTGAGTCACCGTCCCCAGTTGTACCTCACCTCTGTGCTGTCGACTTTGTCCGTCTAACGCCTAAAGCCACCACTTACATTTCTTTCTCATCTGTTCCTCCGCTCCCTGATGGTCCCTACGCAGTCACTCCGGACCTTGACGTCGCCCTCTCGTGAAGTATTGCGCTTGCGCACACTGTCTGTACAATGTCGGCCAACCGAGCGTACCTTCCGATTCTGAACTTTGGCTCGTCTATCCAACCGCTCCCGCAACGCATCTCACTCGCCATGCTCTGACTGGCTGCCGAATGTGTCCTATCAGTCGTGGACGCCTGCTTACCTTCTACTCATCAAAGCCTGTTGCCTGCGGCCACATCAACCGAGAAACCAACGGACGACTACGCCGACATGATCTCTTCTGACCTACCGCCGATGCAAGCTCACGATCTTAGGTGCCTTTTGTCATCTTTTCGCGACATCTTCGACTTTGATGCCCGTGTTTTCGCTCGTACCTCTGTAGTGACGCATCGCATAAACACTGGTGATGCCGCTCCTATCCACAGACGTCTGTACCGCGTGTCCAGCGCTGAACGCACCGTCATCAATCAAGAGGTGGACAAGATGCTCGCAAAAGGCATCATCGAGCCCTCGTCAACCCCTTGGGCTTCACCAGTTGTCCTGGTAAAAAAGAAGGACGGCAGCTGGCGCTTCTGCGTTGATTACCGGCACCTAAACCGCATCACATAAAAGGACGTATATCCTCTCCCGAGGAACGATGATGCATTAGATTGCCTCCGCAGCGTAAATATTTCTCTTCAATCGATCCTCCGCCGGGGTACTGGCAAATTGCCGTTGATTAAGAGGAAATCTAGAAGAGAGCGGTGAGGGGCTAGTTGGTACGACATTATCGAAACATTGAATAACTGCGCAAAAACGACGGGTGTTTCTTCTCTCTTGTCCCGTCCTTTTTGCGCAGTTATTCAATGTTTCGATAATGATGATAAGGGCCACAAAAAGACCGCCTTCGTGACGCCTGATGGCTTCTACCAATTTAAAGTCATGCCATTCGGACTATGTAACGCGCCGGCTACCTTTGAACGAATGATGGATTCCCTCCTTCGCGGCTTTAAGTGGTCTACCTGCCTCTGCTACCTTGACGATGTTGTGGTTTTCTCGCCTACTTTTGCCGCGCACCTCGAACGCCTCTCCAGTATTCTGACAGTGTTCCGTAACGCCGGACTCTAGCTGAACTCATCGAAATGCAAATTCGGTCGCCGCCAACTCAATATTCTCGGACACCTGGTTGATGCTTCTGGTGTCCGCCCAGATCCAGTCAAAATTCAAGCCGTCAAGGACTTTCCTCTTCCTAGGTCGTCGAAAGATGTTCGCATCTTTGTCGGCTTACGCTCGTATTTTAGCCGTTTTATCAAAGATTTCTCCGGAAATCGCTCGCCCCCTCACCGACCTTCTTAAGAACGACACCCCCTTTAACTGGGGCCCTGCTCAAGAGCACTCATTTTCCTCGCTCGTTCAATTTCTAACCTCTCCGCCCATCTTAGCCCATTTTGACCTGTCGTCTCCCACAGAGGTTCGCACCGACGCCTCCGGATATGGGATCGGTGCCGTGCTAGCCCAACGCCAACAGGGACAAGATCGCGTCATCGCTTATGCCAGCCTCCTACTTTTCGCCGCCGAGTAAAATTACTCCATTAATGAGCGCGAGTGCCTCGCCCTTGTCTGGGCTGTAGCTAAATTCCGCCCGTACCTTTTCAGCCGCTCATTCGCTGTTGTCACTGATCACCACGCTATCTGTTGGCTGACTTCACTAAAAGATCCCACCGGTCGCCTTGGTCGCTGGGCTTTGCGCCTCCAAGAATATTGATACTCTAGTGTACAAGTCCGGTCGTCGCCACCAGGACGCTGACTGTTTATCCCGGTACCCTGTGGAGCCACGCGACCAAGAAGACGCTGAGATCCTGCCCTGCCTCTTAGCTATCACTGCTCTCACCGATATCGTCAACGAACAGCGCCACGACTCCTCTTTACGCCCTATCTTTGATGGCCTCCGCTCTGCAAACCGATCTCCGTCTCTGCAACTTTATGTGCTCCAGTATGGCATTTTATATTGCCGCAATCTACGCTCCGATGGTCCTCCATTGCTGCTCGTCATACCCCAACATCTACGCTCTTCTGTCCTTGAATAATTGCACGATCTGCCGACAGCCGGCCACCTTGGCGTGTCCCGCACCTACGCTCGAGTGCGGCACCGCTTCTTTTGGCCTGGCCTGTATCGTTCCGTCAAGCGTTACGTTGCCGCTTGCGACCTGTGTCAACGTCAGAAAAGGCCCTACACTTTGCCTGCCGGTCTCCTAGAACCCATCGACGTACCTCCGGAGCCTTTTCACCGTGTTGGCCTCGGCCTTCTAGGCCCTTTTCCCACGTCCCTCTGCGGCAACAAGTGGATCGCTGTCGCAACTGATTATACGACTCGGTACGCCATCACGCGTGCTTTGCCTGCCAACTGCGCTACCGATGTCGCCGATTTTCTTCTCTAAAAAGTCATTCTTCACCATGGCCCCCTCGTCAACTGCTCACCGACCGTGGTCGTTATATTCTGTCCCGAGTGATTAATGACATTCTTCGTTCGTGTGCCACGCAGCACCAGCTCGCGACAGCTTACCATCCACAAACCAACGGGCTTACGGAACGGTTCAACCGCCCGCTCACCGGCATGTTAGCAATGTACGTCTCGCCAGACCACCGAGATTGGGACACTGCCTTGCCTTATGTGACTTTTGCGTATAACTCTTCACGGCATGACACAGCCGGCTATTTCCCTTTCTACCTTTGGTTTGGTCGGCACCCCATCTTGCCTTTGGACACACCGATGTCGTCTTCTTCAGTCGCCACCACTGCATACGCTCAGGACGCCATCGCCCAGGCCTCGCTGGCGCGCCAAATAGCCCGTAGTCGGCTCCGTGCCTCACAAGCTTCCCAGAAGTCCGCCTACGACCGCCATCACCGGGTGGTAGAATATGAACCCGGATCACTCGTCCTTCTCTGGACGCCGTCACGCAGCGTCGGTCTCTCCGAGAAGCTCCTTTCTCAATACCGAGGCCCTTACCGTGTGGTGCGCCGTGTCACCGACGTGAACTATGAAATTGCACCCCTTGCGTGCTCGCCATCGTCCTCCGGCCCCTCCACCGACGTCGTCCATGTCTCCCGCCTAAAACATTATCACGACGTTCATACGTTGTCACTCTAACGCTGAGACGGCGTCTCATCAGCCGGGGGTCCTGAAGCGGGAAGACGACGACCAGACTGAGCGAGTGAACGGGTGGACGAAGACGACAACGAAGTTCTGACTGTGTTCTGAGTGCCGCTCGTAGCTGCTCCTTCGCTGGTGTACATAGCTGTAAATATATTCTTTCCCGCAACAATATTTTGAGAGTTTATATCTACGCTAGTTTCAGTTAGCCAAGTGAGGTGAAGTGCTCGCGAAAGAGCAGGTCAGTGACCTAACGGCCAGGTATTTTCTGGCCGGCAGCTATAGATTTACTGGGCTCATTTGTTAGTTAAGTAGTTTAGACAGGTAGTATTCCTTTTCTAGGTGATCGCTTTTGCGGTTAGCAGAATTTTATTTGAGCATGTGCATGCAAGCGCTTTTTTTAGCCTCTCGATACTCTAGCATTTTGTGGTAGCAATAATATCTGTAGAGGAGGCCGAAGGCGCGGATTTTATGTGCGTGTGTTGCGCATTAGGTGTGCGCCTGGACAGCGCTGACCAAGCTAACACCGACCTAGCGATACGTATGGATGCTCTAGAAAGAAAACTACAGGCAGAGGGGTATGAGAAGCGCCAACTTCAAGAACAACCTAGTCAACTGTTGGACGCAAAAATGTCTGACACCGCCATGTGAGGACGCAATGGCGGACATTCCAGCGCCGGCCACGTGGATGGGCGTGCACTGGCATAGACAGCAATAGAAAAGTAAATAAAGCAGGTTCCGACAGGAACAGCTACGCACACGTAGCCTCTATGAAGTCTGGAGGCGATGGAGAGATGGGGAACAAGCTAACAAGAAACGAGGTTATAGTCACTGATAAGAGGCAGCAAAATCCAGAAGTTAGGAGGGAGGGAGAGAGAGAATGCCCTAGTGCTTATCGCTGGGGACTCAAGCATGAGTAGGTGCAAAAGAACTATAATGGAGCGTGTAAAGGATGATAAGCGGCTAGCAGTCGGGGCATTCCCAGGCAGGACAATGGACGCAGCACTGAGACCCAACGAGCGAACTTTATCAGAATTTTAAATGATAAAAAAATAAAAATTCCTTTTTGGGGAAAGGAAATGGCGCATTATCTGTCTCACATATCGGTGGACATCTGAACCGCGCCGTAAGGGAAAGGACAAAGGAGGGAGTGAAAGGAGAAAGTAAGAAAGGGTGCAGTAGCGCAGGGCTCCGGAATAATTTCGACCACCTGGGAATCTTTAACGTGCACTGACATCGCACAGAACACGGGCGCCTTTGCGTTTCGCCTCCGCCGAAACGCTGCAGCCGTGGTCAGGTTCGAACCCAGGTACTCCGGGTCAGTAGCCGAGCTCCCTAACAACTGAGCCACCGCGGCGGGGCATTTTAATAATAAAAATATTATATGGTTCTGAGGGAAAGGAAATGGCGAAGTATCTGTCTAATACATCGTTGGACATCTGAACCGCGCCGTAAGGGAAGGGATAAAGGAGGGAGTGAAAGGAGAAAGTAAGAAAGAGGTGACGTAGTGGAGGGCTCCGGAATAATTTCGACCACCTGGGGATCTTTAACGTGCACTGACATCGCACAGCACACGGGCGACTTAGCATTTCGCCACCATCGAAACGGTGCAGCCGCGGTCAGGATCGAACCCAGGTACTCCGGCTGAGCCACCGCGGCGGGGCATTTTGCAGAGCGTAATTTGATGGTAGTAGCGGCGGAGCGAAATGATGTCCTGAATGGTGAAGCCGCACAAAGGTTAGCGGAGGGAGTGGTCGATATAAGAGCGATAGCACAGCAAGTGCAGGTCATGGTCTGCACAGTGCCCGGGATGCAAGGACGGAAGAGAGATGTTGCCAAGGACGTTGTGGCTGTTAATCGAGAGATAAAGATGTTAAGCCAGGAGAAGGTATTTGAAGTGGCAGACATAAACGGGGAAGTGCATAGAGCAGGCTTTGGCAGAGGCTTTACACGAAATGGCATCCATTTTAGTGGAAGGCTAGGAGTAGAGATCGGCTGGCGCCTGGCAGGTCGAGCAGTAGCTTTTTAAGGGGGTCCACTGCGGCTCAAAGCTTAGGAATAGGTAGAAGCAAACTAGAAAATGTTACAATGGCGGCTGACGCCAATAAAATGGTCGCTAGGAGGACCAGGAAGAAAACTACAAAAAACTACTAAATTTAACACCAGGATCAGGTACATAAACATGCAAAGCGGTAGAAAGAGAGCGAAATGGTTAGAAAAAGAACAGCAGTTAAAGGACAAAGAAGTAGGTGTATACGCGCTATGCGAGTTATTCTACTTGCACCACTTTGTTTCCTTGATTTCCATTCCGATTTCCTCAAGCTCTCTCAAAATTCGTGATTTTCTTTTTCACACAGAGTCCTCTCAATTTATGAGCCGCTTCAGATAAACCTGGATGAGATTTTCCCTGATTGAATCTGGACCAAACCCTGGCCAATCCCCCATCGTGGGTATGTCCATCGTATTTGAGGCAACAACAACAACATAAGCGAGACACATCTCAGGGATCTAGAAGACCCACCGTTTATTGATGGCTACATGTGGGAAGGGAGCAACAACGGAGAGGAAGGGATGAGGGGTAGGTATGCGATACATCAAGGAACAAATTGGAAAAGAATAAAGCCAACTTGCATAGAACATGTCCTGGTATCAGATAACATTTCCGGTAAAAGGACATGGCTAGGAGTAGTTTATTTAATGACAGGGGAGAAGTGCAGTCAAGAAAACAAGGATCTCAATGACGATGTAAAGCAGTTTGGAGAAGGTGCCGATATTATTCTGCTGGTTGACATGAATGGCCACATCGAGGATCTAGATGGATACACAGATTTTAAAGGGACACTGAGGAGAAATTGAAGATGGCTTGTATCGATAGAATACCAGCTCCTGATCACAAAAACGTCGCTCTTACTGAAAACAAAGCTCTTGTAAGGTCGAAAATAGCAAGAACTAAAATACAAGTATCGCCGCCACAGGCCAATCTCGCAAGTACAAGCGTGGTGACGGCATAGTACAAGAGGCGCCACCTTGGAGTAATTTTCCTTCCAACATCACCGCATACCTCTGAGGCTGCCAAGGGAAGGTTGCGCGGTTCAATATGGAAGTAAGTTTTGTTTTAAAACCGATAGTGCACTTTTATCACGCTAGAAAGGCAGACAAAAGACAACGTGAATGTTGGAAGCAAAGAAAACCGATGCTTGACGGCGCCACAGGCGGCCAGGAGAGCTTCGATTTTTTATGGCGCTTCGCGTCTATGAGCTTTGCGTGCCCCGCGGTTTTGTTCTTGACGCGCCTCGATTTACAAGCGCCGAACAATCGAGGAACTCCAAGTGCCGCTTCAAGTGCTAGTTAACCTTTGAAGGGGCCTGTTAAGGCTTGTCAGATGATCGCCACGGTCGATGAAAAACTATGATGGCACGATGTTTGGTGATCGTACAAGGCAGCACTTGTGTCTTCGCATGCTCGCCCGCCGAAACGTTCGCGGCTGTGCCAGTGAACTTCAAACCACTTAACGGAAATCGTTTATTAGAAACGGGAGACAAAGTACAAGGCAGTTCAGAAAAAAAGCTGATGGCCTAGCTCTGTTACCCATGATATACATAGCGAAATCACGGAGATTTCTGCATCGGAAGGGTGCATTCACTAGATGCGCCTTTATGGACGGCTGTAACTTGAGCCGTCGTGGCAGAGTGGTAGCGTCACCGCTTCGAACGCCAAAAAAAATTCTGCACAGGACTTTTTTTTATTCAGTTAGTTAGTGGGCGGGGGGTTTCAGTGGCTCCCATAGATGCCGCCACCGAATACGTTTGTTAGCGGTTAAGCGCAGGCTGTTAAGGCGCATTTATGCTCCGGCGTAACGTCACGTCGGCCAAAGCGAGACCCTCTATGCTCTAACTGCGCTTGACCGCCGACGCGTTCAGCGGCTTCGGCGCACTCTGACCGCACTGGCGGGAAGACTTGGAGCATGTCTCTATTTCGCGCCGAGTGCGCCAGCCGGCCTGACTGATTCGGCTCCGCGGCGAGGTGCGCGTTGTGACGTAATTCAATGGCTTTGGCAGATGGGCGGAGCTGTTCTTTTCGAGCTCTCGGCTAATTTAACCCATTCACATTACATATCTGAAGGTACATGCAAGTGGGCGAGAGAGCCCGATCTAGTGGACCCGATGGATCTAGCGGAAGCCGTTGAAGCGTCGTGCGCCGGCTTTAGTTTCAAGCAGCCAACTTTAAACGCGACCGCCCTTGAGCACCCATCCGTTTTTTGTGGCAAAAAAATAAATAAATAACTTGGCCCTTGCAGCCGTGGGAGACCGCGACGCCGCCTGCTGCACCGTGAAACCGCGCCGTTCAAGGAATCACAGTCCTCCGGCGCCAAAGCCCCGGCCAGCCTCCGGTGGGCGCAAGGCGCCGACCTTGTCCTGGCCCCTTGCGAATCCCCGCACTGGGGTTATGATATTTAGTTTGCAACGGCTGCTCACTGAGGAAGGGGGAAACGACCCGCCGGCGGCTAACCTAACCGTGCTCCCTCAAAAGCATCGCACGCTCTGTGGGGCTGAGGTCGCTGAAATGCCGGCCGGACTTTTTGCGAGAACTACGTCGTCGGGTTCGGGAACGGGATCCATCGTACCGCTGGCAAGACACCGGTGCACACGTAAACGAAGCGACCCCCGATAGATGCCTTCAACGTGCGGCGGCGGCAGCTTTCATTTCGGCTGCTGCTAGATCGCACCGCAAGCCCTCAGAAATCACGGAGTGACCGTTTACGTCAAGTTTCACGTCACTACGTCCTGTGGCGTCATAAGAGTTCTCCGTGACGTCATAAGAGTTCTCGAGTTTGAATCGGAGCGGCGGGAATACTTTTTCAACTTCGAATCCAATTTTGTTTTTAAATAAATGCAATTTTCGCTCCCGGACAAGCGGCAACAAAGCCATAAAATGCCGAGCCATTAGATTTTGCTAACAAAAAAAATTTGATAGTGTTCTCCTCAGTGTCCCTTTAACGGGAAGTTCGCGCTAGACTTCTGTGAGCGACACAACCTTGCTATTGTAAATAGAGAAACTAAGTGGGAGGGACCAGTCACGTGGGAATCCCGCAACAGGCAAACTACCATTGACAACTGCTTAATGTCGCAGGGGATGTATAGCAAGCTCGCAATAATGGAAATAGACGAAGAGGAGAAGTACAGCCTTGGAAGTGATCATAAGCGTATTAATCTACAGTTAGAAGCCCTGCTCAAAAGTGAAATGCAGGGAAGTCAAAAAGAGTACGCAAAATTAAAAGACGAGCAAATCGCGCTAATAGCGGCCGGCATAGATGAAGCAATAGAGATGCATTCCATGGAAAAGTGTGATTGCAATCAGTTAAAACTACTAATTATTACAAGAATAAAAGATGTCAAAGGAGTAAACTGCTGGAGAGTAAAGAGGAAGCCACAAAGTTGGTGGAATAAGGATATTAGGGACGCCATCGAACAACGACGCTTGGCATCACGGGAACACAGAGAAGCAAATAGGGCGCAGTTATTTGAAGAGGAACTAGGCCAAAAATGGGAATTTTATCCACAAAAGAAACAGCAAGTGCAGGTCCACGTCCAAGATAAAATAAAGCACTCCTCTGATCGCTGGCTGCATGAAGTCCGCGATGCAACTAAAGGGGGGCCAAGAAAATTCTGGAACCATATAAGCTGGCTGGGTAAAACGAATCAAAGAAAGCAGGAACAGATTGAAGATGCCGAAAGAAAATGGAGACGATGCTGTGAACTACATTGCACCAGTTATAGCAGGGTCGCTTAGGAACGACGATACGGTAAATTTCCTAAATGAGGGAGCAACACAGGACAGCACAATAGAACACGGTTTAGAACTGACCAGTCAAAACTGGAAAAAGTCGGACGAAAATATAACGAAATGCGCATCCGCAGGGATAGACGAAATTCTACACCTAAAGTTTTTCCTCCTTTTTCCTCAAAACACAGGGATGCATTTTCGGCATTTTCGCCATTTTCGGCGCCGGGGCGGATGTGCACATCAGCAACGCCCTTTAGAAAGAATAGGGGCAGAGCAGCGATGCATGCCTCGTTAGGGCTTGTACATTAATTCATAGCATCAGCGACCACCTGCCGATAGTTATACCAGTAAATCAGTGCACTAATGCAGTAACTACAGCACGTTCCGTATTCTCTTACTGAGTTGTTCATCCTACAACGCTCGGAATATTTAAAGACCGTCTGACCACAGTCAGCTGGAATGATGCGTTCGCAGCAAATGACCCGAACGTAGCATATGAAACACTTTTGCGTGAATTTTCTGATATATACTTCGCGTGCTTTCCCGTCAAAAAGTGCAGAACATTTAAAAACAGTATCCCTGGAGAACAAAAGAATCATTTAACCCTTTGAGGAAACGAGATCATTTATATAGGACATTCATAGGAACTTAATCTCCTAAAGCCCTCAAAATATTCAAGTCATACAGGAATTTCGTCACGGAACACCTTCGTGCTGAAAAAAGACAGTATTATATTCACCGCTTTAATTCGGCAGAAGGGCGCACAGGGAATGTTTGGAAAGCACTTAAGTTGCAATTGGAACCTCAACAGAAACACTATGTAAAAGAACAAAAGACGGAGTAGAGTTACAAGGTGCTAAACTATCTTACGCCTTTAGTTCTTTATTTCTTTCACTTGGCGATATTAGCGAATCCACCACTCACTTATCTCTTATGAATGGCCCAAATGAACAAACGATATTTATAGAACCAGTCTCGGAAAGTGAAGTAGTAGCTACGATGACTGAGAAGCGAAGTCGTCCAGAGGGCATTTAATTCCATACGCCTTCGTACTCAGCGCAGAAAGCTGTAGCAGATCAGTTAGCATATCTGAGAGCTTTATTCGCAGCACCCAAGCAGAAATATTTTTCGCTTTCATCATTGAATCCCTCCCAAAGCATTCCGACAAACTGTTATTAAAATGATCATCTTTAAGGTCAAAATGTAAAAAAAATATGGGGGTACCTTAGCAATTCTTAGGATGTTTAAATGCAAGAGTAACTTGGTCACTGAGTCAGTGTACACCTCAGTCGCGCTGTGACTATGCGGTGGCGTTCACCTAGAACTAGAAGCAGTTATGCGTCTTTTATATGCTGAAAACCTTAGGCACCAGCTCGACAGGGATGCTGCCGAAACCGCTGCGCAAAAAAAATAGCTGCAGTTCAACTACTGCTGAACCTGGCCCGAGTGGGAAAGCTGCGGTGTATCGGGCAAGTAGACGCGGCTTGCCCAATGTAACGTTGAGTGCGTTCCGCACACTGGATAGACTACGCGGCCACCCTGCCACGTGGCGCTTAAATTAATGGTTGAACGCGAGAGGCTGGTCACACAACGAACGCTGCGGCCTATTGCTGCAATGGCGCGTGTCTGCCACAACATTGTCAGCGCTAATGCATGCAAACCACATCTCTCTGCCCTGACTTCTCCTGACGCTTCTATTTTTTATATGTTGTGTACTCTTTGTGTTTGTGCTATGTTATGTTGAACTGTACAGCGTCGGACCAAGTGGTTGCTATGAATTAAGTGAAAAGCAGTAGTGGCTGAGTGGTTAAGGCGCTTGGCTACTGATCCGGGGTGCCCGGGCTCGAACCCTACCACGGCGGCCCGCGTTTCCAAGGCGAAATGCTAAGGCGCCCGTGTGCTGTGCGATGTCAGAGCACGCTGAAGATCCCCAGGTGGTCGAAATTATTCCGGAGTCCTCCACTACCGCACCTGTTTCTTCCCTCCTCTTAGTCCCTAATTTATCCCTTCCCTTACGGCGCGGTTCAGGTGTCCGCCGATATGCGAGACAGATATTGCGCAATTTCCTTTCCTCAAAAACCAATCAATTCACCAAATCAGTAGCCGGATCCGATATGCAGCACCAACCTCTCCTTTATTGTTCATGTAAATAAAAAATGTTGGTCACCCAGGGGACGCTGTGGCCTGTTGCTGCAGTGACGCGTCTGACTCAACGTTGTCAGCGCTGATGCACGCAACCCGCGTACCTCAAAGCGCGATTGAGGCGTCCACTGCCCTAGGGAGCCTGCTATGCGCCTTCCTTTCCTCAAAATATTGGAGCCTAGAACGTTGTCAACGCTAACGCCGATGAACTCAAAGAACGCCAACGGTCTATAGCTTCAGGGCCGCGTTTCTGCTACAACGTTTTGAATGCCAACGCATGCAGCACGTATCTCTCACTGCCGCCACGTAGCTTAAAGTGCGACTGAGGTGTCCACTGTCCCAGGAAGCCATTTGCGCCTTTCCCTCGCTTTCGAAGAAAATGGAAGATTGGTTTTTAAAGTTGGTTGGAGACGAAAATTGTTTTTTTTTTTTGGGGGGGGGGAAGGAAATGGTGCAGTATTTGTCTCACATCTCGGCGGCCTCCTTAACTGCGCCGTAAAGGAAGCGGTAAAGGAGGGACAGAGAGAAGACATGAAGATAGAGGTGCCGTAGTGGAGGGCTCCGGAATAATTTCGACCACCTGGGGATCTCTAACATGCAATGACATCGCACAGCACACGGGCGCCTTTGCGTTTCGCTTCCATCGAAACGCGGCCGCCGCGGTTGGGCTGGTTTTGAGGAAATGAAATCGCTCAGTACTGTCTCACATATATCTCTGGACACCCGAACTGGTTTTGAGGAAATTATCGGTGGACACCCAAACCGCGCCGTAAGTAAGGGACAAACGTGATTTGGCTGAACGTCGGATGAAGGTCAAACTACGGCGTCTGCCAAACGCGCCGCAGGTAGCGCTGTGAAGCTTTCGCTTCAAAATCCGCCAATGCTGCCTCAGTGTTCGACTTTTAAGAGCGTTTGCTACGGGAGCTTCCAGCTCCCGGGGTGCTCAGAAAACGTGGAGCAGGAGGAGGTAATTAAAGTGGAGAGGAGTTGAGCGAGCTTACGGGTGGGGGCCTCTTTCCAGGGCTCCATTGGCTTGAGCTGCCCTGCGGGCCTGTTGTACGGGGGCCCCTTGGTCCTCCAGGCTGTCGCTGGTCAGCAGCGCCTCACACCACTCAAAAGACGTGTTTTCCGTCTGTAGAGTGTCTGGTTTGGCCTCACATCCCCGCGAAATGTGGAAAAGTGTAGGGCGGGCCTCGCACCAGGGGCAGGTGTCGGAGTATAATGTTGGGTGTATGAGATGTGGTGTATGGAGGTTTGGAAATGTGTTCCTCTGTATCTGCCACCAAGAGACGGCATCTGGGGTGTATAATTTCGTCTGAGGTGGAGGGAAGTGTCTCCTTTGAAGACGCTGAAACTCGAGGCGGTCGGTATACCTAGAAGGGAGAGGGGCAAAAGCGGGCACGGTTTGTGGCCCCGCTCGGTTGATGATGCCTCGAGTAATATAGAGCATGTGCCATATAAAGCATGTGCCGTCGCAACTCCCTCCAACCGCTCGTGGCCTAGAGTCCAGATGACTTGTTGGTGCTTGGTGAGGGGTGTAGTGTCCACGAGCCGACTGACGTGCTTGGGAACTCGGTCTCTCAGGAAGTTTCGACACGCGTGTGAGGCTTTGTGATCACATCAGGCCTTTTGCCTTGGGACTCGTAATGCCTTAAGGCAATGGCCACGGCGGTGGTCTCCGCGGCCGCTTGTGTTTCGGCTCTTACAGGAGCAGTGAATAGAGTGGAGAATTGGTGGTCCTCTTCCGCCACTGCGTACTTGTCATGGCCCGGGTATGCTGCGGCGTCACCACAAACCACGGTCGGGGCATTGGCTAGGCGTCGGCGTAGGTAGGATACTCGCGCTCGTCGTCTGCCTGTGTGAACGTCTTTAAGCATATGTTTCGGTATCGGGGCCACGCTGATGTATTTCCTGTGTTGTTTTTCTGGAGGGGATTGAGCAAATAGTGCGCGGATCTCCGCAACAGTGCCTACTCGGCGTAGGATAGCTCGTCCAGCTTGGGTGGTCTGAAGTTTTTGTGTTTGAGATGTACGGCTGGCTTCTGTTAGTTTCGCAAAGGTGTTGAAGTATCCTAGTGCGGTGAGACGTTCCGGCGAGGTGTTTTTATGAAGGTTAAGGGCTGTCTTGTATACTCCCCTTATGATGGTGTCGACTTGCTGCTCATCTGCCTTTGTTAGCATGTGAAAGGGTAGTCCTGATGTGATTCGGTTAAGTACCAGTGCTTGCACCTGCCGGAGAGTGTCTTCTTCTCACATTCCTTGGCAATGCTTGGTAATGCGGCTGATGATGCGAGCTATCTGGTTTGCGGTGATCTTTGATAGTCTGGATGGTGTGGGTAACACGGAGGTTGCTCTGTATCCAAAGACCAAGAATGCGGATCAGGTTATCTTCCCTGGTGGCTTGACCCTCGATCGTGAGGTTTATGGGAACTGGAGAGACGCATTTCGGGCCATGCTCTCGTATGACATCCGATTTCCTCGGCGCGCAGTGGAAGCCACTTTCAGAGGCGAACTCCTCGACGATCTGCGCTGCTGATTATAGGGTGGTATCTTTTTTACCCAGGGAACACTATGTGGACCATATAGTTATATCATCTGCGTATATGGTACTGGGTCACTCTGCGTCAGCCGGCAGGGAAGGCGAGCTTCCGTGCCAGCTACACGGAGGTGCTGTGTTATTTGTACGCAACACGTTTCCCCAACCCGTGGCGCAGAGTCGAAGCCACGGCAGGTCCGGACGAAATAGGCAACGGCAGGGCACGCTAGGAAATAGTTAATTATCCTAACGCGAGGCAAGGCATACTGCGGAATGTTCTATCCGAAAAATAGATGTTCAGTAGCTCACCAAGTTGTTGTTGTTGTCGACCGGCGTTGTGTTCGGGGGCCAGTGGGCAGCGAAGGGGTTCCTCGGGGGCAGTCAAGTGTTGGCCGGCAACGAGAGTATGTTCCCCGCCGCGAGTTCCTTCTTTTATCTCCTCGAGCATCGCCTCGTGGGATATGTTGTCGAATGCGCCCTTTAATCCAAGGTCAAGATGAGGTGTTCTTGACCTCCGGGGATGTTGGTAAGCACTTGTTCTTGCAGGAGCAGGAAGGCGTCTTGGGCCAAAAGCCTCCGTCTGAACCTACCCGTAGTAGGGAGGAAGAGATCATTGTCTTCAATATAATTTTGGAGGCGGGTGTGGATGACCCGTTTATAGAGTTTTCCTAAGCATGATGTTAGGGAGATGGGCCGGAAGGAATCAAGTGACTTTCGCCGGCTCGGGCATGGTGACAATTTCAGCATGATGCCAATCATGAGGTACAATGCCCTTCTTCTAGAGTTTATCTTGGAAGTAGTCAGTTATGGCTTTCATATAAGGAATAGTAGTTTTTCTGGTCGCTTGGAAGATATATCTGCGTCGGGGGGGGGGGGGGGGGGGGGCTTTACAACCTGTTTGCAATTAAGGATCCGAGCTGCTCTCTAGCACTAACAAAGTTCTTCTGCGGGGTCACTTTTGAGGGAAACAGGCTAGAAGCGATACTGAACGTATACAGCAGCCCATCGAAACGCCGCCAACGCTTCCGAGCGCTGTTTCAGAAGACGCTCAAGATTGCCAGGTCCCGGACGCTGATTGCAGGGGGAGGTTTCAACGCGGCAGACACGGCATGGGGTTACGGCTACAGCACGACCAAGAGAAGACAACTCGGGCAAGATGCGCAGGAACTCAACTTCACGTTACTTACGGATCCGGCGCACCCGAAGAGAATTGGTATCTCCACTACCAGAGACACGACCCCGGACCTGACGTTCCTCCGAAATGCCGGGACGACGGCCATCACGTGGAAAAACACGTCGACCGACCTGGGGAGTGACCACATGATCGTCGAAATACACGTACAGACTCCGGACAAGGCGCACGGCAGTAAGCAAAATTTCGAATGGACCGATTGGGAAATTTCGGAAATAAATGAGACCAGCAAGAGTCTTCAGGAGATACGATCACGGACATCGAAGCCTGGACCCGCTCGCTGGTTGCAGACGCCAAAGCGTCAACCAAGACCGTCGAAACCGAGGTTGAAACTGATAAGATGGACAGCCGCCTGGCGCAACTCATCGAGACGAAGAACTCTGTCCTGGCCAGGTGGAAGGGACAGACTCAATCGGAGTCTCTATCTCAGAAAGAAAATAGCGGAGATCAACCGCAACATCGAGGAGCACTGCCGAACGCACAACCGCCAGCAATGGGATGAGTTATGCAATGCAGTCGACGACCAACTACAGCACGGGAAATCGTGGAACCTGCTCAGGCATCTGTTGGACGAAACGAAGACCAAGTCCCACCAGAGGAACTGCCTCGCACGTCTATTACACAAGGAACCCGAGAAGCACGGTGAAGATGCAGTGACCGTTCGGTTACGAGCGAAGTACTTGCCGCACACTTCGACCGCACAACAAGGCTCATACGAGGGGGATCTGAACGCAGAATCGGATAAGGACTTTAACGTAGAAGAGATCAGGATGGCGCTGCACAACCTCCACAGCAGATCGGCGCCGGGCCCCGACGGGCTGTCGAATCGCGCCCTAAATAATCTCGACGACCGATCCGTGGAACAGTTAACGGCATTCATGAATGAGTGCTGGCAGCGCGGCAGCCTCCCGCAACAGTGGAAAACTGCGAGAATGATACTAATCCCAAAACCCGGAAAACCGCCGAGCCTGGACAACCTTCGCCCCATATCCCTAACGTCGTGCGTCCGCAAGACCATGGCGCATGCACTGCTTAACCGCTGGCTGCTAACGCCCCCAATTATCCACGCAAGACGCAATGTTAGAACTGAAGCACCAGGTGCTTGACGGCAAGACGAGAGACACCAGAGCAATTCTCGGCCTCGATCTTGATAGCGCGTTCGATAGAATCGCGCACTCGGCGATCTTACACCAGATATCGCGGCAAAATCTAGGTGTACGCTCGTACAACTACGTTGAAGATTTTTTGACAGGCAGGTGAGTTTTCTTAGTGGCAGGGGATATCCAGCTAGAAGAGCAAACGCTGGGAAGCACCGGCACCCGCAGGGCTCCGTCATCTCGCCCATGCTCTTCAACCTCGTCATGATCGGGCTAGCAGAAAAGCTACAAGAACTCGAAGACGTCCAGCACACCATATACGCCGACGACATAACACTCTGGGTGCACGAAGGCAGCGACGGTCACATCGAAACGGCACTGCAACTAGCAATCGAGGCAATAGAGGAATAACGTGTGGGTACGGGATTGCGATGTTCGCCTACAAAGTCGGAACTCCTACTCTACCACCCTACGGAGAGGGGCAGACCACCCGGGTGTGGTCGGAATGCGTTAACGACCAGACGAGAATACGAACAGATCAGACTACGCACGAGCAACGGAGCAACCATCCCGATAGTGCACAGAATTAGGGTCCTTGGCATGATAATCGAAGCCAATGGCGTCAACGGCGAAACGATCTCTAAATTACAGCACAAGACGGCTAACGCCATGCGAATCCTCAAGAGGGTCACCAGCAGAAGAAACGGAATGAGGGAGGCGAGTCTTACACGACTCATACACTCTTTCGTCATGAGCCATATTACGTACGTCGCGGCATTCCACAACTGGTACAAGGGAGAAGAAGCCAAGATCAACGTCCTCATCCGCAGGGTGTACAAGATAGCACTGGGTCTACCCGAGTCAACCAGCACGCAACGCTTGCTCCAGCTCGGGCTTCACAACACGCTTACCGAAATCGTCGACGCGCAGCGCACTTCACAACTAGAAAGATTAGTGGGCACGAGAGCAGGACGCCAGATCATGGAAAGTGTCAGCATCCGTTACCATGCACAATAAGGCCAGAAAGTCGCTGTTCCGGACGCGATCAGACAAACCCTAAGAGTCGACCCGATTCCACGGAACGTCCACCCAGAACACAACCGGGGAAGAAGAGTGGCCAGGGCCAGAGCTCTCCTACACAGCCACGGAGACGAAATGGGGACAAGGTACGTTGACGCCGCGGAATACGCAGAACGCTCGCGATTAGCGGTTGCGGTCGTCGATTCGAGTGGCGAAACGCGCATAACGGCAAGTGTAACATGCGAGCGCGCAGAAGAAGCGGAGGAAGCAGCGGTGGCCCTCACCCTCACGGATCCGACGTGCACCATAGTTCTCTGTGACTCGCGACAAACGGTCAAAAACTTCGCCAAAGGATGGATCTCACAGACAGCGGCCCGAATCCTGAGCAATGGAAAAGTCCAGTGGGAGGAAGCTTTTCAAACCAGAATTCAGTAGTTCCCGGCGCATGGGAGCAGTATCGAACTCATATCGCAACCGAAATGAGACGGCACACGCCAAGGCGCGCCAGCTCGCGAACCGCGCCGGCGACCGTCGTCCATGGGACCGCACCAAAGACAGTTTGACCACATACAACGAAATTACCAAGACCCTCTGCCTGGCCCGCCGAACCTTCCCTCCGCCCAACGACAAGCTGGACAGGCCGCACGCGGTTGCCCTCAGACAACTGCAGACGCTCACGTACCCCAACCCGGCACAATACCACAGACTCTACCCCGGAACATACCCGACGAATATATGCAAGGTCTGCCATACTGCTATAGCAACTTTACCCCACATGCTCTGGGACTGTAGCAAAAACCCTGACGGTGCTAACTCCGGAACCCTCCAGCCGCGGTGGGCCGCTGCCTTGCGCAGCCTCAGCCTCAGTGACCAACTCTGGTCCGTCCAGCAGGCCCGCGAGGCGACGGCGAGGCAACACCTCGACGTCCCTACGTGGGAGACCTAAGGCCCCGTCGGCGAATGCTCTGTAGGACTTTTGAATAAAGTTGTTACCAACCAACCCGTTTTCCATTCGCAACAACGTTCTCCAGTCTCCTCGGCAAGCTTCAAAAACGCACCGTCACCGAATGAATGAAAAACTTTATTGAATTCTTTTGGTTAGTTCCGGAGAGTCTCCTTGCAGCTGCGTCTTGGCGCTTGCCGCAGCCGCCGCCGCCGTCGGGGGCTCCTTAGCAAGGGTGGTCCCTCATTCCAGGGCTCCACTGGTCCTGGCCACCTCGCACGCGTGCTGCACCAATGCCCTTTGGGCGGTGAGCTCGCTGCTGGTGAGCAGGCCCTCCCATTGCTCCGCACTCGGGTTAGTCTGTTTGTGGAAGGTGTAATTGTGTTTACACTCCCATGTGACGTGGTAAAGTGTCGGGACGTCCCCGCACCAGGGGCAGCTGTCGCTGTACTGGGTGGGGAACATTTTGCTTAGGACGCGTAAGTTAAAGAAGGTGCCAGTCTGCAGCCTCCTCCAGCTGACCGCTTCTTGCTGTGTGAGGAGTTTGTGGGGCGGGGGATACTTGAACCTGCAGCCTCTGTAGTGATTTAGGATATCTGCGTACATCGGGTCCACCATCGAGGGGATCTCGAGGTCCTCCGTCAGCAAGGCTCGGTGCGTGATCTCGCGAACCTGGCTGTCAGCCCTCGAATTGCCCTCGACTCCGGTGTGTGCCGGTACCCAGAAGACCTTTTGCTTCGCTTTGAATCCCGAGGTTCTCGCGCCGAGGAGGATGCGTAGGGCCTCCCTGCAGATCCTTCCTTGCTGATATCGTCTGCAGGCCGTTTTGGAGTCCGTTATTATAATCCGTGGCTTGTTTCTGCGGTAGCCTTCGACCGCTGCAAGCGCCACAGCGATCTCCTCCCCTTCTGCCACCGTACGTCCTCTCGCGGATGCGCAGCTGATCGTGTGGCCCGTGTGGTCTACGACCGCCACCGCCACTCTCGTGATGTTGTTGCGTCTATCCCTCGGATATAGTCCTGCGTCCGTGTACACCGTGTTTTCCTGCGTGGCTAGGTGTCTCTCCACGTATTCTGCTCTTCCTTGTCTTCTGGCCGCGTGTAGGTTGGGGTCCATGTTGCGCGGCAGTGGGCAGATTCTGAGGGTTTGCCGGATTTCGTCCGGAATGTTCTCGTCCGGATCTGCTGTGGTTTTCACTCTGTGGCCAAGTCTTCTCAGGAGTTGCCTGCCTGTTTCTGTAAGTTCTAGTCTTTCTAGCTGTGCGTTCAGCTGGGTCGCCGCCAACTCCTCGAAGGTGTTGTGGACTCCCAGCTGTAGTAGCTTGTCGTTCGGGGTGTTTCTCGGTAGGTTTAATGCGGTCTTGTAGGCTTTCCTTATTAATGCCTCGATCTGTTCTTTTTCCCTCTTGACCGCCTGGTGGTAGGGGCGGGAGTACGTCACCCTACTGACTACCAGGCTCCTGACTAGTTTGAGGGTGTCCTCTTCCTTCATGCCGTGTCTTCTGCTGGAGACTCTCTTTATCATTCTGCCGACTTGTTCGGTCGATTTCTGTAGCAGGCTGATTGTGTGGCTGCATTTGCCGCTGCTCTGCAGCCACATGCCCAGAATCCTTATGGTGCTTCTTTCTGGTATGCTTTGGCCTTCGAGCTTGATCTCTAGGCTCGCCTCCGTGGGTTTCCTCGCTACTCTGAGTAGCTCTGACTTGTCTGTCGAGCACGCTAGACCCCTTGCCTTCACGTATTCTTCTATGCAGGTCGCGGCTCTCTGTAGTCTCTCTTGTTTTTCTCCTAGCGATCCACGGTTGGTCCACACCGTGATGTCGTCCGCATACATGGCATGTTGTGTGCCTTCGATTTCCCCCAATCTTTTGGCCAGGCCGATCATTGCTAGGTTGAAGAGCACGGGCGAAATCACCGACCCCTGTGGGGTTCCTTTGTGGGGGGTGTTTAAGGGTTGGCTTCTCACGTCTCCAAGCCCCACGGTGGCAGTTCTGCCTGCGAGAAAGGCCCTCACGTAGTTGTGAGTTCTTTCTCCGCAATTTATGTTCTGGAGGCCCTCCATTATTGCCGGCTGGCTCACGTTGTCAAAGACCCCCTTGATGTCTAGGGCCATGACAACATTCTCTCCAGCCTTCGGGATGTTGGCGAGAACGTCCTCCTTGAGTTGTAGGAGAACGTCTTGCGTAGACAGCTTTGACCTGAATCCAAACATGCTGTGTGGATAGAGTTGTTCTCGCTCCATCCATAGCTGGATTCTTTTCGTAATTATTCTTTCGTACAGCTTTCCCAGGCACGAGGTGAGGGAGATCGGTCGTAGGTTTTCGATCTGCAGCTTTTTGCCCGGTTTGGGGATCATCACTACCTCCGCGTGTTTCCATTCGGCAGGAATCGAGCCCTCGGCCCAGAGTTGGTTGATGTAGTCTGTCAGCTGGTTTACCGCTTCCTCACTGATGTTGCGTATGAGGGAATTGCGTATCCTGTCTCCCCCAGCTGCCGTGTTCTTAGTGAGGGCCCCCATCGCCTCGTGCACTTCTGCCAGCGTGATCGGCCTGTCCATCTCGGGGTTTTCTTTGCCTTGATAGGTTCCTCTATATTCTTCGGGGCGTTCCTTCCCGTAACACTTGGTTTTGAGGTCCTCTATCATTTGGTCCTCCGTTCCTTCGTACTGGTGGATCAGTCTTTGTATCGTTTTACTGCTTTCGGTCTTCGTCTTTCCCGGATCCATCATCGCTTTCAGAATTCGCCACGTTTTGGCCGTGTTCAGGGTGCCCTTTAGCGAGCTGCTGAACTGCTGCCACCCTTGCCTTGCCAGTTGTGTAGCGTATTCTTCTGCCTTGACCGTGATTTCCGCTATCTTCTTCTTTAGCTTCCTGTTTAGCTTTTGTTTCCTCCATCGTTTGGTGAGCGCGCGCCTTGCCTCCCATAGCCTGAGCAGGCGCTTGTCCACCTCCGGTATTTGCTCGGTTCTGTCTACCTCTTGCGTGTAGGTCTCCTGTATCTGTTTGAGCTGTTGGCACCACTGTTGGATGTTTGTGATCTGCCCGGTCAGATCCCTGCTTCCTTGCCGAAAGGCGTCCCAGTCGGTGAGGCGGGCTTTCCCAAGTTTTCGTTTGGTGGACTCTGCTGCCATCGTGAGTTGGATTATGCAGTGGTCGCTCCCCAGGTTTCCTAGGGTGTTTTCCCCCTCTACTTGGCTCGTGCCCTTCACGAAGATGAGGTCCGGGCACGTGTCTGCGCTGACGCTGTTGCCTATCCTTGTAGGTTGGTCTTCGTCCGTTACTAGTTCGTACCCCAGGTTCTCCGCGGCGTCCCATATGCCTTGGCCTTTGCGGTCGGACGATGGGTATCCCCAGTTCGGACTCTTGGCGTTAAAGTCTCCCGCTACCACGAGGGCGTTCGTTTTGGCCATCTTGCTTACTTCCGTAAACAGCTTTCCAAAATCGCCGTCCTTTTGTTTCGGGGAGCTGTATAGGTTCACTATGTACGTACTCTTCGCGCTGAACTTCTTATTTGGGATTATTTCGGTGATTACGTGTTCTATCCCTGTGCCCTCGATCTCTTTGTGTGCTATGGTGGCTATTTTGTTGTTTACGAAGGTTGCGGCTCTTTTCCCGCCTTCCTGACATGTGTATCCCTTTAGCGTGGGTGTGCTGTTGGTTTCTTGTAGCAGAATTACGTCTGGCTGCTTCCCCTGGGAGTTTATGTACTGCTGCAGGAGGTTCTGCTTCCTCTTGTACCCCCTGCAGTTCCACTGCCAAATGCTTAGTTGCTGATGTCCTGCCATGATGAGTTACCGTTGTTGTTTGCCCCTTGGTTTTCTGATCCGCCGAAGCGTCTCTCGCAGAATAGTCTGTATCTGGCCTCGTTAATGGCTCTGCTGTTTTGATTCTTGACGTAGCTGCGGAAGCTTTGGTCCTGCATAGCTTGTTTCTGCTGGAGTTCGTGCATTTGCTTCTGTACGGTCAGCATAAAACTTTTTATTTCGTTCCACCTTTGTTCTTCCGATTGTTTCTGTGCCTCCTCGGGCGGTGGCGAAGGGGGGGGGGTCGGCCTGCTGTTGCCTGCCTCACTTCTGCCCTGTCGTTGCCATTGCAGTTCTCTGATGAGTTCGTCTAGCTTCTGCTTAATCTGTCTAGTCTCCTTTCGGCTCTTTTCTAGCTCCTGCCTCAGAGCCCTGTTTTCTTCTTCTGGCTTTTTCTCTTTGTGTGAGGGTGTGTTTGTGTTTGAGTGTGTGTTTGAGTGCGGAAAAAGCGACTTGGGGGGGGGGGGCGCTCCCCAGCTCACCTTGACTCCGCCGCTCTTCTTCTGCTGTTGTTGTTGCTGCTTCGGTCCGGGTCCCCCGGGCTTCACCAGCGGCGGGTAGGACTCGTCCCGCCGTCCGTCCCGGCTCTTGCTTCTCCCCCGGCTCCGGCTCCTCGACTTGCTTCCTCCGCTCCGTGGCTGGAAGGAGGAGTCCTCTTCCTCCCCAAACCACCTTGGCACGCGGCCTCTGCTGCGGCTCCTGCTTCGTCCCCGTCTCAGCAGCTGCTGTTGCTGCTGTCGGTTCCTGAAGGCAGGTCGCCCCCGCAGTTCCTCCGCTGACTTCAGTCTTTGTTTGCATTCCTTGGTGCCTGTTTTGTGGCCCTCGCCGCAGACCAGGCACTTCGGGGTGCATTGGTGTTCTTCGGTTGGGTCCTGCTCCCCACACTGCTTGCAGGCCTTGCTGTCCGGGGTCGGGCAGACGTCGGATCTGTGGCCCTGCTTGCAGCACACGTAGCCGACCTGGCGGGTGGGGAGGTATCGGTAGCACCACATCTCCCCTCCGTAGTACAGCACTTGCCTGGGCTTCGTGTGGCCGTCAAAGGTGATTACTGCCATGCTCGACTTGCCCAGCATACGAGCGCTGTGGAACTTGACTCCCTGGGTGCGCACCCTCAGGTTGGCTTTCAGTTCTTCGGGCGTCGTTCCGGGCGCGATGCCGTGGACCACCCCTCGTATCGTGTCTTCCGGTACCGCCACGTGTGCGTTCACCGCGTAGGACGTCTCTCCGAACGTGAGGTGGGAGATGCGCCTCACGTGTTCGGCCGCCTCTTCGTTGTCGGTGCTCACGATGATTATGTTGGAGCCGTTTCGTAGTCTGATGATCAGGTCCTCGCCCTTGCACCTCGAGCCGGTCGCCGCGACCACCGCCCGAGCCACTTGGTGGGTCTGCAGGTTTCTTACGATGAGGCCTCTGGGTCTCAGAACGATTTTCAGGTCGTACTTGGGTAGGGGAGGAAGTCGTTTCCTAGCCGCTTCCCTGCGCTTCTCCTCGGCAGTGGCTTCCGTGTCGGGCCCGCTGACCGCGGGTCTCTGCGGTCCCGCTCGGCTTGCCGCTGCGCAGGCCGACTCGCTGCCGCCGCCGTTTCCTTGTTGTTTCTCTCGCAGGCGTCTCGCTTGCCTTCTCGAATTTGCAATCTCCCAGTTTTGGTTGTCTTCCTCTTGTGTGCTTGGGTCGGATGAGGGGCTGCTTCTTCTCGGGACTTCGTTGCCGACCGAGCCGGTCAGGCCTAAGCCCTTGGCCTCGGTCGCCACGTGGCAGTCCATTTCCTGTGCGTCTGCCAGGTCCCTGGGTAGTCCCTCCATCTTCTTTCTCGGTTCAGGGTGTTCGCGTGTCCGGGGGGAGGTCTCTTCGGACCTCAGGTGCCCTCTCTGCCGCGGCCGGGCCGTCCGCAGTCCCCGGTACTCGTTAAGCCTAGGTTAGGCTTAGGGCTCGGCGGCCACGTGGGAGCACCAAAAGTCCGATAAAAGCCAAAAAAGTGGACCCACCGGCTTGATTTTGGTGTCCTTGTGCTCCGCTTCGGTTCTTTCTTTCCGCTCGAAAATTTCGGTGATCCGGTCGAAATTGTGGGTCAGAGACTTCGAAAATTGCGGAGCGCATGTGCCGCACGTCAGCTCTCCTCGACAGCTCGCAGCGCCCCCCCCCCACCGTCACCGAACAAAATCCTCTCGCATGCGTTTAAGAGGCGTCGATGGACGCGCCCTGTTCTTCAACGGGCCCGCGTGCACAGCCAGTCCAGTACAATCTAAGACGCGCACCGCCTGTGTGCATGCCGAGACGAGCCTGTAGGTCGAAAGAACGGTGTAAGAATGACATGGTCGAAAGCTGGCAGCGATAGCAAGAAAATCAACAGAGCTGAAGAAGCGCAGAAGGATATACTTCAAAGGGGAAGGAAAAGGAGGGAAGGGGTAATAGAGTGGCTGTAACCACGCAGAAGGAGAGGTATGCGTCGGTCTGGCAGTGATGGGACGAAAGTGTCGAAAAAAAATGGAGATAAAGGAAAAGGAAGGACGGAAGATGTGTTGCTAGTTTCTATGACACATAATTAAAAATGAAAAAGAAAAAAAAAGACGGAATAAACGTTAATTGTAAGAGTGCATGGCGAGGGGGAACGAGATACTCTGCGATACTCTGCCATCGGCGGAGTGATACGTAAATCAGTGTCCACGCGTATTTTTATCTCCGCGGGCCTAATTTATCGGCGGAGTGATACGTAAATCAGTGTCCACGCGTATTTTTATCTCCGCGGGCCTAATTTGCGGCTAGATTGCCTACGACAGAAACTATTTATTCACAAAAACCTAAAAATGCAATAAAATCGTAAGCGAAGCCGCCGCAAGCTTGGCTGAGAGGTCCTCCACGCGTTGGTTGACTCCTCCTAGCTTTATCGTTGAGTTCAAAAAAGGCGGGAGCCGGGACGTTTAAACCGATTTAAATTAGGGAACTCGGCCACAAAGGACAATAATTGAAACATTCTAAGAATGCTCGGTACGTGTAGATCGATTTCCCGCGGTAAAAAGACGAGTTGAGATTCCTTTTTAGTCCATCTTTAAGTGATCTTTGTTATAATTTGCAATGAAAAGGTTTAACAGTATTTCTGTTTCTTTTGTTATCCTCGTTGGGGCATTTATAGCATTCCTACACCAGTGAACATTGAACAGTGTGCCTATTTTCGCGTCGCAATGCTAGCTGTTTGACAAGAGCTTAATATTAGGCCACCACCAAGAACACTATTGAACTAGTAATGATTCACAAATTCACTGAGAGAATCCAGAAAAGAAAAGAAAGCACTCGTATTGCCAGAGGGAGGGTGCGATAGCACGCACAAACACATATGAGCGGAATTTTGAGCGTGTCTCATAATGGGCGTTTGCAACACAAAATAAATCAAGAAGTTCACATTGTAATTCATTTTTGACCAAAAGCGATACGCCACAACCTCGTTTAACCTGGTGATTCAAGCAACAGCTCTTGAAAGCTAGTATATATCAACTGGCTCGGCCACCCGCTCTGCAACCATGTTTCCGAAAACATAAGCGCACGAATCGGCAGCCTAACTTCAGCTAGAAAGCATTCGAAATCATATTGTTTCCTTCTTCCTGAACGCAGGGTAAAGTGACCATTGTCTAAGATTGCTGGAAATTCTCGCAAAGAAATACCAGATCCGATGTACAGAACGGTGTTTGCAGAAAAAGAGGCATTCGAGACTACGCGTATTTAGAATAGGGTGACGATACCGGTTAGAGTCAGAAATGAGCGCGAAATTCTTGAACGTGCTTCATTCGTTTACGTGGCGATAATTGTAGTAGCACTGGGAATAGCTTGGAGCCAGTGCGCAGGCGCAGGACAATAACGCCCCTCCGGTAATTGTGCTGCGCCTGGGCACTGGCTCCAAGCTATCACCCTATGAACCTAAGCGATAGAGCCACCCTATTCTGAAAGTTAAATTAAAAACAGATAATAAGACAAATGTCGAAATGGCTTCTACATCATGAGTGCCGAATTAGTCAGCAAGCAACTACACTAAGCACCTCGCAAACGTATGCAAAAAAAGGCAATTGAAAATTGCTATAGTTAGCCGAGTCTACGCAACCAAGAGGTCTTAAGAGATTAAAGGTATCTGACGTGCTTCATACACCATAATCATCCTATAATAACCGTGGTATGCACTACTCGATCATTGGAGTCCTACGTTCTACTGATGCCAAAGAATGAGTTGCCGGGATAATATAAAACGCAACTGGATTAAGCCCTTCAGATCGGCGGGAACAACGTATTGCTATAAGCCTTTAATGGGCATGAAAACAGAAAAGGTCACTTGCGGCAATGGAAAGCACAGCGCATAGTGCAATGCAAGCATCATCATACCTGCCACGGTGGCGTTGAAAGCGGTGCTAAAGCCCCTCACTGGCGACCTCATCAATGATCGGCTCACACGCGTAGCTTTTGTTGTGTGGAATAAAATTCACTTGAAATGTTCTTGCTTTCACGGAAAGTTTAAACCAATGGCTGGCGTCACCACGCATTTTATTCAATGAAATAGATGGATGTCTTTTGATGCACGTCTCGTGAATTTATTAATAAATTAATTTTGCTCATTCTTCAGTATATTTTATAGTCTGTCTGGATTTTTCTTTTTTTTTCGTTTGATTGTTTTCTGTATGTACCGGACTTAATTTATATTTGACTAAGGAGCTTTCCACTTAATATTCTTGGGTCTTAAATCTCGAAGTCGTAATTTCTAAGGGCAATCCATGTGTACTGAGTGTATACTAGCCGTCCTTGAAGATCCTTACTTCTGCACTTTAAGGTGCATAATCGAAAAATATTCAAGCGCGGGATTGCAAAAGCTTGCGTAACTAAAAGCCGCCTTCCCGAGCTTATGTGTGCATGGCTCTATAACCAAAATTCGCCTCCACGAACAGGCGAGGAGGCTAAGCGCGGGAGGATACCTATTTTTTTCAGCGTAGCGTAGTTCATAAGCTTGCTTGCCAGATGCAGGACCCAAAATAACAAGTGAATTAATGTTGATCAAAGAGTCAGGAAGGAAACAGCATTCATCCAGGACGTGCCCTAAAAAAGCTGCGAGCAAAGCTGGCGTGAGGTTTCCGTTCTGGTCCTGTATAAACTAGGTGGAGCTGAGCAAACGAGTGAGCGAGGAAGAAAAAAAGTTGTAGATTTTAACGTACTGTTATAAACCTAGTATACGTTCGAAAGCATGTGTTCGGGCCCTCGTGCAGTGACCAGCAAAGCTCATGAATCTTTTCGCGCACCCCCGTGAAGTCAACACCAATTCACGGCAATATTTATTTATATTCATTTCATTCCTGCACGGGCCAGGTCGATCACCGTCAATGTCAAGCTTCACGCAAATTTGTTGAGCCGGTTACATAGCTCGTGAAGTAGTGCTTCAGCACTAAAATATTATTGGAAACAGCATCAGAAGTTTGGTGTATCGTTGCTGTATTAAATGAAATTTCGACGCGGCAACTTTTTTATCGGCGAGACTGAATGCTGCATCAGCGATCCAATCAGTGAGGTCGAAAAAGGCATAGAAAATAAGTCACGCCGAAACCATCTAGCAGCCATACACTGTGCTGAGTGCGAAAGCTGTGAAGCAGTTTTGAATCCGACCGCAATTTTTTAATCGAACCGCAATCATTGCCAACTATAAAAACGCGATATAAAGGCTTATTTCCGAATCCCATATCAACTTAATAAATGGCATGTGCATCAGCAGGACGTCGAAAGCACTCTTCCAAAAAAGTATATGCATTTCTTATTCAGTTATGCTGAATAATTCCTCCTAATAGTGTGGCTGTGTGGTTTGGTCTCTTGTGTTATTTGCGGAATTTGTATTGATTGAACTTCTGTTGGCGAACTGCATCAACATATTTGAGTAGATTGTGCCGACTGAATCCCTCTAGTGAAGCTTCATCACCAATGTTTGAGGAATTCGTATGGAATGAATTTCACTAGCGGAACTACAACAACTTTATGATGACTTAGTGTAGACTAGATTTCTGCAGTGAAGTCACGCCAACAACGTTTGAGCAATTTGTATTGACTGAACTTCTGGAGTGAAATAACATCAATAATTTAAATGAAATTATGCGGACTGAATGTCTGGAGTTAAGCCACATCAAGGATATAGGAGCAATTCGTATTGATTAAATTTCTGAAGTGAAACGATGTCAATAACATCGATGAGTTTATGCGGACTAAATTTCTGTAGTGAAGCCACATCAAGAATATTTGAGCAATTTGTATTGAATGAATTTCTGTAATGAAAGTACATCAAGAACATTTATGGGTTCATGTAGACTGAATGCCTATAATAAAATCACATAAAAAATATCTGAGGAATTTATATTGCATCAATTTTTGTGGTGAGAAATACATCAACATCTTTGACGAGTTTATACGGACTAAATTTCTTATGTAAATTCGCATCAAACGCTTCGTGTGGTTTAAATGGTGGTCTCTCTACAGAACCAGAGTTTCTGTCGACTTCGTGATGTGTCCATAAGAGCCCCATGAGAACTCAACAAATATTCCATGTCCATTTTTATAAGGGTTCCCTTATGGCGTGGTTGGGATGACTACCGAGAAATGTGAGAGAGTAACTGCGTCATTTCCTTTCATCAAAAACTAAATTTCATTTTGCACCTGCACAAAACATGACGCACACAGTTCCGGTCACCGCTGCCTGCCAGTCTGAAGCCCGAAGAAGTCGGGAAGGGTTGCACCCACGCTGCCGCCCGCAGGGGCCAAACCGTCATGTTATCACCGGGCTCCGTGTTATTACCACCTGACATCTTCAAAGGTTTCGTCTGCCGGTCTCCCAAATTCAAATCCACATCCCCTGCGCGAAGTCAGTGCACGTTAAAAACCCCAGGTCACTGAAATTACCAACGGCTTCCACTACAGCGTCTCTCATGGCCTGGGTCGCTTCGGAACGCAGAACTCCATAAGCCCAAGCAGAACACGGTCACACCTATCGTACCTGACCACAAGCTATTTGCATTTACTTTCCTCTCTACAACATACATGGCGCTTTGTTCCACAGCTAACGCTAAAGGAGTAAACCGCTGGAGAGGTAAGAGGAAGCCACGAAGTTGGTGGAACACAGTTGGTGGAACGGGAACACAGAGAAGCAAAGAGGGCGCAGTTATCTGAAGAGGAAATAGGCCGAAAATGGCAATCTTATCGACAAAAGAAACAGCAAGTGCAGCTCCTCGTCCAGGCTAAAATAAAGCAGTCCTCTGATCGCTGGCTGGCTGAAGTTCGCGATGCAACTAAAGGGGGGCCAAGAAAATTCTGGAACCATATAAGCTGGCTGGGCAAAGCGAATCACAGAAAGCAGGACCAGATTCACGATGCCGAAGGAAAATGTTTAGAGGGAGATGACGCTGTGAACTTCATTTCATATAGCTGAGTCATTTAAGAAAGACGATAGAGTAATCACCCCAAATGAGGGAGCAACACAGGAACGCACAATAGAAAACAGCGTGGAACTGACGAATCTTAACTGGAAAAAGGTGGAAGCAAATATTCCAAGATGTACGTCAGCAGGGATCGACGAAATTCCAATCACGCTAATTAATGAACTTAGCCCAAGAGGCAAGGAAGCGCAGATAAATTATTGGAGGCAGTCATAACGAATCAGCGAATTCCAGACAGCTGGAAACAGAGTAAAATGAATTTGATTTATAAAGGAAAAGGCAATAATACGAACATAAAATCCTTCCGACCGATTACGACACCATAAGCTACATACAGGCTGGCGATGCAGGCGGTGAAAATAAAAATGCAGTCATGGGTAGAAAGTAATAGAATACTCGGAGAACTTCAGAACGGGTTCAGAAGTGGTAGGCGCTTAGATGATTGCCTGTTCGTGCTTACCCAGTGCATAGAAATAGCTAAGGCGGAAAACAGACCTCTGTATTTAGCCTTCTTGGACTTAAGCGGTGCATACGCCAACGTGAACAGGGAACTCCTGTGGAACATATTAAAAGGTGCAGGTGTCAGTCATGAGGTAATTAATTTTCTACAGGAAATATATCGAGAAAATGAAGTTGAAATAACATGGGAAGGAATTACTAGTACAACTATCCAGATACACAAAGGATTAAGGCAAGGTTGTCCTCTATCACCGCTGCTGTTCAATGTTTTATATGATAAGTATTGAAAGAAGGCTACAAGGAAGCAATCTAGGTTATGCTTTGTCATGCACATTAGGCGGAAAGGTTGTTGAGCAACGACTACCGGGTTTAATGTATGCGGATGATATTGTACTGTTAGTAGATAGCCAGGAAGATTTGTAAACTTTGGTGAAGTGCTGTGGAGACGAAGGAGACAGTCTAGGTTTCAGTTTTAGCGCAACTAAGTCAGGTGTGATGGTTTTCAACGGCAAAACTGATCAGGAGCTTACAATACAAGGCCATGAAATACCCCGAGTGGCCGAATACAAATATCTCGGGGTATGGGTAAACGAAGGGCATATGTACACGGAAAAGCACGAACAGTCTCTCATAGCAAAAGGGCGAGGAGATGCCGGGATAATGAAACATAGGGCATTGTGGGGGTACAACAGGTATGAAGTCCTCAGAGGTATTTGGAAAGGAATAATGGTGCCGGGGCTTACTTTAGGGAATGCGGTTCTATGCTTAAGGGCTGCAGTTCAGTCGCGATTAGAAGTAAATCAGAGAAATGTCGGAAGATTAGCACTAGGTGCCCACGGAAAAACCACAAACGAGGCAGTACAGGGGGATATGGGCTGCGCAACGTTCGAAGCACGGGAAGCTCAGAGTAAAGTACTATACGAAGAACGCCTGAGGAAATTGGATGATAACAGGTGGGCAGCTAAGGTATTTAAATACCTGTAGAGAAAATGCTTTGACACACAGTGGCGGAAACGAACTAGAAAGCTGGCCAGTAAGTTTGTCAGAGACGTGGAAGGAGAAAGAAATAGCATTAAACGACAGGTTAAAGACGTCGAAGGTAAAAATTGGACAGACTCAATGGAAAAGAAGCATAGTGTAAAACTATATTGATGCTGGAAAAGGCAGATCAGGAAGGAAACGTTTTATGATAACTCAAGAGGCAGTGCCCTCCTCTTTGAAACTAGGTCAGGGTGTCTTAGTATGCGCAGCTACAGAAAAAAATTTAACGAAGATGACACATGTGCTGTGTGTGGTAAATCTGAAGAAACTATAGAACACCTAATCCTAAAATGCGATGGTATCCATCCCGATGTCGATGCAGGCACAGTAACTCTTCCTGAGGCCTTCGGGTTTAGAGATAGCAATAGTCATGTATATAAATCTGCGGTGTAAGTTAGCAAAAAGCGATTGGAGGATTGGTGGCACAAAAGCAGAGAGGTGACATAAGTTTTAAAGCGTAGGAAGACGTTTTTTATTAAAGCAAATGGCGAATTGTATTAACAACTTACAGCAGAGTAAACAAAAATAAATGAAAAAACTGAGCCTAGTGGCAACAACCACTGCCCCGTTTCAAAGGTGACGCTCCTACCTTCCATCCATCGATCCAACGCTTTGACAGCCGTGCGGTGCGGACGCATGTTAGGGTGCTCTTCGAATTACGCGAGGTGACCGGGACCGGACGGACTGACAACAGCGAGTGCTGTGACTACACCAAATAGATGAGTTCTTTCATTTATTATTGAACGGGGAAAACCCGACGGCGGAACACCTCCTGTGGTTGGACTATGCACGGTTCGTGTGACCATTTTCTGCCGCCATCATCATCATCATCATCATCAGCCTTACTACACCCACTGCAGGGCAAAGGCCTCTCCCATGTCTCTCCAATTAACCCTATCCTTTGCCAGCTGCATCCACCCTTTGCCTGCAAACTTCTTAATCTCATCCGCCCACCTAACCTTCTGCCGCCCCCTGCTACGCTTACTTTCTCTTGGAACCCACTCCGTTCCCTTAAAGACCAGCGGTTATCTTGCCTTCGCATTACATACCCTGCCCAAGCCCATTTCTTTCTCTTGATTTCGACTAGGATGTCATTAACCCGTGTTTGTTCCCTCACCCACTCTGCCCGCTTCCGATCTCTTAACGTTACACCTATCATTTTTCTTTCCATGGCTCGCTGCGTTGTCCTTAACTTAAGCTGAACTCTTTTCGTTAGCCTCCACGTTTCTGCCCCGTAGGTGAGTACCGGTAAGATTATGCTTTTGTACATTTTCCTCTTGAGGGAAATTGGTAAACTGCCACTCATGATCTGCGAGAATTTGCCATATGCGCTCCACCCCATTCTTATCCTTCTAGTTATCTCCCTCTCATGATCCGGATCAGCTGTCACGACCTGCCCTAAGTAGACGTATTCCGGCACAATTTCTAGGCTCTCGCTGCCAATTGTGAACTGTTGTTCCCTTGCTAGGCTGTTGAACATTACCTTGGTTTTCTGCATGTTAATTTTTAGACCCATCGATCTGCTCTGCCAGTCTAACTCGTTGATCATGATTTGCAATTCACCTCCTGAGTGACTCAGCAAGGCAATGTCATCAGCAAATCGCAATTATTTAGGTATTCTCCATTTATTCTTATTCCCAACTGTTCCCAACTTAGGCCTCGAAATACCTCCTGCAAACATGCGTTGAACAGCATTGGCGAGATCGAGTCTCCTTGCCTGACGCCCTTCCTTATTGGAATTTTATTGCTGACTTTATGGAGGACTATAGTAGCTGTGCAGTTGCTATATATATCTTCCAGTATTTTGACATAAGGCTCTTCTACCCCCTGATTACGCAATGCCTGTATGACTGCTGAGGTTTCCACTGAGTCGAATGCTTTCTCGTAATCAATGAAAGCTTTATATAGAGGTTGGTTATATTCTGCGCATTTCTCTATCACCTGATTGATAGTGTGAATATGATCTATTGTGGAATATCCTTTACGAAAGCCTGCCTGATCATTTGGTTGATTAAAGTCTAACGTTGCCCTGACTCTATTAGCGATTACCTTAGTAAATACTTTTTAGGCAACGGATAGTAAGCTGATCGGCCTGTAATTTTTCAAGTCCTTGGCTTCTCCCTTCTTAAGAATTAAGATAATGTTTGCATTCTTCCAAGCTTCTGGTACAGTCGAGGTCATAAGGCATTGCGTATACAGGGTGGCTAGTTTTTCTAGTACGATGTCCCCTCCATCCTTCAACAGATCTGCTGTTACCTGATCCTCCCCAGCTGCTTTTCCCCTTTTCATTGCTTCTAAGGCTTTCTTTACTTCATCTTTCATTACTGGCGGGATGACGCATTGCTGTGCACTGCTGTCTTTCTCATTAGCGCTCTGATTACATTGGCTACTGTACAGGTCTGTGTAGAACTCTTCGGCTACGTTAACTATGTTATCCATATTGCTAATGACATTGCCCTGCTTGTCTCTTAATGCATACATCTGGTTTTTGCCTATGCCTAGTTTCCTCTTCACTGTTTTTAGGCTACCTCCGTTCTTTATAGCATGCTCGATTCCCTCCATATTAAACTTCCTTACGTCGGTTACCTTGCGCTTATTTATTAACTTTGATAGCTCCGTTAGTTCTATTCTATCGGTAGTGTTAGATGTCTTCATGTTTTGGCGCTTCTTAATCAGATCTTTCGTCACCTGAGATAGCTTCCCGGTATCTTTTCGAACTGTCCTACCACTTACTTCTACTTCGCACTCCGTAATTATTGATGTCAGGTTATCGTGCATTGAATGAACATCAGGATCATCTTCCTCAGTTAAAGCCGAATATCTGTTTTGCAGCGCTATCCTAAACTCCTGTGCTTTCCCTCTTACGGCTAACTCGTTAATGGTCTTCTTCTTCGCTAGCTTCTTCCGTTCCCTCTTCAAGTCTAAGCTAATTCTAGACCTTACCATTCTATGGTCGCTGCAACGCACCCTTCCGAGGACGGCCACATCCTGAATGATGCCAGGTTTAGCGCATAGTATGAAATCGATTTCATTTTTAATCTCACCATTGGGGCTCTTCCAGGTCCACTTCCTGTTTTCTCGTTTGCGGAAGAAGGTATTCATGATCCGTAAATTATTTCTATCCGCGAATTCGACTAATAACTCTCCCCTGCTGTTTCTAGAGCCTATCCCATAGTCACCTACCGCGTGGTCGTCAGCCTCCTTCTTGCCCACCTTCGCATTGAAGTCGCCCATCAGTACAGTGTACTGCGATTTTACTTTATTAATTGCTGATTCTACGTCCTCATAGAAGCTTTCAACGGTCTGGTCATCATGGCTGGATGTGGGTGCGTAGGCCTGCACCACTTTCAGCTTGTACCTCCTATTCAGCCTAATTACTATAGCTGCTACCCTCTCGGTTATACTGTAGAACTCATCTACGTTGCCAGCTATATCCATATTAATGAGGAAACCCACACCTAGTTCTCGTCTATCCTCTAACCCGCGATAGCCCAGTATGTGTCCGTCCTTCAGTACTGTATACGCCTCACCTGTCCTCCTAACTTCGCTAAGCCCTATCACATCCCATTTAATTCCCGCTAGTTCCTCAAACAGCACTGCTAGGCTAGCCTCACTAGCTAAAGTTCTAGCGTTAAACGTTGCCAGGTTCAGATTCCAATGGCGGCCTGTCCGGAGCCAGAGATTCTTAGCACCCTCCGCTGCGTCACAGGTCTGACCGCCGCCGTGGTCAGTTGCTCTGCAGCCGCTGGGGACTGAGGGCCGAGGGTTAATTGGTTTGATCATAGAAGGTTGTGGCCAAGTACTACACCAGGGTGGCAAAATCCTGCTCTGGTGAGAGAGTCCTGCCGCCATACATCCGTTCAATTCTCTGTTCTGAACCAGAGCCCTCATGACGTCATTCTTGGCCTTGACTTCCTGTCTGAGCATTCAGCCCTCATCAACTGCGCCACCAGTGTTGTCCAGCTTGACTTTCCCCTTTCTGCTGAGTCACCGCTCCAGTTGTACCTCACCTCTGTGCTGTCGACTTTGTCCGTCTAACGCCTAAAGCCACCACTTACATTTCTTTCTCATCTGTTCCTCCGCTCCCTGATGGTCCCTACGCAGTCACTCCGGACCTTGACGTCGCCCTCTCGTGAAGTATTGCGCTTGCGCACACTGTCTGCACAATGTCGGCCAACCGAGCGTACCTTCCGATTCTGAACTTTGGCTCGTCTATCCAACCGCTCCCGCAAGGCATCTCACTCGCCATGCTCTGACTGGCTGCCGAATGTGTCCTATCAGTCGTGGACGCCTGCTTACCTTCTACTCATCAAAGCCTGTTGCCTGCGGCCACATCAACCGAGAAACCAACGCACGACTACGCCGACATGATCTCTTCTGACCTACCGCCGATGCAAGCTCACGATCTTAGGTGCCTTTTGTCATCTTTTCGCGACATCTTCGACTTTGATGCCCGTGTTTTGGCTCGTACCTCTGTAGTGACGCATCTCATAAACACTGGTGATGCCGCTCCTATCCACAGACGTCCGTACCGCGTGTCCAGCGCTGAACGCACCGTCATCAATCAAGAGGTGGACAAGATGCTCGCAAAAGACATCATCGAGCCCTCGTCAACCCCTTGGGCTTCACCACTTGTCCTGGTAAAAAAGAAGGACGGCAGCTGGCGCTTCTTCGTTGATTACCGGCACCTAAACCGCATCACAAAAAGGACGTATATCCTCTCCCGAGAAACGATGATGCATTAGATTGCCTCCGCAGCGTAAATATTTCTCTTCAATTGATCCTCCGCCGGGGTACTGGCAAATTGCCGTTGATGAAGAGGAAATCTAGAAGAGAGCGGTGAGGGGCTAGTTGGTACGACATTATCGAAACATTGAATAACTGCGCAAAAACGACGGGTGTTTCTTCTCTCTTGTCCCGTCCTTTTTGCGCAGTTATTCAATGTTTCGATAATGATGATAAGGACCACAAAAAGACCGCCTTCGTGACGCCTGATGGCTTATAGCAATTTAAAGTCATGCCATTCGGACTATGTAACGCGCCGGCTACCTTTGAACGAATGATGGATTCCCTCCTTCGCGGCTTTAAGTGGTCTACCTGCCTCTGCTACCTTGACGATGTTGTGGTTTTCTCGCCTACTTTTGCCGCGCACCTCAAACGCCTCTCCAGTATTCTGACAGTGTTCCGTAACGCCGGACTCCAGCTGAACTCATCGAAATGCAAATTCGGTCGCCGCCAACTCAATATTCTCGGACACCTGGTTGATGCTTCTGGTGTCCGCCCAGATCCAGTCAAAATTCAAGCCGTCAAGGACTCTCCTCTTCCTAGGTTGTCGAAAGATGTTCGCATCTTTGTCGGCTTACGCTCGTATTTTAGCCGTTTTATCAAAGATTTCGCCGGAAATCGCTCGCCCCCTCCCCGACCTTCTTAAGAACGACACCCCCTTTTTAACTGGGGCCCTGCTCAAGAGCACTCATTTTCCTCACTCGTTCAATTGCTAACCTCTCCGCCCATCTTAGCCCATTTTGACCCGTCGTCTCCCACAGAGGTTCGCACCGACGCCTCCGGATATGGGATCGGTGCCGTGCTAGCCCAACGCCAACAGGGACAAGATCGCGTCATCGCTTATGCCAGCCTCCTACTTTTCGCCTCCGAGCAAAATTACTCCATTAATGAGCGCGAGTGCCTCGCCCTTGTCTGGGCTGTAGCTAAATTCCGCCCGTACCTGTTCAGCCGCTCATTCGCTGTTGTCACTGATCACCATGCTATCTGTTGGCTGACTTCACTAAAAGATCCCACCGGTCGCCTTGGTCGCTGGGCTTTGCGCCTCCAAGAATATTGATACTCTAGTGTACAAGTCCGGTCGTCGCCACCAGGACGCTGACTGTTTATCCCGGTACCCTGTGGAGCCACGCGACCAAGAAGACGCTGAGATCCTGCCCTGCCTCTTAGCTATCACTGCTCTCACCGATATCGTCAACGAACAGCGCCACGACTCCTCTTTACGCCCTATCTTTGATGGCCTCCGCTCTGCAAACCGATCTCCGTCTCTGCAACTTCATGTGCTCCAGAATGGCATTTTATATTGCCGCAATCTACGCTCCGATGGTCCTCCATTGCTGCTCGTCATACCCCAACATCTACGCTCTTCTGTCCTTGAATAATTGCACGATCAGCCGACAGCCGGCCACCTTGGCGTGTCCCGCACCTACGCTCGAGTGCGGCACCGCTTATTTTGGCCTGGCCTGTATCGTTCCGTCAAGCGTTACGTTGCCGCTTGCGACCTGTGTCAACGTCAGAAAAGGCCCTACACTTTGCCTGCCGGTCTCCTAGAACCCATCGACGTACCTCCGGAACCTTTTCACCGTGTTGGCCTCGGCCTTCTAGGCCCTTTTCCCACGTCCCTCTCCGGCAACAAGTGGATCGCTGTAGCAACTAATTATACGACTCGGTACGCCATCACGCGTGCTTTGCCTGCCAACTGCGCTACCGATGTCGCCGATAATCTTCTCTAAAAAGTCATTCTTCACCATGGCCCCCTCGTCAACTGCTCACCGACCGTGGTCGTTATATTCTGTCCCGAGTGATTAATGACATTCTTCGTTCGTGTGCCACGCAGCACCAGCTCGCGACAGCTTACCATCCACAAACCAACGGGTTTACGCAACGGTTCAACCGCCCGCTCACCGGCATGTTAGCAATGTACGTCTCGCCAGACCACCGAGATTGGGACACTGCCTTGCCTTATGTGACTTTTGCGTATAACTCTTCACGGCATGACACAGCCGGCTATTCCCCTTTCTACCTTTGGTTTGGTTGGCACCCCATCTTGCCTTTGGACACACCGATGTCGTCTTCTTCAGTCGCCACCACTGCATACGCTCAGGACGCCATCGCCCAGGCCTCGCTGGCGCGCCAAATAGCCCGTAGTCGGCTCCGTGCCTCACAAGCTTCCCAGAAGTCCGCCTACGACCGCCATCACCGGGTGGTAGAATATGAACCCGGATCACTCGTCCTTCTCTGGACGCCGTCACGCAGCGTCGGTCTCTCCGAGAAGCTCCTTTCTCATTACCGAGGCCCTTACCGTGTGGTGCGCCGTGTCACCGACGTGAACTATGAAATTGCACCCCTTGCGTGCTCGCCATCGTCCTCCGGCCCCTCCACCGACGTCGTCCATGTCTCCCGCCTAAAACATTATCACGACGTTCATACGTTGTCACTCTAACGCTGAGACGGCGTCTCATCAGCCGGGGGTCCTGAAGCGGGAAGACGACGACCAGACTGAGCGAGTGAACGGGTGGACGAAGACGACAACGAAGTTCTGACTGTGTTCTGAGTGCCGCTCGTAGCTGCTCCTTCGCTGGTGTACATAGCTGTAAATATATTCTTTCCCGCAACAATATTTTGAGAGTTTATATCTACGCTAGTTTCAGTTAGCCAAGTGAGGTGAAGTGCTCGCGAAAGAGCAGGTCAGTGACCTAACGGTCAGGTATTTTCTGGCCGGCAGCTATAGATTTACTGGGCTCATTTGTTATTTAAGTAGTTTAGACAGGTAGTATTCCTTTTCTAGGTGATCGCTTTTGCGGTTAGCAGAATTTTATTTGAGCATGTGCATGCAAGCGCTTTTTTTAGCCTCTCGATACTCTAGCATTTTGTGGTAGCAATAATATCTGTAGAGGAGGCCGAAGGCGCGGATTTTATGTGCGTGTGTTGCGCATTAGGTGTGCGCCTGGACAGCGCTGACCAAGCTAACACCGACCTAGCGATACGTATGGATGCTCTAGAAAGAAAACTACAGGCAGAGGGGTATGAGAAGCGCCAACTTCAAGAACAACCTAGTCAACTGTTGGACGCAAAAATGTCTGACACCGCCATGTGAGGCCGCAATGGCGGACATTCCAGCGCCGGCCACGTGGATGGGCGTGCACTGGCATGGACAGCAATAGAAAAGTAAATAAAGCAGGTTCCGACAGGAACAGCTACGCACACGTAGCCTCTATGAAGTCTGGAGGCGATGGAGAGGTGGGGAACAAGCTAACAAGAAACGAGGTCATAGTCAGTGATAAGAGGCAGCAAAATCCAGAAGTTAGGAGGGAGGGAGAGAGAGAATGCCCTAGTGCTTATCGCTGGGGACTCAAGCATGAGTAGGTGCAAAAGAACTATAATGGAGCGTGTAAAGGATGATAAGCGGCTAGCAGTCGGGGCATTCCCAGGCAGGACAATGGACGCAGCACTGAGACCCAACGAGCGAACTTTATCAGAATTTTAAATGATAAAAAAATAAAAATTCCTTTTTGGGGAAAGGAAATGGCGCATTATCTGTCTGACATATCGGTGGACATCTGAACGGCGCCGTAAGAGAAGGGACAAAGGAAGGAGTGAAAGGAGAAAGTAAGAAAGGGTGCAGTAGCGCAGGGCTCCGGAATAATTTCGACCACCTGGGAATCTTTAACGTGCACTGACATCGCACAGAACACGGGCGCCTTTGCGTTTCGCCTCCGCCGAAACGTTGCAGCCGTGGTCAGGTTCGAACCCAGGTACTCCGGGTCAGTAGCCGAGCTCCCTAACAACTGAGCCACCGCGGCGGGGCATTTTAATAATAAAATATTAATTGGTTCTGAGGGAAAGGAAATGGCGAAGTATCTGTCTAATACATCGTTGGACATCTGAACCGCGCCGTAAGGGAAGGGATAAAGGAGGGAGTGAAAGGAGAAAGTAAGAAAGAGGTGACGTAGTGGAGGGCTCCGGAATAATTTCGACCACCTGGGGATCTTTAACGTGCACTGACATCGCACAGCACACGGGCGACTTAGCATTTCGCCACCATCGAAACGGTGCAGCCGCGGTCAGGATCGAACCCAGGTACTCCGGCTGAGCCACCGCGGCGGGGCATTTTGCAGAGCGTAATTTGATGGTAGTAGCGGCGGAGCGAAATGATGTCCTGAATGGTGAAGCCGCACAAAGGTTAGCGGAGGGAGTGGTCGATATAAGAGCGATAGCACAGCAAGTGCAGGTCATGGTCTGCACAGTGCCCGGGATGCAAGGACGGAAGAGAGATGTTGCCAAGGACGTTGTGGCTGTTAATCGAGAGATAAAGATGTTTAGCCAGGAGAAGGTATTTGAAGTGGCAGACATAAACGGGGAAGTGCATAGAGCAGGCTTTGGCAGAGGCTTTACACGAAATGGCATCCATTTTAGTGGAAGGCTAGGAGTAGAGATCGGCTGGCGCCTGGCAGGTCGAGCAGTAGCTTTTTAAGGTGGTCCACTGCGGCTCAAAGCTTAGGAATAAGTAGAAGCAAACTAGAAAGTGTAACAATGGCGGCTGACGCCAATAAAATGGTCGCTAGGAGGACCAGGAAGAAAACTACAAAAAAAATACTAAATTTAACACCAGGATCAGGTACATAAACAGTAAAGCGGTAGAAAGAGAGCGAAATGGTTAGAAAAAGAACAGCAGTTAAAGGAAAAAGAAGTAGGTGTATACGCGCTATGCGAGTTATTCTACTTGCACCACTTTGTTTCCTTGATTTCCATTCCGATTTCCTCAAGCTCTCTCAAAATTCGTGATTTTCTTTTTCACACAGAGTCCTCTCAATTTATGAGCCGCTTCAGATAAACCTGGATGAGATTTTCCCTGATTGAATCTGGGCCAAACCCTGGCCAATCCCCCATCGTGGGTATGTCCATCGTATTTGAGGCAACAACAACAACATAAGCGAGACACATCTCAGGGATCTAGAAGACCCACCGTTTATTGATGGCTACATGTGGGAAGGGAGCAACAACGGAGAGGAAGGGATGAGGGGTAGGTATGCGATACATCAAGGAACAAATTGAAAAAGAATAAAGCCATCTTGCATAAAACATGTCCTGGTATCAGATAACATTTCCGGTAAAAGGACATGGCTAGGAGTAGTTTATTTAATGACAGGGGAGAAGTGCAGTCAAGAAAACAAGGATCTCAATGACGATGTAAAGCAGTTTGGAGAAGGTGCCGATATTATTCTGCTGGTTGACATGAATGGCCACATCGAGGATCTAGATGGATACACAGATTTTAAAGGGACACTGAGGAGAAATTGAAGATGGCTTGTATCGATAGAATACCAGCTCCTGATCACAAAAACGTCGCTCTTACTGAAAACAAAGCTCTTGTAAGGTCGAAAATAGCAAGAACTAAAATACAAGTATCGCCGCCACAGGCCAATCTCGCAAGTACAAGCGTGGTGACGGCATAGTACAAGAGGCGCCACCTTGGAGTAATTTTCCTTCCAACATCACCGCATACCTCTGAGGCTGCCAAGGGAAGGTTGCGCGGTTCAATATGGAAGTAAGTTTTGTTTTAAAACCGATAGTGCACTTTTATCACGCTAGAAAGGCAGACAAAAGACAACGTGAATGTTGGAAGCAAAGAAAACCGATGCTTGACGGCGCCACAGGCGGCCAGGAGAGCTTCGATTTTTTATGGCGCTTCGCGTCTATGAGCTTTGCGTGCCCCGCGGTTTTGTTCTTGACGCGCCTCGATTTACAAGCGCCGGACAATCGAGGAACTCCAAGTGCCGCTTCAAGTGCTAGTTAACCTTTGAAGGGGCCTGTTAAGGTTTGTCAGATGATCGCCACGGTCGATGAAAAACTATGATGGCACGATGTTCGGTGATCGTACAAGGCAGCACTTGTGTCTTCGCATGCTCGCCTGACGAAACGTTCGCGGCTGTGCCAGTCAACTTCAAACCACTTAACGGAAATCGTTTATTAGAAACGAGAGACAAAGTACAAGGCAGTTCAGAAAAAAAGCTGATGGCCTAGCTCTGTTACCCATGATATACATAGCGAAATCACGGAGATTTCTGCATCGGAAGGGTGCATTCACTAGATGCGCCTTTATGGACGGCTGTAACTTGAGCCGTCGTGGCAGAGTGGTAGCGTCACCGCCTCGAACGCCAAAAAAATTCTGCACAGGACTTTTTTTTATTCAGTTAGTGAGTGGGCGGGGGGTTTCAGTGGCTCCCATAGATGCCGCCACCAAATACGTTTGTTAGCGGTTAAGCGCAGGCTGTTAAGGCGCATTTATGCTCCGGCGTAACGCGCGCGCGCTGCACGGCGACGTCACGTCGGCCAAAGCGAGACCCTCTATGCTCCAACTGCGCTTGACCGCCGACGCGTTCAGCGGCTTCGGCGCACTCTGACCGCTCTGGCGGGGAGACTTGGAGCATGTCTCTATTTCGCGCCGAGTGCGCCAGCCGGCCTGACTGATTCGGCTCCGCGGCGAGGTGCGCGTTGTGACGTAATTCAATGGCTTTGGCAGATGAGCGGAGCTGTTCTTTTCGAGCTCTCGGCTAATTTAACCCATTCACATTACATATCTGAAGGTACATGCAAGTGGGCGAGAGAGCCCGATCTAGTGGACCCGTTGGATCTAGCGGAAGCCGTTGAAGCGTCGTGCGCCGGCTTTAGTTTCAAGCAGCCAACTTTAAACGCGACCGCCCTTGAGCACCCATCCGTTTTTTGTGGCAAAAAAATAAATAAATAACTTGGCCCTTGCAGCCGTGGGAGACCGCGACGCCGCCTGCTGCACCGTGAAACCGCGCCGTTCAAGGAATCACAGTCCTCCGGCGCCAAAGCCCCGGCCAGCCTCCGGTGGGCGCAAGGCGCCGACCTTGTCCTGGCCCCTCGCGACTCCCCGCACTGGTGTTATGATATTTAGTTTGCAACGGCTGCTCACTGAGGAAGGGGGAAACGACCCACCGGCGCCTAACCTAACCGTGCTCCCTCAGAAGCATCGCACGCTCTGTGGGGCTGAGGTCGCTGAAATGCCGGCCGGACTTTTTGCGAGAACTACGTCGTCGGGTTCGGGAACGGGATCCATCGTACCGCTGGCAAGACACCGGTGCAAACGTAAACGAAGCGACCCCCGATAGATGCCTTCAACGTGCGGCGGCGGCAGCTTTCATTTCGGCTGCTGCTAGATCGCTCCGCAAGCCCTCAGAAATCACGGAGTGACCGTTTACGTCAAGTTTCACATCACTACGTCCTGTGGCGTCATAAGAGTTCTCCGTGACGTCATAAGAGTTCTCGAGTTTGAATCGGAGCGGCGGGAATAACTTTTTCAACTTCGAATCCAATTTTGTTTTTAAATAAATGCATTTTTCGCTCCCGGACAAGCGGCAACAAAGCCATGAAATGCCGAACCATTAGATTTTGCTAACGAAAAAAATTTTATAGTGTTCTCCTCAGTGTCCCTTTAACGGGAAGTTCGCGCTAGACTTCTGTGAGCGACACAACCTTGCTATTGTAAATAGAGAAACTAAGTGGGAGGGACCAGTCACGTGGGAATCCCGCAACAGGCAAACTACCAATGACAACTGCTTAATGTCGCGGGGGATGTATAGCAAGCTCGCAATAATGGAAATAGACGAAGAGGAGAAGTACAGCCTTGGAAGTGATCATAAGCGTATTAATCTACAGTTAGAAGCCCTGCTCAAAAGTGAAATGCAGGGAAGTCAAAAAGAGTACGCAAAATTAAAAGACGAGCAAATCGCGCTAATAGCGGCCGGCATAGATGAAGCAATAGAGATGCATTCCATGGAAAAGTGTGATTGCAATCAGTTAGAACTACTAATTATTACAAGAATAAAAGATGTCAAAGGAGTAAACTGCTGGAGAGTAAAGAGGAAGCCACAAAGTTGGTGGAATAAGGATATTAGGGACGCCATCGAACAACGACGCTTGGCATCACGGCAACACAGAGAAGCAAATAGGGCGCAGTTATTTGAAGAGGAACTAGGCCAAAAATGGGAATTTTATCCACAAAAGAAACAGCAAGTGCAGGTCCACGTCTAAGATAAAATAAAGCACTCCTCTGATCGCTGGCTTCATGAAGTCCGCGATACAACTAAAGGGGGGCCAAGAAAATTCTGGAACCATATAAGCTGGCTGGGTAAAACGAATCAAAGAAAGCAGGAACAGATTGAAGATGCCGAAAGAAAATGGAGACGATGCTGTGAACTACATTGCACCAGTTATAGCAGGGTCGCTTAGGAACGACGATACGGTAAATTTCCTAAATGAGGGAGCAACACAGGACAGCACAATAGAACACGGTTTAGAACTGACCAGTCAAAACTGGAAAAAGTCGGACGAAAATATAACGAAATGCGCATCCGCAGGGATAGACGAAATTCTACACCTAAAGTTTTTCCTCCTTTTTCCTCAAAACACAGGGATGCATTTTCGGCATTTTCGCCATTTTCGGCGCCGGGGCGGATGTGCACATCAGCAACGCCCTTTAGAAAGAATAGGGGCAGAGCAGCGATGCATGCCTCGTTAGGGCTTGTACATTAATTCATAGCATCAGCGACCACCTGCCGATAGTTATACCAGTAAATCAGTGCACTAATGCAGTAACTACAGCACGTTCCGTATTCTCTTACTGAGTTGTTCATCCTACAACGCTCGGAATATTTAAAGACCGTCTGACCACAGTCAGCTGGAATGATGCGTTCGCAGCAATTGACCCGAACGTAGCATATGAAACACTTTTGCGTGAATTTTCTGATATATACTTCGCGTGCTTTCCCGTCAAAAAGTGCAGAACATTTAAAAACAGTCTCCCTGGAGAACAAAAGAATCATTTAACCCTTTGAGGAAACGAGATCATTTATATAGGACATTCATACGAACTTAATCTCCTAAAGCCCTCAAAATATTCAAGTCATACAGGAATTTCGTCACGGAACACCTTCGTGCTGAAAAAAGACAGTATTATATTCACCGCTTTAATTCGGCAGAAGGGCGCACAGGGAATGTTTGGAAAGCACTTAAGTTGCAACTGGAACCTCAACAGAAACACTAAGTAAAAGAACAAAAGACGGAGTAGAGTTACAAGGTGCTAAACTATCTTACGCCTTTAGTTCTTTATTTCTTTCACTTCGCGATATTAGCGAATCCACCACTCACTTATCTCTTATGAATGGCCCAAATGAACAAACGATATTATAGAACCAGTCTCGGAAAGTGAAGTAGTAGCAACGATGACTGAGAAGCGAAGTCGTCCAGAGGGCATTTAATTCCATACGCCTTCGTACTCAGCGCAGAAAGCTGTAGCAGATCAGTTAGCATATCTGAGAGCTTTATTCGCAGCACCCAAGCAGAAATATTTTTCGCTTTCATCATTGAATCTCTCCCAAAGCATTCCGACAAACTGTTATTAAAATGATCCTCTTTAAGGCCAAAATGTAAAAAAAATATGGGGGCACCTTAGCAATTCTTAGGATGTTTAAATGCAAGAGTAACTTGGTCACTGAGGCAGTGTACACCTCAGTCGCGCTGTGACTATGCGGTGGCGTTCACCTAGAACTAGAAGCAGTTATGCTTCTTTTATATGCTGAAAACCTTAGGCACCAGCTCGACAGGGATGCTGCCGAAACCGCTGCGCAAAAAAAAATAGCTGCAGTTCAACTACTACTGAACCTGGCCCGAGTGGGAAAGCTGCGGTGTATCGGGCAAGTAGACGCGGCTTGCCCAATGTAACGTTGAGTGCGTTCCGCACACTGGATAGACTACGCGGCCACCCTGCCACGTGGCGCTTAAATTAATGGTTGAACGCGAGAGGCTGGTCACACAACGAACGCTGCGGCCTATTGCTGCAATGGCGCGTGTCTGCCACAACATTGTCAGCGCTAATGCATGCAACCCACATCTCTCTGCCCTGACTTCTCCTGACGCTTCTATTTTTTATATGTTGTGTACTCTTTGTGTTTGTGCTATGTTATGTTGAACTGTACAGCGTCGGACCAAGTGGTTGCTATGAATTAAGTGAAAAGCAGTAGTGGATGAGTGGTTAAGGCGCTTGGCTACTGATCCGGGGTGCCCGGGCTCGAACCCTACCACGGCGGCCCGCGTTTTCAAGGCGAAATGCTAAGGCGCCCGTGTGCTGTGCGATGTCAGAGCACGCTGAAGATCCCCAGGTGGTCGAAATTATTCCGGAGTCCTCCACTACCGCACCTGTTTCTTCCCTCCTCTTAGTCCCTAATTTATCCCTTCCCTTACGGCGCGGTTCAGGTGTCCGCCGATATGCGAGACAGATATTGCGCAATTTCCTTTCCTCAAAAACCAATCAATTCACCAAATCAGTAGCCGGATCCGATATGCAGCACCAACCTCTCCTTTATTGTTCATGTAAATAAAAAATGTTGGTCACCCAGTGGACGCTGTGGCCTGTTGCTGCAGTGACGCGTCTGACTCAACGTTGTCAGCGCTGATGCACGCAACCCGCATACCTCAAAGCGCGATTGAGGCGTCCACTGCCCTAGGGAGCCTGCTATGTGCCTTCCTTTCCTCAAAATATTGGAGCCTAGAACGTTGTCAACGCTAACGCCGATGAACTCAAAGAACGCCAACGGTCTATAGCTTCAGGGCCGCGTTTCTGCTACAACGTTTTGAATGCCAACGCATGTAGCACGTATCTCTCACTGCCGCCACGTAGCTTAAAGTGCGACTGAGGTGTCCACTGTCCCAGGGAGCCATTTGCGCCTTTCCCTCGCTTTCGAAGAAAATGGAAGATTGGTTTTTAAAGTTGGTTGGAAACGAAAATTGTTTTTTTTGGGGGGGGGGGAGGGGGGAAGGAGAGAGAGAGGGAGAAACAACTTTATTGCCATAGATTGGCGGGATTTAGGGCAGGTGGGCTTGGTGTGGCCCCCAGGTGGGGGCGACTTCCTGGGCCCACGAAATGAGTGCCAGTTGGATGCTCTTGTCTGGCCTTTTGAGGAGTTCGTTCCATCCATCTTCGGAGGGAGCTGGCAGTAAGGTTCGAGGGGGCGGATTTCCCGCGCAACCCCAGAGGATGTGAGCCTGGGTGGCGATTTCTCCCTGGTAACAATTTTGGCAGACGGGGTCGTATTCCCCGTCTGTGATGAGTGAAAGTCTAGAATGGCTAAGGATAGAGTGTGTCTGCAACCTGCGGAGCAAGGTGGCTTGCGCTCGGTTCAAGTCGGGGTGTGGAGGCGGGAACTGGCGTCTCATCTCTCTGTAGAGGTTGGTAATTTCGGCAAAGGTCTGGGGAGCCTCGGCAAGAGCGTCTGGGTCCGTGGGGCCGGCCGCCCGGTTGGTTAGTCCTCGGGCTAGTCGGTCGACCCCTTCGTTTCCAGAGTTTCCCGCGTGGGCGGGTACCCAGACCAGGTTGATCTTATGGTCGGGAGTGCAGCCGCGAAGGATGCGTGCAGCGGGGTGGCAGATAAAACCTGCCGAGTAATTTTGTATTGCTCTTTTGGAGTCGCTGAGGACTGTGCGCGTACGTGGGTCAGCGATGGCCAGCGCGATGGCGGTTTCTTCTGCCGCTGTCGGAGAGTGAGCTACTACTGTGGCGGCGGTGACGAGAGTAGACTGTGGCGTGGCTGCACAAGCCACGTATGTGTTTTCACTTTGCCGTGCAGCATCTACGTATATTGCGTGTTCGTCGGCAAGGTATGTGGCATCTAGTGCTTGGGCTTTCAGCTGACGGCGCGTATCATGGCGGCCAGGTAGCATGTTTTTGGAGATTGGTTTTATAACTAGGCGGCTATAGACCCCTATCGGAATGGGCGTCGTGGGGTGGACGTCGCCTATGGGGTTGATGTTGAGACGGTCAAGTATGAGCCGCCCGTGTTTAGTGCGGGAGAGGCGGTGGATTTGGGCGGTCTTGTGTGCCTCTATGAGTTCTGTGAGCGTGTTGTAGATGCCGAGTTGGAGGAGGTGCTGTGTGCTGGCGTACTGAGGTAGCCCCAGTGCCGCTTTGTAAGCTGAACGTATAATGCTGTTCACAGCTTCCTCGTCCTTCCGGCGGAGGTGATAGTAGGGGTAGGAGTAGACTATCCTGCTAATGAGGAAAGCTTGCGTGAGCCGACAGAGGTCATCCTCCTTCATACCTCTGCGGCGGGTGCTGATGCGGCGGATAAGGCCGTTGATCTGGTTGGCTGTGGTGCGGAGGCGCTGAATGGCCTCCGAGTTTTGCGTGTTGTTCTGTATTAACATACCCAGAACGCGAATAGTGCGGACCGGAGGTATGGGATGTGTGTCGACTTGAAGCACAATAGGTTCTTGCGGGTCGGGGACAGGCAGGCGAGCTCGTCTGTCCCTGATGACTAGTAATTCGGACTTCGTGGAGGAGCATGTGAGCCCGTTCGCCTGTACAAAGGAGTGTACTTTATCGATTGCTGTTTGGAGGGAGTTTTGGATTTCCCCGTCAGAGCCAGAGTTGGTCCACAGGGTAATGTCGTCGGCATATATTGAGTGTTTAATGTGAGGTATCTTTTCCAGGAGCAGAGGGAGGCCTCTCATTGTAGTGTTGAAAAGGAACGGAGATAGGACTGCTCCTTGTGGTATTCCTCGGGTGCCTAGTGTGATCTTCTCACTGTGGAGGTCTGCAATATGAAGTTCTGCTGTACGGTTATGAAGAAAGTCGGCGATGTAGTTGTAAGTGCGAGTGCCTACATTCAGTCGAAAGCCTTGCTGACATCTAGGCTTAGGATGGTTCGTGTAGCTCGGATGGGTCTCGGATCGAGGATGTCGTGTTGGATTTGCCACATAATGTCTTGAGTGGAGAGGCCGGTTCTGAAGCCGATCATAGTGGGGGGGAAAAGGTCCTCTTGGTCTACGTGAGTGTGGAGTCTATTGAGTATGACGTGTTCCATGACCTTTCCCAGGCAGGACGTGAGCGAGATGGGCCGAAGGTTGCCCAGCTCGAGTCGTTTGCCTGGCTTAGGTATGAAAATCACTTTGGCATGCTTCCAAGTGTCTGGAAGGCGACCCTCATGCCAATGTTGGTTGAAGAGGTCCGTGAGTGCTTCGACGGACTGATCTTCGAGGTTACGAAGCATCTTGTTGGTTATGTGGTCGTCGCCAGCGGCCGCGGTGGTTTTAATCTGGTTGAGGGCGGCGCGGACTTCTCCTGCCGTGATGTCGGCGTCCATGTTGGTGTTCTGAGCACCCGTGTATCCTGAAGGGATGGGAATTTCAGTGGAAGTATTGATGTATTTGTCTTTCAGGGTAGCGAGGAGTTCCTCATTTGTTCCCTGAAAAGCGTGTACGACACGGGTGAGGTTCTTGTGAGATGTGGATTTGGTGTGAGTTGGGTCCAGTAAATGTCTGAGCAAGAACCACGAGTTTTTGCATCCTAACTGGCCGTTAAGACGGTCGCAGGTTTGATGCCATTGCTCCTGACTCAGTTTGACGGAGTAAGCTTTGATCTCTCGCTCGAGGCGAACGAGACGGAGCTTGAGGGGTCGATTGTGCTTTTGGCGGAGCCAGCGAGCCCTAAGACTGTGCTGGGCCTCCCACATGTGTATTAGTTTGGCGTCGGGAGAGGGGCCATCCTCGTTCTGGGTAGTCGTGGAGGTGGCATTGGCGGTGTCTTCGAGAAGTGCGTTTGCCCATGCGTCCAGGTCGTCTATGGGGGCCGAAGTGCTTTTGGCGCGCACGTATCGGAAGGCGTCCCAGTTAGTGTGCCTGATTGTTCGGTTGGGGGCTTTGCTGTGTGTAGCCGTGAAGGTTGTGCTGAGAACATAATGGTCGCTACCTATGTTCATGCCGAGGTTTTCCCAGCGTGCGTCTGGGATGTTGCGGGCGAAAGTGAGATCGGGGAAGCTGTCCTGTGTGACACTGTTTCCAATGCGAGTAGGCCGGTCGGGGTCTAGGAGTAGTGTCAGGCCCAGTGTTTGGGCTGTCTCCCACACTTTGGCTCCCTTACGACCGCATGCTTTGCGGGGGTAGCCCCACTCGGTATGCGGCGCGTTGAAGTCACCTAAGATGAGTAGCATCCCTGTTTGTGCAGTCGCGCAGGCCTTACGAACGAGGGTTGCCACTCGTGTGCTTTTGTCGCTAGGGGGGCTGTAGACGTTAAGGATGTGGAGCGGGGCTTGTGAGCGACTGTTCGGTAGGACCTGTACGAAAGTGTGCGGAACCTCGGGGTAACTAAGGTCTATATGATTAGCTGCTAAATTTCGGTGGACCAGGATGGCGGTGTTGGGCCGGTGGTCTGGTGTCGTTTGTTGGTTATATGCGGCGTAGCTGGTAAGTTTCGTGTCCATGTATGTTTCCTGAAGTGCGATGATGTGGGGGGTGTGCGGCTGGGCCTGCAGGGTGTGCTCCAAGGCTCGCCGCTTCGCCTTGAAGCCCCTGCAGTTCCATTGCCAAACTGTGAAGGGGGAGCTAGCCATCGCGTTTCCCGTAGGGTTCGGGGCGCTGTGATAGCGCGACGGGTGATTTAAGAATGCCGCCTGCACGTGAGCGCGCGGTTGCACTCTCCGATGTGGCGACAATAATGGGTGCTGGGTAGTTAGGAGGGGTTGGCGACTGCAAGGGGGTTGCTGATGTCGGGGGATTCGTGAGGGTATCGAGCCTGGCATGAAGGGTTTGGATGTTGGCTGCCATTGTGGCGCAGCTTTCTACTAGACGGTCAATGGTGGGGGCGAGTCGAAGGAGGGCGCCCTCGAATTGGGCCATTCGCGCATCAGCTGCCTCGAATTTGGCATCTATGTCTGCTTGTGAGGAGGGGAGAGGTGCTTTACGCTTCGTGCGCTTAGGCTGCTCAGTGTCCATGCGTGGATCACCTACAGGGTCGGATGTGGGAGCGTGAGCCACCTGCTGTGGTTGCAATTTGGGGTTTGCCTGTGCTGATTCTAGGCTATGAATTTTAGCGTTTGCTTTGGCCAATTGTAGCTGTAGTTCCTTGACCATATCTGCCAGCTCCCTTACCTGGGAATCTGGTGGAGAAGCGGTGACTTGTGCAGGAGTCTTCCATCCAACTTGTTTGGCTGCTTTGGTCCCCGGCCGGGCTTGAGAGCTGGCCCGAGAGCTGGGTGAGGCGGATGTGGAACGGCTGCGAGTGCGGCTGGAAGGGCTGTCGCTGCCGTCGCTGCCAAGCGGGGGGAAGGAGCCGTCCCGCAGTAGGTTGTCGTCGCCGCGTTTGCGGTCTCGGGACCGGGACTGGCGTCCGGGGTTTGCCAAGTTGGAGCCGGTATCGGTGTCAGTGACCGACGGGGAAGACTTGGGCCGAGTGGAGGACGTGAACCGGTATTTGCAGCTTCTGCTGCCTGTAGGGTGGGCACCTTTGCAGACGATGCATGAGGCTTGGCACGCGGGCGGTTGGCCAGCTGGAGGAGGGTCATGGGCTGCGCCACAGCGTCGGCAGGTCGGTTGTCGCGGGTGGGGGCACACATCCGCCCTGTGGCCTAGATTCCGGCAGTTGAAGCATGCCTCCGGACGGCGTTTGTAGGGGTACACCTCAAAAGTGAAGCCGAGATACCTCACGTAGCGGGGTAGCTTGGCATTGGCGATAGTCACCACGAAATGTCGTGTGCGGCCCATGCGGCGAGCGGCGACTACGGGGAGATCAGGGTTTCGAGCTTGGAGCTCAGCGAGGATCTCAGAGTCGGTCTCGTGACTGTAGGCTCTGTATATGATTCCTCGAACGGAGTCATCGGGGGCTGGGGCGTACGTGGCTACCCGGATGGCATTTCGAAGGCGAAATGCTAAGGCGCCCGTGTGCTGTGCGATGTCAGAGCACGCTGAAGATCCCCAGGTGGTCGAAATTATTCCGGAGTCCTCCACTACCGCACCTGTTTCTTCCCTCCTCTTAGTCCCTAATTTATCCCTTCCCTTACGGCGCGGTTCAGGTGTCCGCCGATATGCGAGACAGATATTGCGCAATTTCCTTTCCTCAAAAACCAATCAATTCACCAAATCAGTAGCCGGATCCGATATGGAGCACCAACCTCTCCTTTATTGTTCATGTAAATAAAAAATGTTGGTCACACAGTGGACGCTGTGGCCTGTTGCTGCAGTGACGCGTCTGACTCAACGTTGTCAGCGCTGATGCACGCAACCCGCGTACCTCAAAGCGCGATTGAGGCATCCACTGCCCTAGGGAGCCTGCTATGCGCCTTCCTTTCCTCAAAATATTGGAGCCTAGAACGTTGTCAACGCTAACGCCGATGAACTCAAAGAACGCCAACGGTCTATAGCTTCAGGGCCGCGTTTCTGCTACAACGTTTTGAATGCCAACGCATGCAGCACGTATCTCTCACTGCCGCCACGTAGCTTAAAGTGCGACTGAGGTGTCCACTGTCCCAGGGAGCCATTTGCGCCTTTCCCTCGCTTTCGAAGAAAATGGAAGATTGGTTTTTAAAGTTGGTTAGAAACGAAAATTGGTTTTTTTTTTGGGGGGGGGGGAAGGAAATGGTGCAGTATTTGTCTCACATCTCGGCGGCCTCCTTAACTGCGCCGTAAAGGAAGCGGTAAAGGAGGGACAGAGAGAAGACATGAAGATAGAGGTGCCGTAGTGGAGGGCTCCGGAATAATTTCGACCACCTGGGGATCTCTAACATGCAATGACATCGCACAGCACACGGGCGCCTTTGCGTTTCGCTTCCATCGAAACGCGGCCGCCGCGGTTGGGCTGGTTTTGAGGAATTGAAATCGCTCAGTACTGTCTCACATATATCTCTGGACACCCGAACTGGTTTTGAGGAAATTATCGGTGGACACCCAAACCGCGCCGTAAGTAAGGGACAAACGTGATTTGGCTGAACGTCGGATGAAGGTCAAACTACGGCGTCTGCCAAACGCGCCGCAGGTAGCGCTGTGAAGCTTTCGCTTCAAAATCCGCCAACGCTGCCTCAGTGTTCGACTTTTAAGAGCGTTTGCTACGGGAGCTTCCAGCTCCCGGGGTGCTCAGAAAACGTGGAGCAGGAGGAGGTAATTAAAGTGAAGAGGAGTTGAGCGAGCTTACGGGTGGGGGCCTCATTCCAGGGCTCCATTGGCTTGAGCTGCCCTGCGGGCCTGTTGTACGGGGGCCCCTAGGTCCTCCAGGCTGTCGCTGGTCAGCAGCGCCTCACACCACTCAAAAGACGTGTTTTCCGTCTGTAGAGTGTCTGGTTTGGCCTCACATCCCCGCGAAATGTAAAAAAGTGTAGGGCGGGCCTCGCACCAGGGGCAGGTGTCGGAGTATAATGTTGGGTGTATGAGATGTGGTGTATGGAGGTTTGGAAATGTGTTCCTCTGTATCTGCCACCAAGAGACGTCATCTGGGGTGTATAATTTCGTCTGAGGTGGAGGGAAGTGTCTCCTTTGAAGACGCTGAAACTCGAGGCGGTCGGTATAAATAGAAGGGAGAGGGGCAAAAGCGGGCACGGTTTGTGGCCCCGCTCGGTTGATGATGCCTCGAGTTATATAGAGCATGTGCCATATAGAGCATGTCCCGTCGCAACTGCCTCCATCCGCTCGTGGCCTAGAGTCCAGGTGACTTGTTGGTGCTTGGTGAGGGGTGTAGTGCCCACGAGCCGACTGACGTGCTTGGGAACTCGGTCTCTCAGGAAGTTTCGACACGCGTGTGAGGCTTTGTGATCACATCAGGCCTTTGGCCTTGGGACTCGTAATGCCTTAAGGCAATGGCCACGGCGGTGGTCTCCGCTGCCGCTTGTGTTTCGGCTCTTACAGGAGCAGTGAATAGAGTGGAGAATTGGTGGTCCTCTTCCGCCACTGCGTACTTGTCATGGCCCGGGTATGCTGCGGCGTCACCACAAACCACGGTCGGGGCATTGGCTAGGCGTCGGCGTAGGTAGGATACTCGCGCTCGTCGTCTGCCTGTGTGAACGTCTTTAAGCATATGTTTCGGTATCGGGGCCACGCTGATGTATTTCCTGTGTTGTTTTTCTGGAGGGGATTGAGCAAATAGTGCGCGGATCTCCGCAACAGTGCCTACTCGGCGTAGGAGAGCTCGTCCAACTTGGGTGGTCTGAAGTTTTTGTGTTTGAGATGTACGGCTGGCTTCTGTTAGTTTCGCAAAGGTGTTGAAGTATCCTAGTGCGGTGAGACGTTCCGGCGAGGTGTTTTTAAGAAGGTTAAGGGCCGTCTTGTATACTCCCCTTATGATGGTGTCGACTTGCTGCTCATCTGCCTTTGTTAGCATGTGAAAGGGTAGTCCTGATGTGATTCGGTTAAGTACCAGTGCTTGCACCTGCCGGAGAGTGTCTTCTTCTCACATTCCTTGGCAATGCTTGGTAATGCGGCTGATGATGCGAGCTATCTGGTTTGCGGAGATCTTTGATAGTCTGGATGGTGTGGGTAACACGGAGGTTGCTCTGTATCCAAAGACCAAGAATGCGGATCAGGTTATCTTCCCTGGTGGCTTGACCCTCGATCGTGAGGTTTATGGGAACTGGAGAGACGCATTTCGGGCCATGCTCTCGTATGACATCCGATTTCCTCGGGGCGCAGTGGAAGCCACTTTCAGAGGCGAACTCCTCGACGATCTGCGCTGCTGATTATAGGGTGGTATCTTTTTTACCCAGGGAACACTATGTGGACCATATAGTTATATCATCCGCGTATATGGTACTGGGTCACTCTGCGTCAGCCGGCCGGGAAGGCGAGCTTCCGTGCCAGCTACACGGAGGTGCTGTGTTATTTGTACGCAACACGTTTCCCCAACCCGTGGTGCAGAGTCGAAGCCACGGCAGGTCCGGACGAAATAGGCAACGGCAGGGCACGCTAGGAAATAGTTAATTATCCTAACGCGAGGCAAGGCATACTGCGGAATGTTCTATCCGAAAAATAGATGTTCAGTAGCTCACCAAGTTGTTATTGTTGTCGACCGGCGTTGTGTTCGGGGGCCAACGGGCAGCGAAGGGGTTCCTCGGGGCAGTCAAGTGTTGGCCGGCAACGAGAGTATGTTCCCCGCCGCGAGTTCCTTCTTTTATCTCCTCGAGCATCGCCTCGTGGGATATGTTGTCGAATGCGCCCTTTAATCCAAGGTCAAGATGAGGTGTTCTTGACCTCCGGGGATGTTGGTAAGCACTTGTTCTTGCAGGAGCAGGAAGGCATGACGCCAATCATGAGGTACAATGCCCTTCTTCTAGAGTTTATCTTGGAAGTAGTCAGTTATGGCTTTCATATAAGGAATAGTAGTTTTTCTGGTCCCTTGGAAGATATATCTGCGTCGGGGGGGGGGCTTTGCAACCTGTTTGCAATTAAGGATCCGAGCTGCTCTCTAGCACTAACAAAGTTCTTCTGCGGGGTCACTATTGAGGGAAACAGGCTAGAAGCGATACTGAACGTATACAGCACCCCATCGAAACGCCGCCAACGCTTCCGAGCGCTGTTTCAGAAGACGCTCAAGATTGCCAGGTCCCGGACGCTGATTGCAGGGGGAGGTTTCAACGCGGCAGACACGGCATGGGGTTACGGCTACAGCACGACCAAGAGAAGACAACTCGGGCAAGATGCGCAGGAACTCAACTTCACGTTACTTACGGATCCGGCGCACCCGAAGAGAATTGGTATCTCCACTACCAGAGACACGACCCCGGCACTGACGTTCCTCCGAAATGCCGGGACGACGGCCATCACGTGGAAAAACACGTCGACCGACCTGGGGAGTGACCACATGATCGTCGAAATACACGTACAGACTCCGGACAAGGCGCACGGCAGTAAGCAAAATTTCGAAAGGACCGATTGGGAAATTTCGGAAATAAATGAGACCAGCAAGAGTCTTCAGGAGATACGATCACGGACATCGAAGCCTGGACCCGCTCGCTGGTTGCAGACGCCAAAGCGTCAACCAAGACCGTCGAAACCGAGGTTGAAACTGATAAGATGGACAGCCACCTGGCGCATCTCATCGAGACGAAGAACTCTGTCCTGGCCAGGTGCAAGGGACAGACTCAATCGGAGACTCTATCTCAGAAAGAAAATAGCGGAGATCAACCGCAACATCGAGGAGCACTGCCGAACGCACAACCGCCAGCAATGGGATGAGTTATGCAATGCAGTCGACGGCCAACTACAGCACGGGAAATCGTGGAAACTGCTCAGGCATCTGTTGGACGAAACGAAGACCAAGTCCCACCAGAGGAACTGCCTCGCACGTCTATTACACAAGGAACCCGAGAAGCACGGTGAAGATGCAGTGACCGTTCGGTTACGAGCGAAGTACTTGCCGCACACTTCGACCGCACAACAAGGCTCATACGAGGGGGATCTGAACGCAGAATCGGATAAGGACTTTAACGTAGAAGAGATCAGGACGGCGCTGCACAACCTCCACAGCAGATCGGCGCCGTGCCCCGACGGCCTGTCGAATCGCGCCCTAAATAATCTCGACGACCGATCCGTGGAACAGTTAACGGCATTCATGAATGAGTGCTGGCAGCGCGGCAGCCTCCCGCAACAGTGGAAAACTGCGAGAATGATACTAATCCCAAAACCCGGAAAACCGCCGAGCCTGGACAACCTTCGCCCCATATCCCTAACGTCGTGCGTCCGCAATACCATGGCGCACGCACTGCTTAACCGCTGGCTGCTAACGCCCCCAATTATCCACGCAAGACGCAATGTTAGAACTGAAGCACCAGGTGCTTGACGGCAAGACGAGAGACACCAGAGCAATTCTCGGCCTCGATCTTGAAAGCGCGTTCGATAGAATCGCGCACTCGGCGATCTTACACCAGATATCGCGGCAAAACCTAGGTGTACGCTCGTACAACTACGTTGAAGATTTTTTGACAGGCAGGTGAGCTTTCTTAGTGGCAGGGGATATCCAGCTAGAAGAGCAAACGCTGGGAAGCACCGGCACCCGCAGGGCTCCGTCATCTCGCCCATGCTCTTCAACCTCGTCATGATCGGGCTAGCAGAAAAGCTACAAGAACTCGAAGACGTCCAGCACACCATATACGCCGACGACATAACACTCTGGGTGCACGAAGGCAGCGACGGTCACATCGAAACGGCACTGCAACTAGCAATCGAGGCAATAGAGGAATAACGTGTGGGTACGGGATTTCGATGTTCGCCTACAAAGTCGGAACTCCTACTCTACCACCCTACGGAGAGGGGCAGACCACCCGGGTGTGGTCGGAATGCGTTAACGACCAGACGAGAATACGAACAGATCAGACTACGCACGAGCAACGGAGCAACCATCCCGATAGTGCACAGAATTAGGGTCCTTGGCATGATAATCGAAGCCAATGGCGTCAACGGCGAAACGATCTCTAAATTACAGCACAAGACGGCTAACGCCATGCGAATCCTCAAGAGGGTCACCAGCAGAAGAAACGGAATGAGGGAGGCGAGTCTTACACGACTCATACACTCTTTCGTCATGAGCCATATTACGTACGTCGCGGCATTCTACAACTGGTACAAGGGAGAAGAAGCCAAGATCAACGTCCTCATCCGCAGGGTGTACAAGATAGCACTGGGTCTACCCGAGTCAACCAGCACGCAACGCTTGCTCCAGCTCGGGCTTCACAACACGCTTACCGAAATCGCCGACGCGCAGCGCACTTCACAACTAGAAAGATTAGTGGGCACGACAGCAGGACGCCAGATCATGGAAAGTGTCAGCATCCGTTACCATGCACAATAAGGCCAGAAAGTCGCTGTTCCGGACGCGATCAGACAAACCCTAAGAGTCGACCCGATTCCACGGAACGTCCACCCAGAACACAACCGGGGAAGAAGAGTGGCCAGGGCCAGAGCTCTCCTACACAGCCACGGAGACGAAATGGGGACAAGGTACATTGACGCCGCGGAATACGCAGAACGCTCGCGATTAGCGGTTGCGGTCGTCGATTCGAGTGGCGAAACGCGCATAACGGCAAGTGTAACATGCGAGCGCGCAGAAGAAGCGGAGGAAGCAGCGGTGGCCCTCACCCTCACGGATCCGACGTGCACCATAGTTCTCTGTGACTCGCGACAAACGGTCAAAAACTTCGCCAAAGGATGGATCTCACAGACAGCGGCCCGAATCCTGAGCAATAGAAAAGTCCAGTGGGAGGAAGCTTTTTAAACCAGAATTCAGTAGTTCCCGGCGCATGGGAGCAGTATCGAACTCATATCGCAACCGAAATGAGACGGCACACGCCAAGGCGCGCCAGCTCGCGAACCGCGCCGGCGACCGTCGTCCATGGGACCGCACCAAAGACAGTTTGACCACATACAACGAAATTACCAAGACCCTCTGCCTGGCCCGCCGAACCTTCCCTCCGCCCAACGACAAGCTGGACAGGCCGCACGCGGTTGCCCTCAGACAACTGCAGACGCTCACGTACCCCAACCCGGCACAATACCACAGACTCTACCCCGGAACATACCCGACGAATATATGCAAGGTCGGCCATACTGCTATAGCAACTTTACCCCACATGCTCTGGGACTGTAGCAAAAACCCTGACGGTGCTAACTCCGGAACCCTCCAGCCGCGGTGGGCCGCTGCCTTGCGCAGCCTCAGCCTCAGTGACCAACTCTGGTCCGTCCAGCAGGCCCGCGAGGCGACGGCGAGGCAACACCTCGACGTCCCCACGTGGGAGACCTAAGGCCCCGTCGGCGAATGCTCTGCAGGACTTTTGAATAAAGTTGTTACCAACCAACCCGTTTTCCATTCGCAACAACGTTCTCCAGTCTCCTCGGCAAGCTTCAAAAACGCACTGTCACCGAATGAATGAAAAACTTTATTGAATTCTTTTGGTTAGTTCCGGAGAGTCTCCTTGCAGCTGCGTCTTGGCGCTTGCCGCAGCCGCCGCCGCCGTCGGGGGCTCCTTAGCAAGGGTAGTCCCTCATTCCAGGGCTCTACTGGTCCTGGCCACCTCGCACGCGTGCTGCACCAATGCCCTTTGGGCGGTGAGCTCGCTGCTGGTGAGCAGGCCCTCCCATTGCTCCGCACTCGGGTTAGTCTGTTTGTGGAAGGTGTAATTGTGTTTACACTCCCATGTGACGTGGTAAAGTGTCGGGACGTCCCCGCACCAGGGGCAGCTGTCGCTGTACTGGGTGGGGAACATTTTGCTTAGGACGTGTAAGTTAAAGAAGGTGCCAGTCTGCAGCCTCCTCCAGCTGACCGCTTCTTGCTGTGTGAGGAGTTTGTGGGGCGGGGGATACTTGAACCTGCAGCCTCTGTAGTGATTTAGGATGTCTGCGTACATCGGGTCCACCATCGAGGGGTTCTCGAGGTCCTCCGTCAGCAAGGCTCGGTGCGTGATCTCGCGAACCTGGCTGTCAGCCCTCGAGTTGCCCTCGACTCCGGTGTGTGCCGGTACCCAGAAGACCTTTTGCTTCGCTTTGAATCCCGAGGTTCTCGCGCCGAGGAGGATGCGAAGGGCTTCCCTGCAGATCCTTCCTTGCTGATATCGTCTGCAGGCCGTTTTGGAGTCCGTTATTATAATCCGTGGCTTGTTTCTGCGGTAGCCTTCGACCGCTGGAAGCGCCACAGCGATCTCCTCCCCTTCTGCCACCGTACGTCCTCTCGCGGATGCGCAGCTGATCGTGTCGCCCGTGTGGTCTACGACCGCCACCGCCACTCTCGTGATGTTGTTGCGTCTATCCCTCGGATATAGTCCTGCGTCCGTGTACACCGTGTTTTCCTGCGTGGCTAGGTGTCTCTCCACGTATTCTGCTCTTGCTTGTCTTCTGGCCGCGTGTAGGTTGGGGTCCATGTTGCGCGGCAGTGGGCAGATTCTGAGGGTTTGCCGGATTTCGTCCGGAATGTTCTCGTCCGGATCTGCTGTGGTTTCCACTCTGTGGCCAAGTCTTCTCAGGAGTTGCCTGCCTGTTTCTGTAAGTTCTAGTCTTTCTAGCTGTGCGTTCAGCTGGGTCGCCGCCAACTCCTCGAAGGTGTTGTGGACTCCCAGCTGTAGTAGCTTGTCGTTCGGGGTGTTTCTCGGTAGGTTTAATGCGGTCTTGTAGGCTTTCCTTATTAATGCCTCGATCTGTTCTTTTTCCCTCTTGATCGCCGGGTGGTAGGGGCGGGAGTACGTCACCCTACTGACTACCAGGCTCCTGACTAGTTTGAGGGTGTCCTCTTCCTTCATGCCGTGTCTTCTGCTGGAGACTCTCTTTATCATTCTGCCGACTTGTTCGGTCGATTTCTGTAGCAGGCTGATCGTGTGGCTGCATTTGCCGCTGCTCTGCAGCCACATGCCCAGAATCCTTATGGTGCTTCTTTCTGGTATGTTTTGGCCTTCGAGCTTGATCTCTAGGCTCGCCTCCGTGGGTTTCCTCGCTACTCTGAGTAGCTCTGACTTGTCTGTCGAGCACGCTAGACCCCTTGCCTTCACGTATTCTTCTATGCAGGTCGCGGCTCTCTGTAGTCTCTCTTGTTTTTCTCCTAGCGATCCACGGTTTGTCCACACCGTGATGTCGTCCGCATACATGGCATGTTGTGTGCCTTCGATTTCCCCCAATCTTTTGGCCAGGCCGATCATTGCTAGGTTGAAGAGCACGGGCGAAATCACCGACCCCTGTGGGGTTCCTTTGTGGGGGGTGTTTAAGGGTTGGCTTCTCACGTCTCCAAGCCCCACGGTGGCAGTTCTGCCTGCGAGAAAGGCCCTCACGTAGTTGTGAGTTCTTTCTCCGCAATTTATGTTCTGGAGGCCCTCCATTATTGCCGGCTGGCTGATGTTGTCAAAGACCCCCTTGATGTCTAGGGCCATGACAACATTCTCTCCAGCCTTCGGGATGTTGGCGAGAACGTCCTCCTTGAGTTGTAGGAGAACGTCTTGCGTAGACAGCTTTGACCTGAATCCAAACATGCTGTGTGGATAGAGTTGTTCTCGCTCCATCCATAGCTGGATTCTTTTCGTAATTATTCTTTCGTACAGCTTTCCCAGGCACGAGGTGAGGGAGATCGGTCGTAGGTTTTCGATCTGCAGCTTTTTGCCCGGTTTGGGGATCATCACTACCTCCGCGTGTTTCCATTCGGCCGGAATCGAGCCCTCGGCCCAGAGTTGGTTGAGGTAGTCTGTTCAGCTGGTTTACCGCTTCCTCACTGAGGTTGCGTATGAGGGAATTGCGTATCCTGTCTCCGCCAGCTGCCGTGTTCTTAGTGAGGGCCCCCATCGCCTCGTGCACTTCTGCCAGCGTGATCGGCCTGTCCATCTCGGGGTTTTCTTTGCCTTGATAGGTTCCTCTATATTCTTCGGGGCGTTCCTTCCCGTAACACTTGGTTTTGAGGTCCTCTATCATTTGGTCCTCCGTTCCTTCGTACTGGTGGATCAGTCTTTGTATCGTTTTACTGCTTTCGGTCTTCGTCTTTCCCGGATCCATCATCGCTTTCAGAATTCGCCACGTTTTGGCCGTGTTCAGGGTGCCGTTTAGCGAGCTGCTGAACTGCTGCCACCCTTGCCTTGCCAGTTGTGTAGCGTATTCTTCTGCCTTGACCGTGATTTCCGCTATCTTCTTCTTTAGCTTCCTGTTTAGCTTTTGTTTCCTCCATCGTTTGGTGAGCGCGCGCCTTGCCTCCCATAGCCTGAGCAGGCGCTTGTCCACCTCCGGTATTTGCTCGGTTCTGTCTACCTCTTGCGTGTAGGTCTCCTGTATCTGTTTGAGCTGTTGGCACCACTGTTGGATGTTTGTGATCTGCCCGGTCAGATCCCTGCTTCCTTGCCGAAAGGCGTCCCAGTCGGTGAGGCGGGCTTTCCCAAGTTTTCGTTTGGTGGACTCCGCTGCCATCGTGAGTTGGATTATGCAGTGGTCGCTCCCCAGGTTTTCTAGGGTGTTTTCCCCCTCTACTTGGCTCGTGCCCTTCACGAAGGTGAGGTCCGGGCACCTGTCTGCGCTGACGCTGTTGCCTATCCTTGTAGGTTGGTCTTCGTCCGTTACTAGTTCGTACCCCAGGTTCTCCGCGGCGTCCCATATGCCTTGGCCTTTGCGGTCGGACGATGGGTATCCCCAGTTCGGACTCTTGGCGTTAAAGTCTCCCGCTACCACGAGGGCGTTCGTTTTGGCCATCTTGCTTACTTCCGTAAACAGCTTTCCAAAATCGCTGTCCTTTTGTTTCGGGGAGCTGTATAGGTTCACTATGTACGTACTCTTCGCGCTGAACTTCTTATTTGGGATTATTTCGGTGATTACGTGTTCTATCCCTGTGCCCTCGATCTCTTTGTGTGCTATGGTGGCTATTTTGTTGTTTACGAGGGTTGCGGCTCTTTTCCCGCCTTCCTGACATGTGTATCCCTTTAGCGTGGGTGTGCTGTTGGTTTCTTGTAGCAGAATTACGTCTGGCTGCTTCCCCTGGGAGTTTATGTACTGCTGCAGGAGGTTCTGCTTCCTCTTGTACCCCCTGCAGTTCCACTGCCAAATGCTTAGTTGCTGATGTCCTGCCATGATGAGTTACCGTTGTTGTTTGCCCCTTGGTTTTCTGATCCGCCGAAGCGTCTCTCGCAGAATAGTCTGTCTCTGGCCTCGTTAATGGCTCTGCTGTTTTGATTCTTGACGTAGCTGCGGAAGCTTTGGTCCTGCATAGCTTGTTTCTGCTGGAGTTCGTGCATTTGCTTCTGTACGGTCAGCATAAAACTTTTTATTTCGTTCCACCTTTGTTCTTCCGATTGTTTCTGTGCCTCCTCGGGCGGTGGCGAAGGGGGGGTCGGCCTGCTGTTGCCTGCCTCACTTCTGCCCTGTCGTTGCCATTGCAGTTCTCTGATGAGTTCGTCTAGCTTCTGCTTAATCTGTCTAGTCTCCTCTCGGCTCTTTTCTAGCTCCTGCCTCAGAGCCCTGTTTTCTTCTAGCTTTTTCTCTTTGTGTGAGGGTGTGTTTGTGTTTGAGTGCGTGTTTGAGTGCGGAAAAAGCGACTTGGGGGGGGGGGGGGGGCGCTCCCCAGCTCACCTTGACTCCGCCGCTCTTCTTCTGCTGTTGTTGTTGCTGCTTCGGTCCGGGTCCCCCGGGCTTCACCAGCGGCGGGTAGGACTCGTCCCGCCGTCCGTCCCGGCTCTTGCTTCTCGCCCGGCTCCGGCTCCTCGACTTGCTTCCGCCGCTCCGTGGCTGGAAGGAGGAGTCCTCTTCCTCCCCAAACCACCTTGGCACGCGGCCTCTGCTGCGGCTCCTGCTTCGTCCCCGTCTCAGCAGCTGCTGTTGCTGCTGTCGGTTCCTGAAGGCAGGTCGCCCCCGCAGTTCCTCCGCTGACTTCAGTCTTTGTTTGCATTCCTTGGTGCCTGTTTTGTGGCCCTCGCCGCAGACCAGGCACTTCGGGGTGCATTGGTGTTCTTCGGTTGGGTCCTGCTCCCCACACTGCTTGCAGGCCTTGCTGTCCGGGGTCGGGCAGACGTCGGATCTGTGGCCCTGCTTGCAGCACACGTAGCAGACCTGGCGGGTGGGGAGGTATGGGTAGCACCACATCTCCCCTCCGTAGTACAGGACTTGCCTGGGCTTCGTGTGGCCGTCAAAGGTGATTACTGCCGTGCTCGACTTGCCCAGCATACGAGCGCTGTGGAACTTGACTCCCTGGGTGCGCACCCTCAGGTTGGCTTTCAGTTCTTCGGGCGTCGTTCCGGGCGCGATGCCGTGGACCACCCCTCGTATCGTGTCTTCCGGTACCGCCACGTGTGCGTTCACCGCGTAGGACGTCTCTCCGAACGTGAGGTGGGAGATGCGCCTCACGTGTTCGGCCGCCTCTTCGTTGTCGGTGCTCACGATGATTATGTTGGAGCCGTTTCGTAGTCTGATGATCAGGTCCTCGCCCTTGCACCTCGAGCCGGTCGCCGCGACCACCGCCCGAGCCACTTGGTGGGTCTGCAGGTTTCTCACGATGAGGCCTCTGGGTCTCAGAACGATTTTCAGGTCGTACTTGGGTAGGGGAGGAAGTCGTTTCCTAGCCGCTTCCCTGCGCTTCTCCTCGGCAGTGGGTTCCGTGTCGGGCCCGCTGACCGCGGGTCTCTGCGGTCCTGCTCGGCTTGCCGCTGCGCAGGCCGACTCGCTGCCGCCGCCGTTTCCTTGTTGTTTCTCTCGCAGGCGTCTCGCTTGCCTTCTCGACATTGCAATCTCCCAGTTTTGGTTGTCTTCCTCTTGTGTGCTTGGGTCGGATGAGGGGCTGCTTCTTCTCGGGACTTCGTTGCCGACCGAGCCGGTTAGGCCTAGGCCCTCGGCCTCGGTCGCCACGTGGCAGTCCATTTTCTGTGCGTCTGCCAGGTCCCTGGGTAGTCCCTCCATCTTCTTTCTCGGTTCAGGGTGTTCGCGTGTCCGGGGGGAGGTCTCTTCGGACCTCAGGTGCCCTCTCTGCCGCGGCCGGGCCGTCCGCAGTCCCCGGTACTCGTTAAGCCTAGGTTAGGCTTAGGTCTCGGCGGCCACGTGGGAGCACCAAAAGTCCAATAAAATCCAAAAAAGTGGACCCACCGGCTTGATTTTGGTGTCCTTGTGCTCCGCTTCGGTTCTTCCTTTCCGCTCGAAAATTTCGGTGATCCGGTCGGAATTGTGGGTCAGAGACTTCGAAAATTGCGGAGCGCATGTGCCGCACGTCAGCTCTCCTCGACAGCTCGCAGCGCCCCCCTCCCCCACCGTCACCGAACAAAATCCTCTCGCATGCGTTTAAGAGGCGTCGATGGGACGCGCCCTGTTCTTCAACGGGCCCGCGTGCACAACCAGTCCAGTACAATCTAAGACGCGCACCGCCTGTGTGCATGCCGAGAAGAGCCTGTAGGTCGAATGAACGGTGTAAGAATGACATGGTCGAAAGCTGGCAGCGATAACAAGAAAATCAACAGAGCTGAAGAAGCGCAGAAGGATATACTTCAAAGGGGAAGGAAAAGGAGGGAAGGGGTAATAGGGTGGCTGTAACCACGCAGAAGGAGAGGTATGCGTCGGTCTGGCAGTGATGGGACGAAAGTATAGAAAAAAAATGGAGATAAAGGAAAAGGAAGGAAGGAAGATGTGTTGCTAGTTTCTATGACACATAATTAAAAATGAAAAAGAAAAAAAAGGACGGAATAAACGTTAATTGTAAGAGTGCATGGCGAGGGGGAACGAGATACTCTGCGATACTCTGCCATCGGCGGAGTGATACGTAAATCAGTGTCCACGCGTATTTTTATCTCCGCGGGCCTAATTTGCGGCTAGATTGCCTACGACAGAAACTATTTATTCACAAAAACCTAAAAATGCAATAAAATCGTAAGCGAAGCCGCCGCAAGATTGGCTGAGAGGTCCTCCACGCGTTGGTTGACTCCTCCTAGCTTTATCGTTGAGTTCAAAAAAGGCGGGAGCCGGGACGTTTAAACCGATTTAAATTAGGGAACTCGGCCACAAAGGACAATAATTGAAACATTCTAAGAATGCTCGGTACGTGTAGATCGATTTCCCGCGGTAAAAAGACGAGTTGAGATTCCTTTTTAGTCCATCTTTAAGTGATCTTTGTTATAATTTGCAATGAAAAGGTTTAACAGTATTTCTGTTTCTTTTGTTACCCTCGTTGGGGCATTTATAGCATTCCTACACCAGTGAACACTGAACAGTGTGCCTATTTTCGCGTCGCAATGCTAGCTGTTTGACAAGAGCTTAATATTAGGCCACCACCAAGAACACTATTGAACTTGTAATGATTCACAAATTCACTGAGAGAATCCAGAAAAGAAAAGAAAGCACTCGTATTGCCAGAGGGAGGGTGCGATAGCACGCACAAACACATATGAGCGGAATTTTGAGCGTGTCTCACAATAGGCGTTTGCAACACAAAATAAATCAAGAAGTTCACATTGTAATTCATTTTTGACCAAAAGCGATACGCCACAACCTCGTTTAACCTGGTGATTCAAGCAACAGCTCTTGAAAGCTAGTATATATCAACTGGCTCGGCCACCCGCTCTGCAACCATGTTTCCGAAAACATAAGCGCACGAATCGGCAGCCTAACTTCAGCTAGAAAGCATTCGAAATCATATTGTTTCCTTCTTCCTGAACGCAGGGTAAAGTGACCATTGTCTAAGATTGCTGGAAATTCTCGCAAAGAAATACCAGATCCGATGTACAGAACGGTGTTTGCAGAAAAAGAGGCATTCGAGACTACGCGTATTAAGAATAGGGTGACGATACCGGTTAGAGTCAGAAATGAGCGCGAAATTCTTGAACGTGCTTCATTCGTTTACGTGGCGATAATTGTAGTAGCACTGGGAATAGCTTGGAGCCAGTGCGCAGGCGCAGGACAATAACGCCCCTCCGGTAATTGTGCTGCGCCTGGGCACTGGCTCCAAGCTATCACCCTATGAACCTAAACGATAGAGCCACCCTATTCTGAAAGTTAAATTAAAAACAGATAATAAGACAAATGTCGAAATGGCTTCTACATCATGAGTGCCGAATTAGTCAGCAAGCAACTACACTAAGCACCTCGCAAACGTATGCAAAAAAAGGCAATTGAAAATTGCTATAGTTAGCCGAGTCTACGCAACCAAGAGGTCTTAAGAGATTAAAGGTATCTGATGTGCTTCATACACCATAATCATCCTATAATAACCGTGGTATGCACTACTCGATCATTGGAGTCCTACGTTCTACTGATGCCAAAGAATGAGTTGCCGGGATAATATAAAACGCAACTGGATTAAGCCCTTCAGATCGGCGGGAACAACGTATTGCTATAAGCCTTTAATGGGCATGAAAATAGAAAAGGTCACTTGCGGCAATGGAAAGCACAGCGCATAGTGCAATACAAGCATCATCATACCTGCCACGGTGGCGTTGAAAGCGGTGCTAAAGCCCCTCACTGGCGAACTCATCAATGATCGGCTCACACGCGTAGCTTTTGTTGTGTGGAATAAAATTTACTTGAAATGTTCTTGCTTTCACGGAACGTTTAAACCAATGGCTGGCGTCACCACGCATTTTATTCAATGAAATAGATGGATGTCTTTTGATGCAAGTCTCGTGAATTTATTAATAAATTAATTTTGCTCATTCTTCAGTATATTTTATGGTCTGTCTGGATTTTTCTTTTTTTTTCGTTTGATTGTTTTCTGTATGTACCGGACTTAATTTATATTTGACTAAGGAGCTTTCCACTTAATATTCTTGGGTCTTAAATCTCGAAGTCGTAATTTCTAAGGACAATCCATGTGTACTGAGTGTATACTAGCCGTCCTTGAAGATCCTTACTTCTGCACTTTAAGGTGCATAATCGAAAAATTGTCAAGCGCGGGATTGCAAAAGCTTGCGTAACTAAAAGCCGCCTTCCCGAGCTTATGTGTGCATGGCTCTATAACCAAAACTCGCCTCCACGAACAGGCGAGGAGGCTAAGCGCGGGAGGATACCTATTTTTTTCAGCGTAGCGTAGTTCATAAGCTTGCTTGCCAGATGCAGGAACCAAAATAACAAGTGAATTAATGTTGATCAAAGAGTCAGGAAGGAAACAGCATTCATCCAGGACGTGCCCTAAAAAAGCTGCGAGCAAAGCTGGCGTGAGGTTTCCGTTCTGGTCCTGTATAAACTAGGTGGAGCTGAGCAAACGAGTGAACGAGGAAGAAAAAAAGTTGTAGATTTTAACGTACTGTTATAAACCGAGTATACGTTCGAAAGCATGTGTTCGGGCCCTCGTGCAGTGACCAGCAAAGCTCATGAATCTTTTCGCGCACCCCCGTGAAGTCAACACCAATTCACGGCAATATTTATTTATATTCATTTCATTCCTGCACGGGCCAGGTCGATCACCGTCAATGTCAAGCTTCACGCAAATTTGTTGAGCCGGTTACATAGCTCGTGAAGTAGTGCTTCAGCACTAAAATATTATTGGAAACAGCATCAGAAGTTTGGTGTATCGTTGCTGTATTAAATGAAATTTCGACGCGGCAACTTTTTTATCGGCGAGACTGAATGCTGCATCAGCGATCCAATCAGTGAGGTCGAAAAAGGCATAGAAAATAAGTCACGCCGAAACCATCTAGCAGCCATACACTGTGCTGAGTGCGAAAGCTGTGAAGCAGTTTTGAATCCGACCGCAATTTTTTAATCGAACCGCAATCATTGCCAACTATAAAAACGCGATATAAAGGCTTATTTCCGAACCCCATATCAACTTAATAAATGGCATGTGCATCAGCAGGACGTCGAAAGCACTCTTCCAAAAAAGTATATGCATTTCTTATTCAGTTATGCTGAATAATTCCTCCTAATAGTGTGGCTGTGTGGTTTGGTCTCTTGTGTTATTTGCGGAATTTGTATTGATTGAACTTCTGTTGGCGAAATGCATCAACATATTTGAGTAGATTGTGCCGACTGAATCCCTCTAGTGAAGCTTCATCACCAATGTTTGAGGAATTCGTATGGAATGAATTTCACTAGCGGAACTACAACAACTTTATGATGACTAAGTGTAGACTAGATTTCTGCACTGAAGTCACGCCAACAACGTTTGAGCAATTTGTATTGACTGAACTTCTGGAGTGAAATAACATCAATAATTTAAATGAAATTATGCGGACTGAATGTCTGCAGTTAAGCCACATCAAGGATATAGGAGCAATTCGTATTGATTAAATTTATGAAGTGAAACGATGTCAATAACATCGATGAGTTTATGCGGACTAAATTTCTGTAGTGAAGCCACATCAAGAATATTTGAGCAATTTGTATTGAATGAATTTCTGTAATGAAAGTACATCAAGAACATTTATGGGTTCATGTAGACTGAATGCCTATAATGAAATCACATAAAAAATATCTGAGGAATTTATATTGCATGAATTTTTGTGGTGAGAAATACATCAACATCTTTGACGAGTTTGTACGGACTAAATTTCTTATGTAAATTCGCATCAAACGCTTCGTGTGGTTTAAATGGTGGTCTCTCTACAGAACCAGAGTTTCTGTCGACATCCTCATGTGTCCATAAGAGCCCCATGAGAACTCAACAAATATTCCATGTCCATTTTTATAAGGGTTCCCTTATGGCGTGGTTGGGATGTCTACCGAGAAATGTGAGAGAGTAACTGCGTCATTTCCTTTCATCAAAAACTAAATTTCATTTTGCACCTGCACAAAACATGACGCACACAGTTCCGGTCACCGCTGCCTGCCCGTCTGAAGCCCGAAGAAGTCGGGAAGGGTTGCACCCACGCTGCCGCCCGCAGGGGCCAAACCGTCATGTTATCACCGGGCTCCGTGTTAGTACCACCTGACATCTTCAAAGGTTTCGTCTGCCGGTCTCCCAAATTCAAATCCACATCCCCTGCGCGAAGTCAGTGCACGTTAAAAACCCCAGGTCACTGAAATTACCGACGGCTTCCACTACAGCGTCTCTCATAGCCTGGGTCGCTTCGGAACGCAGAACTCCATAAGCCCAAGCAGAACACGGTCACACCTATCGTACCTGACCACAAGCTATTTGCATTTACTTTCCTCTCTACAACATACATGGCGCTTTGTTCCACAGCTAACGCTAAAGGAGTAAACCGCTGGAGAGGTAAGAGGAAGCCACGAAGTTGGTGGAACACAGTTGGTGGAACGAGAACACAGAGAAGCAAAGAGGGCGCAGTTATCTGAAGTGGAAATAGGCCGAAAATGGCAATCTTATCGACAAAAGAAACAGCAAGTGCAGCTCCTCGTCCAGGCTAAAATAAAGCAGTCCTCTGATCGCTGGCTGGCTGAAGTTCGCGATGCAACTAAAGGGGGGCCAAGAAAATTCTGGAACCATATAAGCTGGCTGGGCAAAGCGAATCACAGAAAGCAGGACCAGATTCACGATGCCGAAGGAAAATGTTTAGAGGGAGATGACGCTGTGAACTTCATTTCATATAGCTGAGTCATTTAAGAAAGACGATAGAGTAATCACCCCAAATGAGGGAGCAACACAGGAACGCACAATAGAAAACAGCGTGGAACTGACGAATCTTAACTGGAAAAAGGTGGAAGCAAATATTCCAAGATGTACGTCAGCAGGGATCGACGAAATTCCAATCACGCTAATTAATGAACTTAGCCCAAGAGGCAAGGAAGCGCTGATAAAAGTATTGGAGGCAGTCATAACGAATCAGCGAATTCCAGACAGCTGGAAACAGAGTAAAATGAATTTGATTTATAAAGGAAAAGGCAATAATACGAACATAAAATCCTTCCGACCGATTACGACACCATAAGCTACATACAGGCTGGCGATGCAGGCGGTGAAAATAAAAATGCAGTCATGGGTAGAAAGTAATAGAATACTCGGAGAACTTCAGAACGGGTTCAGAAGTGGTAGGCGCTTAGATGATTGCCTGTTCGTGCTTACCCAGTGCATAGAAATAGCTAAGGCGGAAAACAGACCTCTGTATTTAGCCTTCTTGGACTTAAGCGGTGCATACGACAACGTGAACAGGGAACTCCTGTGGAACATATTAAAAGGTGCAGGTGTCAGTCATGAGGTAATTAATTTTCTACAGGAAATATATCGAGAAAATGAAGTTGAAATAACATGGGAAGGAATTACTAGTACAACTATCCAGATACACAAAGGATTAAGGCAAGGTTGTCCTCTATCACCGCTGCTGTTCAATGTTTTATATGATAAGTATGGAAAGAAGGCTACAAGGAAGCAATCTAGGTTATGATTTGTCATGCACATTAGGCGGAAAGGTTGTTGAGCAACGGATACCGGGTTTAATGTATGCGGATGATATTGTACTGTTAGTAGATAGCCAGGAAGATTTGTAAACTTTGGTGAATTGCTGTGGAGACGAAGGAGACAGTCTAGGTTTCAGTTTTAGCGCAACTAAGTCAGGTGTGATGGTTTTCAACGGCAAAACTGATCAGGAGCTTACAATACAAGGCCATGAAATACCCCGAGTGGCCGAATACAAATATCTCGGGGTATGAGTAAACGAAGGGCATATGTACACGGAAAAGCACGAACAGTCTCTCATAGCAAAAGGGCGAGGAGATGCCGGGATAATTAAACATAGGCATTGTGGGGGTACAACAGGTATGAAGTCCTCAGAGGTATTTGGAAAGGAATAATGGTGCCGGGGCTTACTTTAGGGAATGCGGTTCTATGCTTAAGGGCTGCAGTTCAGTCGCGATTAGAAGTAAATCAGAGAAATGTCGGAAGATTAGCACTAGGTGCCCACGGAAAAACCACAAACGAGGCAGTACAGGGGGATATGGGCTGCGCAACGTTCGAAGAACGGGAAGCTCAGAGTAAAGTACTATACGAAGAACGCCTGAGGAAATTGGATGATAACAGGTGGGCAGCTAAGATATTTAAATACCTGTAGAGAAAATGCTTTGACACACAGTGGCGGAAACGAACTAGAAAGCTGGCCAGTAAGTTTATCAGAGACGAGGAAGGAGAAAGAAATAGCATTAAACGACAGGTTAAAGACGTCGAAGGTAAAAATTGGACAGACTCAATGGAAAAGAAGCATAGTGTAAAACTATATTGATGCTGGAAAAGGCAGATCAGGAAGGAAACGTTTTATGATAACTCAAGAGGCAGTGCCCTCCTCTTTGAAACTAGGTCAGGGTGTCTTAGAATGCGCAGCTACAGAAAAAAATTTAACGAAGATGACACGTGTGCTGTGTGTGGTAAATCTGAAGAAACTATAGAACACCTAATCCTAAAATGCGATGGTATCCATCCCGATGTCGATGCAGGCACAGTAACTCTTCCTGAGGCCTTCGGGTTTAGAGATAGCAATAGTCATGTATATAAATCTGCGGTGTAAATTAGCAAAAAGCGATTGGAGGATTGGTGGCACAAAAGCAGAGAGGTGACATAAGTTTTAAAGTGTAGGAAGACGTTTTTTATTAAAGCAAATGGCAAATTGTATTAACAACTTACAGCAGAGTAAACAAAAATAAATGAAAAAACTGAGCCTAGTGGCAACAACCACTGCCGCGTTTCAAAGGTGACGCTCCTACCTTCCATCCATCGATCCAACGCTTTGACAGCCGTGCGGTGCGGACGCATGTTAGGGTGCTCTTCGAATTACGCGAGGTGACCGGGACCGGACGGACTGACAACAGCGAGAGTGCTGTGACTACACCAAATAGATGAGTTCTTTCATTTAATATTGAACGGGGAAGACCCGACGGCGGAACACCTCCTGTGGTTGGACTGTGCACGGTTCGTGTGACCATTTCCTGCCGCCATCATCATCATCATCAGCCTTACTACACCCCCTGCAGGGCAAAGGCCTCTCCCATGTCTCTCCAATTAACCCTATCCTTTGCCAGCTGCATCCACCCTTTGCCTGCAAACTTCTTAATCTCATCCGCCCACCTAACCTTCTGCCGCCCCCTGCTACGCTTACTTTCTCTTGGAACCCACTCCGTTCCCTAAAGACCAGCGGTTATCTTGCCTTCGCATTACATGCCCTGCCCAAGCCCATTTCTTTCTCTTGATTTCGACTAGGATGTCATTAACCCGTGTTTGTTCCCTCACCCACTCTGCCCGCTTCCGATCTCTTAACGTTACACCTATCATTTTTCTTTCCATGGCTCGCTGCGTTGTCCTTAACTTAAGCTGAACTCTTTTCGTCAGCCTCCACGTTTCTGCCCCGTAGGTGAGTACCGGTAAGATTATGCTGTTGTACATTTTCCTCTTGAGGGAAATTGGTAAACTGCCACTCATGATCTGCGAGAATTTGCCATATGCGCTCCACCCGATTCTTATCCTTCTAGTTATCTCCCTCTCATGATCCGGATCAGCTGTCACTACCTGCCCTAAGTTGACGTATTCCGGCACAATTTCTAGGCTCTCGCTGCCAATTGTGAACTGTTGTTCCCTTGCTAGGCTGTTGAACATTACCTTGGTTTTCTGCATGTTAATTTTTAGACCCATCGATCTGCTCTGCCTGTCTAACTCGTTGATCATGATTTGCAATTCACCTCCTGAGTGACTCAGCAAGGCAATGTCATCAGCAAATCGCAATTATTTAGGTATTCTGCATTTATTCTTATTCCCAACTGTTCCCAACTTAGGCCTCGAAATACCTCCTGCAAACATGCGGTGAACAGCATTGGCGAGATCGAGTCTCCTTGCCTGACGCCCTTCCTTATTGGAATTTTATTGCTGACTTTATGGAGGACTATAGTAGCTGTGCAGTTGCTATATATATCTTCCAGTATTTTGACATAAGGCTCTTCTACCCCCTGATTACGCAATGCCTGTATGACTGCTGAGGTTTCCACTGAGTCGAATGCTTTCTCGTAATCAATGAAAGCTATATATAGAGGTTGGTTATATTCTGCGCATTTCTCTATCACCTGATTGATAGTGTGAATATGATCTATTGTGGAATATCCTTTACGAAAGCCTGCCTGATCATTTGGTTGATTAAAGTCTAACGTTGCCCTGACTCTATTAGCGATTACCTTAGTAAATACTTTGTAGGCAACGGATAGTAAGCTGATCGGCCTGTAATTTTTCAAGTCCTTGGCGTCTCCCTTCTTATGAATTAAGATAATGTTTGCATTCTTCCAAGCTTCTGGTACAGTCGAGGTCATAAGGCATTGCGTATACAGGGTGGCTAGTTTTTCTAGTACGATGTCCCCTCCATCCTTCAACAGATCTGCTGTTACCTGATCCTCCCCAGCTGCTTTTCCCCTTTTCATTGCTTCTAAGGCTTTCTTTACTTCATCTTTCATTACTGGCGGGATGACGCATTGCTGTGCACTGCTGTCTTTCTCATTAGCGCTCTGATTACATTGGCTACTGTACAGGTCTGTGTAGAACTCTTCGGCTACGTTAACTATCTTATCCATATTGCTAATGACATTGCCCTGCTTGTCTCTTAATCCATACATCTGGTTTTTACCTATGCCTAGTTTCCTCTTCACTGTTTTTAGGCTACCTCCGTTCTTTATAGCATGCTCGATTCCCTCCATATTAATCTTCCTTATGTCGGCTACCTTGCGCTTATTTATTAACTTTGATAGCTCCGTTAGTTCTATTCTATCGGTAGTGTTAGATGTCTTCATGTTTTGGCGCTTCTTAATCAGATCTTTCGTCACCTGAGATAGCTTCCCGGTATCTTTTCGAACTGTCCTACCACCTACTTCTACTGCGCACTCCGTAATTATTGATGTCAGGTTATCGTGCATTGAATGAACATCAGGATCATCTTCCTCAGTTAAAGCCGAATATCTGTTTTGCAGCGCCATCGTAAACTCCTGTGCTTTCCCTCTTACGGCTAACTCGTTAATGGTCTTCTTCTTCGCTAGCTTCTTCCGTTCCCTCTTCAAGTCTAAGCTAATTCTAGACCTTACCATTCTATGGTCGCTGCAACGCACCCTTCCGAGGACGGCCACATCCTGAATGATGCCAGGTTTAGCGCATAGTATGAAATCGATTTCATTTTTATTCTCACTATTGGGGCTCTTCCAGGTCCACTTCCTGTTTTCTCGTTTGCGGAAGAAGGTATTCATGATCCGTAAATTATTTCTATCCGCGAATTCGACTAATAACTCTCCCCTGCTATTTCTAGAGCCTATCCCATAGTCACCTACCGCGTGGTCGTCAGCCTCCTTCTTGCCCACCTTCGCATTGAAGTCGCCCATCAGTACAGTGTACTGCGATTTTACTTTATTCATTGCTGATTCTACGTCCTCATAGAAGCTTTCAACGGTCTGGTCATCATGGCTGGATGTGGGTGCGTAGGCCTGCACCACTTTCAGCTTGTACCTCCTATTCAGCCTAATTACTGTAGCTGCTACCCTCTCGTTAATACTGTAGAACTCATCTACGTTGCCAGCTATATCCATATTAATGAGGAAACCCACACCTAGTTCTCGTCTATCCTCTAACCCGCGATAGCCCACTATGTGTCCGTCCTTCAGTACTGTATACGCCTCACCTGTCCTCCTAACTTCGCTAAGCCCTATCACATCCCATTTAATTCCCACTAGTTCCTCAAACAGCACTGCTAGGCTAGCCTCACTAGCTAAAGTTCTAGCGTTAAACGTTGCCAGGTTCAGATTCCAATGGCGGCCTGTCCGGAGCCAGAGATTCTTAGCACCCTCCGCTGCGTCACAGGTCTGACCGCCGCCGTGGTCAGTTGCTCTGCAGCCGCTGGGGACTGAGGGCCGAGGGTTAATTGGTTTGATCATAGAAGGTTGTGGCCAAGTACTACACCAGGGTGGCAAAATCCTGCTCTGGTGAGAGAGTCCTGCCGCCATACATCCGTTCAATTCTCTGTTCTGAACCAGAGCCCTCATGACGTCATTCTTGGCCTTGACTTCCTGTCTGAGCATTCAGCCCTCATCAACTGCGCCACCAGTGTTGTCCACCTTGACTTTCCCCTTTCTGCTGAGTCACCGTCCCCAGTTGTACCTCACCTCTGTGCTGTCGACTTTGTCCGTCTAACGCCTAAAGCCACCACTTACATTTCTTTCTCATCTGTTCCTCCGCTCCCTGATGGTCCCTACGCAGTCACTCCGGACCTTGACGTCGCCCTCTCGTGAAGTATTGCGCTTGCGCACACTGTCTGTACAATGTCGGCCAACCGAGCGTACCTTCCGATTCTGAACTTTGGCTCGTCTATCCAACCGCTCCCGCAAGGCATCTCACTCGCCATGCTCTGACTGGCTGCCGAATGTGTCCTATCAGTCGTGGACGCCTGCTTACCTTCTACTCATCAAAGCCTGTTGCCTGCGGCCACATCAACCGAGAAACCAACGGACGACTACGCCGACATGATCTCTTCTGACCTACCGCCGATGCAAGCTCACGATCTTAGGTGCCTTTTGTCATATTTTCGCGACATCTACGACTTTGATGCCCGTGTTTTGGCTCGTACCTCTGTAGTGACGCATCGCATAAACACTGGTGATGCCGCTCCTATCCACAGACGTCCGTACCGCGTGTCCAGCGCTGAACGCACCGTCATCAATTGAGAGGTGGACAAGATGCTCGCAAAAGGCATCATCGAGCCCTCGTCAACCCCTTGGGCTTCACCAGTTGTCCTGGTAAAAAAGAAGGACGGCAGCTGGCGCTTCTGCGTTGATTACCGGCACCTAAACCGCATCACAAAAAAGGACGTATATCCTCTCCCGAGGAACGATGATGCATTAGATTGCCTCCGCAGCGTAAATATTTCTCTTCAATTGATCCTCCGCCGGGGTACTGGCAAATTGCCGTTGATGAAGAGGAAATCTAGAAGAGAGCGGTGAGGGGCTAGTTGGTACGACATTATCGAAACATTGAATAACTGCGCAAAAACGACGGGTGTTTCTTCTCTCTTGTCCCGTCCTTTTTGCGCAGTTATTCAATGTTTCGATAATGATGATAAGGACCACAAAAAGACCGCCTTCGTGACGCCTGATGGCTTATACCAATTTAAAGTCATGCCATTCGGACTATGTAACGCGCCGGCTACCTTTGAACGAATGATGGATTCTCTCCTTCGCGGCTTTAAGTGGTCTACCTGCCTCTGCTACCTTGACGATGTTGTGGTTTTCTCGCCTACTTTTGCCGCGCACCTCGAACGCCTCTCCAGTATTCTGACAGTGTTCCGTAACGCCGGACTCCAGCTGAACTCATCGAAATGCAAATTCGGTCGCCGCCAACTCAATATTCTCGGACACCTGGTTGATGCTTCTGGTGTCCGCCCAGATCCAGTCAAATTTCAAGCCGTCAAGGACTTTCCTCTTCCTAGGTCGTCGAAAGATGTTCGCATCATTGTCGGCTTACGCTCGTATTTTAGCCGTTTTATCAAAGATTTCGCCGGAAATCGCTCGCCCCCTCACCGACCTTCTTAAGAACGACACCCCCTTTAACTGGGGCCCTGCTCAAGAGCACTCATTTTCCTCGCTCGTTCAATTGCTAACCTCTCCGCCCATCTTAGCCCATTTTTACCCGTCGTCTCCCACAGAGGTTCGCACCGACGCCTCCGGATATGGGATCGGTGCCGTGCTAGCCCAACGCCAACAGGGACAAGATCGCGTCATCGCTTATGCCAGCCTCCTACTTTTCGCCGCCGAGCAAAATTACTCCATTAATGAGCGCGAGTGCCTCGCCCTTGTCTGGGCTGTAGCTAAATTCCGCCCGTACCTGTTCAGCCGCTCATTCGCTGTTGTCACTGATCACCACGCTATCTGTTGGCTGACTTCACTAAAAGATCCCACCGGTCGCCTTGGTCGCTGGGCTTTGCGCCTCCAAGAATATTGGTACTCTAGTGTACAAGTCCGGTCGTCGCCACCAGGACGCTGACTGTTTATCCCGGTACCCTGTGGAGCCACGCGACCAAGAAGACGCTGAGATCCTGCCCTGCCTCTTAGCTATCACTGCTCTCACCGATATCGTCAACGAACAGCGCCACGACTCCTCTTTACGCCCTATCTTTGATGGCCTCCGCTCTGCAAACCGATCTCCGTCTCTGCAACTTCATGTGCTCCAGAATGGCATTTTATATTGCCGCAATCTACGCTCCGATGGTCCTCCATTGCTGCTCGTCATACCCCAACATCTACGCTCTTCTGTCCTTGAATAATTGCACGATCTGCCGACAGCCGGCCACCTTGGCGTGTCCCGCACCTACGCTCGAGTGCGGCACCGCTTCTTTTGGCCTGGCCTGTATCGTTCCGTCAAGCGTTACGTTGCCGCTTGCGACCTGTGTCAACGTCAGAAAAGGCCCTACACTTTGCCTGCCGGTCTCCTAGAACAGATCGACGTACCTCCGGAACCTTTTCACCGTGTTGGCCTCGGCCTTCTAGGCCCTTTTCCCACGTCCCTCTCCGGCAACAAGTGGATCGCTGTCGCAACTGATTATACGACTCGGTACGCCATCACGCGTGCTTTGCCTGCCAACTGCGCTACCGATGTCGCCGATTTTCTTCTCTAAAAAGTCATTCTTCACCATGGCCCCCTCGTCAACTGCTCACCGACCGTGGTCGTTATGTTCTGTCCCGAGTGATTAATGACATTCTTCGTTCGTGTGCCACGCAGCACCAGCTCGCGACAGCTTAACATCCACAAACCAACGGGCTTACGGAACGGTTCAACCGCCCGCTCACCGGCATGTTAGCAATGTACGTCTCGCCAGACCACCGAGATTGGGACACTGCCTTGCCTTATGTGACTTTTGCGTATAACTCTTCACGGCATGACACAGCCGGCTATTCCCCTTTCTACCTTTGGTTTGGTCGGCACCCCATCTTGCCTTTGGACACACCGATGTCGTCTTCTTCAGTCGCCACCACTGCATACGCTCAGGACGCCATCGCCCAGGCCTCGCTGGCGCGCCAAATAGCCCGTAGTGGGCTCCGTGCCTCACAAGCTTCCCAGAAGTCCGCCTACGACCGCCATCACCGGGTGGTAGAATATGAACCCGGATCACTCGTCCTTCTCTGGACGCCGTCACGCAGCGTCGGTCTCTCCGAGAAGCTCCTTTCTCATTACCGAGGCCCTTACCGTGTGGTGCGCCGTGTCACCGACGTGAACTATGAAATTGCACCCCTTGCGTGCTCGCCATCGTCCTCCGGCCCCTCCACCGACGTCGTCCATGTCTCCCGCCTAAAACATTATCACGACGTTCATACGTTGTCACTCTAACGCTGAGACGGCGTCTCATCAGCCGGGGGTCCTGAAGCGGGAAGACGACGACCAGACTGAGCGAGTGAACGGGTGGACGAAGACGACAACGAAGTTCTGACTGTGTTCTGAGTGCCGCTCGTAGCTGCTCCTTCGCTGGTGTACATAGCTGCAAATATATTCTTTCCCGAAACAATATTTTGAGAGTTTATATCTACGCTAGTTTCAGTTAGCCAAGTGAGGTGAAGTGCTCGCGAAAGAGCAGGTCAGTGACCTAACGGCCAGGTATTTTCTGGCCGGCAGCTATAGATTTACTGGGCTCATTTGTTAGTTAAGTATCTTAGACAGGTAGTATTCCTTTTCTAGGTGATCGCTTTTGCGGTTAGCAGAATTTTATTTGAGCATGTGCATGCAAGCGCTTTTTTTAGCCTCTCGATACTCTAGCATTTTGTGGTAGCAATAATATCTGTAGAGGAGGCCGAAGGCGCGGATTTTATGTGCGTGTGTTGCGCATTAGGTGTGCGCCTGGACAGCGCTGACCAAGCTAACACCGACCTAGCGATACGTATGGATGCTCTAGAAAGAAAACTACAGGCAGAGGGGTATGAGAAGCGCCAACTTCAAGAACAACCTAGTCAACTGTTGGACGCAAAAATGTCTGACACCGCCATGTGAGGCCGCAATGGCGGACATTCCAGCGCCGGCCACGTGGATGGGCGTGCACTGGCATGGACAGCAATAGAAAAGTAAATAAAGCAGGTTCCGACAGGAACAGCTACGCACACGTAGCCTCTATGAAGTCTGGAGGCGATGGAGAGATGGGGAACAAGCTAACAAGAAACGAGGTCATAGTCACTGATAAGAGGCAGCAAAATCCAGAAGTTAGGAGGGAGGGAGAGAGAGAATGCCCTAGTGCTTATCGCTGGGGACTCAAGCATGAGTAGGTGCAAAAGAACTATAATGGAGCGTGTAAAGGATGATAAGCGGCTAGCAGTCGGGGCATTCCCAGGCAGGACAATGGACGCAGCACTGAGACCCAACGAGCGAACTTTATCAGAATTTTAAATGATAAAAAAATAAAAATTCCTTTTTGGGGAAAGGAAATGGCGCATTATCTGTCTCACATATCGGTGGACATCTGAACCGCGCCGTAAGGGAAGGGACAAAGGAGGGAGTGAAAGGAGAAAGTAAGAAAGGGTGCAGTAGCGCAGGGCTCCGGAATAATTTCGACCACCTGGGAATCTTTAACGTGCACTGACATCGCACAGAACACGGGCGCCTTTGCGTTTCGCCTCCGCCGAAACGTTGCAGCCGTGGTCAGGTTCGAACCCAGGTACTCCGGGTCAGTAGCAGAGCTCCCTAACAACTGAGCCACCGCGGCGGGGCATTTTAATAATAAAAATAATAATTGGTTCTGAGGGAAAGGAAATGGCGAAGTATCTGTCTAATACATCGTTGGACATCTGAACCGCGCCGTAAGGGAAGGGATAAAGGAGGGAGTGAAAGGAGAAAGTAAGAAAGAGGTGACGTAGTGGAGGGCTCCGGAATAATTTCGACCACCTGGGGATCTTTAACGTGCACTGACATCGCACAGCACACGGGCGACTTAGCATTTCGCCACCATCGAAACGGTGCAGCCGCGGTCAGGATCGAACCCAGGTACTCCGGCTGAGCCACCGCGGCGGGGCATTTTGCAGAGCGTAATTTGATGGTAGTAGCGGCGGAGCGAAATGATGTCCTGAATGGTGAAGCCGCACAAAGGTTAGCGGAGGGAGTGGTCGATATAAGAGCGATAGCACAGCAAGTGCAGGTCATGGTCTGCACAGTGCCCGGGATGCAAGGACGGAAGAGAGATGTTGCCAAGGACGTTGTGGCTGTCAATCGAGGGATAAAGATGTTAAGCCAGGAGAAGGTATTTGAAGTGGCAGACATAAACGGGGAAGTGCATAGAGCAGGCTTTGGCAGAGGCTTTACACGAAATGGCATCCATTTTAGTGGAAGGCTAGGAGTAGAGATCGGCTGGCGCCTGGCAGGTCGAGCAGTAGCTTTTTAAGGGGGTCCACTGCGGCTCAAAGCTTAGGAATAGGTAGAAGCAAACTAGAAAGTGTAACAATGGCGGCTGACGCCAATAAAATGGTCGCTAGGAGGACCAGGAAGAAAACTACAAAAAACTACTAAATTTAACACCAGGATCAGGTACATAAACATGCAAAGCGGTAGAAAGAGAGCGAAATGGTTAGAAAAAGAACAGCAGTTAAAGGACAAAGAAGTAGGTGTATACGCGCTATGCGAGTTATTCTACTTGCACCACTTTGTTTCCTTGATTTCCATTCCGATTTCCTCAAGCTCTCTCAAAATTCGTGATTTTCTTTTTCACACAGAGTCCTCTCAATTTATGAGCCGCTTCAGATAAACCTGGATGAGATTTTCCCTGATTGAATCTGGACCAAACCCTGGCCAATCCCCCATCGTGGGTAAGTCCATCGTATTTGAGGCAACAACAACAACATAAGCGAGACACATCTCAGGGATCTAGAAGACCCACCGTTTATTGATGGCTACATGTGGGAAGGGAGCAACAACGGAGAGGAAGGGATGAGGGGTAGGTATGCGATACATCAAGGAACAAACTGGAAAAGAATAAAGCCAACTTGCATAGAACATGTCCTGGTATCCGATAACATTTCCGGTAAAAGGACATGGCTAGGAGTAGTTTATTTAATGACAGGGGAGAAGTGCAGTCAAGAAAACAAGGATCTCAATGACGATGTAAAGCAGTTTGGAGAAGGTGCCGATATTATTCTGCTGGTTGACATGAATGGCCACATCGAGGATCTAGATGGATACACAGATTTTAAAGGGACACTGAGGAGAAATTGAAGATGGCTTGTATCGATAGAATACCAGCTCCTGATCACAAAAACGTCGCTCTTACTGAAAACAAAGCTCTTGTAAGGTCGAAATTAGCAAGAACTAAAATACAAGTATCGCCGCCACAGGCCAATCTCGCAAGTACAAGCGTGGTGACGGCATAGTACAAGAGGCGCCACCTTGGAGTAATTTTTCTTCCAACAATACCGCATATCTCTGAGGCTGCCAAGGGAAGGTTGCGCGGTTCAATATGGAAGTAAGTTTTGTTTTAAAACCGATAGTGCACTTTTATCACGCTAGAAAGGCAGACAAAAGACAACGTGAATGTTGGAAGCAAAGAAAACCGATGCTTGACGGCGCCACAGGCGGCCAGGAGAGCTTCGATTTTTTATGGCGCTTCGCGTCTATGAGCTTTGCGTGCCCCGCGGTTTTGTTCTTGACGCGCCTCGATTTACAAGCGCCGAACAGCAGAGGAACTCCAAGTGCCGCTTCAAGTGCTAGTTAACCTTTGAAGGGGCCTGTTAAGGCTTGTCAGATGATCGCCACGGTCGATGAAAAACTATGACTGCACGATGTTCGGTGATCGTACAAGGCAGCACTTGTGTCTTCGCATGCTCGCCCGACGAAACGTTCGCGGCTGTGCCAGTCAACTTCAAACCACTTAACGGAAATCGTTTATTAGAAACTGGAGACAAAGTACAAGGCAGTTCAGAAAAAAAGCTGATGGCCTAGCTCTGTTACCCATGATTTACATAGCGTAATCACGGAGATTTCTGCATCGGAAGGGTGCATTCACTAGATGCGCCTTTATGGACGGCTGTAACTTGAGCCGTCGTGGCAGAGTGGTAGCGTCACCGCCTCGAACGCCAAAAAAATTCTGCACAGGACTTTTTTTTAATCAGTTAGTTAGTGGGCGGGGGGTTTCAGTGGCTCCCATAGATGCCGCCACCGAATACGTTTGTTAGCGGTTAAGCGCAGGCTGTTAAGGCGCATTTATGCTCCGGCGTAACGCGCGCGCGCGCGCGCGCTGCACGGCGACGTCACGTCGGCCAAAGCGAGACCCTCTATGCTCTAACTGCGCTTGACCGCCGACGCGTTCAGCGGCTTCGGCGCACTCTGACCGCACTGGTGGGGAGACTAGGAGCATGTCTCTATTTCGCGCCGAGTGCGCCAGCCGGCCTGACTGATTCGGCTCCGCGGCGAGGTGCGCGTTGTGACGTAATTCAATGGCTTTGGCAGATGGGCGGAGCTGTTCTTTTCGAGCTCTCGGCTAATTTAACCCATTCACATTACATATCTGAAGGTACATGCAAGTGGGCGAGAGAGCCCGATCTAGTGGACCCGTTGGATCTAGCGGAAGCCGTTGAAGCGTCGTGCGCCGGCTTTAGTTTCAAGCAGCCAACTTTAAACGCGACCGCCCTTGAGCACCCATCCGTTTTTTGTGGCAAAAAAATAAATAAATAACTTGGCCCTTGCAGCCGTGGGAGACCGCGACGCCGCCTGCTGCACCGTGAAACCGCGCCGTTCAAGGAATCACAGTCCTCCGGCGCCAAAGCCCCGGCCAGCCTCCGGTGGGCGCAAGGCGCCGACCTTGTCCTGGCCCCTTGCGAATCCCCGCACTGGGGTTATGATATTTAGTTTGCAACGGCTGCTCACTGAGGAAGGGGGGAAACGACCCGCCGGCGCCTAACCTAACCGTGCTCCCTCAAAAGCATCGCACGCTCTGTGGGGCTGAGGTCGCTGAAATGCCGGCCGGACTTTTTGCGAGAACTACGTCGTCGGGTTCGGGAACGGGATCCATCGTACCGCTGGCAAGACACCGGTGCAAACGTAAACGAAGCGACCCCCGATAGATGCCTTCAACGTGCGGCGGCGGCAGCTTTCATTTCGGCTGCTGCTAGATCGCACCGCAAGCCCTCAGAAATCACGGAGTGACCGTTTACGTCAAGTTTCACGTCACTACGTCCTGTGGCGTCATAAGAGTTCTCCGTGACGTCATAAGAGTTCTCGAGTTTGAATCGGAGCGGCGGAAATAACTTTTTCAACTTCGAATCCAATTTTGTTTTTAAATAAATGCATTTTTCGCTCCCGGACAAGCGGCAACAAAGCCATGAAATGCCGAACCATTAGATTTTGCTAACAAAAAAAATTTGATAGTGTTCTCCTCAGTGTCCCTTTAGCGGGAAGTTCGCGCTAGACTTCTGTGAGCGACACAACCTTGCTATTGTAAATAGAGAAACTAAGTGGGAGGGACCAGTCACGTGGGAATCCCGCAACAGGCAAACTACCATTGACAACTGCTTAATGTCGCAGGGGATGTATAGCAAGCTCGCAATAATGGAAATAGACGAAGAGGAGAAGTACAGCCTTGGAAGTGATCATAAGCGTATTAATCTACAGTTAGAAGCCCTGCTCAAAAGTGAAATGCAGGGAAGTCAAAAAGAGTACGCAAAATTAAAAGACGAGCAAATCGCGCGAATAGCGGCCGGCATAGATGAAGCAATAGAGATGCATTCCATGGAAAAGTGTGATTGCAATCAGTTAGAACTACTAATTATTACAAGAATAAAAGATGTCAAAGGAGTAAACTGCTGGAGAGTAAAGAGGAAGCCACAAAGTTGGTGGAATAAGGATATTAGGGACGCCATCGAACAACGACGCTTGGCATCACGGGAACACAGAGAAGCAAATAGGGCGCAGTTATTTGAAGAGGAACTAGGCCAAAAGTGGGAATTTTATCCACAAAAGAAACAGCAAGTGCAGGTCCACGTCCAAGATAAAATAAAGCACTCCTCTGATCGCTGGCTGCATGAAGTCCGCGATGCAACTAAAGGGGGGCCAAGAAAATTCTGGAACCATATAAGCTGGCTGGGTAAAACGAATCAAAGAAAGCAGGAACAGATTGAAGATGCCGAAAGAAAATGGAGACGATGCTGTGAACTACATTGCACCAGTTATAGCAGGGTCGCTTAGGAACGACGATACGGTAAATTTCCTAAATGAGGGAGCAACACAGGACAGCACAATAGAACACGGTTTAGAACTGACCAGTCAAAACTGGAAAAAGTCGGACGAAAATATAACGAAATGCGCATCCGCAGGGATAGACGAAATTCTACACCTAACGTTTTTCCTCCTTTTTCCTCAAAACACAGGGATGCATTTTCGGCATTTTCGCCATTTTCGGCGCCGGGGCGGATGTGCACATCAGCAACGCCCTTTAGAAAGAATAGGGGCAGAGCAGCGATGCATGCCTCGTTAGGGCTTGTACATTAATTCATAGCATCAGCGACCACCTGCCGATAGTTATACCAGTAAATCAGTGCACTAATGCAGTAACTACAGCACGTTCCGTATTCTCTTACTGAGTTGTTCATCCTACAACGCTCGGAATATTTAAAGACCGTCTGACCACAGTCAGCTGGAATGATGCGTTCGCAGCAAATGACCCGAACGTAGCATATGAAACACTTTTGCGTGAATGTTCTGATATATACTTCGCGTGCTTTCCCGTCAAAAAGTGCAGAACATTTAAAAACAGTATCCCTGGAGAACAAAAGAATCATTTAACCCTTTGAGGAAACGAGATCATTTATATAGGACATTCATACGAACTTAATCTCCTAAAGCCCTCAAAATATTCGTCATACAGGAATTTCGTCACGGAACACCTTCGTGCTGAAAAAAGACAGTATTATATTCACCGCTTTAATTCGGCAGAAGGGCGCACAGGGAATGTTTGGAAAGCACTTAAGTTGCAACTGGAACCTCAACAGAAACACTAAGTAAAAGAACAAAAGACGGAGTAGAGTTACAAGGTGCTAAACTATCTTACGCCTTTAGTTCTTTATTTCTTTCACTTGGCGATATTAGCGAATCCACCACTCACTTATCTCTTATGAATGGCCCAAATGAACAAACGATATTTATAGAACCAGTCTCGGAAAGTGAAGTAGTAGCAACGATGACTGAGAAGCGAAGTCGTCCAGAGGGCATTTAATTCCATACGCCTTCGTACTCAGCGCAGAAAGCTGTAGCAGATCAGTTAGCATATCTGAGAGCTTTATTCGCAGCACCCAAGCAGAAATATTTTTCGCTTTCATCATTGAATCTCTCCCAAAGCATTCCGACAAACTGTTATTAAAATGATCCTCTTTAAGGCCAAAATGTAAAAAAATATGGTGGCACCTTAGCAATTCTTAGGATGTTTAAATGCAAGAGTAACTTGGTCACTGAGTCAGTGTACACCTCAGTCGCGCTGTGACTATGCGGTGGCGTTCACCTAGAACTAGAAGCAGTTATGCGTCTTTTATATGCTGAAAACCTTAGGCACCAGCTCGACAGGGATGCTGCCGAAACCGCTGCGCAAAAAAAAATAGCTGCAGTTCAACTACTGCTGAACCTGGCCCGAGTGGGAAAGCTGCGGTGTATCGGGCAAGTAGACGCGGCTTGCCCAATGTAACGTTGAGTGCGTTCCGCACACTGGATAGACTACGCGGCCACCCTGCCACGTGGCGCTTAAATTAATGGTTGAACGCGAGAGGCTGGTCACACAACGAACGCTGCGGCCTATTGCTGCAATGGCGCGTGTCTGCCACAACATTGTCAGCGCTAATGCATGCAACCCACATCTCTCTGCCCTGACTTCTCCTGACGCTTCTATTTTTTATATGTTGTGTACTGTTTGTGTTTGTGCTATGTTATGTAGAACTGTACAGCGTCGGACCAAGTGGTTGCTATGAATTAAGTGAAAAGCAGTAGTGGCTGAGTGGTTAAGGCGCTTGGCTACTGATCCGGGGTGCCCCGGCTCGAACCCTACCACGGCGGCCCGCGTTTCGAAGGCGAAATGCTAAGGCGCCCGTGTGCTGTGCGATGTCAGAGCACGCTGAAGATCCCCAGGTGGTCGAAATTATTCCGGAGTCCTCCACTACCGCACCTGTTTCTTCCCTCCTCTTAGTCCCTAGTTTATCCCTTCCCTTACGGCGCGGTTCAGGTGTCCGCCGATATGCGAGACAGATATTGCGCAATTTCCTTTCCTCAAAAACCAATCAATTCACCAAATCAATAGCCGAATCCGATATGCAGCACCAACCTCTCCTTTATTGTTCATGTAAATAAAAAATGTTGGTCACCCAGTGGACGCTGTGGCCTGTTGCTGCAGTGACGCGTCTGACTCAACGTTGTCAGCGCTGATGCACGCAACCCGCGTACCTCAAAGCGCGATTGAGGCGTCCACTGCCCTAGGGAGCCTGCTATGCGCCTTCCTTTCCTCAAAATATTGGAGCCTAGAACGTTGTCAACGCTAACGCCGATGAACTCAAAGAACGCCAACGGTCTATAGCTTCAGGGCCGCGTTTCTGCTACAACGTTTTGAATGCCAACGCATGCAGCACGTATCTCTCACTGCCGCCACGTAGCTTAAAGTGCGACTGAGGTGTCCACTGTCCCAGGGAGCCATTTGCGCCTTTCCCTCGCTTTCGAAGAAAATGGAAGATTGGTTTTTAAAGTTGGTTAGAAACGAAAATTGGTTTTTTTTTTTTTGGGGGGGGGGGAAGGAAATGGTGCAGTATTTGTCTCACATCTCGGCGGCCTCCTTAACTGCGCCGTAAAGGAAGCGGTAAAGGAGGGACAGAGAGAAGACATGAAGATAGAGGTGCCGTAGTGGAGGGCTCCGGAATAATTTCGACCACCTGGGGATCTCTAACATGCAATGACATCGCACAGCACACGGGCGCCTTTGCGTTTCGCTTCCATCGAAACGCGGCCGCCGCGGTTGGGCTGGTTTTGAGGAAATGAAATCGCTCAGTACTGTCTCACATATATCTCTGGACACCCGAACTGGTTTTGAGGAAATTATCGGTGGACACCCAAACCGCGCCGTAAGTAAGGGACAAACGTGATTTGGCTGAACGTCGGATGAAGGTCAAACTACGGCGTCTGCCAAACGCGCCGCAGGTAGCGCTGTGAAGCTTTCGCTTCAAAATCCGCCAACGCTGCCTCAGTGTTCGACTTTTAAGAGCGTTTGCTACGGGAGCTTCCAGCTCCCGGGGTGCTCAGAAAACGTGGAGCAGGAGGAGGTAATTAAAGTGGAGAGGAGTTGAGCGAGCTTACGGGTGGGGGCCTCTTTCCAGGGCTCCATTGGCTTGAGCTGCCCTGCGGGCCTGTTGTACGGGGGCCCCTTGGTCCTCCAGGCTGTCGCTGGTCAGCAGCGCCTCACACCACTCAAAAGACGTGTTTTCCGTCTGTAGAGTGTCTGGTTTGGCCTCACATCCCCGCGAAATGTGGAAAAGTGTAGGGCGGGCCTCGCACCAGGGGCAGGTGTCGGAGTATAATGTTGGGTGTATGAGATGTGGTGTATGGAGGTTTGGAAATGTGTTCCTCTGTATCTGCCACCAAGAGACGGCATCTGGGGTGTATAATTTCGTCTGAGGTGGAGGGAAGTGTCTCCTTTGAAGACGCTGAAACTCGAGGCGGTCGGTATACCTAGAAGGGAGAGGGGCAAAAGCGGGCACGGTTTGTGGCCCCGCTCGGTTGATGATGCCTCGAGTTATATAGAGCATGTGCCGTCGCAACTCCCTCCAGCCGCTCGTGGCCTAGAGTCCAGGTGACTTGTTGGTGCTTGGTGAGGGGTGTAGTGCCCACGAGCCGACTGACGTGCTTGGGAACTCGGTCTCTCAGGAAGTTTCGACACGCGTGTGAGGCTTTGTGATCACATCAGGCCTTTGGCCTTGGGACTCGTAATGCCTTAAGGCAATGGCCACGGCGGTGGTCTCCGCGGCCGCTTGTGTTTCGGCTCTTACAGGAGCAGTGAATAGAGTGGAGAATTGGTGGTCCTCTTCCGCCACTGCGTACTTGTCATGGCCCGGGTATGCTGCGGCGTCACCACAAACCACGGTCGGGGCATTGGCTAGGCGTCGGCGTAGGTAGGATACTCGCGCTCGTCGTCTGCCTGTGTGAACGTCTTTAATCATATGTTTCGGTATCGGGGCCACGCTGATGTATTTCCTGTGTTGTTTTTCTGGAGGGGATTGAGCAAATAGTGCGCGGATCTCCGCAACAGTGCCTACTCGGCGTAGGATAGCTCGTCCAGCTTGGGTGGTCTGAAGTTTTTGTGTTTGAGATGTACGGCTGGCTTCTGTTAGTTTCGCAAAGGTGTTGAAGTATCCTAGTGCGGTGAGACGTTCCAGCGAGGTGTTTTTATGAAGGTTAAGGGCCGTCTTGTATACTCCCCTTATGATGGTGTCGACTTGCTGCTCATCTGCCTTTGTTAGCATGTGAAAGGGTAGTCCTGATGTGATTCGGTTAAGTACCAGTGCTTGCACCTGCCGGAGAGTGTCTTCTTCTCACATTCCTTGGCAATGCTTGGTAATGCGGCTGATGATGCGAGCTATCTGGTTTGCGGTGATCTTTGATAGTCTGGATGGTGTGGGTAACACGGAGGTTGCTCTGTATCCAAAGACCAAGAATGCGGATCAGGTTATCTTCCCTGGTGGCTTGACCCTCGATCGTGAGGTTTATGGGAACTGGAGAGACGCATTTCGGGCCATGCTCTCGTATGACATCCGATTTCCTCGGGGCGCAGTGGAAGCCACTTTCAGAGGCGAACTCCTCGACGATCTGCGCTGCTGATTATAGGGTGGTATCTTTTTTACCCAGGGAACACTATGTGGACCATATAGTTATATCATCCGCGTATATGGTACTGGGTCACTCTGCGTCAGCCGGCCGGGAAGGCGAGCTTCCGTGCCAGCTACACGGAGGTGCTGTGTTATTTGTACGCAACACGTTTCCCCAACCCGTGGCGCAGAGTCGAAGCCACGGCAGGTCCGGACGAAATAGGCAACGGCAGGGCACGCTAGGAAATAGTTAATTATCCTAACGCGAGGCAAGGCATACTGCGGAATGTTCTATCCGAAAAATAGATGTTCAGTAGCTCACCAAGTTGTTGTTGTCGACCGGCGTTGTGTTCGGGGGCCAGCGGGCAGCGAAGGGGTTCCTCGGGGCAGTCAAGTGTTGGCCGGCAACGAGAGTATGTTCCCCGCCGCGAGTTCCTTCTTTTATCTCCTCGGGCATCGCCTCGTGGGATATGTTGTCGAATGCGCCCTTTAATCCAAGGTCAAGATGAGGTGTTCTTGACCTCCGGGGATGTTGGTAAGCACTTGTTCTTGCAGGAGCAGGAAGGCGTCTTGGGCCAAAAGCCTCCGTCTGAACCTAACCGTAGTAGGGAGGAAGAGATCATTGTCTTCAATATAATTTGGAGGCGGGTGTGGATGACCCGTTTATAGAGTTTTCCTAAGCATGATGTTAGGGAGATGGGCCGGAAGGAATCAAGTGACTTTCGCCGGCTCGGGCATGGTGACAATTTCAGCATGACGCCAATCATGAGGTACAATGCCCTTCTTCTAGAGTTTATCTTGGAAGTAGTCAGTTATGGCTTTCATATAAGGAATAGTAGTTTTTCTGGTCCCTTGGAAGATATATCTGCGTCGGGGAGGGGGGGGGGGGCTTTGCAACCTGTTTGCAATTAAGGATCCGAGCTGCTCTCTAGCACTAACAAAGTTCTTCTGCGGGGTCACTATTGAGGGAAACAGGCTAGAAGCGATACTGAACGTATACAGCAGCCCATCGAAACGCCGTCAACGCTTCCGAGCGCTGTTTCAGAAGACGCTCAAGATTGCCAGGTCCCGGACGCTGATTGCAGGGGGAGGTTTCAACGCGGCAGACACGGCATGGGGTTACGGCTACAGCACGACCAAGAGAAGACAACTCGGGCAAGATGCGCAGGAACTCAACTTCACGTTACTTACGGATCCGGCGCACCCGAAGAGAATTGGTATCTCCACTACCAGAGACACGACCCCGGAACTGACGTTCCTCCGAAATGCCGGGACGACGGCCATCACGTGGAAAAACACGTCGACCGACCTGGGGAGTGACCACATGATCGTCGAAATACACGTACAGACTCCGGACAAGGCGCACGGCAGTAAGCAAAATTTCGAATGGACCGATTGGGAAATTTCGGAAATAAATGAGACCAGCAAGAGTCTTCAGGAGATACGATCACGGACATCGAAGCCTGGACCCGCTCGCTGGTTGCAGACGCCAAAGCGTCAACCAAGACCGTCGAAACCGAGGTTGAAACTGATAAGATGGACAGCCGCCTGGCGCATCTCATCGAGACGAAGAACTCTGTCCTGGCCAGGTGGAAGGGACAGACTCAATCGGAGACTCTATCTCAGAAAGAAAATAGCGGAGATCAACCGCAACATCGAGGAGCACTGCCGAACGCACAACCGCCAGCAATGGGATGAGTTATGCAATGCAGTCGACGGCCAACTACAGCACGGGAAATCGTGGAACCTGCTCAGGCATATGTTGGACGAAACGAAGACCAAGTCCCACCAGAGGAACTGCCTCGCACGTCTATTACACAAGGAACCCGAGAAGCACGGTGAAGATGCAGTGACCGTTCGGTTACGAGCGAAGTACTTGCCGCACACTTCGACCGCACAACAAGGCTCATACGAGGGGGATCTGAACGCAGAATCGGATAAGGACTTTAACGTAGAAGAGATCAGGACGGCGCTGCACAACCTTCACAGCAGATCGGCGCCGGGCCCCGACGGGCTGTCGAATCGCGCCCTAAATAATCTCGACGACCGATCCGTGGAACAGTTAACGGCATTCATGAATGAGTGCTGGCAGCGCGGCAGCCTCCCGCAACAGTGGAAAACTGCGAGAATGATACTAATCCCAAAACCCGGAAAACCGCCGAGCCTGGACAACCTTCGCCCCATATCCCTAACGTCGTGCGTCCGCAAGACCATGGCGCACGCACTGCTTAACCGCTGGCTGCTAACGCCCCCAATTATCCACGCAAGACGCAATGTTAGAACTGAAGCACCAGGTGCTTGACGGCAAGACGAGAGACACCAGAGCAATTCTCGGCCTCGATCTTGAAAGCGCGTTCGATAGAATCGCGCACTCGGCGATCTTACACCAGATATCGCGGCGAAACCTAGGTGTACGCTCGTACAACTACGTTGAAGATTTTTTGACAGGCAGGTGAGCTTTCTTAGTGGCAGGGGATATCCAGCTAGAAGAGCAAACGCTGGGAAGCACCGGCACCCGCAGGGCTCCGTCATCTCGCCCATGCTCTTCAACCTCGTCATGATCGGGCTAGCAGAAAAGCTACAAGAACTCGAAGACGTCCAGCACACCATATACGCCGACGACATAACACTCTGGGTGCACGAAGGCAGCGACGGTCACATCGAAACGGCACTGCAACTAGCAATCGAGGCAATAGAGGAATAACGTGTGGGTACGGGATTGCGATGTTCGCCTACAAAGTCGGAACTCCTACTCTACCACCCTACGGAGAGGGGCAGACCACCCGGGTGTGGTCGGAATGCGTTAACGACCAGACGAGAATACGAACAGATCATCCCGATAGTGCACAGAATTAGGGTCCTTGGCATGATAATCGAAGCCAATGGCGTCAACGGCGAAACGATCTCTAAATTACAGCACAAGACGGCTAACGCCATGCGAATCCTCAAGAGGGTCACCAGCAGAAGAAACGGAATGAGGGAGGCGAGTCTTACACGACTCATACACTCTTTCGTCATGAGCCATATTACGTACGTCGCGGCATTCCACAACTGGTACAAGGGAGAAGAAGCCAAGATCAACGTCCTCATCCGCAGGGTGTACAAGATAGCACTGGGTCTACCCGAGTCAACCAGCACGCAACGCTTGCTCCAGCTCGGGCTTCACAACACGCTTACCGAAATCGCCGACGCGCAGCGCACTTCACAACTAGAAAGATTAGTGGGCACGAGAGCAGGACGCCAGATCATGGAAAGTGTCAGCATCCGTTACCATGCACAATAAGGCCAGAAAGTCGCTGTTCCGGACGCGATCAGACAAACCCTAAGAGTCGACCCGATTCCACGGAACGTCCACCCAGAACACAACCGGGGAAGAAGAGTGGCCAGGGCCAGAGCTCTCCTACACAGCCACGGAGACGAAATGGGGACAAGGTACGTTGACGCCGCGGAATACGCAGAACGCTCGCGATTAGCGGTTGCGGTCGTCGATTCGAGTGGCGAAACGCGCATAACGGCAAGTGTAACATGCGAGCGCGCAGAAGAAGCGGAGGAAGCAGCGGTGGCCCTCACCCTCACGGATCCGACGTGCACCATAGTTCTCTGTGACTCGCTACAAACGGTCAAAAACTTCGCCAAAGGATGGATCTCACAGACAGCGGCCCGAATCCTGAGCAATAGAAAAGTCCAGTGGGAGGAAGCTTTTCAACCAGAATTCAGTAGTTCCCGGCGCATGGGAGCAGTATCGAACTCATATCGCAACCGAAATGAGACGGCACACGCCAAGGCGCGCCAGCTCGCGAACCGCGCCGGCGACCGTCGTCCATGGGACCGCACCAAAGACAGTTTTACCACATACAACGAAATTACCAAGACCCTCTGCCTGGCCCGCCGAACCTTCCCTCCGCCCAACGACAAGCTGGACAGGCCGCACGCGGTTGCCCTCAGACAACTTCAGACGCTCACGTACCCCAACCCGGCACAACACAGACTCTACCCCGGAACATACCCGACGAATATATGCAAGGTCTGCCATACTGCTATAGCAACTTTACCCCACATGCTCTGGGACTGTAGAAAAAACCCTGACGGTGCTAACTCCGAAACCCTCCAGCCGCGGTGGGCCGCTGCCTTGTGCAGCCTCAGCCTCAGTGACCAACTCTGGTCCGTCCAGCAGGCCCGCGAGGCGACGGCGAGGCAACACCTCGACGTCCCTACGTGGGAGACCTAAGGCCCCGTCGGCGAATGCTCTGTAGGACTTTTGAATAAAGTTGTTACCAACCAACCCGTTTTCCATTCGCAACAACGTTCTCCAGTCTCCTCGGCAAGCTTCAAAAACGCACCGTCACCGAATGAATGAAAAACTTTATTGAATTCTTTTGGTTAGTTCCGGAGAGTCTCCTTGCAGCTGCGTCTTGGCGCTTGCCGCAGCCGCCGCCGCCGTCGGGGGCTCCTTAGCAAGGGTGGTCCCTCATTCCAGGGCTCCACTGGTCCTGGCCACCACGCACGCGTGCTGCACCAATGCCCTTTGGGCGGTGAGCTCGCTGCTGGTGAGCAGGCCCTCCCATTGCTCCGCACTCGGGTTAGTCTGTTTGTGGAAGGTGTAATTGTGTTTACACTCCCATGTGACGTGGTAAAATGTCGGGACGTCCCCGCACCAGGGGCAGCTGTCGCTGTACTGGGTGGGGAACATTTTGCTTAGGACGTGTAAGTTAAAGAAGGTGCCAGTCTGCAGATTCCTCCAGCTGACCGCTTCTTGCTGTGTGAGGAGTTTGTGGGGCGGGGGATACTTGAACCTGCAGCCTCTGTAGTGATTTAGGATGTCTGCGTACATCGGGTCCACCATCGAGGGGTTCTCGAGGTCCTCCGTCAGCAAGGCTCGGTGCGTGATATCGCGAACCTGGCTGTCAGCCCTCGAATTGCCCTCAACTCCGGTGTGTGCCGGTACCCAGAAGACCTTTTGCTTCGCTTTGAATCCCGAGGTTCTCGCGCCGAGGAGGATGCGTAGGGCCTCCCTGCAGATCCTTCCTTGCTGATATCGTCTGCAGGCCGTTTTGGAGTCCGTTATTATAATCCGTGGCTTGTTTCTGCGGTAGCCTTCGACCACTGCAAGCGCCACAGCGATCTCCTCCCCTTCTGCCACCGTACGTCCTCTCGCGGATGCGCAGCTGATCGTGTCGCCCGTGTGGTCTACGACCGCCACCGCCACTCTCGTGATGTTGTTGCGTCTATCCCTCGGATATAGTCCTGCGTCCGTGTACACCGTGTTTTCCTGCGTGGCTAGGTGTCTCTCCACGTATTCTGCTCTTGCTTGTCTTCTGGCCGCGTGTAGGTTGGGGTCCATGTTGCGCGGCAGTGGGCAGATTCTGAGGGTTTGCCGGATTTCGTCCGGAATGTTCTCGTCCGGATCTGCTGTGGTTTCCACTCTGTGGCCAAGTCTTCTCAGGAGTTGCCTGCCTGTTTCTGTAAGTTCTAGTCTTTCTAGCTGTGCGTTCAGCTGGGTCGCCGCCAACTCCTCGAGGGTGTTGTGGACTCCCAGCTGTAGTAGCTTGTCGTTCGGGGTGTTTCTCGGTAGGTTTAATGCGGTCTTGTAGGCTTTCCTTATTAATGCCTCGATCTGTTCTTTTTCCCTCTTGACCGCCGGGTGGTAGGGGCGGGAGTACGTCACCCTACTGACTACCAGGCTCCTGACTAGTTTGAGGGTGTCCTCTTCCTTCATGCCGTGCCTTCTGCTGGAGACTCTCTTTATCATTCTGCCGACTTGTTCGGTCGATTTCTGTAGCAGGCTGATCGTGTGGCTGCATTTGCCGCTGCTCTGCAGCCACATGCCCAGAATCCTTATGGTGCTTCTTTCTGGTATGTTTTGGCCTTCGAGCTTGATCTCTAGGCTCGCCTCCGTGGGTTTCCTCGCTACTCTGAGTAGCTCTGACTTGTCTGTCGAGCACACTAGACCCCTTGCCTTCACGTATTCTATGCAGGTCGCGGCTCTCTGTAGTCTCTCTTGTTTTTCTCCTAGCGATCCACGGTTGGTCCACACTGTGATGTCGTCCGCATACATGGCATGTTTTGTGCCTTCGATTTCCCCCAATCTTTTGGCCAGGCCGATCATTGCTAGGTTGAAGAGCACGGGCGAAATCACCGACCCCTGTGGGGTTCCTTTGTGGGGGGTGTTTAAGGGTTGGCTTCTCACGTCTCCAAGCCCCACGGTGGCAGTTCTGCCTGCGAGAAAGGCCCTCACGTAGTTGTGAGTTCTTTCTCCGCAATTTATGTTCTGGAGGTCCTCCATTATTGCCGGCTGGCTGACGTTGTCAAAGACCCCCTTGATGTCTAGGGCCATGACAACATTCTCTCCAGCCTTCGGGATGTTGGCGAGAACGTCCTCCTTGAGCTGTAGGAGAACGTCTTGCGTAGACAGCTTTAACCTGAATCCAAACATGCTGTGTGGATAGAGTTGTTCTCGCTCCATCCATAGCTGGATTCTTTTCGTAATTATTCTTTCGTACAGCTTTCCCAGGCACGAGGTGAGGGAGATCGGTCGTAGGTTTTCGATCTGCAGCTTTTTGCCCGGTTTGGGGATCATCACTATCTCCGCGTGTTTCCATTCGGCCGGAATCGAGCCCTCGGCCCAGAGTTGGTTTAGATAGTCTGTCAGCTGGTTTACCGCTTCCTCACTGAGGTTGCGTATGAGGGAATTGCGTATCCTGTCTCCCCCAGCTGCCGTGTTCTTAGTGAGGGCCCCCATCGCCTCGTGCACTTCTGCCAGCGTGATCGGCCTGTCCATCTCGGGGTTTTCTTTGCCTTGATAGGTTCCTCTATATTCTTCGGGGCGTTCCTTCCCGTAACACTTGGTTTTGAGGTCCTCTATCATTTGGTCCTCCGTTCCTTCGTACTGGTGGATCAGTCTTTGTATCGTTTTACTGCTTTCGGTCTTCGTCTTTCCCGGATCCATCATCGCTTTCAGAATTCGCCACGTTTTGGCCGTGTTCAGGGTGCCGTTTAGCGAGCTGCTGAACTGCTGCCACCCTTGCCTTGCCAGTTGTGTAGCGTATTCTTCTGCCTTGACCGTGATTTCCGCTATCTTCTTCTTTAGCTTCCTGTTTAGCTTTTGTTTCCTCCATCGTTTGGTGAGCGCGCGCCTTGCCTCCCATAGCCTGAGCAGGCGCTTGTCCACCTCCGGTATTTGCTCGGTTCTGTCTACCTCTTGCGTGTAGGTCTCCTGTATCTGTTTGAGCTGTTGGCACCACTGTTGGATGTTTGTGATCTGCCCGGTTAGATCCCTGCTTCCTTGCCGAAAGGCGTCCCAGTCGGTGAGGCGGGCTTTCCCAAGTTTTCGTTTGGTGGACTCCGCTGCCATCGTGAGTTGGATTATGCAGTGGTCGCTCCCCAGGTTTTCTAGGGTGTTTTCCCCCTCTACTTGGCTCGTGCCCTTCACGAAGGTGAGGTCCGGGCACCTGTCTGCGCTGACGCTGTTGCCTATCCTTGTAGGTTGGTCTTCGTCCGTTACTAGTTCGTACCCCAGGTTCTCCGCGGCGTCCCATATGCCTTGGCCTTTGCGGTCGGACGATGGGTATCCCCAGTTCGGACTCTTGGCGTTAAAGTCTCCCGCTACCACGAGGGCGTTCGTTTTGGCCATCTTGCTTACTTCCGTAAACAGCTTTCCAAAATCGCCGTCCTTTTGTTTCGGGGAGCTGTATAGGTTCACTATGTACGTACTCTTCGCGCTGAACTTCTTATTTGGGATTATTTCGGTGATTACGTGTTCTATCCCTGTGCCCTCGATCTCTTTGTGTGCTATGGTGGCTATTTTGTTGTTTACGAGGGTTGCGGCTCTTTTCCCGCCTTCCTGACATGTGTATCCCTTTAGCGTGGGTGTGCTGTTGGTTTCTTGTAGCAGAATTACGTCTGGCTGCTTCCCCTGGGAGTTTATGTACTGCTGCAGGAGGTTCTGCTTCCTCTTGTACCCCCTGCAGTTCCACTGCCAAATGCTTAGTTGCTGATGTCCTGCCATGATGAGTTACCGTTGTTGTTTGCCCCTTGGTTTTCTGATCCGCCGAAGCGTCTCTCGCAGAATAGTCTGTCTCTGGCCTCGTTAATGGCTCTGCTGTTTTGATTCTTGACGTAGCTGCGGAAGCTTTGGTCCTGCATAGCTTGTTTCTGCTGGAGTTCGTGCATTTGCTTCTGTACGGTCAGCATAAAACTTTTTATTTCGTTCCACCTTTGTTCTTCCGATTGTTTCTGTGCCTCCTCGGGCGGTGGCGAAGGGGGGGTCGGCCTGCTGTTGCCTGCCTCACTTCTGCCCTGTCGTTGCCATTGCAGTTCTCTGATGAGTTCGTCTAGCTTCTGCTTAATCTGTCTAGTCTCCTCTCGGCTCTTTTCTAGCTCCTGCCTCAGAGCCCTGTTTTCTTCTTCTAGCTTTTTCTCTTTGTGTGAGGGTGTGTTTGTGTTTGAGTGTGTGTTTGAGTGCGGAAAAAGCGACATGGGGGGGGGGGGGGGGGGGCCGCTCCCCAGCTCACCTTGACTCCGCCGCTCTTCTTCTGCTGTTGTTGTTGCTGCTTCGGTCCGGGTCCCCCGGGCTTCACCAGCGGCGGGTAGGACTCGTCCCGCCGTCCGTCCCGGCTCTTGCTTCTCCCCCGGCTCCGGCTCCTCGACTTGCTTCCTCCGCTCCGTGGCTGGAAGGAGGAGTCCTCTTCCTCCCCAAACCACCTTGGCACGCGGCCTCTGCTGCGGCTCCTGCTTCGTCCCCGTCTCAGCAGCTGCTGTTGCTGCTGTCGGTTCCTGAAGGCAGGTCGCCCCCGCAGTTCCTCCGCTGACTTCAGTCTTTGTTTGCATTCCTTGGTGCCTGTTTTGTGGCCCTCGCCGCAGACCAGGCACTTCGGGGAGCATTGGTGTTCTTCGGTTGGGTCCTGCTCCCCACACTGCTTGCAGGCCTTGCTGTCCGGGGTCGGGCAGACGTCGGATCTGTGGCCCTGCTTGCAGCACACGTAGCAGACCTGGCGGGTGGGGAGGTATGGGTAGCACCACATCTCCCCTCCGTAGTACAGGACTTGTCTGGGCTTCGTGTGGCCGTCAAAGGTGATTACTGCCGTGCTCGACTTGCCCAGCATTCGAGCGCTGTGGAACTTGACTCCCTGGGTGCGCACCCTCAGGTTGGCTTTCAGTTCTTCGGGCGTCGTTCCGGGCGCGATGCCGTGGACCACCCCTCGTATCGTGTCTTCCGGTACCGCCACGTGTGCGTTCACCGCGTAGGACGTCTCTCCGAACGTGAGGTGGGAGATGCGCCTCACGTGTTCGGCCGCCTCTTCGTTGTCGGTGCTCACGATGATTATGTTGGAGCCGTTTCGTAGTCTGATGATCAGGTCCTCGCCCTTGCACCTCTAGCCGGTCGCCGCGACCACCGCCCGAGCCACTTGGTGGGTCTGCAGGTTTCTCACGATGAGGCCTCTGGGTCTCAGAACGATTTTCAGGTCGTACTTGGGTAGGGGAGGAAGTCGTTTCCTAGCCGCTTCCCTGCGCTTCTCCTCGGCAGTGGCTTCCGTGTCGGGCCCGCTGACCGCGGGTCTCTGCGGTCCCGCTCGGCTTGCCGCTGCGCAGGCAGACTCGCTGCCGCCGCCGTTTCCTTGTTGTTTCTCTCGCAGGCGTCTCGCTTGCCTTCTCGACATTGCAATCTCCCAGTTTTGGTTGTCTTCCTCTTGTGTGCTTGGGTCGGATGAGGGGCTGCTTCTTCTCGGGACTTCGTTGCCGACCGAGCCGGTTAGGCCTAGGCCCTCGGCCTCGGTCGCCACGTGGCAGTCCATTTCCTGTGCGTCTGCCAGGTCCCTGGGTAGTCCCTCCATCTTCTTTCTCGGTTCAGGGTGTTCGCGTGTCCGGGGGGAGGTCTCTTCGGACCTCAGGTGCCCTCTCTGCCGCGGCCGGACCGTCCGCAGTCCCCGGTACTCGTTAAGCCTAGGTTAGGCTTAGGTCTCGGCGGCCACGTGGGAGCACCAAAAGTCCGATAAAATCCAAAAAGTGGACCCACCGGCTGGATTTTGGTGTCCATGTGCTCCGCTTCGGTTCTTCCTTTCCGCTCGAAAATTTCGGTGATCCGGTCGGAATTGTGGGTCAGAGACTTCGAAAATTGCGGAGCGCATGTGCCGCACGTCAGCTCTCCTCGACAGCTCGCAGCGCCCCCCCCCCCCCCCCCCCCACCGTCACCGAACAAAATCCTCTCGCATGCGTTTAAGAGGCGTCGATGGACGCGCCCTGTTCTTCAACGCGCCCGCGTGCACAGCCAGTCCAGTACAATCTAAGACGCGCACCGCCTGTGTGCATGCCGAGAAGAGCCTGTAGGTCGAAAGAACGGTGTAAGAATGACATGGTCGAAAGCTGGCAGCGATTGCAAGAAAATCAACAGAGCTGAAGAAGCGCAGAAGGATATACTTCAAAGGGGAAGGAAAAGGAGGGAAGGGGTAATAGGGTGGCTGTAACCACGCAGAAGGAGAGGTATGCGTCGGTCTGGCAGTGATGGGACGAAAGTATCGAAAAAAAATGGAGATAAAGGAAAAGGAAGGAAGGAAGATGTGTTGCTAGTTTCTATGACACATAATTAAAAATGAAAAAGAAAAAAAAGCCGGAATAAACGTTATTTGTAAGAGTGGATGGCGAGGGGGAACGAGATACTCTGCGATACTCTGCCATCGGCGGAGTGATACGTAAATCAGTGTCCACGCGTATTTTTATCTCCGCGGGCCTAATTTATCGGCGGAGTGATACGTATATCAGTGTCCACGCGTATTTTTATCTCCGCGGGCCTAATTTGCGGCTAGATTGCCTACGACAGAAACTATTTATTCACAAAAACCTAAAAATGCAATAAAATCGTAAGCGAAGCCGCCGCAAGATTGGCTGAGAGGTCCTCCACGCGTTGGTTGACTCCTCCTAGCTTTATCGTTGAGTTCAAAAAAGGCGGGAGCCGTGATGTTTAAACCGATTTAAATTAGGGAACTCGGCCACAAAGGACAATAATTGAAACATTCTAAGAATGCTCGTGTACGTGTAGATCGATTTCCCGCGGTAAAAAGACGAGTTGCGATTCCTTTTTAGTCCATCTTTAAGTGATCTTTGTTATAATTTGCAATGAAAAGGTTTAACAGTATTTCTGTTTCTTTTGTTACCCTCGTTGGGGCATTTATAGCATTCCTACACCAGTGAACATTGAACAGTGTGCCTATTTTCGCGTCGCAATGCTAGCTGTTTGACAAGAGCTTAATATTAGGCCACCACCAAGAACACTATTGAACTTGTAATGATTCACAAATTCACTGAGAGAATCCAGAAAAGAAAAGAAAGCACTCGTATTGCCAGAGGGAGGGTGCGATAGCACGCACAAACACATATGAGCGGAATTTTGAGCGTGTCTCATAATGGGCGTTTGCAACACAAAATATATCAAGAAGTTCACATTGTAATTCATTTTTGACCAAAAGCGATACGCCACAACCTCGTTTAACCTGGTGATTCAAGCAACAGCTCTTGAAAGCTAGTATATATCAACTGGCTCGGCCACCCGCTCTGCAACCATGTTTCCGAAAACATAAGCGCACGAATCGGCAGCCTAACTTCAGCTAGAAAGCTTTCGAAATCATATTGTTTCCTTCTTCCTGAACGCAGGGTAAAGTGGCCATTGTCTAAGATTGCTGAAAATTCTCGCAAAGAAATACCAGATCCGATGTACAGAACAGTGTTTGCAGAAAAAGAGGCATTCGAGACTACGCGTATTTAGAATAGGGTGACGCTACCGGTGAGAGTCAGAAATGAGCGCGAAATTCTTGAACGTGCTTCATTCGTTTACGTGGCGATAATTGTAGTAGCACTGGGAATAGCTTGGAGCCAGTGCGCAGGCGCAGGACAAAAACGCCCCTCCGGTAATTGTGCTGCGCCTGGGCACTGGCTCCAAGCTATCACCCTATGATTGCTGAGGACGATTCAGGCACGAACGCATCGGCCCGACGCTCATCCTACTTTTCGTATTACAGCTGGCCCGGCTGTCTGGATCACCGTCGTGGCTTCCCGGTTCGCCAACACGTGCCAACGATTGCCAACGCAACTTGCTGGCTTTTACTAACTTCGTCACACCGGGCCCAGTGGTTACTGCGTCGGCGCATGTGCGCATACTCCAGCTCTCCGACTGTGGCGCACTGATGCAGCGGGGCGTATAAAAGCTGAACTCCTGACTCTGGACGAAGCATTGCTGAGGACGATTCAGGCACGAACGCATCGGCCCGACGCTCATCCTACTTTTCGTATTACAGCTGGCCCGGCTGTCTTGATCACCGTCGTGGCTTCCCGGTTCGCCAACACGTGCCAACGATTGCCAACGCAACTTGCTGGCTTTTACTAACTTCGTCACACCGGGCCCAGTGGTTACTGCGTCGGCGCATGTGCGCATACTCCAGCTCTCCGACTGTGGCGCACTGATGCAGCGGGGCGTATAAAAGCTGAACTCCTGACTCTGGCCGAAGCATTGCTGAGGACGATTCAGGCACGAACGCATCGGCCCGACGCTCATCCTACTTTTCGTATTACAGCTGGCCCGGCTGTCTGGATCACCGTCGTGGCTTCCCGGTTCGCCAACACGTGCCAACGATTGCCAACGCAACTTGCTGGCTTTTACTAACTTCGTCACACCGGGCCCAGTGGTTACTGCGTCGGCGCATGTGCGCATACTCCAGCTCTCCGACTGTGGCGCACTGATGCAGCGGGGCGTATAAAAGCTGAACTCCTGACTCTGGACGAAGCATTGCTGAGGACGATTCAGGCACGAACGCATCGGCCCGACGCTCATCCTACTTTTCGTATTACAGGTCTGTAATACTCTTTACTTGTACATACATTTTGTAGTTTGTGCCTGGGTGGTCCTAAAGCAATGAGTGATGATGAAGGGTCCGGTACCGCGTCTAACACGAAAGAAAAGAGAGAAAAGCTATTCGACAAGGCTCCAACTACTGTGAAAGAAGTTGGAAGTTTTCTTGTGAAGCTTAACAGCAAGTTGGAAGCCTTGGGAAGTAACCTGAACCATGAGCTTGGCACCCTGCGGGGATCAGTCGAATTTATGAAAGAAAGTTTTGAAGAATTTAAGAAAGAACTGGCCGAGGCTCGTCGGGAGATAAGCGAGCTTAAGGCAGAGCAGAAGTATCTAAAGCATGAAAACAGTGAACTTTCGAAACAGCTGCAGCGTACTAGAGCAGAGCTAACTGAACTTCAGCAGTACAGTCGCAGAAATAACCTTGAGTTAAAAGGCATCCCTACTACTGACAGCGAGTCACTGACAGGCATTGTCTCCGCTCTTGCCACGAAGGTGGGAGCGGAAATAACGGTGAACGATATTGACCTCGTGCATCGAGTCCCAACAAAAGACAGGAACAAATCGAATATCATCGTTAAGTTCAGGTCAAGTGATGCCCGTGATAAACTGCTCGAATCGGCAAAAAAAACTCGCTTAATCACATCGGACCTTGGCATTTCTGGATCAACATCCGTGTTCGTAAACGAACATCTTTGCCCAGAGTATAAAGTGTTGCTTGCTAGGGCTATAGTGGCGAAGAAACTTCACAACTGGAAGTATGCATGGGTATCTCGTGGCCGGATCTTGGCGCGAAAAGCAGACAACTCGGACGTGATCCGAATTTCTACAGAGGCCGACCTCGGCCTTATAGTCTAGTTCATTCAAAATGCTGACTGTACGAACCACTCATAAATTTCTCACGTTAAATGAATCACGCACCATACTGCATTGCAATGTAAGGAGCATAGCTAGAAATTTTGACGGCCTTTGTACGTTTCTAGCAGAGCACAGCTTTCTTTACGATGTTATAGCCATTACAGAAACCTGGCTGATGCCCGGTGAAAGCTATAACATTCCCAATTATGTATTTCTGTCCCGTCCCCGCATTTCGAACAATCGAGGAGGAGGGGTAGGTTTGTACATTAAAAAGACCCTTGTACACTGCGACTATCCGTATCTTAACGCATCCGTCAGTAGCAGTTCGGAATTTCTATTTGTTGAACTTGAGGGTGTCATGGTTGGTGTTGTTTATAGAGCCCCCCACGCAGATCGTAGTAAGTTTGTGAATGATCTTGAATCTGTTTTTATACACGTAACCGATAAGAACAAAAAGCAATCATCGTCGGCGATACTAATATTGATACTTTAGGTGCCAACCACAGCGAATACACTGACCTGTTATTTTCATATGGATTTGCGAATCTTATCTCTACTCCGACCCGAATCGCAGGTTCCAGCTCGACATGCCTCGACCATGTGATATGCAATTTCGTGCCACCTAGTTATTTGGCTGGGGCATATGATACAGCAGTGGCAGATCACTTCGCGATTGCCTTCTTATACCGCGTAGACGATAGAGATAGCCGTAGAACTTCTGACAGCACATGCGAGCTTAGGAAGAAAATTGACTATCAAAAATGCGCACTCAGGCTCTCTGAAATGAGCTTTGCAGACCTCGCCGATATGAATGCCAATGAACACTGCTGCAGCCTTGTCGATAGAATCAAAGCTGTGATAAATGATTGTAGTTTTACGCAGAAAAAAACGTACTATACACATCCAGTGTGCCCTTGGATGACAGCAGCTGTGCTAAATATGATAAAAACGCGCGACCACTGGCACACCAAAATGAAACAAAACAGAGGGAACGCATATTATAGTGCTCAGTATAAGATTCATAGAAATAAAGCTGTTGCTACCATGCGTGTACAGAAGAAGCTATATTTTAGTAACCAAATAAACGCATGCGCCGGCAATTCTAAGAAACTCTGGGCTACAGTGAGCTCGATAATTCAGCCTACTCCATCAAACCGAATACTTCCTGACCTGGCCCTTTCCCCAGATAAACACCTGCTATCAGATCAGTTTAACGATCATTTCTGCTCAGTGGGTGCTGATTTACGTTTAAGTATGGGTCTCACAGACGAACCTTCTCTGCCTGAGTATCTTGAAAAGACCTTCGGTTTTATAGAAATAAGCAGTGACGAAGTAATGAGTGCACTTAATTCAATGGATGCTACTAAGGCCACGGGTCTTGATGGTATTTCGGTTTCCATAATTAAAAACAACAGTGGCGTCCTAGCTGCCACCTTAGCATCTTTATTTAATAAAGCGTTTCTGTCCGGCATCTATCCTGATATTTTGAAGCTCGCCAAGGTAGTCCCTACCTACAAAAGTGGGAATCCTAATGAACTCGGAAACTATAGGCCGATCTCAATCCTTAGCTGTATCAACACTCTGTTTGAAAAACTATTGGCTAAAAGAATTACGCAATTCCTGACTAAAAATGCAATTCTGTCAACGTCCCAACATGGTTTTCAGAAATTTAGATCGACCACTACGGCTGTGCTTTCTATAACTGACTCAATCAATGAAGCACTCAATAATAATAATATTTCTGTTGGTGTATTCCTGGATATTAAGAAGGCATTCGACACTGTGGATCTCGATATTTTATGCAAGAAACTAGAACGATATGGGTTCAGAGGTGTATCACTCAATTTCTTTAGAAGCTATTTAACTGGGCGACGGCAGTGTGTTATTATTGACGAACACGCGTCAAGTTCGCGTTCTATTTCCGTAGGTGTTCCGCAGGGCTCAGTACTGGGGCCTATACTTTTTACACTTTACATAAACAACTTACCCGATTGCCTAATAAATACCCGTGCCATTATGTACGCCGACGACACCTCATTGTCGGTGACCGCTAATTCCGTTGAAACAGCCAAGCATACTTTAAACTCAGAACTTCAGAGAGTCAATAAATGGTTTTTAACAAATAGACTCACTTTGAACATAGGCAAGACTAAATATATTATATTTGCATCCCCTTATAAAAAATACCAGAATACCTGCTCCGCAATAACGATAGGAGATAAAGAAATTGAAGAAGTTAAGACTAGTCAGTACTTGGGTGTAACCTTAGACCCTGCATTAAACTGGAAACCGCATATCGAAAAATTGCGTAGCAAACTATCTTATGCATGTTTCGTTCTGGCCAAAGCTCGGCGACATTTCGAAATACACACACTAAAAACAATATACTTTAGCTTCTTTCAGTCCCAATTAACTTACTGTATAGAATCATGGGGGTTCACTTACATCACTTACATTGAACCTGTTTTACGCCTGCAAAAGCGGGCACTGAGAATAATGACTTGCACAACACCATATACGCCTTCTCGCCCTTTGTTTTTTAGACTCCAAATAATGCCGGCATCGCAGCTTCGAGATTTTCGCGTTGCACTACTCGTACTAAGAGTCCTCTCCGGCACCTCCCCCTTTCCTTTGAACACATTCCATAGAACCCCAACTAACAGCCGTTCAGCAGCACAGGGAAGATTTCTGGTTCCTACATCTCGCAATGACTGTGGCCAGCGCCGCTTCGAGTATCAAGGGGTAAAAACTTGGAATAAAATCCCCTGTGCAGTCTTTGCAACGTCCAATCCTTATACTTCACTAAAGACCTTTTTTCTGTCACAAATAATTACCTGATTTACAATGCAAATCGCTTAGTGATTGTCTCTTATTATTCTCTGTAGTGTCTATGTTGGGTTTGCCATTCATATGTCATTGAATAATCACTTCTAAGGCAACTGCGTTTATTTTGTATAAAAAATGCTGTTCCTGTCTTCATATGTTTTTTTTTTGTCATGAGCCCTCTTGTATTTCTGTAATTTGAACCATCTTGCTTGTACGCTTTGCATTTTTCCACCATTCTTATGTGTATTATTTTGGCATGCAGTAGAAATCATGTCCTCACTAATCTCTTTGCTTTTATTGCATGGATCCATAACTAGCCTTTGGCTAAGGATCCAGACAGTGATGTTATGTACTGTACTGAAGAAATGATAATAAAAAAAGAATTGAATTGAACCTAAGCGATAGAGCCACCCTATTCTGAAAGTTAAATTAAAAACAGATAATAAGACAAATGTCGAAATGGCTTCTACATCATGAGTGCCGAATTAGTCAGCAAGCAACTACACTAAGCACCTCGCAAACGTATGCAAAAAAAGGCAATTGAAAATTGCTATAGTTAGCCGAGTCTACGCAACCAAGAGGTCTTAAGAGATTAAAGGTATCTGACATGCTTCATACACCATAATCATCCTATAATAACCGTGGTATGCACTACTCGATCATTGGAGTCCTACGTTCTACTGATGCCAAAGAATGAGTTGCCGGGATAATATAAAACGCAACTGAATTAAGCCCTTCAGATCGGCGGGAACAACGTATTTCTATAAGCCTTTAATGGGCATGAAAACAGAAAAGGTCACTTGCGGCAATGGAAAGCACAGCGCATAGTGCAATACAAGCATCATCATACCTGCCACGGTGGCGTTGAAAGCGGTGCTAAAGCCCCTCACTGGCGACCTCATCAATGATCGGCTCACACGCGTAGCTTTTGTAGTGTGGAATAAAATTTACTTGAAATGTTCTTGCTTTCACGGAAAGTTTAAACCAATGGCTGGCGTCACCACGCATTTTATTCAATGAAATAGATGGATGTCTTTTGATGGACGTCTCGTGAATTTATTAATAAATTAATGTTGCTCATTCTTCAGTATATTTTATGGTCTGTCTGGATTTTTCTTTTTTTTTCGTTTGATTGTTTTCTGTATGTACCGGACTTAATTTATATTTGACTAAGGAGCTTTCCACTTAATATTCTTGGGTCTTAAATCTCGAAGTCGTAATTTCTAAGGACAATCCATGTGTATTGAGTGTATACTAGCCGTCCTTGAAGATCCTTAATTCTGCACTTTAAGGTGCATAATCGAAAAATTGTCAAGCGCGGGATTGCAAAAGCTTGCGTAACTAAAAGCCGCCTTGCAGAGCTTATGTGTGCATGGCTCTATAACCAAAACTCGCCTCCACGAACAGGCGAGGAGGCTAAGCGCGGGAGGATACCTATTTTGTTCAGCGTAGCGTAGTTCATAAGCTTGCTTGCCAGCTGCAGGACCCAAAATAACAAGTGAATTAATGTTGATCAAAGAGTCAGGAAGGAAACAGCATTCATCCAGGACGTGCCCTAAAAAAGCTGCGAGCAAAGCTGGCGTGAGGTTTCCGTTCTGGTCCTGTATAAACTAGGTGGAGCTGAGCAAATGAGTGAACGAGGAAGAAAAAAAGTTGTAGATTTTAACGTACTGTTATAAACCGAGTATACGTTCGAAAGCATGTGTTCGGGCCCTCGTGCAGTGACCAGCAAAGCTCATGAATCTTTTCGCGCACCCCCGTGAAGTCAACACCAATTCACGGCAATATTTATTTATATTCATTTCATTCCTGCACGGGCCAGGTCGATCACCGTCAATGTCAAGCTTCACACAAATTTGTTGAGCCGGTTACATAGCTCGTGAAGTAGTGCTTCAGCACTAAAATATTATTGGAAACAGCATCAGAAGTTTGGTGTATCGTTGCTGTATTAAATGAAATTTCGACGCGGCAACTTTTTTATCGGCGAGACTGAATGCTGCATCAGCGATCCAATCAGTGAGGTCGAAAAAGGCATAGAAAATAAGTCACGCCGAAACCATCTAGCAGCCATACACTGTGCTGTGTGCGAAAGCTGTGAAGCAGTTTTGAATCCGACCGCAATTTTTTAATCGAACCGCAATCATTGCCAACTATAAAAACGCGATATAAAGGCTTATTTCCGAATCCCATATCAACATAATAAATGGCATGTGCATCAGCAGGACGTCGAAAGCACTCTTCCAAAAAAGTATATGCATTTCTTATTCAGTTATGCTGAATAATTCCTCCTAATAGTGTGGCTGTGTGGTTTGGTCTCTTGTGTTATTTGCGGAATTTGTATTGATTGAACTACTGTTGGCGAACTGCATCAACATATTTGAGTAGATTGTGCCGACTGAATCCCTCTAGTGAAGCTTCATCACCAATGTTTGAGGAATTCGTATGGAATGAATTTCACTAGCGGAACTACAACAACTTTATGATGACTTAGTGTAGACTAGACTTCTGCAGTGAAGTCACGCCAACAACGTTTGAGCAATTTGTATTGACTGAACTTCTGGAGTGAAATAACATCAATAATTTAAATGAAATTATGCGGACTGAATGTCTGCAGTTAAGCCACATCAAGGATATAGGAGCAATTCGTATTGATTAAATTTCTGAAGTGAAACGATGTTAATAACATCGATGAGTTTATGCGGACTAAATTTCTGTAGTGAAGCCACATCAAGAATATTTGAGCAATTTGTATTGAATGAATTTCTGTAATGAAAGTACATCAAGAACATTTATGGGTTCATGTAGACTGAATGCCTATAATGAAATCACATAAAAAATATCTGAGGAATTTATATTGCATGAATTTTTGTGGTGAGAAATACATCAACATCTTTGACGAGTTTGTACGGACTAAATTTCTTATGTAAATTCGAATCAAACGCTTCGTGTGGTTTAAATGGTGGTCTCTCTACAGAACCAGAGTTTCTGTCGACTTCCTGATGTGTCCATAAGAGCCCCATGAGAACTCAACAAATATTCCATGTCCATTTTTATAAGGGTTCCCTTATGGCGTGGTTGGGATGTCTACCGAGAAATGTGAGAGAGTAACTGCGTCATTTCCTTTCATCAAAAACTAAATTTCATTTTGCACCTGCACAAAACATGACGCACACAGTTCCGGTCACCGCTGCCTGCCCGTCTGAAGCCCGAAGAAGTCGGGAAGGGTTGCACCCACGCTGCCGCCCGCAGGGGCCAAACCGTCATGTTATCACCGGGCTCCGTGTTAGTACCACCTGACATCTTCAAAGGTTTCGTCTGCCGGTCTCCCAAATTCAAATCCACATCCCCTGCGCGAAGTCAGTGCACGTTAAAAACCCCAGGTCATTCAAATTACCGACGGCTTCCACTACAGCGTCTCTCATAGCCTGGGTCGCTTCGGAACGCAGAACTCCATAAGCCCAAGCAGAACACGGTCACACCAATCGTACCTGACCACAAGCTATTTGCATTTACTTTCCTCTCTACAACATACATGGCGCTTTGTTCCACAGCTAACGCTAAAGGAGTAAACCGCTGGAGAGGAAAGAGGAAGCCACGAAGTTGGTGGAACACAGTTGGTGGAACGGGAACACAGAGAAGCAAAGAGGGCGCAGTTATCTGAAGAGGAAATAGGCCGAAAATGGCAATCTTATCGACAAAAGAAACAGCAAGTGCAGCTCCTCGTCCAGGCTAAAATAAAGCAGTCCTCTGATCGCTGGCTGGCTGAAGTTCGCGATGCAACTAAAGGGGGGCCAAGAAAATTCTGGAACCATATAAGCTGGCTGGGCAAAGCGAATCACAGAAAGCAGGACCAGATTTACGATGCCGAAGGAAAATGTTTAGAGGGAGATGACGCTGTGAACTTCATTTCATATAGCTGAGTCATTTAAGAAAGACGATAGAGTAATCACCCCAAATGAGGGAGCAACACAGGAACGCACAATAGAAAACAGCGTGGAACTGACGAATCTTAACTGGAAAAAGGTGGAAGCAAATATTCCAAGATGTACGTCAGCAGGGATCGACGAAATTCCAATCACGCTAATTAATGAACTTAGCCCAAGAGGCAAGGAAGCGCTGATAAAAGTATTGGAGGCAGTCATAACGAATCAGCGAATTCCAGACAGCTGGAAACAGTAAAATGAATTTGATTTATAAAGGAAAAGGCAATAATACGAACATAAAATCCTTCCGACCGATTACGACACCATAAGCTACATACAGGCTGGCGATGCAGGCGGTGAAAATAAAAATGCAGTCATGGGTAGAAAGTAATAGAATACTCGGAGAACTTCAGAACGGGTTCAGAAGTGGTAGGCGCTTAGATGATTGCCTGTTCGTGCTTACCCAGTGCATAGAAATAGCTAAGGCGGAAAACAGACCTCTGTATTTAGCCTTCTTGGACTTAAGCGGTGCATACGACAACGTGAACAGGGAACTCCTGTGGAACATATTAAAAGGTGCAGGTGTCAGTCATGAGGTAATTAATTTCCTACAGGAAATATATCGAGAAAATGAAGTTGAAATAACATGGGAAGGAATTACTAGCACAACTATCCAGATACACAAAGGATTAAGGCAATTTTGTCCTCTATCACCGCTGCTGTTCAATGTTTTATATAAGTATGGAAAGAAGGCTACAAGGAAGCAATCTAGGTTATGATTTGTCATGCACATTAGGCGGAAAGGTTGTTGAGCAACGACTACCGGGTTTAATGTATGCGGATGATATTGTACTGTTAGTAGATAGCCAGGAAGATTTGTAAACTTTGGTGAATTGCTGTGGAGACGAAGGAGACAGTCTAGGTTTCAGTTTTAGCGCAACTAAGTCAGGTGTGATGGTTTTCAACGGCAAAACTGATCAGGAGCTTACAATACAAGGCCATGAAATACCCCGAGTGGCCGAATACAAATATCTCGGGGTATGGGTAAACGAAGGGCATATGTACACGGAAAAGCACGAACAGTCTCTCATAGCAAAAGGGCGAGGAGATGCCGGGATAATGAAACATAGGGCATTGTGGGGGTACAACAGGTATGAAGTCCTCAGAGGTATTTGGAAAGGAATAATGGTGCCGAGGCTTACTTTAGGGAATACGGTTCTATGCTTAAGGGCTGCAGTTCAGTCGCGATTAGAAGTAAATCAGAGAAATGTCGGAAGATTAGCACTAGGTGCCCACGGAAAAACCACAAACGAGGCAGTACAGGGGGATATGGGCTGCGCAACGTTCGAAGCACGGGAAGCTCAGAGTAAAGTACTATACGAAGAACGCCTGAGGAAATTGGATGATGACAGGTGGGCAGCTAAGGTATTTAAATACCTGTAGAGAAAATGCTTTGACACACAGTGGCGGAAACGAACTAGAAAGCTGGCCAGTAAGTTTGTCAGAGACGAGGAAGGAGAAAGAAATAGCATTAAACGACAGGTTAAAGACGTCGAAGGTAAAAATTGGACAGAATCAATGGAAAAGAAGCATAGTGTAAATTTATATTGATGCTGGAAAAGGCAGATCAGGAAGGAAACGTTTTATAATAACTCAAGAGGCAGTGCCCTCCTCTTTTAAACTAGGTCAGGGTGTCTTAGAATGCGCAGCTACAGAAAAAAATTTAACGAAGATGACACATGTGCTGTGTGTGGTAAATCTGAAGAAACTATAGAACACCTAATCCTAAAATGCGATGGTATCCATCCCGATGTCGATGCAGGCACAGTAACTCTTCCTGAGGCCTTCGGGTTTAGAGATAGCAATAGTCATGTATATAAATCTGCGGTGTAAATTAGCAAAAAGCGATTGGAGGATTGGTGGCACAAAATCAGAGAGGTGACATAAGTTTTAAAGTGTAGGAAGACGTTTTTTATTAAAGCAAATGGCGAATTGTATTAACAACTTACAGCAGAGTAAACAAAAATAAATGAAAAAACTGAGCCTAGTGGCAACAACCACTGCCCCGTTTCAAAGGTGACGCTCCTACCTTCCATCCATCGATCCAACGCTTTGACAGCCGTGCGGTGCGGACGCATGTTAGGGTGCTCTTCGAATTACGCGAGGTGACCGGGACCGGACGGACTGACAACAGCGAGAGTGCTGTGACTACACCAAATAGATGAGTTCTTTCATTTAATATTGAACGGGGAAGACCCGACGGCGGAACACCTCCTGTGGTTGGACTATGCACGGTTCGTGTGACCATTTCCTGCCGCCATCATCATCATCATCATCATCATCAGCCTTACTACACCCACTGCAGAGCAAAGGCCTCTCCCATGTCTCTCCAATTAACCCTATCCTTTCCCAGCTGCATCCACCCTTTGCCTGCAAACTTCTTAATCTCATCCGCCCACCTAACCTTCTGCCGCCCCCTGCTACGCTTACTTTCTCTTGGAACCCACTCCGTTCCCTTAAAGACCAGCGGTTATCTTGCCTTCGCATTACATGCCCTGCCTAAGCCCATTTCTTTCTCTTGATTTCGACTAGGATGTCATTAACCCGTGTTTGTCCCTCACCCACTCTGCCCGCTTCCGATCTCTTAACGTTACACCTATCATTTTTCTTTCCATGGCTCGCTGCGTTGTCCTTAACTTAAGCTGAACTCTTTTCGTTAGCCTCCACGTTTCTGCCTCGTAGGTGAGTACCGGTAAGAATATGCTGTTGTACATTTTCCTCTTGAGGGAAATTGGTAAACTGCCACTCATGATCTGCGAGAATTTGCCATATGCGCTCCACCCCATTCTTATCCTTCTAGTTATCTCCCTCTCATGATCCGGATCAGCTGTCACTACCTGCCCTAAGTAGACGTATTCCGGCACAATTTCTAGGCTCTCGCTGCCAATTGTGAACTGTTGTTCCCTTGCTAGGCTGTTGAACATTACCTTGGTTTTCTGCATGTTAATTTTTAGACCCATCGATCTGCTCTGCCTGTCTAACTCGTTGATCATGATTTGCAATTCACCTCCTGAGTGACTCAGCAAGGCAATGTCATCAGCAAATCGCAAATATTTAGGTATTCTCCATTTATTCTTATTCCCAACTGTTCCCAACTTAGGCCTCGAAATACCTCCTGCAAACATGCGGTGAACAGCATTGGCGAGATCGAGTCTCCTTGCCTGACGCCCTTCCTTATTGGAATTTTATTGCTGACTTTATGGAGGACTATAGTAGCTGTGCAGTTGCTATATATATCTTCCAGTATTTTGACATAAGGCTCTTCTACCCCCTGATTACGCAATGCCTGTATGACTGCTGAGGTTTCCACTGAGTCGAATGCTTTCTCGTAATCAATGAAAGCTATATATAGAGGTTGGTTATATTCTGCGCATTTCTCTATCACCTGATTGATAGTGTGAATATGATCTATTGTGGAATATCCTTTACGAAAGCCTGCCTGATCATTTGGTTGATTAAAGTCTAACGTTGCCCTGACTCTATTAGCGATTACCTTAGTAAATACTTTGTAGGCAACGGATAGTAAGCTGATCAGCCTGTAATTTTTCAAGTCCTTGGCGTCTCCCTTCTTATGAATTAAGATAATGTTTGCATTCTTCCAAGCTTCTGGTACAGTCGAGGTCATAAGGCATTGCGTATACAGGGTGGCTAGTTTTTCTAGTACGATGTCCCCTCCATCCTTCAACAGATCTGTTTTACCTGATCCTCCCCAGCTGCTTTTCCCCTTTTCATTGCTTCTAAGGCTTTCTTTACTTCATCTTTCATTACTGGCGGGATGACGCATTGCTGTGCACTGCTGTCTTTCTCATTAGCGCTCTGATTACATTGGCTACTGTACAGGTCTGTGTAGAACTCTTCGGCTACGTTAACTATCATATCCATATTGCTAATGACATTGCCCTGCTGGTCTCTTAATGCATACATCTGGTTTTTACCTATGCCTAGTCTCCTCTTCACTGTTTTTAGGCTACCTCCGTTCTTTATAGCATGCTCGATTCCCTCCATATTAAACTTCCTTATGTCGGCTACCTTGCGCTTATTTATTAACTTTGATAGCTCCGTTAGTTCTATTCTATCGGTAGTGTTAGATGTCTTCATGTTTTGGCGCTTCTTAATCAGATCTTTCGTCACCTGAGATAGCTTCCCGGTATCTTTTCGAACTGTCCTACCACCTACTTCTACTGCGCACTCCGTAATTATTGATGTCAGGTTATCGTGCATTGAATGAACATCAGGATCATCTTCCTCAGTTAAAGCCGAATATCTGTTTTGCAGCGTATCCTAAACTCCTGTGCTTTTCCTCTTACGGCTAACTCGTTAATGGTCTTCTTCTTCGCTAGATTCTTCGTTCCCTCTTCAAGTCTAAGCTAATTCTAGACCTTACCATTCTATGGTCGCTGCAACGCACCCTTCCGAGGACGGCCACATCCTGAATGATGCCAGGTTTAGCGCATAGTATGAAATCGATTTCATTTTTAATCTCACCATTGGGGCTCTTCCAGGTCCACTTCCTGTTTTCTCGTTTGCGGAAGAAGGTATTCATGATCCGTAAATTATTTTTATCCGCGTATTCGACTAATAACTCTCCCCTGCTATTTCTAGAGCCTATCCCATAGTCACCTACCGCGTGGTCGTCAGCCTCCTTCTTGCCCACCTTCGCATTGAAGTCGCCCATCAGTACAGTGTACTGCGATTTTACTTTATTCATTGCTGATTCTACGTCCTCATAGAAGCTTTCAACGGTCTGGTCATCATGGCTGGATGTGGGTGCGTAGGCCTGCACCACTTTCAGCTTGTACCTCCTATTCAGCCTAATTACTATAGCTGCTACCCTCTCGTTAATACTGTAGAACTCATCTACGTTGCCAGCTATATCCATATTAATGAGGAAACCCACACCTAGTTCTCGTCTATCCTCTAACCCGCGATAGCCCAGTATGTGTCCATCCTTCAGTACTGTATACGCCTCACCTGTCCTCCTAACTTCGCTAAGCCCTATCACATCCCATTTAATTCCCGCTAGTTCCTCAAACAGCACTGCTAGGCTAGCCTCACTAGATAAAGTTCTAGCGTTAAACGTTGCCAGGTTCAGATTCCAATGGCGGCCTGTCCGGAGCCAGAGATTCTTAGCACCCTCCGCTGCGTCACAGGTCTGACCGCCGCCGTGGTCAGTTGCTCTGCAGCCGCTGGGGACTGAGGGCCGAGGGTTAATTGGTTTGATCATAGAAGGTTGTGGCCAAGTACTACACCAGGGTGGCAAAATCCTGCTCTGGTGAGAGAGTCCTGCCGCCATACATCCGTTCAATTCTCTGTTCTGAACCAGAGCCCTCATGACGTCATTCTTGGCCTTGACTTCCTGTCTGAGCATTCAGCCCTCATCAACTGCGCCACAAGTGTTGTCCAGCTTGACTTTCCCCTTTCTGCTGAGTCACCGTCCCCTGTTGTACCTCACCTCTGTGCTGTCGACTTTGTCCGTCTAACGCCTAAAGCCACCACTTACATTTCTTTCTCATCTGTTCCTCCGCTCCCTGATGGTCCCTACGCAGTCACTCCGGACCTTGACGTCGCCCTCTCGTGAAGTATTGCGCTTGCGCACACTGTCTGTACAATGTCGGCCAACCGAGCGTACCTTCCGATTCTGAACTTTGGCTCGTCTATCCAACCGCTCCCGCAAGGCATCTCACTCGCCATGCTCTGACTGGCTGCCGAATGTGTCCTATCAGTCGTGGACGCCTGCTTACCTTCTACTCATCAAAGCCTGTTGCCTGCGGCCACATCAACCGAGAAACCAACGGACGACTACGCCGACATGATCTCTTCTGACCTACCGCCGATGCAAGCTCACGATCTTAGGTGCCTTTTGTCATCTTTTCGTGACATCATCGACTTTGATGCCCGTGTTTTGGCTCGTACCTCTGTAGTGACGCATCGCATAAACACTGGTGATGCCGCTCCTATCCACAGACGTCCGTACTGCGTGTCCAGCGCTGAACGCACCGTCATCAATCAAGAGGTGGACAAGATGCTCGCAAAAGACATCATCGAGCCCTCGTCAACCCCTTGGGCTTCACCACTTGTCCTGGTAAAAAAGAAGGACGGCAGCTGGCGCTTCTGCGTTGATTACCGGCACCTAAACCGCATCACAAAAAAGGACGTATATCCTCTCCCGAGGAACGATGATGCATTAGATTGCCTCCGCAGCGTAAATATTTCTCTTCAATTGATCCTCCGCCGGGGTACTGGCAAATTGCCGTTGATGAAGAGGAAATCTAGAAGAGAGCGGTGAGGGGCTAGTTGGTACGACATTATCGAAACATTGAATAACTGCGCAAAAACGACGGGTGTTTCTTCTCTCTTGTCCCGTCCTTTTTGCGCAGTTATTCAATGTTTCGATAATGATGATAAGGACCACAAAAAGACCGCCTTCGTAACGCCTGATGGCTTATACCAATTTAAAGTCATGCCATTCGGACTATGTAACGCGCCGGCTACCTTTGAACGAATTATGGATTCCCTCCTTCGCGGCTTTAAGTGGTCTACCTGCCTCTGCTACCTTGACGATGTTGTGGTTTTCTCGCCTACTTTTGCCGCGCACCTCAAACGCCTCTCCAGTATTCTGACAGTGTTCCGTAACGCCGGACTCCAGCTGCACTCATCGAAATGCAAATTCGGTCGCCGCCAACTCAATATTCTCGGACACCTGGTTGATGCTTCTGGTGTCCGCCCAGATCCAGTCAAAATTCAAGCCGTCAAGGACTTTCCTCTTCTTAGGTCGTCGAAAGATGTTCGCATCTTTGTCGGCTTACGCTCGTATTTTAGCCGTTTTATCAAAGATTTCGCCGGAAATCGCTCGCCCCCTCACCGACCTTCTTAAGAACGACACCCCCTTTTTAACTGGGGCCGTGCTCAAGAGCACTCATTTTCCTCGCTCGTTCAATTGCTAACCTCTCCGCCCATCTTAGCCCATTTTGACCCGTCGTCTCCCACAGAGGTTCGCACCGACGCCTCCGGATATGGGATCGGTGCCGTGCTAGCCCAACGCCAACAGGGACAAGATCGCGTCATCGCTTATGCCAGCCTCCTACTTTTCGCCGCCGAGCAAAATTACTCCATTAATGAGCGCGAGTGCCTCGCCCTTGTCTGGGCTGTAGCTAAATTCCCCCGTACCTGTTCAGCCGCTCATTCGCTGTTGTCACTGATCACCACGCTATCTGTTGGCTGACTTCACTAAAAGATCCCACCGGTCGCCTTGGTCGCTGGGCTTTGCGCCTCCAAGAATATTGATACTCTAGTGTACAAGTCCGGTCGTCGCCACCATCACGCTGACTGTTTATCCCGGTACCCTGTGGAGCCACGCGACCAAGAAGACGCTGAGATCCTGCCCTGCCTCTTAGCTATCACTGCTCTCACCGATATCATCAACGAACAGCGCCACGACTCCTCTTTACGCCCTATCTTTGATGGCCTCCGCTCTGCAAACCGATCTCCGTCTCTGCAACTTTATGTGCTCCAGAATGGCATTTTATATTGCCGCAATCTACGCTCCGATGGTCCTCCATTGCTGCTCGTCATACCCCAACATCTACGCTCTTCTGTCCTTGAATAATTGCACGATCTGCCGACAGCCGGCCACCTTGGCGTGTCCCGCACCTACGCTCGAGTGCGGCACCGCTTCTTTTGGCCTGGCCTGTATCGTTCCGTCAAGCGTTACGTTGCCGCTTGCGACCTGTGTCAACGTCAGAAAAGGCCCTACACTTTGCCTGCCGGTCTCCTAGAACCCATCGACGTACCTCCGGAACCTTTTCACCGTGTTGGCCTCGGCCTTCTAGGCCCTTTTCTCACGTCCCTCTCCGGCAACAAGTGGATCGCTGTCGCAACTGATTATACGACTCGGTACGCCATCACGCGTGCTTTGCCTGCCAACTGCGCTACCGATGTCGCCGATTTTCTTCTCTAAAAAGTCATTCTTCACCATGGCCCCCTCGTCAACTGCTCACCGACCGTGGTCGTTATATTCTGTCCCGAGTGATTAATGACATTCTTCGTTCGTGTGCCACGCAGCACCAGCTCGCGACAGCTTACCATCCACAAACCAACGGGCTTACGGAACGGTTCAACCGCCCGCTCACCGGCATGTTAGCAATGTACGTCTCGCCAGACCACCGAGATTGGGACACTGCCTTGCCTTATGTGACTTTTGCGTATAACTCTTCACGGCATGACACAGCCGGCTATTCCCCTTTCTACCTTTGGTTTGGTCGGCACCCCATCTTGCCTTTGGACACACCGATGTCGTCTTCTTCAGTCGCCACCACTGCATACGCTCAGGACGCCATCGCCCAGGCCTCGCTGGCGCGCCAAATAGCCCGTAGTCGGCTCCGTGCCTCACAAGCTTCCCAGAAGTCCGCCTACGACCGCCATCACCGGGTGGTAGAATATGAACCCGGATCACTCGTCCTTCTCTGGACGCCGTCACGCAGCGTCGGTCTCTCCGAGAAGCTCCTTTCTCATTACCGAGGCCCTTACCGTGTGGTGCGCCGTGTCACCGACGTGAACTATGAAATTGCACCCCTTGCGTGCTCGCCATCGTCCTCCGGCCCCTCCACCGACGTCGTCCATGTCTCCCGCCTAAAACATTATCACGACGTTCATACGTTGTCACTCTAACGCTGAGACGGCGTCTCATCAGCCGGGGGTCCTGAAGCGGGAAGACGACAACCAGACTGAGCGAGTGAACGGGTGGACGAAGACGACAACGAAGTTCTGACTGTGTTCTGAGTGCCGCTCGTAGCTGCTCCTTCGCTGGTGTACATAGCTGTAAATATATTCTTTCCCGCAACAATATTTTGAGAGTTTATATCTACGCTAGTTTCAGTTAGCCAAGTGAGGTGAAGTGCTCGCGAAAGAGCAGGTCAGAGACCTAACGGCCAGGTATTTTCTGGCCGGCAGCCATAGATTTACTGGGCTCATTTGTTAGTTAAGTAGTTTAGACAGGTAGTATTCCTTTTCTAGGTGATCGCTTTTGCGGTTAGCAGAATTTTATTTGAGCATGTGCATGCAAGCGCTTTTTTTAGCCTCTCGATACTCTAGCATTTTGTGGTAGCAATAATATCAGTAGAGGAGGCCGAAGGCGCGGATTTTATGTGCGTGTGTTGCGCATTAGGTGTGCGCCTGGACAGCGCTGACCAAGCTAACACCGACCTAGCGATACGTATGGATGCTCTAGAAAGAAAACTACAGGCAGAGGGGTATGAGAAGCGCCAACTTCAAGAACAACCTAGTCAACTGTTGGACGCAAAAATGTCTGACACCGCCATGTGAGGCCGCATTGGCGGACATTCCAGCGCCGGCCACGTGGATGGGCGTGCACTGGCATGGACAGCAATAGAAAAGTAAATAAAGCAGGTTCCGACAGGAACTGCTACGCACACGTAGCCTCTATGAAGTCTGGAGGCGATGGAGAGATGGGGAACAAGCTAACAAGAAACGAGGTCCATAGTCACTGATAAGAGGCAGCAAAATCCAGAAGTTAGGAGGGAGGGAGAAAGAGAATGCCCTAGTGCTTATCGCTGGGGACTCAAGCATGAGTAGGTGCAAAAGAACTATAATGGAGCGTGTAAAGGAGTATAAGCGGCTAGCAGTCGGGGCATTCCCAGGCAGGACAATGGACGCAGCACTGAGACCCAACGAGCGAACTTTATCAGAATTTTAAATGATAAAAAAATAAAAATTCCTTTTTGGGGAAAGGAAATGGCGCATTATCTGTCTCACATATCGGTGGACATCTGAACCGCGCCGTAACGGAAGGGACAAAGGAGGGAGTGAAAGGAGAAAGTAAGAAAGGGTGCAGTAGCGCAGGGCTCCGGAATAATTTCGACCACCTGGGAATCTTTAACGTGCACTGACATCGCACAGAACACGGGCGCCTTTGCGTTTCGCCTCCGCCGAAACGCTGCAGCCGTGGTCACGTTCGAACCCAGGTACTCCGGGTCAGTAGCCGAGCTCCCTAACAACTGAGCCACCGCGGCGAGGCATTTTAATAATAAAAATAATAATTGGTTCTGAGGGAAAGGAAATGGCGAAGTATCTGTCTAATACATCGTTGGACATCTGAACCGCGCCGTAAGGGAAGGGATAAAGGAGGGAGTGAAAGGAGAAAGTAAGAAAGAGGTGACGTAGTGGAGGGCTCCGGAATAATTTCGACCACCTGGGGATCTTTAACGTGCACTGACATCGCACAGCACACGGGCGACTTAGCATTTCGCCACCATCGAAACGGTGCAGCCGCGGTCAGGATCGAACCCAGGTACTCCGGCTGAGCCACCGCGGCGGGGCATTTTGCAGAGCGTAATTTGATGGTAGTAGCGGCGGAGCGAAATGATGTCCTGAATGGTGAAGCCGCACAAAGGTTAGCGGAGGGAGTGGTCGATATAAGAGCTATAGCACAGCAAGTGCAGGTCATGGTCTGCACAGTGCCCGGGATGCAAGGACGGAAGAGAGATGTTGCCAAGGACTTTGTGGCTGTTAATCGAGAGATAAAGATGTTAAGCCAGGAGAAGGTATTTGAAGTGGCAGACATAAACGGGGAAGTGCATAGAGCAGGCTTTGGCAGAGGCTTTACACGAAATGGCATCCATTTTAGTGGAAGGCTAGGAGTAGAGATCGGCTGGCGCCTGGCAGGTCGAGCAGTAGCTTTTTAAGGGGGTCCACTGCGGCTCAAAGCTTAGGAATAGGTAGAAGCAAACTAGAAAGTGTAACAATGGCGGCTGACGCCAATAAAATGGTCGCTAGGAGAACCAGGAAGAAAACTACAAAAAACTACTAAATTTAACACCAGGATCAGGTACATAAACATGCAAAGCGGTAGAAAGAGAGCGAAATGGTTAGAAAAAGAACAGCAGTTAAAGGACAAAGAAGTAGGTGTATACGCGCTATGCGAGTTATTCTACTTGCACCACTTTGTTTCCTTGATTTCCATTCCGATTTCCTCAAGCTCTCTCAAAATTCGTGATTTTCTTTTTCACACAGAGTCCTCTCAATTTATGAGCCGCTTCAGATAAACCTGGATGAGATTTTCCCTGATTGAATCTGGACCAAACCCTGGCCAATCCCCCATCGTGGGTATGTCCATCGTATTTGAGGCAACAACAACAACATAAGCGAGACACATCTCAGGGATCTAGAAGACCCACCGTTTATTGATGGCTACATGTGGGAAGGGAGCAACAACGGAGAGGAAGGGATGAGGGGTAGGTATGCGATACATCAAGGAACAAATTGGAAAAGAATAAAGCCAACTTGCATAGAACATGTCCTGGTATCAGATAACATTTCCGGTAAAAGGACATGGCTAGGAGTAGTTTATTTAATGACAGGGGAGAAGTGCAGTCAAGAAAACAAGGATCTCAATGACGATGTAAAGCAGTTTGGAGAAGGTGCCGATATTATTCTGCTGGTTGACATGAATGGCCACATCGAGGATCTAGATGGATACACAGATTTTAAAGGGACACTGAGGAGAAATTGAAGATGGCTTGTATCGATAGAATACCAGCTCCTGATCACAAAAACGTCGCTCTTACTGAAAACAAAGCTCTTGTAAGGTCGAAATTAGCAAGAACTAAAATACAAGTATCGCCGCCACAGGCCAATCTCGCAAGTACAAGCGTGGTGACGGCATACTACAAGAGGCGCCACCTTGGAGTAATTTTCCTTCCAACAATACCGCATATCTCTGAGGCTGCCAAGGGAAGGTTGCGCGGTTCAATATGGAAGTAAGTTTTGTTTTAAAACCGATAGTGCACTTTTATCACGCTAGAAAGGCAGACAAAAGACAACGTGAATGTTGGAAGCAAAGAAAACCGATGCTTGACGGCGCCACAGGCGGCCAGGAGAGCTTCGATTTTTTATGGCGCTTCGCGTCTATGAGCTTTGCGTGCCCCGCGGTTTTGTTCTTGACGCGCCTCGATTTACAAGCGCCGAACAGCAGAGGAACTCCAAGTGCCGCTTCAAGTGCTAGTTAACCTTTGAAGGGGCCTGTTAAGGCTTGTCAGATGATCGCCACGGTCGATGAAAAACTATGATGGCACGATGTTCGGTGATCGTACAAGGCAGCACTTGTGTCTTCGCATGCTCGACTGACGAAACGTTCGCGGCTGTGCCAGTCGACTTCAAACCACTTAACGGAAATCGTTTATTAGAAACGGGAGACAAAGTACAAGGCAGTTCAGAAAAAACGCTGATGGCCTAGCTCTGTTACCCATGATATACATAGCGAAATCACGGAGATTTCTGCATCGGAAGGGTGCATTCACTAGATGCGCCTTTATGGACGGCTGCAACTTGAGCCGTCGTGGCAGAGTGGTAGCGTCACCGCCTCGAACGCCAAAAAAATTCTGCACAGGACTTTTTTTTATTCAGTTAGTGAGTGGGCGGGGGGTTTCAGTGGCTCCCATAGATGCCGCCTCCGAATACGTTTGTTAGCGGTTAAGCGCAGGCTGTTAAGGCGCATTTATGCTCCGGCGTAACGCGCGCGCGCGCGCTGCACGGCGACGTCACGTCGGCCAAAGCGAGACCCTCTATGCTCTAACTGCGCTTGACCGCCGACGCGTTCAGCGGCTTCGGCGCACTCTGACCGCACTGGCGGGGAGACTTGGAGCATGTCTCTATTTCGCGCCGAGTGCGCCAGCCGGCCTGACTGATTCGGCTCCGCGGCGAGGTGCGCGTTGTGACGTAATTCAATGGCTTTGGCAGATGGGCGGAGCTGTTCTTTTCGAGCTCTCGGCTAATTTAACCAATTCACATTACATATCTGAAGGTACATGCAAGTGGGCGAGAGAGCCCGATCTAGTGGACCCGTTGGATCTAGCGGAAGCCGTTGAAGCGTCGTGCGCCGGCTTTAGTTTCAAGCAGCCAACTTTAAACGCGACCGCCCTTGAGCACCCATCCGTTTTTTTGTGGCAAAAAAATAAATAAATAACTTGGCCCTTGCAGCCGTGGGAGACCGCGACGCCGCCTGCTGCACCGTGAAACCGCGCCGTTCAAGGAATCACAGTCCTCCGGCGCCAAAGCCCCGGCCAGCCTCCGGTGGGCGCAAGGCGCCGACCTTGTCCTGGCCCCTTGCGAATCCCCGCACTGGGGTTATGATATTTAGTTTGCAACGGCTGCTCACTGAGGAAGGGGGAAACGACCCGCCGGCGCCTAACCTAACCGTGCTCCCTCAAAAGCATCGCACGCTCTGTGGGGCTGAGGTCGCTGAAATGCCGGCCGGACTTTTTGCGAGAACTACGTCGTCGGGTTCGGGAACGGGATCCATCGTACCGCTGGCAAGACACCGGTGCAAACGTAAACGAAGCGACCCCCGATAGATGCCTTCAACGTGCGGCGGCGGCAGCTTTCATTTCGGCTGCTGCTAGATCGCACCGCAAGCCCTCAGAAATCACGGAGTGACCGTTTACGTCAAGTTTCACATCACTACGTCCTGTGGCGTCATAAGAGTTCTCCGTGACGTCATAAGAGTTCTCGAGTTTGAATCGGAGCGGCGGGAATAACTTTTTCAACTTCGAATACAATTTTGTTTTTAAATAAATGCATTTTTCGCTCCCGGACAAGCGGCAACAAAGCCATGAAATGCCGAACCATTAGATTTTGATAACAAAAAAAATTTGATAGTGTTCTCCTCAGTGTCCCTTTAACGGGAAGTTCGCGCTAGACTTCTGTGAGCGACACAACCTTGCTATTGTAAATAGAGAAACTAAGTGGGAGGGACCAGTCACGTGGGAATCCCGCAACAGGCAAACTACCATTGACAACTGCTTAATGTCGCAGGGGATGTATAGCAAGCTCGCAATAATGGAAATAGACGAAGAGGAGAAGTACAGCCTTGGAAGTGATCATAAGCGTATTAATCTACAGTTAGAAGCCCTGCTCAAAAGTGAAATGCAGGGAAGTCAAAAAGAGTACGCAAAATTAACAGACGAGCAAATCGCGCTAATAGCGGCCGGCATAGATGAAGCAATAGAGATGCATTCCATGGAAAAGTGTGATTGCAATCAGTTAGAACTACTAATTATTACAAGAATAAAAGATGTCAAAGGAGTAAACTGCTGGAGAGTAAAGAGGAAGCCACAAAGTTGGTGGAATAAGGATATTAGGGACGCCATCGAACAACGACGCTTGGCATCACGGGAACACAGAGAAGCAAATAGGGCGCAGTTATTTGAAGAGGAACTAGGCCAAAAATGGGAATTTTATCCACAAAAGAAACAGCAAGTGCAGGTCCACGTCCAAGATAAAATAAAGCACTCCTCTGATCGCTGGCTGCATGAAGTCCGCGATGCAACGAAAGGGGGGCCAAGAAAATTCTGGAACCATATAAGCTGGCTGGGTAAAACGAATCAAAGAAAGCAGGAACAGATTGAAGATGCCGAAAGAAAATGGAGACGATGCTGTGAACTACATTGCACCAGTTATAGCGGGGTCGCTTAGGAACGACGATACGGTAATTTTCCTAAATGAGGGAGCAACACAGGACAGCACAATAGAACACGGTTTAGAACTGACCAGTCAAAACTGGAAAAAGTCGGACGAAAATATAACGAAATGCGCATCCGCAGGGATAGACGAAATTCTACACCTAAAGTTTTTCCTCCTTTTTCCTCAAAACACAGGGATGCATTTTCGGCATTTTCGCCATTTTCGGCGCCGGGGCGGATGTGCACATCAGCAACGCACTTTAGAAAGAATAGGGGCAGAGCAGCGATGCATGCCTCGTTAGGGCTTGTACATTAATTCATAGCATCAGCGACCACCTGCCGATAGTTATACCAGTAAATCAGTGCACTAATGCAGTAACTACAGCACGTTCCGTATTCTCTTACTGAGTTGTTCATCCTACAACGCTCGGAATATTTAAAGACCGTCTGACCACAGTCAGCTGGAATGATGCGTTCGCAGCAAATGACCCGAACGTAGCATATGAAACACTTTTGCGTGAATTTTCTGATATATACTTCGCGTGCTTTCCCGTCAAAAAGTGCAGAACATTTAAAAACAGTCTCCCTGGAGAACAAAAGAATCATTCAATCCTTTGAGGAAACGAGATCATTTATATAGGACATTCATACGAACTTAATCTCCTAAAGCCCTCAAAATATTCAAGTCATACAGGAATTTCGTCACGGAACACCTTCGTGCTGAAAAAAGACAGTATTATATTCACCGCTTTAATTCGGCAGAAGGGCGCACAGGGAATGTTTGGAAAGCACTTAAGTTGCAACTGGAACCTCAACAGAAACACTAAGTAAAAGAACAAAAGACGGAGTAGAGTTACAAGGTGCTAAACTATCTTACGCCTTTAGTTCTTCATTTCTTTCACTTGGCGATATTAGCGAATCCACCACTCACTTATCTCTTATGAATGGCCCAAATGAACAAACGATATTTACAGAACCAGTCTCGGAAAGTGAAGTAGTAGCTACGATGACTGAGAAGCGAAGTCGTCCAGAGGGCATTTAATTCCATACGCCTTCGTACTCAGCGCAGAAAGCTGTAGCAGATCAGTTAGCATATCTGAGAGATTTATTCGCAGCACCCAAGCAGAAATATTTTTCGCTTTCATCATTGAATCTCTCCCAAAGCATTCCGACAAACTGTTATTAAAATGATCCTCTTTAAGGCCAAAATGTAAAAAAAATATGGGGGCACCTTAGCAATTCTTAGGATGTTTAAATGCAAGAGTAACTTGGTCACTGAGTCAGTGTACACCTCAGTCGCGCTGTGACTATGCGGTGGCGTTCACCTAGAACTAGAAGCAGTTATGCGTCTTTTATATGCTGAAAACCTTAGGCACCAGCTCGACAGGGATGCTGCCGAAACCGCTGCGCAAAAAAAAATAGCTGCAGTTCAACTACTGCTGAACCTGGCCCGAGTGGGAAAGCTGCGGTGTATCGGGCAAGTAGACGCGGCTTGCCCAATGTAACGTTGAGTGCGTTCCGCACACTGGATAGACTACGCGGCCACCCTGCCACGTGGCGCTTAAATTAATGGTTGAACGCGAGAGGCTGGTCACACAACGAACGCTGCGGCCTATTGCTGCAATGGCGCGTGTCTGCCACAACATTGTCAGCGCTAATGCATGCAACCCACATCTCTCTGCCCTGACTTCTCCTGACGCTTCTATTTTTTATATGTTGTGTACTCTGTGTTTGTGCTATGTTATGTTGAACTGTACAGCGTCGGACCAAGTGGTTGCTATGAATTAAGTGAAAAGCAGTAGTGGCTGAGTGGTTAAGGCGCTTGGCTACTGATCCGGGGTGCCCGGGCTCGAACCCTACCACGGCGGCCCGCGTTTCCAAGGCGAAATGCTAAGGCGCCCGTGTGCTGTGCGATGTCAGAGCACGCTGAAGAGCCCCAGGTGGTCGAAATTATTCCGGAGTCCTCCACTACCGCACCTGTTTCTTCCCTCCTCTTAGTCCCTTATTTATCCCTTCCTTTACGGCGCGGTTCAGGTGTCCGCCGATATGCGAGACAGATATTGCGCAATTTCCTTTCCTCAAAAACCAATCAATTCACCAAATCAGTAGCCGGATCCGATATGCAGCACCAACCTCTCCTTTATTGTTCATGTAAATAAAAAATGTTGGTCACCCTGTGGACGTTGTGGCCTGTTGCTGCAGTGACGCGTCTGACTCAACGTTGTCAGCGCTGATGCACGCAACCCGCGTACCTCAAAGCGCGATTGAGGCGTCCACTGCCCTAGGGAGCCTGCTATGCGCCTTCCTTTCCTCAAAATATTGGAGCCTAGAACGTTGTCAACGCTAACGCCGATGAACTCAAAGAACGCCAACGGTCTATAGCTTCAGGGCCGCGTTTCTGCTACAACGTTTTGAATGCCAACGCATGCGGCACGTATCTCTCACTGCCGCCACGTAGCTTAAAGTGCGACTGAGGTGTCCACTGTCCCAGGGAGCCATTTGCGCCTTTCCCTCGCTTTCGAAGAAAATGGAAGATTGGTTTTTAAAGTTGGTTGGAAACGAAAATTGTTTTTTTGGGGGGGGGGGAGGGGGGAAGGAAATGGTGCAGTATTTGTCTCACATCTCGGCGGCCTCCTTAACTGCGCCGTAAAGGAAGCGGTAAAGGAGGGACAGAGAGAAGACATGAAGATAGAGGTGCCGTAGTGGAGGGCTCCGGAATAATTTCGACCACCTGGGGATATCTAACATGCAATGACATCGCACAGCACACGGGCGCCTTTGCGTTTCGCTTCCATCGAAACGCGGCCGCCGCGGTTGGGCTGGTTTTGAGGAAATGAAATCGCTCAGTACTGTCTCACATATATCTCTGGACACCCGAACTGGTTTTGAGGAAATTATCGGTGGACACCCAAACCGCGCCGTAAGTAAGGGACAAACGTGATTTGGCTGAACGTCGGATGAAGGTCAAACTACGGCGTCTGCCAAACACGCCGCAGGTAGCGCTGCGAAGCTTTCGCTTCAAAATCCGCCAACGCTGCCTCAGTGTTCGACTTTTAAGAGCGTTTGCTACGGGAGCTTCCAGCTCCCGGGGTGCTCAGAAAACGTGGAGCAGGAGGAGGTAATTAAAGTGGAGAGGAGTTGAGCGAGCTTACGGGTGGGGGCCTCATTCCAGGGCTCCATTGGCTTGAGCTGCCCTGCGGGCCTGTTGTACGGGGGCCCCTTGGTCCTCCAGGCTGTCGCTGGTCAGCAGCGCCTCACACCACTCAAAAGACGTGTTTTCCGTCTGTAGAGTGTCTGGTTTGGCCTCACATCCCCGCGAAATGTGGAAAAGTGTAGGGCGGGCCACGCACCAGGGGCAGGTGTCGGAGTATAATGTTGGGTGTATGAGATGTGGTGTATGGAGGTTTGGAAATGTGTTCCTCTGTATCTGCCACCAAGAGACGGCATCTGGGGTGTATAATTTCGTCTGAGGTGGAGGGAAGTGTCTCCTTTGAAGACGCTGAAACTCGAGGCGGTCGGTATACCTAGAAGGGAGAGGGGCAAAAGCGGGCACGGTTTGTGGCCCCGCTCGGTTGATGATGCCTCGAGTTATATAGAGCATGTGCCGTCGCAACTCCCTCCAGCCGCTCGTGGCCTAGAGTCCAGGTGACTTGTTGGTGCTTGGTGAGGGGTGTAGTGCCCACGAGCCGACTGACGTGCTTGGGAACTCGGTCTCTCAGGAAGTTTCGACACGCGTGTGAGGCTTTGTGATCACATCAGGCCTTTGGCCTTGGGACTCGTAATGCCTTAAGGCAATGGCCACGGCGGTGGTCTCCGCGGCTGCTTGTGTTTCGGCTCTTACAGGAGCAGTGAATAGAGTGGAGAATTGGTGGTCCTCTTCCGCCACTGCGTACTTGTCATGGCCCGGGTATGCTGCGGCGTCACCACAAACCACGGTCGGGGCATTGGCTAGGCGTCGGCGTAGGTAGGATACTCGCGCTCGTCGTCTGCCTGTGTGAACGTCTTTAAGCATATGTTTCGGTATCGGGGCCACGCTGATGTATTTCCTGTGTTGTTTTTCTGGAGGCGATTGAGCAAATAGTGCGCGGATCTCCGCAACAGTGCCTACTCGGCGTAGGATAGCTCGTCCAGCTTGGGTGGTCTGAAGTTTTTGTGTTTGAGATGTACGGCTGGCTTCTGTTAGTTTCGCAAAGGTGTTGAAGTATCCTAGTGCGGTGAGACGTTCCGGCGAGGTGTTTTTATGAAGGTTAAGGGCCGTCTTGTATACTCCCCTTATGATGGTGTCGACTTGCTGCTCATCTGCCTTTGTTAGCATGTGAAAGGGTAGTCCTGATGTGATTCGGTTAAGTACCAGTGCTTGCACCTGCCGGAGAGTGTCTTCTTCTCACATTCCTTGGCAATGCTTGGTAATGCGGCTGATGATGCGAGCTATCTGGTTTGCGGAGATCTTTGATAGTCTGGATGGTGTGGGTAACACGGAGGTTGCTCTGTATCCAAAGACCAAGAATGCGGATCAGGTTATCTTCCCTGGTGGCTTGACCCTCGATCGTGAGGTTTATGGGAACTGGAGAGACGCATTTCGGGCCATACTCTCGTATGACATCCGATTTCCTCGGGGCGCAGTGGAAGCCACTTTCAGAGGCGAACTCCTCAACGATCTGCGCTGCTGATTATAGGGTGGTATCTTTTTTACCCAGGGAACACTATGTGGACCATATAGTTATATCATCCGCGTATATGGTACTGGGTCACTCTGCGTCAGCCGGCCGGGAAGGCGAGCTTCCGTGCCAGCTACACGGAGGTGCTGTGTTATTTGTACGCAACACGTTTCCCCAACCCGTGGCGCAGAGTCGAAGCCACGGCAGGTCCGGACGAAATAGGCAACGGCAGGGCACGCTAGGAAATAGTTAATTATCCTAACGCGAGGCAAGGCATACTGCGGAATGTTCTATCCGAAAAATAGATGTTCAGTAGCTCACCAAGTTGTTGTTGTCGACCGGCGTTGTGTTCGGGGGCCAGCGGGCAGCGGAGGGGTTCCTCGGGGCAGTCAAAGTTTGGCCGGCAACGAGAGTATGTTCCCCGCCGCGAGTTCCTTCTTTTATCTCCTCGGGCATCGCCTCGTGGGATATGTTGTCGAATGCGCCCTTTAATCCAAGGTCAAGATGAGGTGTTCTTGACCTCCGGGGATGTTGGTAAGCACTTGTTCTTGCAGGAGCAGGAAGGCGTCTTGGGCCAAAAGCCTCCGTCTGAACCTAACCGTAGTAGGGAGGAAGAGATCATTGTCTTCAATATAATTTTGGAGGCGGGTGTGGATGACCCGTTTATAGAGTTTTCCTAAGCATGATGTTAGGGAGATGGGCCGGAAGGAATCAAGTGACTTTCGCCGGCTCGGGCATGGTGACAATTTCAGCATGACGCCAATCATGAGGTACAATGCCCTTCTTCTAGAGTTTATCTTGGAAGTAGTCAGTTATGGCTTTCATATAAGGAATAGTAGTTTTTCTGGTCCCTTGGAAGATATATCTGCGTCGGGGGGGGGGGGGGGGGGGCTTTGCAACTTGTTTGCAATTAAGGATCCGAGCTGTTCTCTAGCACTAACAAAGTTCTTCTGCGGGGTCACTATTGAGGGAAACAGGCTAGAAGCGATACTGAACGTATACAGCAGCCCATCGAAACGCCGCCAACGCTTCCGAGCGCTGTATCAGAAGACGCTCAAGATTGCCAGGTCCCGGACGCTGATTGCCGGGGGAGGTTTCAACGCGGCAGACACGGCATGGGGTTACGGCTACAGCACGACCAAGAGAAGACAACTCGGGCAAGATGCGCAGGAACTCAACTTCACGTTACTTACGGATCCGGCGCACCCGAAGAGAATTGGTATCTCCACTACCAGAGACACGACCCCGGACCTGACGTTCCTCCGAAATGCCGGGACGACGGCCATCACGTGGAAAAACACGTCGACCGAGCTGGGGAGTGACCACATGATCGTCGAAATACACGTACAGACTCCGGACAAGGCGCACGGCAGTAAGCAAAATTTCGAATGGACCGATTGGGAAATTTCGGAAATAAATGAGACCAGCAAGAGCCTTCAGGAGATACGATCACGGACATCGAAGCCTGGACCCGCTCGCTGGTTGCAGACGCCAAAGCGTCAACCAAGACCGTCGAAACCGAGGTTGAAACTGATAAGATGGACAGCCGCCTGGCGCATCTCATCGAGACGAAGAACTCTGTCCTGGCCAGGTGGAAGGGACAGACTCAATCGGAGACTCTATCTCAGAAAGAAAATAGCGGAGATCAACCGCAACATCGAGGAGCACTGCCGAACGCACAACCGCCAGCAATGGGATGAGTTATGCAATGCAGTCGACGGCCAACTACAGCACGGGAAATCGTGGAACCTGCTCAGGCATCTGTTGGACGAAACGAAGACCAAGTCCCACCAGAGGAACTGCCTCGCACGTCTATTACACAAGGAACCCGAGAAGCACGGTGAAGATGCAGTGACCGTTCGGTTACGAGCGAAGTACTTGCCGCACACTTCGACCGCACAACAAGGCTCATACGAGGGGGATCTGAACGCAGAATCGGATAAGGACTTTAACGTAGAAGAGATCAGGACGGCGCTGCACAACCTCCACAGCAGATCGGCGCCGGGCCCCGACGGGCTGTCGAATCGCGCCCTAAATAATCTCGACGACCAATCCGTGGAACAGTTAACGGCATTCATGAATGAGTGCTGGCAGCGCGGCAGCCTCCCGCAACAGTGGAAAACTGCGAGAATGATACTAATCCCAAAACCCGGAAAACCGCCGAGCCTGGACAACCTTCGCCCCATATCCCTAACGTCGAGCGTCCGCAAGACCATGGCGCACGCACTGCTTAACCGCTGGCTGCTAACGCCCCCATTTATCCACGCAAGACGCAATGTTAGAACTGAAGCACCAGGTGCTTGAAGGCAAGACGAGAGACACCAGAGCAATTCTCGGCCTCGATCTTGAAAGCGCGTTCGATAGAATCACGCACTCGGCGATCTTACACCAGATATCGCGGCAAAACCTAGGTGTACGCTCGTACAACTACGTTGAAGATTTTTTGACAGGCAGGTGAGCTTTCTTAGTGGCAGGGGATATCCAGCTAGAAGAGCAAACGCTGGGAAGCACCGGCGCCCGCAGGGCTCCGTCATCTCGCCCATGCTCTTCAACCTCGTCATGATCGGGCTAGCAGAAAAGCTACAAGAACTCGAAGACGTCCAGCACACCATATACGCCGACGACATAACACTCTGGGTGCACGAAGGCAGCGACGGTCACATCGAAACGGCACTGCAACTAGCAATCGAGGCAATAGAGGAATAACGTGTGGGTACGGGATTGCGATGTTCGCCTACAAAGTCGGAACTCCTACTCTACCACCCTACGGAGAGGGGCAGACCACCCGGGTGTGGTCGGAATGCGTTAACGACCAGACGAGAATACGAACAGATCAGACTACGCACGAGCAACGGAGCAACCATCCCGATAGTGCACAGAATTAGGGTCCTTGGCATGATAATCGAAGCCAATGGCGTCAACGGCGAAACGATCTCTAAATTACAGCACAAGACGGCTAACGCCATGCGAATCCTCAAGAGGGTCACCAGCAGAAGAAACGGAATGAGGGAGGCGAGTCTTACACGACTCATACACTCTTTCTTCATGAGCCATATTACGTACGTCGCGGCATTCCACAACTGGTACAAGGGAGAAGAAGCCAAGATCAACGTCTTCATCCGCAGGGTGTACAAGATAGCACTGGGTCTACCCGAGTCAACCAGCACGCAACGCTTGCTCCAGCTCGGGCTTCACAACACGCTTACCGAAATCGCCGACGCGCAGCGCACTTCACAACTAGAAAGATTAGTGGGCACGAGAGCAGGACGCCAGATCATGGAAAGTGTCAGCATCCGTTACCATGCACAATAAGGCCAGAAAGTCGCTGTTCCGGACGCGATCAGACAAACCCTAAGAGTCGACCCGATTCCACGGAACGTCCACCCAGAACACAACCGGGGAAGAAGAGTGGCCAGGGCCAGAGCTCTCCTACACAGCCACGGAGACGAAATGGGGACAAGGTACGTTGACGCCGCGGAATACGCAGAACGCTCGCGATTAGCGGTTGCGGTCGTCGATTCGAGTGGCGAAACGCGCATAACGGCAAGTGTAACATGCGAGCGCGCAGAAGAAGCGGAGGAAGCAGCGGTGGCCCTCACCCTCACGGATCCGACGTGCACCATAGTTCTCTGTGACTCGCGACAAACGGTCAAAAACTTCGCCAAAGGATGGATCTCACAGACAGCGGCCCGAATCCTGAGCAATAGAAAAGTCCAGTGGGAGGAAGCTTTTCAAACCAGAATTCAGTAGTTCCCGGCGCATGGGAGCAGTATCGAACTCATATCGCAACCGAAATGAGACGGCACACGCCAAGGCGCGCCAGCTCGCGAACCGCGCCGGCGACCGTCGTCCATGGGACCGCACCAAAGACAGTTTGACCACATACAACGAAATTACCAAGACCCTCTGCCTGGCCCGCCGAACCTTCCCTCCGCCCAACGACAAGCTGGACAGGCCGCACGCGGTTGCCCTCAGACAACTGCAGACGCTCACGTACCCCAACCCGGCACAATACCACAGACTCTACCCCGGAACATACCCGACGAATATATGCAAGGTCTGCCATACTGCTATAGCAACTTTACCCCACATGCTCTGGGACTGTAGCAAAAACCCTGACGGTGCTAACTCCGGAACCCTCCAGCCGCGGTGGGCCGCTTCCTTGCGCAGCCTCAGCCTCAGTGACCAACTCTGGTCCGTCCAGCAGGCCCGCGAGGCGACGGCGAGGCAACGCCTCGACGTCCCTACGTGGGAGACCTAAGGCCCCGTCGGCGAATGCTCTGCAGGACTTTTGAATAAAGTTGTTACCAACCAACCCGTTTTCCATTCGCAACAACGTTCTCCAGTCTCCTCGGCAAGCTTCAAAAACGCACCGTCACCGAATGAATGAAAAACTTTATTGAATTCTTTTGGTTAGTTCCGGAGAGTCTCCTTGCAGCTGCGTCTTGGCGCTTGCCGCAGCCGCCGCCGCCGTCGGGGGCTCCTTAGCAAGGGTGGTCCCTCATTCCAGGGCTCCACTGGTCCTGGCCACCTCGCACGCGTGCTGCACCAATGCCCTTTGGGCGGTGAGCTCGCTGCTGGTGAGCAGGCCCTCCCATTGCTCCGCACTCGGGTTAGTCTGTTTGTGGAAGGTGTAATTGTGTTTACACTCCCATGTGACGTGGTAAAGTGTCGGGACGTCCCCGCACCAGGGGCAGCTGTCGCTGTACTGGGTGGGGAACATTTTGCTTAGGACGTGTAAGTTAAAGAAGGTGCCAGTCTGCAGCCTCCTCCAGCTGACCGCTTCTTGCTGTGTGAGGAGTTTGTGGGGCGGGGGATACTTGAACCTGCAGCCTCTGTAGTGATTTAGGATGTCTGCGTACATCGGGTCCACCATCGAGGGGTTCTCGAGGTCCTCCGTCAGCAAGGCTCGGTGCGTGATCTCGCGAACCTGGCTGTCAGCCCTCGAGTTGCCCTCGACTCCGGTGTGTGCCGGTACCCAGAAGACCTTTTGCTTCGCTTTGAATCCCGAGGTTCTCGCGCCAAGGAGGATGCGTAGGGCCTCCCTGCAGATCCTTCCTTGCTGATATCGTCTGCAGGCCGTTTTGGAGTCCGTTATTATAATCCGTGGCTTGTTTCTGCGGTAGCCTTCGACCGCTGCAAGCGCCACAGCGATCTCCTCCCCTTCTGCCACCGTACGTCCTCTCGCGGATGCGCAGCTGATCGTGTCGCCCGTGTGGTCTACGACCGCCACCGCCACTCTCGTGATGTTGTTGCGTCTATCCCTCGGATATAGTCCTGCGTCCGTGTACACCGTGTTTTCCTGCGTGGCTAGGTGTCTCTCCACGTATTCTGCTCTTGCTTGTCTTCTGGCCGCGTGTAGGTTGGGGTCCATGTTGCGCGGCAGTGGGCAGATTCTGAGGGTTTGCCGGATTTCGTCCGGAATGTTCTCGTCCGGATCTGCTGTGGTTTCCACTCTGTGGCCAAGTCTTCTCAGGAGTTGCCTGCCTGTTTCTGTAAGTTCTAGTCTTTCTAGCTGTGCGTTCAGCTGGGTCGCCGCCAACTCCTCGAAGGTGTTGTGGACTCCCAGCTGTAGTAGCTTGTCGTTCGGGGTGTTTCTCGGTAGGTTTAATGCGGTCTTGTAGGCTTTCCTTATTAATGCCTCGATCTGTTCTTTTTCCCTCTTGACCGCCGGGTGGTAGGGGCGGGAGTACGTCACCCTACTGACTACCAGGCTCCTGACTAGTTTGAGGGTGTCCTCTTCCTTCATGCCGTGTCTTCTGCTGGAGACTCTCTTTATCAATCTGCCGACTTGTTCGGTCGATTTCTGTAGCAGGCTGATCGTGTGGCTGCATTTGCCGCTGCTCTGCAGCCACATGCCCAGAATCCTTATGGTGCTTCTTTCTGGTATGTTTTGGCCTTCGAGCTTGATCTCTAGGCTCGCCTCCGTGGGTTTCCCCGCTACTCTGAGTAGCTCTGACTTGTCTGTCGAGCACACTAGACCCCTTGCCTTCACGTATTCTTCTATGCAGGTCGCGGCTCTCTGTAGTCTCTCTTGTTTTTCTCCTAGCGATCCACGGTTGGTCCACACCGTGATGTCGTCCGCATACATGGCATGTTGTGTGCCTTCGATTTCCCCCAATCTTTTGGCCAGGCCGATCATTGCTAGGTTGAAGAGCACGGGCGAAATCACCGACCCCTGTGGGGTTCCTTTGTGGGGGGTGTTTAAGGGTTGGCTTCTCACGTCTCCAAGCCCCACGGTGGCAGTTCTGCCTGCGAGAAAGGCCCTCACGTAGTTGTGAGTTCTTTCTCCGCAATTCATGTTCTGGAGGCCCTCCATTATTGCCGGCTGGCTAACGTTGTCAAAGACCCCCTTGATGTCTAGGGCCATGACAACATTCTCTCCAGCCTTCGGGATGTTGGCGAGAACGTCCTCCTTGAGTTGTAGGAGAACGTCTTGCGTAGACAGCTTTGACCTGAATCCAAACATCCTGTGTGGATAGAGTTGTTCTCGCTCCATCCATAGCTGGATTCTTTTCGTAATTATTCTTTCGTACAGCTTTCCCAGGCACGAGGTGAGGGAGATCGGTCGCAGGTTTTCGATCTGCAGCTTTTTGCCCGGTTTGGGGATCATCACTACCTCCGCGTGTTTCCATTCGGCCGGAATCGAGCCCTCGGCCCAGAGTTGGTTGAGGTAGTCTGTCAGCTGGTTTACCGCTTCCTCACTGAGGTTGCGTATGAGGGAATTGCGTATCCTGTCTCCCCCAGCTGCCGTGTTCTTAGTGAGGGCCCCCATCGCCTCGTGCACTTCTGCCAGCGTGATTGGCCTGTCCATCTCGGGGTTTTCTTTGCCTTGATAGGTTCCTCTATATTCTTCGGGGCGTTCCTTCCCGTAACACTTGGTTTTGAGGTCCTCTATCATTTGGTCCTCCGTTCCTTCGTACTGGTGGATCAGTCTTTGTATCGTTTTACTGCTTTCGGTCTTCGTCTTTCCCGGATCCATCATCGCTTTCAGAATTCGCCACGTTTTGGCCGTGTTCAGGGTGCCGTTTAGCGAGCTGCTGAACTGCTGCCACCCTTGCCTTGCCAGTTGTGTAGCGTATTCTTCTGCCTTGACCGTGATTTCCGCTATCTTCTTCTTTAGCTTCCTGTTTAGCTTTTGTTTCCTCCATCGTTTGGTGAGCGCGCGCCTTGCCTCCCATAGCCTGAGCAGGCGCTTGTCCACCTCCGGTATTTGCTCGGTTCTGTCTACCTCTTGCGTGTAGGTCTCCTGTATCTGTTTGAGCTGTTGGCACCACTGTTGGATGTTTGTGATCTGCCCGGTTAGATCCCTGCTTCCTTGCCGAAAGGCGTCCCAGTCGGTGAGGCGGGCTTTCCCAAGTTTTCGTTTGGTGGACTCCGCTGCCATCGTGAGTTGGATTATGCAGTGGTCGCTCCCCAGGTTTTCTAGGGTGTTTTCCCCCTCTACTTGGCTCGTGCCCTTCACGAAGGTGAGGTCCGGGCACGTGTCTGCGCTGACGCTGTTGCCTATCCTTGTAGGTTGGTCTTCGTCCGTTACTAGTTCGTACCCCAGGTTCTCCGCGGCGTCCCATATGCCTTGGCCTTTGCGGTCGGACGATGGGTATCCCCAGTTCGGACTCTTGGCGTTAAAGTCTCCCGCTACCACGAGGGCGTTCGTTTTGGCCATCTTGCTTACTTCCGTAAACAGCTTTCCAAAATCGCCGTCCTTTTGTTTCGGGGAGCTGTATAGGTTCACTATGTACGTACTCTTCGCGCTGAACTTCTTATTTGGGATTATTTCGGTGATTACGTGTTCTATCCCTGTGCCCTCGATCTCTTTGTGTGCTATGGTGGCTATTTTGTTGTTTACGAGGGTTGCGGCTCTTTTCCCGCCTTCCTGACATGTGTATCCCTTTAGCGTGGGTGTGCTGTTGGTTTCTTGTAGCAGAATTACGTCTGGCTGCTTCCCCTGGGAGTTTATGTACTGCTGCAGGAGGTTCTGCTTCCTCTTGTACCCCCTGCAGTTCCACTGCCAAATGCTTAGTTGCTGATGCCCTGCCATGATGAGTTACCGTTGTTGTTTGCCCCTTGGTTTTCTGATCCGCCGAAGCGTCTCTCGCAGAATAGTCTGTCTCTGGCCTCGTTAATGGCTCTGCTGTTTTGATTCTTGACGTAGCTGCGGAAGCTTTGGTCCTGCATAGCTTGTTTCTGCTGGAGTTCGTGCATTTGCTTCTGTACGGTCAGCATAAAACTTTTTATTTCGTTCCACCTTTGTTCTTTCGATTGTTTCTGTGCCTCCTCGGGCGGTGGCGAAGGGGGGGTCGGCCTGCTGTTGCCTGCCTCACTTCTGCCCTGTCGTTGCCATTGCAGTTCTCTGATGAGTTCGTCTAGCTTCTGCTTAATCTGTCTAGTCTCCTCTCGGCTCTTTTCTAGCTCCTGCCTCAGAGCCCTGTTTTCTTCTTCTAGCTTTTTCTCTTTGTATGAGGGTGTGTTTGTGTTTGAGTGTGTGTTTGAGTGCGGAAAAAGCGACTTGGGGGGGGGGGGGGCCCCGCTCCCCAGCTCACCTTGACTCCGCCGCTCTTCTTCTGCTGTTGTTGTTGCTGCTTCGGTCCGGGTCCCCCGGGCTTCACCAGCGGCGGGTAGGACTCGTCCCGCCGTCCGTCCCGGCTCTTGCTTCTCCCCCGGCTCCGGCTCCTCGACTTGCTTCCTCCGCTCCGTGGCTGGAAGGAGGAGTCCTCTTCCTCCCCAAACCACCTTGGCACGCGGCCTCTGCTGCGGCTCCTGCTTCGTCCCCGTCTCAGCAGCTGCTGTTGCTGCTGTCGGTTCCTGAAGGCAGGTCGCCCCCGCAGTTCCTCCGCTGACTTCACTCTTTGTTTGCATTCCTTGGTGCCTGTTTTGTGGCCCTCGCCGCAGACCAGGCACTTCGGGGTGCATTGGTGTTCTTCGGTTGGGTCCTGCTCCCCACACTGCTTGCAGGCCTTGCTGTCCGGGGTCGGGCAGACGTCGGATCTGTGGCCCTGCTTGCAGCACACATAGCAGACCTGGCGGGTGGGGAGGTATGGGTAGCACCACATCTCCCCTCCGTAGTACAGGACTTGTCTGGGCTTCGTGTGGCCGTCAAAGGTGATTACTGCCGTGCTCGTCTTGCCCAGCATACGAGCGCTGTGGAACTTGACTCCCTGGGTGCGCACCCTCAGGTTGGCTTTCAGTTCTTCGGGCGTCGTTCCGGGCGCGATGCCGTGGACCACCCCTCGTATCGTGTCTTCCGGTACCGCCACGTGTGCGTTCACCGCGTAGGACGTCTCTCCGAACGTGAGGTGGGAGATGCGCCTCACGTGTTCGGCCGCCTCTTCGTTGTCGGTGCTCACGATGATTATGTTGGAGCCGTTTCGTAGTCTGATGATCAGGTCCTCGCCCTTGCACCTCGAGCCGGTAGCCGCGACCACCGCCCGAGCCACTTGGTGGGTCTGCAGGTTTCTCACGATGAGGCCTCTGGGTCTCCGAACGATTTTCAGGTCGTACTTGGGTAGGGGAGGAAGTCGTTTCCTAGCCGCTTCCCTGCGCTTCTCCTCGGCAGTGGCTTCCGTGTCGGGCCCGCTGACCGCGGGTCTCTGCGGTCCCGCTCGGCTTGCCGCTGCGCAGGCCGACTCGCTGCCGCCGCCGTTTCCTTGTTGTTTCTCTCGCAGGCGTCTCGCTTGCCTTCTCGACATTGCAATCTCCCAGTTTTGGTTGTCTTCCTCTTGTGTGCTTGGGTCGGATGAGGGGCTGCTTCTTCTCGGGACTTCGTTGCCGACCGAGCCGGTTAGGCCTAGGCCCTCGGCCTCGGTCGCCACGTGGCAGTCCATTTCCTGTGCGTCTGCCAGGTCCCTGGGTAGTCCCTCCATCTTCTTTCTCGGTTCAGGGTGTTCGCGTGTCCGGGGGAGGTCTCTTCGGACCTCAGGTGCCCTCTCTGCCGCGGCCGGGCCGTCCGCAGTCCCCGGTACTCGTTAAGCCTAGGTTAGGCTTAGGTCTCGGCGGCCACGTGGGAGCACCAAAAGTCCGATAAAATCCAAAAAAGTGGACCCACCGGCTTGATTTTGGTGTCCTTGTGCTCCGCTTCGGTTCTTCCTTTCCGCTCGAAAATTTCGGTGATCCGGTCGGAATTGTGGGTCAGAGACTTCGAAAATTGCGGAGCGCATGTGCCGCACGTCAGCTCTCCTCGACAGCTCGCAGCGCCCCCCCCCCCCCCACCGTCACCGAACAAAATCCTCTCGCATGCGTTTAAGAGGCGTCGATGGGACGCGCCCTGTTCTTCAACGGGCCCGCGTGCACAGCCAGTCCAGTACAATCTAAGACGCGCACCGCCTGTGTGCATGCCGAGAAGAGCCTGTAGGTCGAAAGAACGGTGTAAGAATGACATGGTCGAAAGCTGGCAGCGATAACAAGAAAATCAACAGAGCTGAAGAAGCGCAGAAGGATATACTTCAAAGGGGAAGGAAAAGGAGGGAAGGGGTAATAGGGTGGCTGTAACCACGCAGGAGAGGTATGCGTCGGTCTGGCAGTGATGGGACGAAAGTATCGAAAAAAAAATGAAGATAAAGGAAAAGGAAGGAAGGAAGATGTGTTGCTAGTTTCTATGACACATATATAAAAATGAAAAAGAAAAAAAAAGACGGAATAAACGTTAATTGTAAGAGTGCATGGCGAGGGGGAACGAGATACTCTGCGATACTCTGCCATCGGCGGAGTGATACGTAAATCAGTGTCCACGCGTATTTTTATCTCCGCGGGCCTAATTTATCGGCGGAGTGATACGTAAATCAGTGTCCACGCGTATTTTTATCTCCGCGGGCCTAATTTATCGGCGGAGTGATACGTAAATCAGTGTCCACGCGTATTTTTATCTCCGCGGGCCTAATTTGCGGCTAGATTGCCTACGACAGAAACTATTTATTCACAAAAACCTAAAAATGCAATAAAATCGTAAGCGAAGCCGCCGCAAGATTGGCTGAGAGGTCCTCCACGCGTTGGTTGACTCCTCCTAGCTTTATCGTTGAGTTCAAAAAAGGCGGGAGCCGGGACGTTTAAACCGATTTAAATTAGGGAACTCGGCCACAAAGGACAATAATTGAAACATTCTAAGAATGCTCGGTACGTGTAGATCGATTTCCCGCGGTAAAAAGACTAGTTGAGATTCCTTTTTAGTCCATCTTTAAGTGATCTTTGTTATAATTTGCAATGAAAAGGTTTAACAGTATTTTTGTTTCTTTTGTTACCCTCGTTGGGGCATTTATAGCATTCCTACACCAGTGAACATTGAACAGTGTGCCTATTTTCGCGTCGCAATGCTAGCTGTTTGACAAGAGCTTAATATTAGGCCACCACCAAGAACACTATTGAACTTGTAATGATTCACAAATTCACTGAGAGAATCCAGAAAAGAAAAGAAAGCACTCGTATTGCCAGAGGGAGGGTGCGATAGCACGCACAAACACATATGAGCGGAATTTTGAGCGTGTCTCATAATGGGCGTTTGCAACACAAAATATATCAAGAAGTTCACATTGTAATTCATTTTTGACCAAAAGCGATACGCCACAACCTCGTTTAACCTGGTGATTCAAGCAACAGCTCTTGAAAGCTAGTATATATCAACTGGCTCGGCCACCCGCTCTGCAACCATGTTTCCGAAAACATAAGCGCACGAATCGGCAGCCTAACTTCAGCTAGAAAGCATTCGAAATCATATTGTTTCCTTCTTCCTGAACGCAGGGTAAAGTGACCATTGTCTAAGATTGCTGGAAATTCTCGCAAAGAAATACCAGATCCGATGTACAGAACGGTGTTTGCAGAAAAAGAGGCATTCGAGACTACGCGTATTTAGAATAGGGTGACGCTACCGGTTAGAGTCAGAAATGAGCGCGAAATTCTTGAACGTGCTTCATTCGTTTACGTGGCGATAATTGTAGTAGCACTGGGAATAGCTTGGAGCCAGTGCGCAGGCGCAGGACAATAACGCCCCTCCGGTAATTGTGCTGCGCCTGGGCACTGGCTCCAAGTTATCACCCTATGAACCTAAGCGATAGAGCCACCCTATTCTGAAAGTTAAATTAAAAACAGATAATAAGACAAATGTCGAAATGGCTTCTACATCATGAGTGCCGAATTAGCAAGCAACTACACTAAGCACCTCGCAAACGTATGCAAAAAAAGGCAATTGAAAATTGCTATAGTTAGCCGAGTCTACGCAACCAAAGAGGTCTTAAGAGATTAAAGGTATCTGACGTGCTTCATACACCATAATCATCCTATAATAACCGTGGTATGCACTACTCGATCATTGGAGTCCTACGTTCTACTGATGCCAAAGAATGAGTTGCCGGGATAATATAAAACGCAACTGGATTAAGCCCTTCAGATCGACGGGAACAACGTATTGCTATAAGCCTTTAATGGGCATGAAAACAGAAAAGGTCACTTGCGGCAATGGAAAGCACAGCGCATAGTGCAATACAAGCATCATCATACCTGCCACGGTGGCGTTGAAAGCGGTGCTAAAGGCCCTCACTGGCGACCTCATCAATGATCGGCTCACACGCGTAGCTTTTGTAGTGTGGAATAAAATTTACTTGAAATGTTCTTGCTTTCACGGAAAGTTTAAACCAATGGCTGGCGTCACCACGCATTTTATTCAATGAAATAGATGGATGTCTTTTGATGGACGTCTCGTGAATTTATTAATAAATTAATGTTGCTCATTCTTCAGTATATTTTATGGTCTGTCTGGATTTTTCTTTTTTTTCGTTTGATTGTTTTCTGTATGTACCGGACTTAATTTATATTTGACTAAGGAGCTTTCCACTTAATATTCTTGGGTCTTAAATCTCGAAGTCGTAATTTCTAAGGACAATCCATGTGTATTGAGTGTATACTAGCCGTCCTTGAAGATCCTTAATTCTGCACTTTAAGGTGCATAATCGAAAAATTGTCAAGCGCGGGATTGCAAAAGCTTGCGTAACTAAAAGCCGCCTTGCAGAGCTTATGTGTGCATGGCTCTATAACCAAAACTCGCCTCCACGAACAGGCGAGGAGGCTAAGCGCGGGAGGATACCTATTTTGTTCAGCGTAGCGTAGTTCATAAGCTTGCTTGCCAGATGCAGGACCCAAAATAACAAGTGAATTAATGTTGATCAAAGAGTCAGGAAGGAAACAGCATTCATCCAGGACGTGCCCTAAAAAAGCTGCGAGCAAAGCTGGCGTGAGGTTTCCGTTCTGGTCCTGTATAAACTAGGTGGAGCTGAGCAAACGAGTGAACTAGGAAGAAAAAAAGTTGTAGATTTTAACGTATTGTTATAAACCGAGTATACGTTCGAAAGCATGTGTTCGGGCCCTCGTGCAGTGACCAGCAAAGCTCATGAATCTTTTCGCGCACCCCCGTGAAGTCAACACCAATTCACGGCAATATTTATTTATATTCATTTCATTCCTGCACGGGCCAGGTCGATCACCGTCAATGTCAAGCTTCACACAAATTTGTTGAGCCGGTTACATAGCTCGTGAAGTAGTGCTTCAGCACTAAAATATTATTCGAAACAGCATCAGAAGATTGGTGTATCGTTGCTGTATTAAATGAAATTTCGACGCGGCAACTTTTTTATCGGCGAGACTGAATGCTGCATCAGCGATCCAATCAGTGAGGTCGAAAAAGGCATAGAAAATAAGTCACGCCGAAACCATCTAGCAGCCATACACAGTGCTGAGTGCGAAAGCTGTGAAGCAGTTTTGAATCCGACCGCAATTTTTTAATCGAACCGCAATCATTGCCAACTATAAAAACGCGATATAAAGTCTTATTTCCGAATCCCATATCAACTTAATAAATGGCATGTGCATCAGCAGGACGTCGAAAGCACTCTTCCAAAAAAGTATATGCATTTCTTATTCAGTTATGCTGAATAATTCCTCCTAATAGTGTGGCTGTGTGGTTTGGTCTCTTGTGTTATTTGCGGAATTTGTATTGATTGAACTTCTGTTGGCGAACTGCATCAACATATTTGAGTAGATTGTGCCGACTGAATCCCTCTAGTGAAGCTTCATCACCAATGTTTGAGGAATTCGTATGGAATGAATTTCACTAGCGGAACTACAACAACTTTATGATGACTTAGTGTAGACTAGATTTCTGCAGTGAAGTCACGCCAACAACGTTTGAGCAATTTGTATTGACTGAACTTCTGGAGTGAAATAACATCAATAATTTAAATGAAATTATGCGGACTGAATGTCTGCAGTTAAGCCACATCAAGGATATAGGAGCAATTCGTATTGATTAAATTTCTGAAGTGAAACGATGTTAATAACATCGATGAGTTTATGCGGACTAAATTTCTGTAGTGAAGCCACATCAAGAATATTTGAGCAATTTGTATTGAATGAATTTCTGTAATGAAAGTACATCAAGAACATTTATGGGTTCATGTAGACTGAATGTCTCTAATGAAATCACATAAAAAATATCTGAGGAATTTATATTGCATGAATTTTTGTGGTGAGAAATACATCAACATCTTTGACGAGTTTGTACGGACTAAATTTCTTATGTAAATTCGCATCAAACGCTTCGTGTGGTTTAAATGGTGGTCTCTCTACAGAACCAGAGTTTCTGTCGACTTCCTGATGTGTCCATAAGAGCCCCATGAGATCTCAACAAATATTCCATGTCCATTTTTATAAGGGTTCCCTTATGGCGTGGTTGGGATGTCTACCGAGAAATGTGAGAGAGTAACTGCGTCATTTCCTTTCATCAAAAACTAAATTTCATTTTGCACCTGCACAAAACATGACGCACACAGTTCCGGTCACCGCTGCCTGCCCGTCTGAAGCCCGAAGAAGTCGGGAAGGGTTGCACCCACGCTGCCGCCCGCAGGGGCCAAACCGTCATGTTATCACCGGGCTCCGTGTTAGTACCACCTGACATCTTCAAAGGTTTCGTCTGCCGGTCTCCCAAATTCAAATCCACATCCCCTGCGCGAAGTCAGTGCACGTTAAAAACCCCAGGTCACTGAAATTACCGACGGCTTCCACTACAGCGTCTCTCATAGCCTGGGTCGCTTCGGAACGCAGAACTCCATAAGCCCAAGCAGAACACGGTCACACCTATCGTACCTGACCACAAGCTATTTGCATTTACTTTCCTCTCTACAACATACATGGCGCTTTGTTCCACAGCTAACGCTAAAGGAGTAAACCGCTGGAGAGGTAAGAGGAAGCCACGAAGTTGGTGGAACACAGTTGGTGGAACGGGAACACAGAGAAGCAAAGAGGGCGCAGTTATCTGAAGAGGAAATAGGCCGAAAATGGCAATCTTATCGACAAAAGAAACAGCAAGTGCAGCTCCTCGTCCAGGCTAAAATAAAGCAGTCCTCTGATCGCTGGCTGGCTGAAGTTCGCGATGCAACTAAAGGGGGGCCAAGAAAATTCTGGAACCATATAAGCTGGCTGGGCAAAGCGAATCACAGAAAGCAGGACCAGATTCACGATGCCGAAGGAAAATGTTTAGAGGGAGATGACGCTGTGAACTTCATTTCATATAGCTGAGTCATTTAAGAAAGACGATAGAGTAATCACCCCAAATGAGGGAGCAACACAGGAACGCACAATAGAAAACAGCGTGGAACTGACGAATCTTAACTGGAAAAAGGTGGAAGCAAATATTCCAAGATGTACGTCAGCAGGGATCGACGAAATTCCAATCACGCTAATTAATGAACTTAGCCCAAGAGGCAAGGAAGCGCTGATAAAAGTATTGGAGGCAGTCATAACGAATCAGCGAATTCCAGACAGCTGGAAACAGAGTAAAATGAATTTGATTTATAAAGGAAAAGGCAATAATACGAACATAAAATCCTTCCGACCGATTACGACACCATAAGCTACATACAGGCTGGTGATGCAGGCGGTGAAAATAAAAATGCAGTCATGGGTAGAAAGTAATAGAATACTCGGAGAACTTCAGAACGGGTTCAGAAGTGGTAGGCGCTTAGATGATTGCCTGTTCGTGCTTACCCAGTGCATAGAAATAGCTAAGGCGGAAAACAGACCTCTGTATTTAGCCTTCTTGGACTTAAGCGGTGCATACGACAACGTGAACAGGGAACTCCTGTGGAACATATTAAAAGGTGCAGGTGTCAGTCATGAGGTAATAATTTTCTACAGGAAATATATCGAGAAAATGAAGTTGAAATAACATGGGAAGGAATTACTAGTACAACTATCCAGATACACAAAGGATTAAGGCAAGGTTGTCCTCTATCACCGCTGCTGTTCAATGTTTTATATGATAAGTATGGAAAGAAGGCTACAAGGAAGCAATCTAGGTTATGATTTGTCATGCACATTAGGCGGAAAGGTTGTTGAGCAACGACTACCGGGTTTAATGTATGCGGATGATATTGTACTGTTAGTAGATAGCCAGGAAGATTTGTAAACTTTGGTGAATTGCTGTGGAGACGAAGGAGACAGTCTAGGTTTCAGTTTTAGAGCAACTAAGTCAGGTGTGATGGTTTTCAACGGCAAAACTGATCAGGAGCTTACAATACAAGGCCATGAAATACCCCGAGTGGCCGAATACAAATATCTCGGGGTATGGGTAAACGAAGGGCATATGTACACGGAAAAGCACGAACAGTCTCTCATAGCAAAAGGGCGAGGAGATGCCGGGATAATGAAACATAGGGCATTGTGGGGGTACAACAGGTATGAAGTCCTCAGAGGTATTTGGAAAGGAATAATGGTGCCGGGGCTTACTTTAGGGAATGCGGTTCTATGCTTAAGGGCTGCAGTTCAGTCGCGATTAGAAGTAAATCAGAGAAATGTCGGAAGATTAGCACTAGGTGCCCACGGAAAAACCACAAACGAGGCAGTACAGGGGGATATGGGCTGCGCAACGTTCGAAGCACGGGAAGCTCAGAGTAAAGTACTATACGAAGAACGCCTGAGGAAATTGGATGATAACAGGTGGGCAGCTAAGGTATTTAAATACCTGTAGAGAAAATGCTTTGACACACAGTCGCGGAAACGAACTAGAAAGCTGGCCAGTAAGTTTGTCAGAGACGAGGAAGGAGAAAGAAATAGCATTAAACGACAGGTTAAAGACGTCGAAGGTAAAAATTGGACAGAATCAATGGAAAAGAAGCATAGTGTAAATTTATATTGATGCTGGAAAAGGCAGATCAGGAAGGAAACGTTTTATGATAACTCAAGAGGCAGTGCCCTCCTCTTTTAAACTAGGTCAGGGTGTCTTAGAATGCGCAGCTACAGAAAAAAATTTAACGAAGATGACACATAAGCTGTGTGTGGTAAATCTGAAGAAACTATAGAACACCTAATCCTAAAATGCGATGGTATCCATCCCGATGTCGATGCAGGCACAGTAACTCTTCCTGAGGCCTTCGGGTTTAGAGATAGCAATAGTCATGTATATAAATCTGCGGTGTAAATTAGCAAAAAGCGATTGGAGGATTGGTGGCACAAAAGCAGAGAGGTGACATAAGTTTTAAAGTGTAGGAAGACGTTTTTTATTAAAGCAAATGGCGAATTGTATTAACAACTTACAGCAGAGTAAACAAAAATAAATGAAAAAACTGAGCCTAGTGGCAACAACCACTGCCCCGTTTCAAAGGTGACGCTCCTACCTTCCATCCATCGATCCAACGCTTTGACAGCCGTGCGGTGCGGACGCATGTTAGGGTGCTCTTCGAATTACGCGAGGTGACCGGGACCGGACGGACTGACAACAGCGAGAGTGCTGTGACTACACCAAATAGATGAATTCTTTCATTTAATATTGAACGGGGAAGACCCGACGGCGGAACACCTCCTGTGGTTGGACTATGCACGGTTCGTGTGACCATTTCCTGCCGCCATCATCATCATCATCATCAGCCTTACTACACCCACTGCAGGGCAAAGGCCTCTCCCATGTCTCTCCAATTAACCCTATCCTTTGCCAGCTGCATCCACCCTTTGCCTGCAAACTTCTTAATCTCATCCGCCCACCTAACCTTCTGCCGCCCCCTGCTACGCTTACTTTCTCTTGGAACCCACTCCGTTCCCTTAAAGACCAGCGGTTATCTTGCCTTCGCATTACATGCCCTGCCCAAGCCCATTTCTTTCTCTTGATTTCGACTAGGATGTCATTAACCCGTGTTTGTTCCCTCACCCACTCTGCCCGCTTCCGATCTCTTAACGTTACACCTATCATTTTTCTTTCCATGGCTCGCTGCGTTGTCCTTAACTTAAGCTGAACTCTTTTCGTTAGCCTCCACGTTTCTGCCCCGTAGGTGAGTACCGGTAAGATTATGCTGTTGTACATTTTCCTCTTGAGGGAAATTGGTAAACTGCCACTCATGATCTGCGAGAATTTGCCATATGCGCTCCACCCCATTCTTATCCTTCTAGTTATCTCCCTCTCATGATCCGGATCAGCTGTCACTACCTGCCCTAAGTAGACGTATTCCGGCACAATTTCTAGGCTCTCGCTGCCAATTGTGAACTGTTGTTCCCTTGCTAGGCTGTTGAACATTACCTTGGTTTTCTGCATGTTAATTTTTAGACCCATCGATCTGCTCTGCCTGTCTAACTCGTTGATCATGATTTGCAGTTCACCTCCTGAGTGACTCAGCAAGGCAATGTCATCAGCAAATCGCAATTATTTAGGTATTCTCCATTTATTCTTATTCCCAACTGTTCCCAACTTAGGCCCCGAAATACCTCCTGCAAACATGCGGTGAACAGCATTGGCGAGATCGAGTCTCCTTGCCTGACGCCCTTCCTTATTGGAATTTTATTGCTGACTTTATGGAGGACTATAGTAGCTGTGCAGTTGCTATATATATCTTCCAGTATTTTGACATAAGGCTCTTCTACCCCCTGATTACGCAATGCCTGTATGACTGCTGAGGTTTCCACTGAGTCGAATGCTTTCTCGTAATCAATGAAAGCTATATATAGAGGTTGGTTATATTCTGAGCATTTCTCTATCACCTGATTGATAGTGTGAATATGATCTATTGTGGAATATCCTTTACGAAAGCCTGCCTGATCATTTGGTTGATTAAAGTCTAACGTTGCCCTGACTCTATTAGCGATTACCTTAGTAAATACTTTGTAGGCAACGGATAGTAAGCTGATCGGCCTGTAATTTTTCAAGTCCTTGGCTTCTCCCTTCTTATGAATTAAGATAATGTTTGCATTCTTCCAAGCTTCTGGTACAGTCGAGGTCATAAGGCATTGCGTATACAGGGTGGCTAGTTTTTCTAGTACGATGTCCCCTCCATCCTTCAACAGATCTGCTGTTACCTGATCCTCCCCAGCTGCTTTTCCCCTTTTCATTGCTTCTAAGGCTTTCTTTACTTCATCTTTCATTACTGGCAGGATGACGCATTGCTGTGCACTGCTGTCTTTCTCATTAGCGCTCTGATTACATTGGCTACTGTACAGGTCTGTGTAGAACTCTTCGGCTACGTTAACTATCTTATCCATATTGCTAATGACATTGCCCTGCTTGTCTCTTAATGCATACATCTGGTTTTTACCTATGCCTAGTTTCCTCTTCACTGTTTTTAGGCTACCTCCGTTCTTTATAGCATGCTCGATTCCCTCCATATTAAACTTCCTTATGTCGGCTACCTTGCGCTTATTTATTAACTTTGATAGCTCCGTTAGTTCTATTCTATCGGTAGTGTTAGATGTCTTCATGTTTTGGCGCTTCTTAATCAGATCTTTCGTCACCTGAGATAGCTTCCCGGTATCTTTTCGAACTGTCCTACCACCTACTTCTACTGCGCACTCCGTAATTATTGATGTCAGGTTATCGTGCATTGAATGAACATCAGGATCATCTTCCTCAGTTAAAGCCGAATATCTGTTTTGCAGCGCTATCCTAAACTCCTGTGCTTTCCCTCTTACGGCTAACTCGTTAATGGTCTTCTTCTTCGCTAGCTTCTTCTGTTCCCTCTTCAAGTCTAAGCTAATTCTAGACCTTACCATTCTATGGTCGCTGCAACGCACCCTTCCGAGGACGGCCACATCCTGAATGATGCCAGGTTTAGCGCATAGTATGAAATCGATTTCATTTTTAATCTCACCATTGGGGCTCTTCCAGGTCCACTTCCTGTTTTCTCGTTTGCGGAAGAAGGTATTCATGATCCGTAAATTATTTCTATCCGCGAATTCGACTAATAACTCTCCCTTGCTATTTCTAGAGCCTATCCCATAGTCACCTACCGCGTGGTCGTCAGCCTCCTTCTTGCCCACCTTCGCATTGAAGTCGCCCATCAGTACAGTGTACTGCGATTTTACTTTATTCATTGCTGATTCTACGTCCTCATAGAAGCTTTCAACGGTCTGGTCATCATGGCTGGATGTGGGTGCGTAGGCCTGCACCACTTTCAGCTTGTACCTCCTATTCAGCCTAATTACTATAGCTGCTACCCTCTCGTTAATACTGTAGAACTCATCTACGTTGCCAGCTATATCCATATTAATGAGGAAACCCACACCTAGTTCTCGTCTATCCTCTAACCCGCGATAGCCCAGTATGTGTCCGTCCTTCAGTACTGTATACGCCTCACCTGTCCTCCTAACTTCGCTAAGCCCTATCACATCCCATTTAATTCCCGCTAGTTCCTCCAACAGCACTGCTAGGCTAGCCTCACTAGCTAAAGTTCTAGCGTTAAACGTTGCCAGGTTCAGATTCCAATGGCGGCCTGTCCCGAGCCAGAGATTCTTAGCACCCTCCGCTGCGTCACAGGTCTGACCGCCGCCGTGGTCAGTTGCTCTGCAGCCGCTGGGGACTGAGGGCCGAGGGTTAATTGGTTTGATCATAGAAGGTTGTGGCCAAGTACTACACCAGGGTGGCAAAATCCTGCTCTGGTGAGAGAGTCCTGCCGCCATACATCCGTTCAATTCTCTGTTCTGAACCAGAGCCCTCATGACGTCATTCTTGGCCTTGACTTCCTGTATGAGCATTCAGCCCTCATCAACTGCGCCACCAGTGTTGTCCAGCTTGACTTTCCCCTTTCTGCTGAGTCACCGTCCCCAGTTGTACCTCCTCACCTCTGTGCTGTCGACTTTGTCCGTCTAACGCCTAAAGCCACCACTTACATTTCTTTCTCATCTGTTCCTCCGCTCCCTGATGGTCCCTACGCAGTCACTGCGGACCTTGACGTCGCCCTCTCGTGAAGTATTGCGCTTGCGCACACTGTCTGTACAATGTCGGCCAACCGAGCGTACCTTCCGATTCTGAACTTTGGCTCGTCTATCCAACCGCTCCCGCAAGGCATCTCACTCGCCATGCTCTGACTGGCTGCCGAATGTGTCCTATCAGTCGTGGACGCCTGCTTACCTTCTACTCATCAAAGCCTGTTGCCTGCGGCCACATCAACCGAGAAACCAACGGACGACTACGCCGACATGATCTCTTCTGACCTACCGCCGATGCAAGCTCACGATCTTAGGTGCCTTTTGTCATCTTTTCGCGACATCTTCGACTTTGATGCCCGTGTTCTGGCTCGTACCTCTGTAGTGACGCATCGCATAAACACTGGTGATGCCGCTCCTATCCACAGACGTCCGTACCGCGTGTCCAGCGCTGAACGCACCGTCATCAATCAAGAGGTGGACAAGATGCTCGCAAAAGACATCATCGAGCCCTCGTCAACCCCTTGGGCTTCACCAGTTGTCCTGGTAAAAAAGAAGGACGGCAGCTGGCGCTTCTGCGTTGATTACCGGCACCTAAACCGCATCACAAAAAAGGACGTATATCCTCTCCCGAGGAACGATGATGCATTAGATTGCCTCCGCAGCGTAAATATTTCTCTTCAATTGATCCTCCGCCGGGGTACTGGCAAATTGCCGTTGATGAAGAGGAAATCTAGAAGAGAGCGGTGAGGGGCTAGTTGGTACGACATTATCGAAACATTGAATAACTGCGCAAAAACGACGGGTGTTTCTTCTCTCTTGTCCCGTCCTTTTTGCGCAGTTATTCAATGTTTCGATAATGATGATAAGGACCACAAAAAGACCGCCTTCGTGACGCCTGATGGCTTATACCAATTTAAAGTCATGCCATTCGGACTATGTAACGCGCCGGCTACCTTTGAACGAATGATGGATTCCCTCCTTCGCGGCTTTAAGTGGTCTACCTGCCTCTGCTACCTTGACGATGTTGTGGTTTTCTCGCCTACTTTTGCCGCGCACCTCGAACGCCTCTCCAGTATTCTGACAGTGTTCCGTAACGCCGGACTCCAGCTGAACTCATCGAAATGCAAATTCGGTCGCCGCCAACTCAATATTCTCGGACACCTGGTTGATGCTTCTGGTGTCCGCCCAGATCCAGTCAAAAATCAAGCCGTCAAGGACTTTCCTCTTCCTAGGTCGTCGAAAGATGCTCGCATCTTTGTCGGCTTACGCTCGTATTTTAGCCGTTTTATCAAAGATTTCGCCGGAAATCGCTCGCCCCCTCACCGACCTTCTTAAGAACGACACCCCCTTTAACTGGGGCCCTGCTCAAGAGCACTCATTTTCCTCGCTCGTTCAATTGCTAACCTCTCCGCCCATCTTAGCCCATTTTGACCCGTCGTCTCCCACAGAGGTTCGCACCGACGCCTCCGGATATGGGATCGGTGCCGTGCTAGCCCAACGCCAACAGGGACAAGATCGCGTCATCGCTTATGCCAGCCTCCTACTTTTCGCCGCCGAGCAAAATTACTCCATTAATGAGCGCGAGTGCCTCGCCCTTGTCTGGGCTGTAGCTAAATTCCGCCCGTACCTGTTCAGCCGCTCATTCGCTGTTGTCACTGATCACCACGCTATCTGTTGGCTGACTTCACTAAAAGATCCCACCGGTCGCCTTGGTCGCTGGGCTTTGCGCCTCCAAGAATATTGATACTCTAGTGTACAAGTCCGGTCGTCGCCACCAGGACGCTGACTGTTTATCCCGGTCCCTGTGAAGCCACGCGACCAAGAAGACGCTGAGATCCTTCCCTGCCTCTTAGCTATCACTGCTCTCACCGATATCGTCAACGAACAGCGCCACGACTCCTCTTTACGCCCTATCTTTGATGGCCTCCGCTCTGCAAACCGATCTCCGTCTCTGCAACTTTATGTGCTCCAGAATGGCATTTTATATTGCCGCAATCTACGCTCCGATGGTCCTCCATTGCTGCTCGTCATACCCCAACATCTACGCTCTTCTGTCCTTGAATAATTGCACGATCTGCCGACAGCCGGCCACCTTGGCGTGTCCCGCACCTACGCTCGAGTGCGGCACCGCTTCTTTTGGCCTGGCCTGTATCGTTCCGTCAAGCGTTACGTTGCCGCTTGCGACCTGTGTCAACGTCAGAAAAGGCCCTACACTTTGCCTGCCGGTCTCCTAGAACCCATCGACGTACCTCCGGAACCTTTTCACCGTGTTGGCCTCGGCCTTCTAGGCCCTTTTCCCACGTCCCTCTCCGGCAACAAGTGGATCGCTGTCGCAACTGATTATACGACTCGGTACGCCATCACGCGTGCTTTGCCTGCCAACTGCGCTACCGATGTCGCCGATTTTCTTCTCTAAAAAGTCATTCTTCACCATGGCCCCCTCGTCAACTGCTCACCGACCGTGGTCGTTATATTCTGTCCCGAGTGATTAATGACATTCTTCGTTCGTGTGCCACGCAGCACCAGCTTGCGACAGCTTACCATCCACAAACCAACGGGCTTACGGAACGGTTCAACCGCCCGCTCACCGGCATGTTAGCAATGTACGTCTCGCCAGACCACCGAGATTGGGACACTGCCTTGCCTTATGTGACTCTTGCGTATAACTCTTCACGGCATGACACAGCCGGCTATTCCCCTTTCTACCTTTGGTTTGGTCGGCACCCCATCTTGCCTTTGGACACACCGATGTCGTCTTCTTCAGTCGCCACCACTGCATACGCTCAGGAAGCCATCGCCCAGGCCTCGCTGGCGCGCCAAATAGCCCGTAGTCGGCTCCGTGCCTCACAAGCTTCCCAGAAGTCCGCCTACGACCGCCATCACCGGGTGGTAGAATATGAACCCGGATCACTCGTCCTTCTCTGGACGCCGTCACGCAGCGTCGGTCTCTCCGAGAAGCTCCTTTCTCATTACCGAGGCCCTTACCGTGTGGTGCGCCGTGTCACCGACGTGAACTATGAAATTGCACCCCTTGCGTGCTCGCCATCGTCCTCCGGCCCCTCCACCGACGTCGTCCATGTCTCCCGCCTAAAACATTATCACGACGTTCATACGTTGTCACTCTAACGCTGAGACGGCGTCTCATCAGCCGGGGGTCCTGAAGCGGGAAGACGACGACCAGACTGAGCGAGTGAACGGGTGGACGAAGACGACAACGAAGTTCTGACTGTGTTCTGAGTGCCGCTCGTAGCTGCTCCTTCGCTGGTGTACATAGCTGTAAATATATTCTTTCCCGCAACAATATTTTGAGAGTTTATATCTACGCTAGTTTCAGTTAGCCAAGTGAGGTGAAGTGCTCGCGAAAGAGCAGGTCAGTGACCTAACGGCCAGGTATTTTCTGGCCGGCAGCTATAGATTTACTGGGCTCATTTGTTAGTTAAGTAGTTTAGACAGGTAGTATTCCTTTTCTAGGTGATCGCTTTTGCGGTTAGCAGAATTTTATTTGAGCATGTGCATGCAAGCGCTTTTTTTAGCCTCTCGATACTCTAGCATTTTGTGGTAGCAATAATATCTGTAGAGGAGGCCGAAGGCGCGGATTTTATGTGCGTGTGTTGCGCATTAGGTGTGCGCCTGGACAGCGCTGACCAAGCTAACACCGACCTAGCGATACGTATGGATGCTCTAGAAAGAAAACTACAGGCAGAGGGGTATGAGAAGCGCCAACTTCAAGAACAACCTAGTCAACTGTTGGACGCAAAAATGTCTGACACCGCCATGTGAGGCCGCAATGGCGGACATTCCAGCGCCGGCCACGTGGATGGGCGTGCACTGGCATGGACAGCAATAGAAAAGTAAATAAAGCAGGTTCCGACAGGAACAGCTACGCACACGTAGCCTCTATGAAGTCTGGAGGCGATGGAGAGATGGGGAACAAGCTAACAAGAAACGAGGTCATAGTCACTGATAAGAGGCAGCAAAATCCAGAAGTTAGGAGGGAGGGAGAGAGAGAATGCCCTAGTGCTTATCGCTGGGGACTCAAGCATGAGTAGGTGCAAAAGAACTATAATGGAGCGTGTAAAGGATGATAAGCGGCTAGCAGTCGGGGCATTCCCAGGCAGGACAATGGACGCAGCACTGAGACCCAACGAGCGAACTTTATCAGAATTTTAAATGATAAAAAAATAAAAATTCCTTTTTGGGGAAAGGAAATGGCGCATTATCTGTCTCACATATCGGTGGACATCTGAACCGCGCCGTAAGGGAAGGGACAAAGGAGGGAGTGAAAGGAGAAAGTAAGAAAGGGTGCAGTAGCGCAGGGCTCCGGAATAATTTCGACCACCTGGGAATCTTTAACGTGCACTGACATCGCACAGAACACGGGCGCCTTTGCGTTTCGCCTCCGCCGAAACGCTGCAGCCGTGGTCAGGTTCGAACCCAGGTACTCCGGGTCAGTAGCCGAGCTCCCTAACAACTGAGCCACCGCGGCGGGGCATTTTAATAATAAAAATATTAATTGGTTCTGAGGGAAAGGAAATGGCGAAGTATCTGTCTAATACATCGTTGGACATCTGAACCGCGCCGTAAGGGAAGGGATAAAGGAGGGAGTGAAAGGAGAAAGTAAGAAAGAGGTGACGTAGTGGAGGGCTCCGGAATAATTTCGACCACCTGGGGATCTTTAACGTGCACTGACATCGCACAGCACACGGGCGACTTAGCATTTCGCCACCATCGAAACGGTGCAGCCGCGGTCAGGATCGAACCCAGGTACTCCGGCTGAGCCACCGCGGCGGGGCATTTTGCAGAGCGTAATTTGATGGTAGTAGCGGCGGAGCGAAATGATGTCCTGAATGGTGAAGCCGCACAAAGGTTAGCGGAGGGAGTGGTCGATATAAGAGCGATAGCACAGCAAGTGCAGGTCATGGTCTGCACAGTGCCCGGGATGCAAGGACGGAAGAGAGATGTTGCCAAGGACGTTGTGGCTGTTAATCGAGAGATAAAGATGTTAAGCCAGGAGAAGGTATTTGAAGTGGCAGACATAAACGGGGAAGTGCATAGAGCAGGCTTTGGCAGAGGCTTTACACGAAATGGCATCCATTTTAGTGGAAGGCTAGGAGTAGAGATCGGCTGGCGCCTGGCAGGTCGAGCAGTAGCTTTTTAAGGGGGTCCACTGCGGCTCAAAGCTTAGGAATAGGTAGAAGCAAACTAGAAAATGTTACAATGGCGGCTGACGCCAATAAAATGGTCGCTAGGAGGACCAGGAAGAAAACTACAAAAAACTACTAAATTTAACACCAGGATCAGGTACATAAACATGCAAAGCGGTAGAAAGAGAGCGAAATGGTTAGAAAAAGAACAGCAGTTAAAGGACAAAGAAGTAGGTGTATACGCGCTATGCGAGTTATTCTACTTGCACCACTTTGTTTCCTTGATTTCCATTCCGATTTCCTCAAGCTCTCTCAAAATTCGTGATTTTCTTTTTCACACAGAGTCCTCTCAATTTATGAGCCGCTTCAGATAAACCTGGATGAGATTTTCCCTGATTGAATCTGGACCAAACCCTGGCCAATCCCCCATCGTGGGTATGTCCATCGTATTTGAGGCAACAACAACAACATAAGCGAGACACATCTCAGGGATCTAGAAGACCCACCGTTTATTGATGGCTACATGTGGGAAGGGAGCAACAACGGAGAGGAAGGGATGAGGGGTAGGTATGCGATACATCAAGGAACAAACTGGAAAAGAATAAAGCCAACTTGCATAGAACATGTCCTGGTATCAGATAACATTTCCGGTAAAAGGACATGGCTAGGAGTAGTTTATTTAATGACAGGGGAGAAGTGCAGTCAAGAAAACAAGGATCTCAATGACGATGTAAAGCAGTTTGGAGAAGGTGCCGATATTATTCTGCTGGTTGACATGAATGGCCACATCGAGGATCTAGATGGATACACAGATTTTAAAGGGACACTGAGGAGAAATTGAAGATGGCTTGTATCGATAGAATACCAGCTCCTGATCACAAAAACGTCGCTCTTACTGAAAACAAAGCTCTTGTAAGGCCGAAAATAGCAAGAACTAAAATACAAGTATCGCCGCCACAGGCCAATCTCGCAAGTACAAGCGTGGTGACGGCATACTACAAGAGGCGCCACCTTGGAGTAATTTTCCTTCCAACATGACCGCATATCTCTGAGGCTGCCAAGGGAAGGTTGCGCGGTTCAATATGGAAGTAAGTTTTGTTTTAAAACCGATAGTGCACTTTTATCACGCTAGAAAGGCAGACAAAAGACAACGTGAATGTTGGAAGCAAAGAAAACCGATGCTTGACGGCGCCACAGGCGGCCAGGAGAGCTTCGATTTTTTATGGCGCTTCGCGTCTATGAGCTTTGCGTGCCCCGCGGTTTTGTTCTTGACGCGCCTCGATTTACAAGCGCCGAACAGCAGAGGAACTCCAAGTGCCGCTTCAAGTGCTGGTTAACCTTTGAAGGGGCTTGTTAAGGCTTGTCAGATGATCGCCACGGTCGATGAAAAACTATGATGGCACGATGTTCGGTGATCGTACAAGGCAGCACTTGTGTCTTCGCATGCTCGCCCGACGAAACGTTCGCGGCTGTGCCAGTGAACTTCAAACCACTTAACGGAAATCGTTTATTAGAAACGGGAGACAAAGTACAAGGCAGTTCAGAAAAAAAGCTGATGGCCTAGCTCTGTTACCCATGATATACATAGCGAAATCACGGAGATTTCTGCATCGGAAGGGTGCATTCACTAGATGCGCCTTTATGGACGGCTGGAACTTGAGCCGTCGTGGCAGAGTGGTAGCGTCACCGCCTCGAACGCCAAAAAAATTCTGCACAGGACTTTTTTTTATTCAGTTAGTTAGTGGGCGGGGGGTTTCAGTGGCTCCCATAGATGCCGCCACCGAATACGTTTGTTAGCGGTTAAGCGCAGGCTGTTAAGGCGCATTTATGCTCCGGCGTAACGCGCGCGCGCGCGCTGCACGGCGACGTCACGTCGGCCAAAGCGAGACCCTCTATGCTCTAACTGCGCTTGACCGCCGACGCGTTCAGCGGCTTCGGCGCACTCTGACCGCACTGGCGGGGAGACTTGGAGAATGTCTCTATTTCGCGCCGAGTGCGCCAGCCGGCCTGACTGATTCGGCTCCGCGGCGAGGTGCGCGTTGTGACGTAATTCAATGGCTTTGGCAGATGGGCGGAGCTGTTCTTTTCGAGCTCTCGGCTAATTTAACCCATTCACATTACATATCTGAAGGTACATGCAAGTGGGCGAGAGAGCCCGATCTAGTGGACCCGTTGGATCTAGCGGAAGCCGTTGAAGCGTCGTGCGCCGGCTTTAGTTTCAAGCAGCCAACTTTAAACGCGACCGCCCTTGAGCACCCATCCGTTTTTTGTGGCAAAAAAATAAATAAATAACTTGGCCCTTGCAGCCGTGGGAGACCGCGACGCCGCCTGCTGCACCGTGAAACCGCGCCGTTCAAGGAATCACAGTCCTCCGGCGCCAAAGCCCCGGCCAGCCTCCGGTGGGCTCAAGGCGCCGACCTTGTCCTGGCCCCTTGCGAATCCCCGCACTGGGGTTATGATATTTAGTTTGCAACGGCTGCTCACTGAGGAAGGGGGAAACGACCCGCCGGCGCCTAACCTAACCGTGCTCCCTCAAAAGCATCGCACGCTATGTGGGGCTGAGGTCGCTGAAATGCCGGCCGGACTTTTTGCGAGAACTACGTCGTCGGGTTCGGGAACGGGATCCATCGTACCGCTGGCAAGACACCGGTGCAAACGTAAACGAAGCGACCCCCGATAGATGCCTTCAACGTGCGGCGGCGGCAGCTTTCATTTCGGCTGCTGCTAGATCGCACCGCAAGCCCTCAGAAATCACGGAGTGACCGTTTACGTCAAGTTTCACATCACTACGTCCTGTGGCGTCATAAGAGTTCTCCGTGACGTCATAAGAGTTCTCGAGTTTGAATCGGAGCGGCGGGAATAACTTTTTCAACATCGAATCCAATTTTGTTTTTAAATAAATGCATTTTTCGCTCCCGGACAAGCGGCAACAAAGCCATGAAATGCCGAACCATTAGATTTTGCTAACAAAAAAAATTTGATAGTGTTCTCCTCAGTGTCCCTTTAACGGAAAGTTCGCGCTAGACTTCTGTGAGCGACACAACCTTGCTATTGTAAATAGAGAAACTAAGTGGGAGGTACCAGTCACGTGGGAATCCCGCAACAGGCAAACTACCATTGACAACTGCTTAATGTCGCAGGGGATGTATAGCAAGCTCGCAATAATGGAAATAGACGAAGAGGAGAAGTACAGCCTTGGAAGTAATCATAAGCGTAATAATCTACAGTTAGAAGCCCTGCTCAAAAGTGAAATGCAGGGAAGTCAAAAAGAGTACGCAAAATTAACAGACGAGCAAATCGCGCTAATAGCGGCCGGCATAGATGAAGCAATAGAGATGCATTCCATGGAAAAGTGTGATTGCAATCAGTTAGAACTACTAATTATTACAAGAATAAAAGATGTCAAAGGAGTAAACTGCTGGAGAGTAAAGAGGAAGCCACAAAGTTGGTGGAATAAGGATATTAGGGACGCCATCGAACAACGACGCTTGGCATCACGGGAACACAGAGAAGCAAATAGGGCGCAGTTATTTGAAGAGGAACTAGGCCAAAAATGGGAATTTTATCCACAAAAGAAACAGCAAGTGCAGGTCCACGTCCAAGATAAAATAAAGCACTCCTCTGATCGCTGGCTGCATGAAGTCCGCGATGCAACTAAAGGGGGGCCAAGAAAATTCTGGAACCATATAAGCTGGCTGGGTAAAACGAATCAAAGAAAGCAGGAACAGATTGAAGATGCCGAAAGAAAATGGAGACGATGCTGTGAACTACATTGCACCAGTTATAGCAGGGTCGCTTAGGAACGACGATACGGTAAATTTCCTAAATGAGGGAGCAACACAGGACAGCACAATAGAACACGGTTTAGAACTGACCAGTCAAAACTGGAAAAAGTCGGACGAAAATATAACGAAATGCGCATCCGCAGGGATAGACGAAATTCTACACCTAAAGTTTTTCCTCCTTTTTCCTCAAAACACAGGGATGCATTTTCGGCATTTTCGCCATTTTCGGCGCCGGGGCGGATGTGCACATCAGCAACGCCCTTTAGAAAGAATAGGAGCAGAGCAGCGATGCATGCCTCGTTAGGGCTTGTACATTAATTCATAGCATCAGCGACCACCTGCCGATAGTTATACCAGTAAATCAGTGCACTAATGCAGTAACTACAGCACGTTCCGTATTCTCTTACTGAGTTGTTCATCCTACAACGCTCGGAATATTTAAAGACCGTCTGACCACAGTCAGCTGGAATGATGCGTTCGCAGCAAATGACCCGAACGTAGCATATGAAACACTTTTGCGTGAATTTTCTGATATATACTTCGCGTGCTTTCCCGTGAAAAAGTGCAGAACATTTAAAAACAGTCTCCCTGGAGAACAAAAGAATCATTTAACCCTTTGAGGAAACGAGATCATTTATATAGGACATTCATACGAACTTAATCTCCTAAAGCCCTCAAAATATTCAAGTCATACAGGAATTTCGTCACGGAACACCTTCGTGCTGAAAAAAGACAGTATTATATTCACCGCTTTAATTCGGCAGAAGGGCGCACAGGGAATGTTTGGAAAGCACTTAAGTTGCAACTGGAACCTCAACAGAAACACTAAGTAAAAGAACAAAAGACGGAGTAGAGTTACAAGGTGCTAAACTATCTTACGCCTTTAGTTCTTTATTTCTTTCACTTGGCGATATTAGCGAATCCACCACTCACTTATCTCTTATGAATGGCCCAAATGAACAAACGATATTTATAGAACCAGTCTCGGAAAGTGAAGTAGTAGCTACGATGACTGAGAAGCGAAGTCGTCCAGAGGGCATTTAATTCCATACGCCTTCGTACTCAGCGCAGAAAGCTGTAGCAGATCAGTTAGCATATCTGAGAGCTTTATTCGCAGCACCCAAGCAGAAATATTTTTCGCTTTCATCATTGAATCTCTCCCAAAGCATTCCGACAAACTGTTATTAAAATGATCCTCTTTAGGGTCAAAATGTAAAAAAAAATATGGGGGCACCTTAGCAATTCTTAGGATGTTTAAATGCAAGAGTAACTTGGTCACTGAGTCAGTGTACACCTCAGTCGCGCTGTGACTATGCGGTGGCGTTCACCTAGAACTAGAAGCAGTTATGCGTCTTTTATATGCTGAAAACCTTAGGCACCAGCTCGACAGGGATGCTGCCGAAACCGCTGCGCAAAAAAAAAATAGCTGCAGTTCAACTACTGCTGAACCTGGCCCGAGTGGGAAAGCTGCGGTGTATCGGGCAAGTAGACGCGGCTTGCCCAATGTAACGTTGAGTGCGTTCCGCACACTGGATAGACTACGCGGCCACCCTGCCACGTGGCGCTTAAATTAATGGTTGAACGCGAGAGGCTGGTCACACAACGAACGCTGCGGCCTATTGCTGCAATGGCGCGTGTCTGCCACAACATTGTCAGCGCTAATGCATGCAACCCACATCTCTCTGCCCTGACTTCTCCTGACGCTTCTATTTTTTATATGTTGTGTACTCTTTGTGTTTGTGCTATGTTATGTTGAACTGTATAGTGTCGGACCAAGTGGTTGCTATGAATTAAGTGAAAAGCAGTAGTGGCTGAGTGGTTAAGGCGCTTGGCTACTGATCCGGGGTGCCCGGGCTCGAACCCTACCACGGCGGCCCGCGTTTCCAAGGCGAAATGCTAAGGCGCCCGTGTGCTGTGCGATGTCAGAGCACGCTGAAGATCCCCAGGTGGTCGAAATTATTCCGGAGTCCTCCACTACCGCACCTGTTTCTTCCCTCCTCTTAGTCCCTAATTTATCCCTTCCCTTACGGCGCGGTTCAGGTGTCCGCCGATATGCGAGACAGATATTGCGCAATTTCCTTTCCTCAAAAACCAATCAATTCACCAAATCAGTAGCCGGATCCGATATGCAGCACCAACCTCTCCTTTATTGTTCATGTAAATAAAAAATGTTGGTCACCCAGTGGACGCTGTGGCCTGTTGCTGCAGTGACGCGTCTGACTCAACGTTGTCAGCGCTGATGCACGCAACCCGCGTACCTCAAAGCGCGATTGAGGCGTCCACTGCCCTAGGGAGCCTGCTATGCGCCTTCCTTTCCTCAAAATATTGGAGCCTAGAACGTTGTCAACGCTAACGCCGATGAACTCAAAGAACGCCAACGGTCTATAGCTTCAGGGCCGCGTTTCTGCTACAACGTTTTGAATGCCAACGCATGCAGCACGTATCTCTCACTGCCGGCACGTAGCTTAAAGTGCGACTGAGGTGTCCACTGTCCCAGGGAGCCATTTGCGCCTTTCCCTCGCTTTCGAAGAAAATGGAAGATTGGTTTTAAAGTTGGTTGGAAACGAAAATTGTTTTTTTTTGGGGGGGGGGGGGGGAGGGGGGAAGGAAATGGTGCAGTATTTGTCTCACATCTCGGCGGCCTCCTTAACTGCGCCGTAAAGGAAGCGGTAAAGGAGGGACAGAGAGAAGACATGAAGATAGAGGTGCCGTAGTGGAGGGCTCCGGAATAATTTCGACCACCTGGGGATCTCTAACATGCAATGACATCGCACAGCACACGGGCGCCTTTGCGTTTCGCTTCCATCGAAACGCGGCCGCCGCGGTTGGGCTGGTTTTGAGGAAATGAAATCGCTCAGTACTGTCTCACATATATCTCTGGACACCCGAACTGGTTTTGAGGAAATTATCGGTGGACACCCAAACCGCGCCGTAAGTAAGGGACAAACATGATTTGGCTGAACGTCGGATGAAGGTCAAACTACGGCGTCTGCCAAACGCGCCGCAGGTAGCGCTGTGAAGCTTTCGCTTCAAAATCCGCCAACGCTGCCTCAGTGTTCGACTTTTAAGAGCGTTTGCTACGGGAGCTTCCAGCTCCCGGGGTGCTCAGAAAACGTGGAGCAGGAGGAGGTAATTAAAGTGGAGAGGAGTTGAGCGAGCTTACGGGTGGGGGCCTCATTCCAGGGCTCCATTGGCTTGAGCTGCCCTGCGGGCCTGTTGTACGGGGGCCCCTTGGTCCTCCAGGCTGTCGCTGGTCAGCAGCGCCTCACACCACTCAAAAGACGTGTTTTCCGTCTGTAGAGTGTCTGGTTTGGCCTCACATCCCCACGAAATGTGGAAAAGTGTAGGGCGGGCCTCGCACCAGGGGCAGGTGTCGGAGTATAATGTTGGGTGTATGAGATGTGGTGTATGGAGGTTTGGAAATGTGTTCCTCTGTATCTGCCACCAAGAGACGGCATCTGGGGTGTATAATTTCGTCTGAGGTGGAGGGAAGTGTCTCCTTTGAAGACGCTGAAACTCGAGGCGGTCGGTATACCTAGAAGGGAGAGGGGCAAAAGCGGGCACGGTTTGTGGCCCCGCTCGGTTGATGATGCCTCGAGTTATATAGAGCATGTGCCATATAGAGCATGTGCCGTCGCAACTCCCTCCAGCCGCTCGTGGCCTAGAGTCCAGGTGACTTGTTGGTGCTTGGTGAGGGGTGTAGTGCCCACGAGCCGACTGACGTGCTTGGGAACTCGGTCTCTCAGGAAGTTTCGACACGCGTGTGAGGCTTTGTGATCACATCAGGCCTTTGGCCTTGGGACTCGTAATGCCTTAAGGCAATGGCCACGGCGGTGGTCTCCGCGGCCGCTTGTGTTTCGGCTCTTACAGGAGCAGTGAATAGAGTGGAGAATTGGTGGTCCTCTTCCGCCACTGCGTACTTGTCATGGCCCGGGTATGCTGCGGCGTCACCACAAACCACGGTCGGGGCATTGGCTAGGCGTCGGCGTAGGTAGGATACTCGCGCTCGTCGTCTGCCTGTGTGAACGTCTTTAATCATATGTTTCGGTATCGGGGCCACGCTGATGTATTTCCTGTGTTGTTTTTCTGGAGGGGATTGAGCAAATAGTGCGCGGATCTCCGCAACAGTGCCTACTCGGCGTAGGATAGCTCGTCCAGCTTGGGTGGTCTGAAGTTTTTGTGTTTGAGATGTACGGCTGGCTTCTGTTAGTTTCGCAAAGGTGTTGAAGTATCCTAGTGCGGTGAGACGTTCCGGCGAGGTGTTTTTATGAAGGTTAAGGGCCGTCTTGTATACTCCCCTTATGATGGTGTCGACTTGCTGCTCATCTGCCTTTGTTAGCATGTGAAAGGGTAGTCCTGATGTGATTCGGTTAAGTACCAGTGCTTGCACCTGCCGGAGAGTGTCTTCTTCTCACATTCCTTGGCAATGCTTGGTAATGCGGCTGATGATGCGAGCTATCTGGTTTGCGGTGATCTTTGATAGTCTGGATGGTGTGGGTAACACGGAGGTTGCTCTGTATCCAAAGACCAAGAATGCGGATCAGGTTATCTTCCCTGGTGGCTTGACCCTCGATCGTGAGGTTTATGGGAACTGGAGAGACGCATTTCGGGCCATGCTCTCGTATGACATCCGATTTCCTCGGGGCGCAGTGGAAGCCACTTTCAGAGGCGAACTCCTCGACGATCTGCGCTGCTGATTATAGGGTGGTATCTTTTTTACCCAGCGAACACTATGTGGACCTTATAGTTATATCATCCGCGTATATGGTACTGGGTCACTCTGCGTCAGCCGGCAGGGAAGGCGAGCTTCCGTGCCAGCTACACGGAGGTGCTGTGTTATTTGTACGCAACACGTTTCCCCAACCCGTGGCGCAGAGTCGAAGCCACGGCAGGTCCGGACGAAATAGGCAACGGCAGGGCACGCTAGGAAATAGTTAATTATCCTAACGCGAGGCAAGGCATACTGCGGAATGTTCTATCCGAAAAATAGATGTTCAGTAGCTCACCAAGTTGTTGTTGTCGACCGGCGTTGTGTTCGGGGGCCAGCGGGCAGCGAAGGGGTTCCTCGGGGCAGTCAAGTGTTGGCCGGCAACGAGAGTATGTTCCCCGCCGCGAGTTCCTTCTTTTATCTCCTCGGGCATCGCCTCGTGGGATATGTTGTCGAATGCGCCCTTTAATCCAAGGTCAAGATGAGGTGTTCTTGACCTCCGGGGATGTTGGTAAGCACTTGTTCTTGCAGGAGCAGGAAGGCGTCTTGGGCCAAAAGCCTCCGTCTGAACCTAACCGTAGTAGGGAGGAAGAGATCATTGTCTTCAATATAATTTTGGAGGCGGGTGTGGATGACCCGTTTATAGAGTTTTCCTAAGCATGATGTTAGGGAGATGGGCCGGAAGGAATCAAGTGACTTTCGCCGGCTCGGGCATGGTGACAATTTCAGCATGACGCCAATCATGAGGTACAATGCCCTTCTTCTAGAGTTTATCTTGGAAGTAGTCAGTTATGGCTTTCATATGCGCATGACTGGGGTTACGAAGAATAGAGTTTGTGATTTTATCCGCTCGAGGCGAGGTGTTGCGCTGCGATGCACGGGCTGCGGCTTGAACCGCGGCTATTGTTATTGGGGCATAAAGTGTGGGGTTTAGAAGGCCGTTGTATGTCGTTGGACAAGGTGGCATGGGAGTGTCGCCAATGTTACGCGTCTACAATGCGTCCGTTAGTTCCTTGGCAGTCCCATGGAATCGTTGAGCTACTGTTTGGAATGTACGATTTGTAGCCGATTTGGCTTTGTCGGGTTCAATGAGACTGCGGAGGATGGACCAGGTTTGAGCAATACTGAGGGTTCCTGTCAAGGCGGAACTGAACTGTACCCAATTTTGTTGGACAAGTTGGGCGGAATTTTGCTGAGCTTCATCCGTGATGGAGGCAATGCGCAGGCGGAGTTGTTTATTGAGTCGCTCCTTTTTCCAACGTCTTGAGTTTCTTTCTCGTCTAGCACAACTGTAGAATATGTCTATCGACTTCCGAAGTGGCGGCCGTGCGTTTTATGATATAAGTAGCGGAAGCATAAGTATCTCGTATGTGTTGTGTCCACTATGTTATGCTCGTTATCCTTCCTTCGAGTGGGGGAGAATTTACGAAACGCTTCCAATTAGTGATCTTCGAATCCCCAATGAAACGTCTCAGCTTGGGAGCGGAGATTGCTGTACTCAGGATGTAATGATCACTCCCTAGGGTCTCATCGAGGTTGCTCCATATGACGTTAGTAGCGTCCTTTGTAAAAGATAGATCAGGAGTGGTGTCTCTGCGTACGCTGTTGCCGTTTCTGGTAGGTTTCGTAATGTCCGTGGCTGGCCTGAGGCCTTCCCTGTCTGCTGCTTCCAACAGGGAAGTGTCTTTTCTGGTGTCCTGTGTATACCCCAGGCCGTATCGGGCGCGTTCAGGTCACCTAATACTACAAGCAAGTTTTTGCCTGCTATTCGAGCACATTCCTGGAGCACGTTTCAAACTGTTCTTGTTGCGCACGAGGTGGGCTGTATAGGTTCAATATAAAGGTGCTGTGTTTCCCCCGCTTTTGTGGTAGGACTTCCAGCAATCTCAGGTTAATCCCGGTAACTGGGGTGTAGTGGGCCACAGAGGCTGTGGATTTTGATACACACACAACGACGCGTGGTGGTTCCGGACTAAAATTTCTGTAGTAGCCTCTTAGGGTGGCGGATTGCGTTCCTGTGTCTTGAAGGCAGATGACGTCGGGGGGAGTAGGGGAGGTCTGAATGAAGAGTTGTAACGAGGGTACTTTTTTATGGAAGGAGCGACAGTTCCACTTCCATATTTCCAACTTATTTGTGATACGTCGAGAGGTATTAGTAGTTGCTGCCATCGAGGCAGCTTTCTGCGTCACTGACGTCGTTTATGTTGTTGATACGTCTGTATATATTGGCGCTTTGGTTGTTTATGTCGTCCACTCTCTTGCGTGGGCAGTGTTCCACGACGCGGAAGCTGCGTTCGAGCTCATCTACTGCCTGCCCTAGCTCTGTACTGGTCAGCGTCTGAGCCTGCATCTGGGTGACGAACTGCTGTTGCTGGGTAATGAGCATTTAAATTGCAGCTTGTATGCTTGCACTACTAGGGGGTTCTGTCGGGAATGCCACTACTTGCGCATTGGGTCTCACTTCCCTAGTTTGAGTCCCTGGTGTTAGTTGTGCTGACTGCGCGGGTTGCTGTAATTGTGCTTCTAGGCGCCGAAGGCGCCGATTTATGTCATTGATTTCTTCTCTAGGGTTTGTGTTGTGCTTTATAGTTGGAAACATTTAGAGAAGGTGTTTTAGGGGTGAGAGACGCTTAAAGCTGACCAGCTCACCTGATCATTGATGTTGGGTGGTGTCTTTTTGTTGGTTTTTTGCGCGAAGGCCAAATCCAAACATCCGCGGGGGTTTCCTTTCCGTGAACATCGCTTTTAAGACACAAGCAAGCCCATCTTTCAGAGACATGGCCGTTTAGTTCGGCAAACTGCCACCACGGGCCGCTTCACCCTGAACTCCTTTCTCTTTTCTTTTCCCCTTTCCTGCCTCGCATAGCCGCACGCAGGCAGACGGGAGTGCGCACAGCTGCGGGGTTGGGTTGGGCGGTTAACCATTGTTCGGATTCCACACTGTAGGAGGAGGAAGGAGCAAGTAGGGCTTTGTGGGTGAAAAAAAACTATCAATGCGGCGTGAAGCCTTCGCTGCGCCTGAGGAACGCATGTTAAGTAGCAGGTTATTGAGAAAGGCTCCCAGTTAGAAGAGAAAGAGGGGACGGAAAAGGCAAGATGGCTGAAGGGCTTGTTGAGGCCGTTCGATAAGGACGCTGTGTGGAGTGACAACGCGTGGTTCTTTTTGACGAGTTGTAAAGTAGAGAAGAGATATATCCCAGCAGAAGCAGGACGCAGTGATACAGAGTGTCATGTCTCACCGGCGCCGTATCTTTTCGCTGCATTACAACTAGCCCAAAGTGCCACCTTAGTGAACTCCTGAATTTAGGCTCGTGATTAGGAGCCAAATTAATACGTATAAAAATAAAAAAAATCAAGGACGCCGAATGCAGGGATGTCAGATGCTTGTAGAAGAATTTTTTGGGCGAACGCAATGGAAGCGTCCAAAAGGCCAATCTCAACAATCATTTGGGGAGTTAGTTGCAAGATGCCGTCTTGGTTGTGTAATTGCTGTCGCCTATCTCTGTGGCGGATCAGTGAACCAGCTCTTTTATCGGCGTAATGCCATGTACAGTTTTCAGAAACACGTCGAACTCCTCATCAGCACGACTATAGTTCAGCGCTATATTTCGCGAAATGTAACGGTTATAAATTTTCTTTTTTTTTCCGAGGACGGTTACTGACTGCAATGCTCTCCCTGAGAGAGTGATATCCGCTGTTGACTTTCTGAAGGCCTTTGATGATGTATTTTAGTTACTGCATAGAGATATTCTTCAGTTTTATTTGTCGTGCATGCTTTTATTACTGACTTATTGCCCTTGTATGTTATATCTTTGTGCCCTTCCTGCTTGCACCCAAGCAAGAGGTCTGCAGTATTGGGTAAATAAGTAAATAAATAAATAAATACAGGACTTCGTGTCCAGAAGTTAGCGTATCTAACATCAACTGGCGAAACCACGAATAGCGGCGCACTCCAGGTTTTTTTTGTGACCGTAGTGAGACACTCCTGTGCAATCTGAGGAGACTGAACGTTCTCTTGGACACCGTCTCTCTCATCGTGTACCCTCAGCGTTCATGAACTGAGCGGCGAACAATGGCTTTGCGGGACAGTGGTAGAAACACATTGTTTAAATTAAGGGGCTCAGACGGAGCAATTGCTGACAGATCACAGTAAGGGTAATCCCGCATGTACATTGAAACCACCACCACTGCTCTCCCAACAAGCTGCACAGAGCATGAGTAGGATTGTTTCTTGGTTCTGTTACGTAGTTATCAAACAAATCCATGTACCATTGTTCGCGCTTGTTTGTTAAATTATCCTAGCCCGAAGTGTCGCCGTGGTGGCTAAGTGGTTATGGCGCTCGGCTGCTGGCCCGAATGACGCGGGTTCGATCCCGGCCGCGGCGGTCGAATTTCGATGGAGGCGAAATTCTAGAGGCCCGTGTACTGTGCGATGTCAGTGAACGTTCAAGAACCCCAGGTGGTTGAAATTTCCGGAGTCCTTCGCTACGGCGTCCCTCATAGCCTGAGTCGCTTTGGGACGTTAAAACCCAATAAACCAAACCAGACTAGCCCGAAGCAAAAGAAAAAAACTAACCGTCCTCACCATGTTTTGTGTACTACAGCTCTTGTACATCGTAATCGGGCCGGACAGTTATTCAGAACACTGACTTCAGTGTTGCGACAATATTAGAAGCGCTGCAACGCCATGCGTCGGGTTCCGACTTTATATCCCTCTATGGTTGCCTGTCTCGGTCTCCCACTGCATGCAGTTTGTACATTTGCAGCATAGTTTCAGAAGGGAATCTGTGGATAAAATTGGGACATGCAGCAACGTAACCTCCCGAAAATGGACACAACGTTGCTATACAGAATACGCGGAGTGTAATAAGCTTCTTACCTGCGCAAATATAACATTTGCATCGCAGTCTCAGGCTGCAAACAATTATTACGTTAGAACCAGAAAAAAAATTCAGGGGGCACTTTGTTGAACTAAAGTGCGGTGAGGCGAAAGCCTTTAGCGCGGTGTTGCTGCTTGTGTCACTGATGTGGGGTTAAGATGTTAATTAAGTACACAATTGCTTGTGAATCTTAAAGGCTGGAGACACTGCAGGGCATTTGGGAGGCATCCATCTGATTCGACGCCCTTCTGCAAACACTCTCCAGCAAGACTTTCATTTGAGCTAGTTGGTTGTAGCTTGACATGGTTTACGCAAAAAGCGTACAGGTGCTAAAAGACGAAGACAAGCACACTCAAGACAGGACAGGCGCCAAGCGTCCTAGACAAGCAGAACTACATATGCGTTGGCAGGAAGTAGGGTAGTCGTTAGCACGCTTGGTTGCGGAACGGAAGGATGGTAGAACTACTCTCTGAGTATTTGCATGCTTGCATTGATACTATTATGCTCTTGCAAAAGTGATGAAACCGTTTGCTGTATTAGTTGCCGGCGGCGACACCATAACAATAAAGTAAAGACTTCGAACGGTGATTCCTTGTCAATGCACTGCTATCAGTGAGTGTTTGCGACCCGATTTTAGGATAGTGTCTCGCTTGTGAGAAGAATTCGTTCTTAACTCACTCTTGATATCTTTTAACAAAAAAATAACTAAACAGATAGCCTCACTAGAGAGAATACATGGGTAAGCATTTACCCTTCATCTCGTTATGAGAAGCTGAATTCGCGTTCTTGCTTGTATCGTACTCTTTTCAAACTTTTTTGCGTGTATATTGAATTTTTTCTTTGTTTTGTGCCTTGTTATGAACGCTGCCAAGCTGCAGACGTGACGGACGTTCATTAATATCGTGCTGGCTGCAGCAAATAGCGCGTGCTTTTTTTTTCTAATGTATACAGATTTTTCTTTTAAAAGCCGTAAAAGATGCATCGTCGTGGCCCGTGCAGGTGGATTGTGCGCCAAGGCTGACATTATGTCCGTGATAAAGTTCATTTAAAAGACTATTAATGAACTATAAATTGAAGGCTGTAAACATCGAAAGTTAACCAAGTCTTCAAAATTCTTTAATAGATACAAAGTCTTTAAAAGGATCCATTTCCCAAAGTCACTCGCGAAATGCGCCGGAAGTAGCACATCTCCACTTTATGCCATGGGGATGAGTTTATCGCCGCAATAACTAAACAGCGATACTTAATCGTCGGGCCGACCAGCTGCCTTTTTCTGTGCGCCGCGAGAGATTTGGGGAGGCAAAGCCGCTTGGATAGTGAGAATTACTCGCCCACATTCGACAGTACTAGTATAGGACTGACGCGCCTGACAGAGTTCCTGACAGAGACGCACCAAAATAAAAAAGGAGGAAAACAGGGAGCACGGCAATAAAGTAGAAAAAAATGGCGAATAATAAATGGCGTCGGCAACCAGCTGAAGGAACATGGGCTGGGAATGAGGGGGACACATAGGTATTTGGCTTTTCCCATAGCCGCCTTTGTCGCTTCGACTCAGGCGGCTGGAATGCGCGTGTTGACATGGATGGGTAGCAGGTGCTCGTCACGTGCAAAGCCAGTTCAGAAGAAAAACTTGACGATTCTGCTCATCGGGCCTTTCCCCTTTGACGTCACGCTGTTTACCCCAGGGATAGGTCTCTCCCCGCTGTAAAGAAAGTGACAATGCTTTGGTTTACACAACCGGTTTCGTCGGAAGGTAAAGCAAGATTAAAAAAAAAAGGAATTCTTTTGCGATGTTTAGTTTCCAGGAGGCGTCTTGGGACAAAAGGGAAAGCGCGTGAGCCTTGCACGTGATCCCGAATCCTTGACACTGTTTTTATGCTAGGTTGTTCGCTGGCGTACTATAAATACAGTACCATCGAGATGCTGAACACCATTCGTCCACACCCAGCAACTGCAGCCTCACCTTTCTGCCAGAAGCAACTGATGTACCATTCCGTGGAGAGAGTCATCACGAAAACGGTAAGTTTTTAACTTTTTTGTTTATATATTGTAACATTAAAACCTTTTTTTATATTTGTAACGCACTGCTGGGTACATTTAGTCATTACCTGTGGTTTGATTTTGGTATGTGCAGCCATATACTTCATCAGAAAAATAAAGTGCATTTATTCCATCTGCAGCACTAAGTTTGAAACCTAAGTAATGGTCTTTCAGAGATTGTTAAAAAGGTACCCTGGAAAACTCGCTCCATTTAAAATAACGGCAACGCAAGAACAAAAAATAATTACGCATTGTATTAGATTATCTGCTTTAAGTGGGATGATTCATCTATCACCGAACACACAGACTTGTTAAGGACAGTATGCATATGGTAGGGAATAAAACAACATTGAGGGTCACTTATATTTACTCCGCTCACGCATCATTTAGTCTAATAGTTGTGACTGTTTTCACCCGGTTTAGGAACAAGGTGCAAACTGCATTCCCATATTCAAATGCACTCGCTCCACTTTGCACCGGACTAGTCCCGAGCAAGACAACATCGTATCATTCACAAAAATGTACAAGTTCATGTACATATCGTTTTCTGTAATGTTGTTATGAAAATGTTTGTTGCGCTTCTGTTATGGGTCACAACATTTTCGCGTAGTATTGCGTGCCGGCAAATAGTTGTTCAATTTAGTATTTGATATTAGTAAGTCGCACCGACCTTAGTATACCGAATTTAGTATTATACCCCTGCTACACGGGCGCTTCGAATGCCTTCCAACCTAATGTCATTCGACTCGACTGCCGAACTTACGCTGCTACATGAAGTTTCTCAACGGCCTTCGGTTCGGATGACATTCGAGTCGATGGAGCTCGGCGGAGAGAGAGAGAGAGAGAGAGATGGATGTTCTTGGGGAAAGGAATAAGAAATTGGGGGGGAGCACGACGCGTGCGGTAATTTCTCTCTTTCAGGTGAGGAAATGGTCGTTGCGCCGCGCAGGGGGAGGGTAGGAGGAACAGGATAGTGGGAGAAAGTAGAGCTCGCAGATGCGCAGTCGCGATTCCCGTGTTCGCGTATTCGGGCCGGGAGGGGGAGGCCGCGCCAAGAGCAGAGCGCCGTTGCGCACTCGACCAACACCTTCTCGACTTCCAGAGGGTGTTAACTCGACTGGGAGACAGAGCCGACTGAGAGGGCGAGGGGCGTGGTTTGGAAACGCGCGGACCGCAGGGAGGCGCAGATCTCTCGGCCAATAGGGAGGTGGCCGGATGTGCGCGTGAATCCCGGCAAGCGGCGTGTTTACCGAGCATGGAATGCGGGGCAGCAGGCCTGAGTCGATAATCTTGGTACACAGTTACCGTTACCCATCACCATCTGACGTAACTGTGCGGCACTTCAAAAGGTGCGGTTTGTAGGGGATATCCGCCAGGAAGGGGGAGGTTAAAACCGCTCCAGTAGTTGGGCATCTCGTACATATTGGAGCAGAGCCCTGAAGGCGCGGTTCGGCTGGGAAAAGCAGTTGTTGTGCGCTCTCGCAGGGTAGGGCCAGGCGTCTGTAGCTTGCCTCCAGCACTTCTCTGTGCTTCTTGAGGGCAGGGCACTTTGAGAGGAGGTGATCCAGCGTTTCCACTTCTCCACAGTCTTTGCACATGGGGCTGGCTGCGCCTCGTAGACGATGCATGCGCTCGGCTGTCCAGACGCAGCTATGCGCATCCTAAGGAGGGTGGTCCGGTCAATGAGATCGAAGTCACGGGAGCTTATGGGCTTCGGTGCTTTGCCTGCGGCTACTCTGGCATCCTGGTGTTGTGCAACGATGCGGGCTTTGATGTTGTGCCGAGCCACATCGAGGGGGGATATTGCAGTGCACCCCGGTGTGCCGTCGGCGTGAGCTTGCTTGGCCAGTTGGTCAGCCTGCTCGTTTCCGCTGATTCCGACGTGGGACGGGAGCCACTGGAGCAGAACGTCGCGGCCGAGTGCTCGTGCCTGGCGTAGCTTGTCCAGGTTGGCATACATGGGCAGTGTATGGTGCGACCTCCGCAGCGTGGTGAGCGCAGCCCTGGAGTCGCTGAGGACGACAGCTGGAGAGAGGTCTGGTGTCTCCAGGATCAGATCAGCTGCCAAGTGCAGGGCGCCAACTTCTGCGGTTGTGGACGAGGCACTGCATGTGAGGCGGCTCTGCCTGGCGATGCCGAGAGAAGGGACTACACATGCGGCAGCCGCTGATGCGCCTCCTTCCAGCACGGATCCGTCGGTATATATTTCCACTCGGCCGCTGCAATCCTCGTGGAGAAGCGCAGCGGTTTCTTGCTGTAGCGCGCAGACGGGTGTGTTTTTCTTGGATCGCATGCCTGGGATGACGGTCTGGATGCTGAGCGGGGCGCGCAGGTGGGGCGGAAGTGCCGGGCTGCAGCTTGAGGGCGGTCGGGCGATGTGCGCGCCAAACAGCTGTGCTGCGCGGCCCATGTGCGAGTGGCGGGCTTCGGACAGTCGGCTGAGGAGTTGCGAAGTTCCCGGAGCTCTTTGCATGCGCTCGACAGTGTTGAGGGCTGTTAGTTGTGCCCGGAGAGAGATCGGCCATGTGGCAGCTTCTGCATAGGTGGCAGGTACTTGCGACCAGCGCGGCAGGCGCATAAAACGGCGGATCGCTGCGCGTTGGTCTACGTCGATGGCGCGCCACAGGCTGGGGCGCAGGTCGACGAGCGGTAGAGCGTACAGGAATTTAGGTACCGCTATCCCGTTGTAGAACCGGTATACCAGCTCTGGGGAGCAGCCTTCTCCTTTGGCTTGTAGTCGGTTAGCCACATCGGCCACGTGGCGCGCCTCTTTCCGCAGTTTAGCTACAGCTGGCCGCCAGGTGAGCTGCGCGTCGATAACGAGGCCAAGATAGCGGGCACTTTTTTTCCACGGAACGGGGGACCCCTTTTAGCTGCAGGTTGGGTATAAGTTTCCATGCAGCAGGACGAGGGTGGAGCACGAGGGCCTCTGTTTTGGAAGTTGACAAGCTGAGCCTCACGGTGGAGAGATATTCTCCGACACATTCTAGTGCATGTTACAACTGCGCTCTAACTGTACGACCAGACAGTGTGGGGCCACTGCAGTAGAGGGCTATGTCGTCAGCATATATGCTGACGCGCACCTGATACAGAAGCGAACGAGGGATAATGTTCGGGATGTTAGCCAGCACGATGTTAAATAAGAAGGGACTAAGAACACTGCCCTGCGGAACGCCCTTGGTGATGTGGCGGGGTGTGCTGAGCGAGCCACCAACTTTCACACGCATTGTTCTGCCTGAGAGAAACGATTTGACATATCGGTATAAATTCTCAGCCACGCCTATGTTTATCAGAGCATCAAGTATAGATGCGTGGGCGAGCGAGTCAAAAGAACTCTGAATGTCGAGGAGGACGAGGTAGGCAGCCTACTTCTTATATTTTGCTTCCTCTAAGAAGGCCGATATTTCCGCTATGCAGTCGGCGGTGCATCGGGAATGACGGAATCCGCTTTGTTCTGGTGCCAGTGCACCTCTCACGTCCGCCATCCATTGAAGCCGCTTCAGTGCCATATATTCCATCGTTTTCCCTGGGACTGAGGTGAGGGATATCAGCCTGTAAGAGTTGATCTTTGCAGAAGGCTTCCCCGGCTTCAGGACAGGAATAACGATGGCAGTGCGCCAGGACTGGGGGACATCTCCGGTTGCAAATACTTCATTGTATGCTTCAAGCAGGCGCTGACGTTGGTTACAATTTAAATTCCTCAGCATCTGGTGAGTGACTTGATCTGAACCTGGGGCACTTCGCCGCTTGCGCTTGTGTTCGAGCGCGACATCCAGCTCGTGCGTTGTGAAAGGCTCAGTGCACAGGGCATGAAATTCGTGCGAGAACCATACGAAAGGTACGAATGGAGAAACAGAAAAGATGGAGGCGATGGGCGTGTCACTCACCAGAGTGGGGACAAAGTGTTCAGCGAGGAGGTCGGCCAGCGCAAGATCATCTATTCCTTTAGCCACCGCTATGGAAAGGGCAGGGAAGCGTGGTGCTTGGGAGTGCAGCATTGATGAAAGAATCCGCGAGCCTGAGCACGGGGTTCGTCCAGGGCACGACACACTGAAATCCAGCTGCGACGACGCAGCCGTTTGGCGTGACGCAGGCACGCAGCATCCAGACGCTTGTAGATAGTCCAGTGTGCGGGCTTGTTCGTGCGCCGTGCACGACGTTGAGCCCTTCGACGCGCAGCACGCAGGTTCAAGAGTTTGATGTCTGGCACAGGTGTTCCAGGGAGCACAGCACAGCGTATTGTGGCACCACTCGCGCAGGCGGCAATGTGATCGAAGAAGCTATGTGGTTCACATGGATTTTCCTCACATAGCTCGCGGAAGCGCGACCACTGCACTACACTGTATGTCACTTTGTCCGCAGGGCGTTCAGTTCGTGGCAAGATGTCAATAGGCAGGTGGTCTGATCCTGCAGTATCGGGGTGCGTAGACCAGTCGTAGGCACAATCTGGGGAAGCCACGCTGAGGTCGATAGCTGTAGGAGTGCAGCTCGGACGCACAAACGTTGGACTACCTGTGTTCAACAGGTTCAGTCCCGCAGCGCGAATAGCGTCTAGCACGTCACATCCCTGTCTGGATGAGGTGCGGGAACCCCACTCAACACGGTGACAGTTGAAGTCACCACAAATGAGTAGGTTTTGCTTGATTCGTTGAGTGAGACGAACGATGAGCCGTGCGTCCCACGGATTTCCAGGCCGCACATAGACACTTGCAACGGTGGTGTCAGTTCCCCTGAGTCGCACTGTGACGGCAACACACTCGACGGGGCCACCGGTGAGGTCTGCAGTAGGCACTACATGGTGCGCAAAAGATGCACGGACATATATAGCTGCCCGAGGGGATCCAGGTGGGTGTGCGGCATCGGTGCAAGGAATGTCAGCACAGGTCACCAGCGCGCACTCGGTTGGGCTGCTGTAGCCCAAGTATCCGGGAAGTACGAGGTCCTCTGCGCGCGTGTAAGTCTCTTGTAGCGCGATGACGTCGTACTTTTGTAGAGGTAGCATGGCTGCTAGCTCAGGTTGACGGCGGCGTAGATGGCAGCAGTTCCACTGCAACACACGCGGCCGGTTGACGCGACTGTTTCTAGCCATGATGGTTCAGAGCTTGCTGTGCTGCAAGTGCAGCTGCACATAACTGGCGGGCCGGAGATGCGCTGGGCAATTCCTCTATGAGGGCACGAACGGCAGCGGCAAGCGCGGCGATGACAGCATCACGCTGGTCGAGCTGAGCGATAGGTGCGCTGTCTGGCTTCCTCCCTACCACCACGTCACGGAAAGACCGAGCGGTATGCGGGAGCGCTGGGGCACAGTTGCGTGCAGTGACACTTCCAATTGGAGTCGCAGTGACTTCCGTCGCTGGTTCATAGTGTGCTTCGATGTCGGTATTGCTTCCGGTTTTTGCTGCTGGTCTATTGGGCAGGGCGTCAGCAAGCGTAAGGTCCTGCTGTATTGGTGCAGGGGGCCCCTTTTTGGTTGATTCCGCAGGAGCTGTCTGGCTTGAAAGTGCGGCAGAGGTTTGTTCTGCAGTAACTGCACGGCGAGCGTCACGGCGAGACATGGGCTGATGCGATGACGCCAGGAGGACGGCCACTTTGCGTTCTTGTTGCCAACGGGGGCAGCGCGGCTCGGTTGATGTGTGCGTGCCGTTGCAGTTAATGCATCGCGGCCGGGGTGAGTCACATCGGGACTTGTGGTGGTCGCGTCCACAGCGGAGGCACCTCGGCTTTGCGGTACACACAGCAGTGGCATGGCCGATGACACCGCACTGCAGGCATTGGAGCGGCCTCGGTAGTCGGGCGCGGACGGGGCGGCGCAGTTTGAAGAGGGAGACCTCTTCGGGTGGGTGGGCGCCCGCGAAGCGGAGTATGATGTCGTTTCCGCTTCTCGTGCAGGCTAGCACCGGCACCTTGCACTCGATGCCCGACATGATGTCCTCGGCCGAGAGCGCGCGGTCCACGCGAAACACTCGACCGGTGCAGCTGTTGCCGCCGGCCTCCTTGGCTCGGACCTTTATGTCGCAGATGGTGGTGATGCCGAGGAGTGGGTCGAGGTCGGCAGATGCGTGCGCGTCCACGGCGACGACGTTCCGGCGGAAATTCACACGCACAGCTTTCACCCCAGGTAGTTTGGACAGTTGAGCGGCGATGGAGTCTCTTGTTGGCTTTATATAGTTGGCCATCCTGTCCACGGGATAGTAAAGAACGGTGGCGATGCCCGACTTCTTTCCCTGTTGTGGTGGTGCTGCGGTGAAGCGCGCTGCCGACGGCTGAGCGGCAGAAGCCAGGGGAGCCGCTGCGGTGGTTTGTATGCGGCGTCATGGAGCATTCCTCGCTGGCTTTTGTACTGCGGCGCCTAGCCCCTTCGCTGTCGCTCTGTCGGGCTCAGCGGGAGGGGGAGTGGGGAGCCGCTTGGCCGGGGGGGGGGGGGGGGGGGGGCACTGGCTCTTTTTTCCGCGTAGACGAGAGCAGCACGTTCGTAGTCTGCCTCTGTGAATGCTTCGGCCGGGGCGGGGTTTGTTGTGGCGGCAGAAGCGGGGAGCACATTGCTGTCTGCTTCTGGAATGGCTGGATTTTGGGAATCCAAGCATGTCTGGGTGTCATCGTGTTGACACGCGGCGTCAGCTGTACCGACGAATAGGCGTTGCCGCCGCCATCGCTTCGCCCCGCCCACAGCTGCGCGAGTGCTTTCGGCTCTGTGGCTGCTCATTTTGATACCTGCTGCTCGCTTTTTCCTGCTCTTTGCTTAGCAAATAGCTCGTGTTCTGTCTACGTAAGTGCTTGAAGATAACAGTGCACCAAAGAATATTTACCGCGTGAGCATGAAATTTCTCCAGCAGTGTGCCGATGAGAACGCCTGCGCGCATATACTATTGTTTACATCGCTGCGTACGAACAGCTAGCGCTCGTTTGTATGACTTAAAACACATTCTGCGCTTTAGTTCTATTAAATAATCTCATCTTTTTGTACTGGTTGTACCCGTGGCTTGTTAAGGCAGTGGGACAATCTGTGGGAGGAATTGCGCCGATACGATCGCCCGCCTGAGAAACACTTGACAGCTGGGCTACTGACATCGTGTACGATCGGCGCTTGTCGCTAATTGTCCCGACTTCGTCCGACGCCATCAGTAGTTTATTTTAAACTGCTTTATCCAGAAGTATGATTGGGGACCGTTCGCGGTAATTGAAAAGGCATAACTTGGTATCCACAAAATAGCAACGGCGACGACTGCTGCTGGTCGTAAAGCAGTGCTCGGCGGTTTGGGTCACACCGGCGCTTCCCGTTCATCGTATGCGCGCCCTGCAATGTGAGCAATAGTTTATTTGAGGTCACTGTTGTCAAAACTACACTCGTAGATCATTTGCGTTCGCTCAAACTTGTGAATTCGCTCTTCACAACCGCCGAATTCAAAGACGTATCCTTGCGGACTCGCTAGGCCTAGTCGTCGCGGAAGGGAAGGGAGTCGCCGTCGATTAAAATTAATTTGGCAAGCGCTTATAGCTGGTGACTGTTCGAGTGTGCACATGTGAAATATACCAGTTCCTTTCGCTTATTAACAACATGGATAAGGTAGAAGGGCGAATATATTCACACCGTCGCCTCATCAGCGTGTTTTCGCTCAGCCGCCGGCCTGCCGAGGACATGAAGGCTGACAGTCCGCCGGTCGGATTCGTCGGTGTCGTTTGCCTCAAAAACTTGTCCCACTACAGTCATATATGCTGCTGTTGACCGTGATAGTGTCGTTGTCGCACTAGTGTGACCACCGCCGCCGTCGTCATCGTACACTGAAAACGAGCTGAGGAAATTTGAAATGCGTTTGGAAAGTGTGTGTAGCGCCGCGGAAGTCCGTCGAGTCCGAATGCCATTCCAAGTTGCGAATGTCATTCGACTCAGGTGTCATTCGAACGTGCCCGTGTAGCACAGGTATTAGCCTTTCTCGCGATTGCCAAGGACGATTTCTATTAGCGTTTTTCGTGATGACGCTCTGGCGCCTTCATATTAGCAGCAGCATTTTTTTTTTGTTTCATAGAGATAACATGCCAATTTTCCTCGTAATAAGGTGCACGTGCGCTTGCGGATCTTATAAACCTAATAAGTACCACAACAAATAAAATCCTGAGACTCAGTTTGTTTCCCTACTTTTGGAATCTCAACGAGGCCTGTCTGTGCGAGTTCACATCCCCAAGGAAACGATCGAATCGACGCCTCCAGTCTGCCTCTGAAGAGATCGTGTACGAAATTAAAAAAAGCTGTCCAACTGCCGTCGATCAAGCGGTCTCCTGAGGGTGAAACTTGACCAGGACATTTATCGATGGGCTTTTCACGGGAAAGGCCCACCATTAGAGAAAAAAAATGGCTACTCTGAGGAACAAGACTTCTCCAGGCTCCAACTTCCGTTTGCATGGTTGATACGGGAAACGAAACTTGGGAACACGGTGGCGATTGAGTTTCCAATCAGAATTAAGGGTGGGGTAACACTTCAGAAGTCCTGCAAGAGGTTTCCTTGCGGATTTCCTCGTGAGACCTTGCAGGTTTTTATCGTGACAAAGATTATTGCTGGCGCATCGTAATACAGTGATAAGTGTTTATTCCCATGGAGTTCTACTTTTGTTCTATTTGTTTTGTTTTCGCGTTATTTTGGCTTGTTTTGTACAACGTGTCACCTGTTTAGCTCACTGAGTGTTACTGTCTGTATTCCACTGCTATGACTTTTTGTTCGTCAAATTTTCTAGTTTTTATTTATTTTGTTGTTTATAGCTCCACGAAATGGCCACGCCAGATAACCATATAATCTTGTCTGCTACATTTGACAGTTGCAGTGTCACATTCACGCTGACCAATGAGACAGCTATAAAGACAAGACACGAGAAGGACCTTCTTCGAAAGACATACTTTGAAACTGTGCAATCATTTTTGCCCCTGAATGTAAGGCTTCCCATTATGGGTAAATATTTTGAAGACCGCTATACGTCACTGTGCAATATTGCGGATAGGCGCTACAGGAATTTGACAGGCCGTGCGAAAGCGTCCTTCTTAAAAAATAAAAGGTTCATAAAGATTCACTTCGAGTCTCAATCTAGCCCACCTGAAACGAATACCGGAGAATCCATAGAGAACATCATAAGTTCTGCTCTGCAAAAAGAACTCGAAAGAGTAGGAACAGTTTCAGAAAAGGCCATAAATGAGCTCAGAGACACCGTATCTGCCTATAAGGCTAAGCTTCTTAACCTAGAGCAGGAGAATGAAAAGCTGAAATCCGAAAAAACTACAATGCTACTGAACAAAGGAATAATGGTCGGCGAGGGGTGCAAAAAAACAGACCGAAGGAAGTTTAATGCCGCTGGATATTCCATCGCGCAAGCACTTCACGTTGTACTGGAGAGCTACGGTTTAGATGTATGCCAGCTTCTCGTAACTGACTTAAAAGGCCTGCTGCATAAAGTAACATTCAAGGAAAATGGAGAAATTATTTGTAATTGCGGTGTAAAAAGAGGTTTCTGCAGCAATGGTCAAGTTAACTATAATGCCCTTTCTTCTCCAAACAAACAAAGCTTGCGAGAAGTTGCCGCCCTCTTGGACGTACATTTTGCCAGTAACGTTTTTTGGGAGCACCTCTCCGCGAGCGTCCCTAATCTGCCTACCATAAGGCTAATAAATTCTTACAGAGAGCACCTAGATAGCAGGATAACAGTCTTCAAGACACCAGGTACCTAACCTGGCGCTCAGGTTTCATTTGAGGAAGACCTGGCGTTAGCTGCGCAAGAGCTAGCTAAAGATGTAGGCATAAGTGTGACAGAGATCTCCACCGAGGCACTCCTTGTAAAAATAGAGGGTGATGGCTGCGTTGTGAGTAGACGCACGACCTGGACAACATTATCATTCGTCATCATTTGCAAAACGCGGCAGCTACAAAGCCATAACCTTCATCGCCTTCTCGGTGTGGCGGAGATCTCGGAGGGTTATTTTCAAATAAGAGAGGCTTTTCGGGATTTGATAAAAGAAAATGTTGTCGCACGAAGGGTAGCATATGTGTAGGGGACCACGGGATTCTGATTCGCATCTGTCTAGGGTCAGATTTGAAATTTTGACTTGTTGTTCAGGGTCTGCAGTCTGCTGCATCACACTATCTTTGTCCATTTTGTCGAGCAAACTCACAGACAAGGTGCTCAGTTCTGACAAGTAACAGGAGCTTTAATGAGCCTCCTTTGATCCGCACTCTTGAGAACATGAAAGCTGATTGCTGCGCAGAGGCGACCGTGATGAAAAACGTGCCATTGTTTAACTTCCACTCTGATTTAATAATTCCTGATGTATTGCACATGAAGTTAAGAATAGTTAACCGCCTTGTAGATGGATTGCTTTCAGAAGCAGAAGACAGATTACCGTGAAAAAGTCCGCAACCCACGTTGTATGACCATACACGTTCAGGACATCGTTGACGCCATAAATAACTGTGGGATTAAATTTCACGTCTAGGAAGCCAATTTAGGAAACAAGGAAAAAACATTCACGTCGGTATCGGGGGGCGATTGGGAGCGCCTGCTGAAGGCTTTGCCTGAAAAACTGGCCGGGAAATTGCACCCTCAAACAGAGGAAAAAACTTTGCTCCTTTGGAAGCTTATGCGGAAAATTTTGCACCACCTGGAAAATGATGTTGAAGGTCGCAGCATAGAAAGAGAAACCTCAGAATTCTTTCACACGTTCTTAGAATTAGGAGCCCAAGGTTGCAAAGGCTATGGTGGCGATAGAGTTACGCCGTACATTCATATTCTCGCGCACCACGCTTCCGCAAAGCACGAAAGGTTCAAGTGCCTTGGTTGGTTTTCAAGCCAAGGGTTAGAGAAAAAAAAACGACGTGCTAAAGCATCTACACCATGGGAAGTCTAACAAGTGGAATGCAGCCGCTGACACTCTCAAGCTGTCGAAAAGGGTTGAAGTGAGTGAGAATATCAGACCAAGCCGTGCATATAAAAAGCGGGACCAAGAGTATTGGTTTGAGGGACTTATTCAAGAGACACGAGCGAAGAGGCTACACTGTGCAGAAGAAAAAGTGAGCGAAGGAAACTGCATGTCTACAAAATGTGGACGACATGGATGCAGGAGAATTGCGCACGGAGCTTCGGGCTAAGGGAATGTCGACGAAAGTCAAATCAATAGAAAAACTTCACAACCTTGTAAGGAAAGAAAGAGAAAAGCAATGATTGTAGCCATAGGAGGAGATAACAGTTATGTGGTGAGATGTGCCTTTTAGTTTTGCGTGTTTCCTCCTATATTTATAGTGCTGTGTTGTACCTCTAGTTTAGAAAGTGCATCACTGCTTGAAGATGAAGAGTACTGTTCCTGATTCCTTATGTAACCTGCCCCTAAAGGAGTGTTCGGTGTGTACTAAAAATAGCGTATTTATTTGTATTATGTGACTGTTTACCTGCCATATATGCCCTGAGCAATTTTTGGTGTAATATAAATGTGATGTGTGTTTTGTAAGTACTGCCGTTGTCACTTTTAAAATGATCTTTTGGCTTGTCTTTTGCGTAAGAAAATTCTTTTATGTAAACAAACCATGGATAACAGATTTATAACGCAATCAGTACAGCTAGAAAAAGTACTTGGGGGGGGGGTTCTTTGAAAATGAAAATGCACACACGCCTTTAAGTTCTGCGGGGCAGCAGGAAAAAAATTTTGCAGCGAATTTAAGAAAACTGATTGGGCGTATCGGGCGTAGATCATATGATACTGGCATCAAGTGCACAATGCGCACAAACAGGCTCGAGAAAAGGGACGACAGCAGTACTACGCACATTCCATGCCATCATTTATGTTCATTTGTATGTCCTTCTTTGCTCACTCATTTTGTTTGGCAACCGATTAAAAGTTTGCCTTGTTCTTTATTCTTTTCGCAAAGTATTGCTTCTTTTGTATGCTATGTTGCTGTGAAGTGTGTTTAGTTATATTCATATTCGTTACGTTTGGAGTGCATCGTTCTGGTTGTACTTGTAACATGAACACAAGGTAATGACGCTATGTGATTCTGACTGTACACATTTTGTTTCCAAATGTTGTATAAAAAGTGTATAATAAAATATTTTATGTCGGCACTATAGCCCTTGTCCTTGCCTTTTTGCGGGGAAGTTATAACCCCTTCCGCACCAGCTGTCAGATAGTGTACGTGACAAGTGCAAGTTTATTGACAGCGACGCCATGAAAATAGACCTATTACATTTGCTCGATTTCCTCCCCAAAGGTGCAAAGGAGAAAAGAAATATAACCTCCAGTGCTTCGAATATTACTGTAAACGTAACAGATCACTTCCCATGAGTGTTATCGTTACGAAGGCTTCCCCTTCATTCATGGTAATTTGCTGACATTGTGCTTTCCGCTACGTGCTACAATGACATACCCGCCTGCTATAATGACATCCCTGCCTATTTGATATTCTCATTAACTTTGTAACATATAATGCAATTCGTGACTTATTTTATTGGTATACATTCCTTTTTAGCGTCTGGTTATTTTTGTTGCGCTCTACCTCTCTATTACAATTGTATTTGGTTTGATTTACCAAACGCTGCTGCTTCCAAAGTAAGCGATAGTATTGTTCAGTGCAGTGTAATTAGTTTTTCACGTGACCACAGAAATCAAAGCTGCTGCAGGCAGAGTAACCTGGGAACTGGGAAAAGCTACAATGAAATAATACAAATTCGTTCCATTACGGGCTATGAGGGACAGCGCACTGGAGCGCTTCGAACTAATTCGACCCCCCGGGGGTAAACAGCCGGAGCGTTGTTGCATTTCGCGTACGCTGAAATGTGGGCATAGCGGCTGGGTCCTGAGCCGGCCTTACATCACCCGGCACCCTGTGCAAGACTTTGCCACCCCCCACCCCCACCCGCCTCTCTCTCTCTCTCTTTGAATGTATTTGTGGGGGTGTTTCTCTTGATTTTTATTGGCCGTCCTAACGGGGGGCACTTCTAGTTTTCATTCTTTTAACAGTCTCAATGTAGTATTTGTACTGGCGTGAGCAGGACACTTAGTTGCTTTTTATTTTTCTTCCCCCTCTAATTTATACCCCTTGACATCCTTTGATCTTGCTATTGGCGGTCAATTTTTTACACGTTTTCATAGCATTTTGAAGAAGATGAATCTTAAAAGCAAGCTGCTTGCGATAACGCAACTCATCTATTATACTGGTGAAATAGAAAAATTTATTGCTTAAAATGATTACAGCCCAGCCTCAAAGGAGAGATGCAAACGTTCTTCAAAGGAGGCTCTCAAGACAGTCGCTTCAGACGATTGATATGACATCGCGACTAACCCTGTTAATCCGTGGTTAACCCTCTTGCACCTGGCGGCCCCTTGCGATGTCACTCTGGGAGGTGCGGGAGAAATGACTGCGATATCATGACAATCGGCCGAAGAAGCAGCGTAGCGGCTGGCAGCGTCGCAAATTGCGACAGCCACCATATTTACCATTTATATATACCGTTATGAACTGCTTCCTTGATGACGTCCATGTAAAAGCGCTTTTTCGTAGCACAGAAGTGGACACAATTAAATTCACCAATTTGTTCGCAAAAATGGAAAAAAGTTGGCGGTATCTTGTGGTATCTTTAAAAGCGAAGTTTCGTACCTCAAAAGCGAAGCCTCATTTTTTCAGTTGTTACACAGGATGGATCCCAGCAATACATCATGCATGCATATTACAGAAGTCAGAATGAAAGAACAGCAAAAAAAAAGTCGCCAATAGCTGCAGCAATAAAAGTATGAATAGTGATTATGCGTGAAATTTTTCATTCATACATTCATACTAATATAATTTCTATAGAAACGAGCACATTTATTAAAATTAGTTGACCAAAACAAAAGGTTCTGAACCCAGGTTAGAACTCTAAATGCAAACTCGAGTCACCATATTCGGACAACGCTAGAGTCACTAATTTGAAAGCATTACAGGTGAACGTGATAGTAACAACCTGAACGTCTATCTAGACGCTATTTGCTTCTAGACTCCAAATTCTGTGTTCTGCCCGACAACAGCTGAACAGCTTCAGAATGTTTCTGAGTAAAGCTATATCAAATTTTCTTAAATAAGTATTAAAAGAATAAACTTAAACATTTATATCTGCGAATACTTTTTGATGTCGGCCGTTTGAATGCCGCTACGCTCTTTAAAAGTAACAAGAATAGCTAAAATTCAGGCGAGCTAGCTCTCATACCCTAATATATCATGACAACACGCCCCAATAAACTTTTTAGATAATAGCAAAGGGCTGACAATTTGCAAAGTTGCTCCACGACAAGCATACATAAACAGCCGCGAATACTTTATGTAGCTGCGTTAATGCATGGTCATCGTAACTACCTTCTTTATTTAAAGCTCCGGTCGAGACACTGGGTTCGAGCTCTGACATGTGTTCTTGTCTGCAAGGCAAAAGTCACCCGATAAAAAGGTAAGCGTCGAAATGGACGCAACTTCAGCAGTCCGAACCATTTCTGCAGCGTAGCTCGCTACCGGGCGCCATCTTTCATATTTTAGCCAATAGCAGGTTTCAATTAAAAGGCCTCAGGAAGCTTCTTGATCAAAGCTATGCCAGATCGTTGCACACCATTTTAAACACCATATATTTGGGTACCTAAAACCGGGAAGCATTTTCAATATCTATCCGTGTTACGGTGCTATACAGTTTCAAAGTCTGGAAAAATGCCAAAACTTTGGCCCCCTTCCGTAGGCAGCATCGTATAATATTCAAACGCGCTGGGGAGCTCGTGTATTAATAGCACAGGACTGAAACTTCGGCACATTCCTCAGCTAAGTGTATATTACACAAATCCCCGAAGCATTTTTTGTAAATGCTTTTGTTCACGTTTTACGATTTTTTTTGTACCCCTTCCCATTCAGTTACGCTCCCTGTCGCCGCCACTGCCGGTAGATGACGCAAGTAATAGATGTCCCAAAAAGCTGGGCATGCAGCGCCGCCTACTTCAGGGATTTTGCACAACTGTTGTGATTTACAGCCACCTTAAACATATTCGACATATTTCCTCGTCATACCAGTTAATAAATTTTATAAAGGTGCGCGTCACAAAACGACGAAGTGTTTGGCACCATCCGGAACCCTGTCTGTCTGTTTGTCTGTCTGTCTGTCTGTTGTTGCCAGGAAGAAAGAAAAGGAAAGTGCACAGGCCTGCCCACTGGCTCTAGCCGAGCCACAATTGCTACCACGTGCAGATAGTAGTAGAGTTGAAAGATGGGATAGAAAGACAGGATAGTAAAGACGCGCTAAAGATAAGGCCGATCCCGGAGGTAGTGCAATACCAGGCCAACCGATGGCGGGAGTGAAGCATCCTTCAAACCCTCCGCCACATTTCCAAAAGTAAGTCCAATTGGACCCGTAACAGATCCTCTACGCGGTCCGGACATTCGGGGGTCCGGAAACCCCTGCGACACATGGTTTTGCTCGTAATGGCCGTCTGAAGGTCACCGGAATGCACGGTTTGGGGGCGGAAAAGTTGTCGGTGGGAATCCCACACATATTTTGGGCTTCATCACAATTAGTAATTTTATCCTCAAGAACATGGCAACTCATTTAACACCAATTCCAACATTCTGCGTCAAACGAGTGGCCGCCAAATTTCATGCAAATGGCGGTCCCGGAAGTGTGGAGGCGGTTGGCTTCCACTTCGATGGCCACTGTAATGGCATACACCTGGTGTTTCTCTGAACGCTTTCAAAAAATATCAAAAATAGGCTGTTTGGGGTTAACATGTTCTTTTGCGGCTCAGTATGACCATTTTTGGTGGACACCTGAAAACCGGTGGATCATCTTATGTAGTAAGCTGATTAAATGATTTTTAAATATTAACTTTAACTCCCAGAGTTAGGCGCCTAATTTCAATGAGATTTGTCGCCGTTCGTTAGTAATAGCCGTGTCAGTTTTTAGAATTTCGCAAACGCATTTACCCTTGTCGCTGTGATTCGACAAAATTTAATTTTTCGGCTGTTACGTGCACTGGAGGGGTTGCTTTGCCAGCATGCTTTCGAAAGCTCATATATTTTCGCACGATGCAGGCAAGTTTTTCCTAGCCACAGCGGCGAGGGTAACTGCGTTTTCGAAATTCTATATACTGATATAGCTATTACTACCGACCGGCTACAATTGCAACTAGGTGCCTAACTCAACTATTTAAAATTGAAGTATTATAATTCAGTTAATCAGCTTACTACTTCTGATGATTCACCAATTTTCTCGTGTCCGCTAACACTCGTAATGTTATATCGCAAAAGCCATATTTTTACTCCAAAATGCCTATTTTTGGTAGCGTTCTCTGTAACACCCGGTATATAACAGATCGAAAATATTGGTATAAATTGAGGCGCTATGTGCCCACTGTTGCTATGTGATATAGTGTCGTCACGAGGTAACTATTTTGGTCAATTTGACCTTCATTGCAGGTTGATGCGTTTGGCAAACGGAAGTAGTAAGGGGTAACGCTCATAACCTTCAAAAGGCAGGAGATCAGGGGATAAGGAAGCAGACCAGGAGGTAGTTCCCCTGGCCGGGAAACTCGGTAGACATACTCCGGGCTTACGGCCTTACGTGCCAGCACCTAAGGAATACTCCATTGATGAAAAGTGGACGAGCTCGACAGAGAAGGCTCCTGGGGATACAACCAACGTGAGAACATCTCTGAAGATGCCCCAAAACCGCAGAGTACAAAAAATTTGAGATCCCTGTGGCAACCCGCATTGGAATACTGCGAAAGGATTGACGCCTCCTGGGCACTCGTCGCCTCTCTTTACATGCGGTCTGGACGTTGAAGCTGCACTGTGCAATGGCAGAGACGGCTTAAAAATGATACCACACGCCGAGCAATTAAGCACCACGGCATCGGTGCCCGAACACAGCATCTTCACGCGGCAACGGCGAGATAGCGACTGGCGTGCAAGCGGCGCGCCGAAGCGGAAGGGGATGTATACAGATTTCAAGTTGATGTTCTTCTGCTGCGCCGTCGCTCCGTATGTCTCACGTGATCGTGACGTCACTTTAGCAACCCTAAAAATGGCGTAGGAGTGACGCGTCGATGCGGATTGGGTCCGTATACTCATTTTACGTTTGACGTGGCATTGGTCCGCGCAGCATCTTTACACCATTAATTCCACTTAATTAACCTTATTCACCATTAACACTCTTAATTCGTCCTTAATTAACCTATACTCACCATTAACACTCTTAATTCGTCCTTAATTAACCTATACTCACCATTAACACTTTTACTTAACCTCAATTCACTCTTAATACTTTTCACTAATCATTAATGGTTTGGACTTCGATTAAGTGCGCATTTAACCTCGTTTCATTTTTTATTCATTTCGGGTGTTCAAATATGGCGCCACGTGTTGGCTCCGCCCACACTTCTGGGCACGTTGTCTCACAGTTCCGGCGTTTTCAAATTTGGCGCTACTTTTGCTCCGGCCCCGCCCACTTTTTGCACATTTTTTTGGCTTTAAAATGTTAGGTGTTCATCCGGTTTAGAAAATGTTTGTTGCCGCATCATAATCTTTCGATTACAACCACTCGTTGGACGCTACCTCTTCTGAAATCCGCCGCCACGGTGGCTCAGTGGTTATGGTGCTCGGCTGCTGACCCGCAAGACGCGGGTTCGATCCCGGCCGCGTCGGTCGAATTTCGATGGAGGCGAAATTCTAGAGGCCCGTGTACTGCGCAATGTCAGTGAACGTTAAAGAAGCCCAGGTGGTCGAAATTTCCGGAGTCCTTCACTACGGCGTCCCTCATAGCCTCAGTCGCTCTGGGACGTAAAACAACCATAAACCAAACGATCATCTGAGTTCCCCACAACTGCTGCGGACAGGACCTTGTCAGCATAGCCTAGTAAACCGTTCGCTTTAATGAAGTATTTTCCTCCTGCTTCTCCGCATCGATGAAAGGCGCGGAGAGACCTAGAGAAGGTGAGGAGTGTCAGGAAACACACCTCAATGACAGCAACGCCGGTGACCCAATCGACGCCCAAAGTTGTGGGCAAGGCGGGCTGTAAGGAGGCAGTATGTTTGAGCAGTGCGGCATGTTGTGCCCACAGCGTGCCTCATCAACGTAAGTGGCAGGGCGCTAAGGCAAACCAGAGCCCTCACCGCAGCGAGCCGAGAGCGTCGGTGGAGATGAAGGAAATGAAGGTTATCAGATTCAGAAAAAAAAAGGGGGGGAGGGGGGGTCCATCATACGCACCTTCGCTACTGGACCCATTCTGGGAATGATCGGCTAAGTTTCGGGTGGATGGGTTGTGGCCATTTCTCCCTGCACCTTTGCGCTCCTCTAAAGACGTTAAGTCGCCCGTGTACAGCTCACTTGAAGAGCAGCAGTCGTAGGTCAACCTAACTTGCTCGAGGAAAACGAGGTGGACTTAATCCGGTTTATCATGCGTAAGAGAGAAATGGTCTCTAGTTTGATTTGTTCTTGTCCGCTCGGCTCTCAGCAGGGCTTACGACACCCAGTCACGATGGATGCTTGTTCGTTCAACCTAGACTAATGGTTTACTGATGGCTGTTAGTAAAAACTTGATGGGACACTTAAGCTCCGCCTTAACGGTGCGATAGCTTTAATGGGTCCCTAGGGAAGCTTGAGGTCCTCTTTGCCTATCACTTCGCCTAGGTTCTGCTTATATTCACATATATGCGGAATTGGTCATTTTTCTCTTTTACATTCATAGCTCGCGGGGAGTCCTCATACCACTGCTGGCGCAGTGGTGAAGCGACTAAGCGATGCGCCACTGCCCTGGCAGGTGGCTGTTTCAAACATAGCCAACGGCGGGGCATGCCAGAGACCCAGGTTGCTGTTCCCGAGAAACCTCTCGCCGCCAGTCACCAAATGAACTTCTACCTACGAGGGCAGGTGGTTGGTAAGTCACCAGTCTTTAGCTGGTAGCCGATGACCTTGGCCAACTACACTCGGGCCAGCGTCAGGCAACGGCTGGCCAACTGCTGTGTCGACTAGAGGCTGGAAAAGGGCTAACAGCCGACCACTGGCAAACACCTGGCAATAGTTGGCTGCCAATACGTAGGCAAGTAAACAGTCGACACCAAGCGACCAACCATATCGGTTATATTTTGAGACAATTGTGCATAACTAGGCCGCAGCCGCTAGTCTAAGCGCTACATGTTATATCTTGATCGTACGTATAACAGCCAACAGAATTTTTTTCAAATATGCGAGAGTGTCACCTTCTTGACACGCGCATGCAACAGGGTCCTGTGCCTGAGAAAATCATGCCTCATTACGTTTGCATCATGTTCGCGTCAAAGATGACAGAGTGGAATATTAAAGGGTCCCTGAGGTTGTCTATAAAATGCTCGTGTTATGTAGTGTACAGGGCAACGAGCGTTCATACCGCGTACAAGACCTCACAAGCGAGCCGATATATCACAATAGTTTTTAAAACTCCCGCTTCCGCGCTAAGCGGCGACCTGCGGTGCTGGGCTTTCGCCCGAATCTGCACTCGTTACGTCAGCATCCGCGCCCGTTACGTCAATAGCGCTCATTGCGTCAGCAGCGAGCTGCTAGTATTGGCTCGCGCGCGTCGGCAGCCGGCGGAGGCAGAGAGAGTGAGAGGCTGGTGGAGGAGCGTCGACATTTCAGCGTGCAAAAAGTGACGAGAGGAGAGGGAAAGGCACGAAGACACGGAAATTCAAATTTTTACTGCAGATAACTCAGCTTCCACAAAACGCATCTAAAAAATTCTTGCAGGAGGATTTTCGTGAAGCGGCGTCCTTTAGCATCCTAGGCACATCGCATCATTGTTGAGACCCCATTTCACAGCCCCTTTAAGTTTTTCTGACAGAAGATATCTGCAACGTGGTCCGCTCATTTTCACTTATCGTTTGTGTCATCACAGAATCACAATTGAATGAAATAATATTGGTTAAGCGCGATAGCTTCAGGCACCAACAGGAAGTTCTTAGATTTGAAATATATAAGCTCCTGCAAATTCTTCATTCTGTGGATGTATGACCAGCATCTTGATGTTGCATGACCCCCTCTGGTTTGTATAGCGTTTTTAGAGCTTGATCAGTGTGTCGTGTCTGTTAGTTTTCGCGAGCGTGATACTATTACTATTCAGATTTCACCCGTAAATATGTTGACATAGGGAGAATCAACTACTCCGTTGTAATCGGCTCCAGACCTTTCACGTCTAAATTACAGAAAATGCAAACTAGGCATTGAGATTATTTTTCACGCATTTCGTGCACCTGCCATCCTATTGTACTTGCTGGTAGTACAAAGGGTAATTTATCCTCAGGCCGTCGTAAGGCTGGGTATGGCCCTAAGTCGGCAAGCGGGGATCGGCTCGTGCAAGGCCAGTGTCAATCCCCAGCCATGGCCCGAGCTGGTTTACCGAGATCAGGCCAAGGACGGCCTGCGTGGCTGCCAGACACGGGCTATCGACGGGCCACGCAAACTTTTTCCCTTGCGGCGCTGCAGGCCAAAACATTTCGGACCTGCACGCACTCAAAACAAAATGTGTGGTTCTTTGGGGAAAGGAAATGGCACAGTATCTGTCTCCCTTCTCAGTGGACACCTCAAAGCACCGTAAGGATAGGAAGGTGGGAGTGAAAAGAGAGATAGAGAAAAATAGGCTCCGTAGAGTAAAAGTTCTTCGAAATAATTTCGACAACCTGATTATCTTTGACGTGCGCTGACATCCCACAGCATACGGGCACCTTTTGCGTTTCGTCCCCATCGAAATGCGGCCTCCACGGACGGGTTCCGCGTGTATGAATTAAGAGGTGCGAGAAGGAACCTCATTTCTAATCACCGATATCGTTAGTGTTAATGAACCCCATAGCTTGAAAATGTTTGCGCCGCGGTGGCGAGTGATGCAATACCGATCGCTCGTGTGCGTTTCCCAACCTCAGTATCACTTCATGGTCCCTTTAAGGCTCGCGTGGTGGAAGCCTGACTGCAGCGAAAAATGTTCGAGATCACGCGTACTTACGTTGGAATAACATTACTGTAGAAATAAACTGGAAGCTTGGATATTCGCGGAGCTATTAAAGCGGGCCGAGTGGAGCTAGAAAGCTTATACTCTTCACGGAAAGCGTGACGATGCTGCATAAAAGCCGGATAAATCTAGCGGGACAGAAATTCGGGCAATCTAGGTATCCTAAAATAATTTTTTCCTTGCACATATATGCACTCGCCGTGTTTCGTTTCAGAACCTATGGAAGTGTTGTCGAGGCAGACGTGCACACACGCGCACACGATCTAACAATAGGCGGTAAAGATCTACAAAGCAAAACGAAGCGGAGTTGGGATTCCCAGTTATCTTTCTCATCACACATCGACAGAATGATCCACGAGCCGGAGCCATATGTACATTGCCACATTAAATATATCTTCCGCTCCTCACATTCACTACGGCTCTAGGTTGCTGGAACAGTATCAGGAGGGAGCTTCCGGCGATAACCTTGAAGCTCAGTCATAAACATAGTGCTGCAAACAACTTGTGAGATCAAGCATAACTGCTGTAACTACACAGGAATCTTAGAGCCAGGCGGTGCTTAGGGCTGGGATAGCTACTTGGAAGATGGCTACTTGGAAGATGGCATGCAGTTTGCGAGGCTTCGACAATGCCTCAAACAAGCTGGTGATCGAGTCACACCAGAAAGCGCCGCTGAATAATTGCTGAATGCCAGCCGGTGGAGAAGCCGGGGTCGAGAAGTAACTCAGCAGCCAGGCCATTGTGGATGAAACGCCCATTCACTATGCAGTGGAAGCTCTGTCGTCAAGAGGTGGATCTTTGCGAAGCCTACCATCGCTCGCTCATCTCATATGATCCGAGAGGCGTTTCAAACTACACTGCAATTTTTTGAAGATACTAGGATAATGCACTTCAAGTTGCCAAGGTTGTCTAAATCTCACTTCAGCGCTCACCATATGTGCAGAGCCCGACTTTCTCGACAAAGGGTGTTCTTCTGCATAAACTTTCAATTTCATATAACCTATTGCAATAGGCGACTCATTTTGTGGGCAGTTTCACTCATGAATAACAATGGCCATTATTAATTATAGCATGAATGCATTGCCAAGAGCATTGCTTGCATGAAAACAGCCAACAGCATGCAATAACATTGAGCAGGATGGAATACAGGCGACATGCTCCACGCAGCGAACACAAAAAGGAAGACACTGCTCAGTTTGGGCACCATGTAAAGGCGAACAAGGTTTGCAAATACAGTAGAACACCTCTATAGTAAAGTGACACGGACCAACAACAATCTTTGCTATATCAATTGTTGGTGATGGCATGACCCTGAGAATGCTCTCTGGCTTAATTCATTGGCTACTTACTAAACACAGTGTTGGCTTATGAAAGAAAACTCACAAATACCTTCCATTCTGCTCTTATATTGTCCTTGGATGTGATAATTATTTGTTTTGAGTTAATACATTTCATATATGTTATCACGATATTTCGGTTTTGTTTACGTCTTGAGGAAGTACTGCATTTGCACAAATACAATGCGGCTATGAATATCATGAGACTTTGATTCCATGTGACAACAAAAGTTTGGCGTCATTTTCTCAAGCCTCAGAGTCGTTTAAGAAGCAATAGTTGTATACGCGCGACACAGACGAGGCGCGGTGGTACCGGCCACACAGTGCCGCCGTGCCTCCGTTTCTTGCCGCCGTTTCCCTGTGCTCCGCGCTGCGAATGTTCGCCCTTTTCTTCTCTTCCCTGCATTTTTACTGTATTCCCTTTTTCAGCCACCTGCTTTCATAGCCCTCTTCTTTTTTTTTAAATCGAAAGCTTTACTGGCCGCGAACTTGCGATTTCGCCGTTGTGGTGCTCCGAGGAGGCACATGACGTCACAACGCGCGCCTCGCCGCGCCTTTCCTCAAAATGCAACTTTCAATTTTCTCTTTCTTCTTTCCCTCCCTCCTTTATCCCTTCGTTTACGGCGCGGCTCGGGTCTCCACCGAGATATGTGAGACGGTTACTGTGCCATTTCCATTCGTCAAAAACCAAACAAAACAAGTGAGCCGATGGCGTTAATCGAGTTCATTGGCGTTGACAACTTTGCAAGGCTGTTCATGTTCACGAAAGGAAAGGCGCACAACCGGCTCCGTGGGTCAGTGGAGACCTCAATCTCGCTTTCATGACCATGGCGTTGGTGTCCAACTGCAAAAGCGTGCTTTGATGGCGTTCTGCACACTGGATAGGCAGCGCGCCCTCTCTGCCACCCTGAGAGGTGGCATGCCGTTAATGGTTGATCGCGAACGATTGATCACCAAATGAATGCTGCGGCCTAGCTATTGCTGCAGTGCCGCATGTCAGCCACAACGCTGTCAGCGCTAATGCATTCAGGCCACATCTCTCTCACCACCGCCGCATGTATCAAAGCACGAATGAGGCGTCCGCATATCCAGGGATCCAGTTATGCGCCCTTCCTTTCCTCAAGGACATTGCTGTGACATTCCTTGTGTGCTACGAGGTACATTCCTTGTGTGTGCTACGAGGTACATTCCTTGTGTGTGCTACGAGGTACATTCCTTGTGTGTGCTACGAGGTTCCGCGTTCCACGGCGCGGCGTAGACCCAGATGACAGGCATCATCAATTACCCAGCCATGCTCGTTGAGAGTGACAACCAGAACGAAGGGGTTTAAGCCCAACCGGACCCAACCGGACCCGCCGCCGCCGCCGCGGGGAAACAGGCTTTATCCTCCCCAATTTGCGTGGCCGTTCCAGGGGCGGCCCTCCCGAGCACATTCCAGGACAAGGGAACTGTCAGCGATCCAGAGCGCGCCGTACCACAGCCGACGCTATGCGCTACCGCGAAGACAACCTTCTTTCCCTCGGACTAAACACGTGAGGGGGGCGAGACAATAAGTGCGGTGGTATGTTTGTGCGCCCAAGTGAAAGCCCTAGCCCCCCCCTCCTTCCCCTCCGGCGTGGGCGTCCTCACCCTAGGGAGTGTGGAGAAGAGGATATAAAAATCGAGAAGCAGTACGGAAGAAGGAACGCTCAGGACGACATCGTTCGCCAAGAGGGCCTTCAGCGCCGAAGCCCGACGGCGTGCAGCTTCTGCCAGCAACCGCTCGAGCCCAACTCCGGAGCCACTCCATCGCCCCCATGAAGTCGTCGGCACGTAAGCTCGGACGCCCCAGCCTCTGATGTATAATCTTAATCATGTGTAATTATTGAATATATCTGTTTGTTTAAACTGAGCCATACGGTGTCTCTTTGCCTCTCCGTCCCGTGTGGACCTGCGCATTATGGGGGTCATCACACTGGTGTCAGAAGTGGGGTCTCAAAAGCAAATGTCCTCTGAATGCTGCGACATTCATGACTTCAAAATTGTAATCAAAAGGGAATCACGGGACTGATTGTGGGACTTTTACCCCCATTTGAGAGGCTTGAGGCACCGGAGGGCTTGAAAAAAAAATGTCTTTATCTGAGGGAGCTCCCACTCCACAGCCGTCGCTCGGAGCAAGCATGCTGGCATTAGGAAGCGTCATTCCGACGTTTACGGGAGATAAGACAGGGGTTCCAATCTGCGATTTCTTTTCCATGCTAGAAGAGATTGGGAAAATGGGGGGATGGTCCGATGCTCAAATGCTGGGAATGGCGAGGTGTAAGATGGCAGGAGCTGCTCATGATTTTGCATGGCGAGACGAAAAAGTAAAATCCACAAAATCATTTGCAGAATTTAAGAAGCTCGCGTTTGAGCATTTCGACACTGAACCACGTCACGTGCGGGTACAGAGGTTCCGTGACGCCGGACAGATGGTAGGGGAGGACGTGCGAACGTTTGCGTCACGGCTTCAGCGCTTAGCGCGCGATACGTTAAGCAGGGAGGAGGAAGGAGACCAGCTAAAAAAGAAATACGCGGAGGATATACTTAAAGAGGAAATGACCGCTTTGTTCGTGGCTGGTCTGCAAGACCCCGTGCGCCGGTTCGTGCTCTCGCGCAAGCCGAGCAATTTCGACCAAGCCGTGGAGGCCGCATTGGATGAGGAACAAAATGAGGCGTTAACGACAGCCGCAGCGAGAGTACGCGTCATAGAGAGAGCGGTGCTCAACCCTGAGGTTGCTCTCTTGACAGAGCGGTTGATCGCTTAGAACAGCTGCTATCTCAGCAGGTAGAATGCCAGGTTGAAGCGCGCGCTCAACAGCGCCCATTCGCTGGAAACCGGAGACCGCCACAAAGCTACAGGCGCGGTATGCGAGATTTTGAAGAAATCGTATGCTTCGCTTGCCAGGGTCGCGGACACATCGCCAGGTTCTGCCAAAACGTGCGCCGTGGGGAGCCACAAAGAGAAGCAGGCGAGACACGCCCTAAGCAAGCCTACAGCGGGGCTCCAGATACCGAGACAAAAAACTAGATAGTCCTCCCCAGCCTGAGGAGCGTGGGGAGGGAGCAGTGGATGATGAGGTGGTGGTAGTTTGTGTGGCCGACGAGGCATGCCCTGTTGTGCGTTGCAAGTTAAAAGGTTGTTGCATGGAATTGTTGATAGATACGGGGTCAAAGGTGACATTGCTTAAGGAGAGCAGTTTTAACACGCTTCGAAGGAAGGGGGACCGCGAGGTGTTGGAAGCGTCTGGTGGTATGGCAACCAAATTTGTAGGCATAACGGGGGATCCTCTTGGCATAAGTGGACTCTACCGGTTACACTTCTCTCTCGGCGGAATTGCATTGGAGCACCCCTGCTACGTATGCCCGGACACGGTGTCTCTGCCAAACGGAGTGTCAGGTATATTAGGGCAGGATTTTTTGAGAAAAGGGAAGGTAGTAGTCTCATTCTCTGAGGAAGAGGTTAATGCGGGCGGATCAAAAGTTCCGTTTTTGAACAGGAGAGGGGCTGAGATTCGCATTACCGATATTGACACCCGTCAAACAGTGGGATCATTGGAGAAGGTATATTCGCGGGTTGCCGTCAGGCTGGTCGATGAGGCGGTCGTCCTTCCTTGGTCGGAGCACATTTTGTACGCGTTTGTGCCTTCAGATGTAGAGAGCGGCGCCGTGGGAGTGCTTGAGCCGGTCGACTCTCTCAGCAATGGCCTGAAGGCAGCCGCGTGCCTCGTGACAGTTAATGACGCCCACAGAGTGCCCCTACGGGTGGTTAACTGTAGCCAGCAGCCACTGAGCCTTCCCAAGAACAAAACATTGGCTTTCTTCACCTCTGCGATAGAGAAACGTGAGCCCACCGATACGGTACTCGCAACTGTAGAGCATGCTAGTCCTTCGGCTGCTCCAAAGGTGTCGTTCGATCTTTCTCACGTAAAATCCAGGGAGAGGGAGGCTCTGGCGGGTTTGCTGAACGACTACTCGGAGGTATTCGCCGCGTCCAACCTGGATTTGGGCTGCTGTGGCGTTATAAAGCACAGGATAGAAACCGGCACTTCATCGCCCGTTTACCAGCGTGCGTACAGGATTCCTTACTCCCAACGTGAGGAGATGGAGCGGCAGGTGCAGGACCTGATTGATCGCGGCATTGTCGAACACTCAAAGTCACCCTGGGGAGCACCAGCACTATTGGTGGAAAAGCCAGATGGCTCGTATCGATTGGTAGTGGACTACCGCAAACTAAATGCCGTAACTCGCATCGATCCATACCCCATCCCCAATATACAGGAGACGCTTTCTCAGCTGGGCTCTGCCAAGTACTTCACGGTAGTGGACATGGCGGCGGGATTCTGGCAGATAGCAATGGATCCGGCAGATGCCGAGAAAACGGCATTCAACACGCCCTCAGGGCACTATGAATGGAAAAGAATGCCGATGGGTCTGGCCAACAGCCCTGCTGTCTGGCAGAGAACCGCTGATGTTATCCTGGCAGGTCTTCTGGGGAGGCTGTGCTTCGTGTATATGGATGACATTATCATATACAGTGACAGTTTTGAGAACCATTTGCGCGATATTGAGCAGGTTTTGGTGCGACTAAGAGGAGCGGGTCTCAAGCTGAAGCCCTCTAAGTGCCAATTCCTCAAAAACGAGGTGAAATACCTCGGGCACGTTGTTTCAGCTGACGGCGTGCGACCGGACCCTGAGAAACTAAGGTGTGTCTCGGATTTTCCATCCCCGACTAGCGTCCGCCAGGTCCGGCAGTTTCTCGGCCTGATCGGTTACTACCGAAGGCACATAGAGGAGTTCGCCAAGCCGCTCACCGCCTTAACAGCCAAAAATGTCGCCTTTCGCTGGGACGAAAACGCGGAGGATGCTTTTGGGGCCCTGAAAAGGAAGCTAATGAGTGCACCGCTGTTGCGCCACCCGGATTTTAATTTGCCCTTCGTTATGGCCACAGATGCGTCAAAGTTCGCAGTTGGTGCCATGCTATCTCAGGTTATCGAGGGCAAAGAACATCCCGTTGCTTTTGCTAGCCGACAGCTGAGCCCCACAGAGCAAAAGTACGGAGCTACGGAAAGGGAGTGCCTCGCCGTTGTCTGGGCAGTAAAGCACTTCAGATGCTACCTTTACGGCCGCAAATTCAAGCTAGTCACAGACTGCCATCCTCTGAAATGGGTGATGAGTGTCAGGGACCCTAGCTCGCGACTCGCTAGATGGAATCTACACCTGCAGGAATACTGCTTTGAAGTTGAGCACAAGTCAGGAAAGACACATCTGAATGCTGATGCACTCAGCCGCACAGCTGCCGTGGCAGCTATAGATGAGTTTGTCCCCGTAGTCGACCCCGCCGAATTACGCACAGAGCAGTGCAAAGATCCTGACCTGAAGCGAATAATCAAAAGCTTAGAGGGTGCACCGTCTCACCCCGAACAGCTAGGTTATTTCATTGGCAAAGACGGCACCCTGTGTCGGCGCACGAGGCCAACCAGGAAAGGGAGACCAGAGAAAACCGCTTGGGAGAGAGTCGTCATACCTCGGTCGTGGACAGAAAGGGTTCTTCGCGCGTTTCACGATGCGCCATGCGCCGGTCATTTTGGCGTAGCGAAGACACGCAGGCGTGTGGAGCGTTTGTACTTTTGGAGTGGCATGCGACGGGATGTTAGAGACTACTGTGCGAAGTGTCATTCCTGTCTCGAAAGAAAAACACCCAAGGGACGAAGACCAGCTCCAATTCAGCCGTTCCCTGAGGTTTCAACTCCCTTCGAGCGGACAGGTATGGACATAATGGGCCCATTGCCCATGACCACTTCCGGAAACAAGTACATTTTAGTATTTGTCGACCACCTTTCAAAATACGCGGAAGCGGTAGCACTCCCAGATCAGAAGGCAGACACGGTTGCAAGAGCATTTGTCGAACAGATCGTGCTCCGACATGGACCCCCGAGGCAACTCTTGACAGATCGGGGAACGAACTTCGTGTCGCAGCTAATGAGGAGAGTTTGCGAGCTGCTTAAGATCGCTAAGAAGCAGACAACACCGTACCATCCGGCTTGCAACGGCGCGGTGGAGCGACTGAACCAAACCGTGGCCGGGTTCCTGTCGCATTTTGTTTCGCGCGACCAGCGGGACTGGGACTTGTGGCTCCCGTATGCAATGTTTGCCTACAATTCCGCAGCACACGAGAGCACGGGCGAATCGCCATTCTTTCTTCTCTACGGCCGAGACCCGGACCAGCCTAGTGAAGTGCCAGAGGGCCCCCGTCGTGTCCCATACGCTTCACTGGACGACTATAAGGTGGAGCTAGAATCGCGCTTGCAAGTGGCGAGGGACATCGCAAAGGAGGCCTTAAAGAAAGCGGCGAAGCGCAGGAAGGAGGTGCACGATCGCAGTGCTAGAGACGCGCCGTTTAATGTGGGGGACAGCGTGTACATTGAAAACTGCCAAAGGCAGATTGGGCTAGCTCGTAAGTTCCAGACGAAGTGGAGAGGACCGTGCGAGGTTGTCGAGAAGCTTTCTCCGGTAAACTTCAGAGTCCGAGACGTGAACCGGCGCTTGATAAGGATACACGCAAATCGCCTCAAGTCGGCACCGGTTCAGTATTCACGAAATGAGGAAAGGGAAAGCGCGGATTTTGATGGGGACAGAAGTGAAGCGGAGCGCGCAGATAGTTCGCAAGAAACGCCCTCTCCTGCATTTGTTCGGCAGGCGCCAGAGGTGACGGCCAGAATGCCATCGGATTTACTTCATGCATTGCTAGAAGAAGAAGCGCGCGAGGTTGCCGCGCAGATAACGCCAGGAGAGGCTCCTGCCACGAGCCCTCGCGAGTCCCAAAGCAGACAAAGGGTCACAGACTTACTTAGTATGACTCATGAAGGCCGATATCCGCTGCGAAATCGGAAAGCTAAGTCGGACTAATGGTGTAAACAGAGCGGAGTTGTGAACTGGTCAGAATTGTGTAATGCCGCAGCTCATAACATTGCTATATGCGTATGTGTTAAGTTATCGGAGTTAGTAGTTAAACCTTTCTGTCATTAAGTAACACCTTCACAGGAGAGCACGCAGAGCGCATGAACACCTTCACAGGAGAGCATGCGGAGCGCATGCAGAACTTGCCCTACTTCCTTTCGTTATCTATATTTTTGTCTGTGCCGTGATCATGCTAGAAGTGGGAGCTCCTTTGTAACTGTGGTAAATTTATTTCGTCCAGTTTGGACTAGAAAGGAGAGGCTTGGGTGCTGAGTTTCATGTTTATCTGTAAAAGAAGATCAGTGCTGCCCCTGGAGACGCCAGTTATGACAGCGGAGGCATATGGTGTTGTGCAGTGGTGTTGAGTGCAGCGAAAAGTGTTTTGTCGGACGCACTGTGCGAGGCGATTCAGAAAGACAAGGGGAGCTGCAGGGACTCAAATGTTCGGAGAACATTCTTCTGGAGGGTGAGCGAGTGTGACATTCCTTGTGTGCTACGAGGTACATTCCTTGTGTGTGCTACGAGGTACATTCCTTGTGTGTGCTACGAGGTACATTCCTTGTGTGTGCTACGAGGTTCCGCGTTCCACGGCGCGGCGTAGACGGAGACCCAGATGACAGGCATCATCAATTACCCAGCCATGCTCGTTGAGAGTGACAACCAGAACGAAGGGGTTTAAGCCCAACCGGACCCAACCGGACCCGCCGCCGCTGCCGCGGGGAAACAGGCTTTATCCTCCCCAATTTGCGTAGCCGTTCCAGGGGCGGCCCTCCCGAGCACATTCCAGGACAAGGGAACTGTCAGCGATCCAGAGCGCGCCGTACCACAGCCGACGCTATGCGCTACCGCGAAGACAACCTTCTTTCCCTCGGACTAAACACGTGAGGGGGGCGAGACAATAAGTGCGGTGGTATGTTTGTGCGCCCAAGTGAAAGCCCTAGCCCCCCCCCCCCCTCCTTCCCCTCCGGCGTGGGCGTCCTCACCCTAGGGAGTGTGGAGAAGAGGATATAAAAATCGAGAAGCAGTACGGAAGAAGGAACGCTCAGGACGACATCGTTCGCCAAGAGGGCCTTCAGCGCCGAAGCCCGACGGCATGCAGCTTCTGCCAGCAACCGCTCGAGCCCAACTCCGGAGCCACTCCATCGCCCCCATGAAGTCGTCGGCACGTAAGCTCGGACGCCCCAGCCTCTGATGTATAATCTTAATCATGTGTAATTATTGAATATATCTGTTTGTTTAAACTGAGCCATACGGTGTCTCTTTGCCTCTCCGTCCCGTGTGGACCTGCGCATTATGGGGGTCATCACATTGCCGTCTAGAACACTGTCAACGCCAACGAACACAGTGAATGCCGACATCTTTCGCTCTGTATATCCTGGATTAGCTGAGCGAATACACAATAATTTTTTTTTCGTGCGTGCCGCGCGTTATGCCTCACGGCCCTGAGGACGTTAAATTGTCTTCTCCTCGCAGCTTTCAAACTTGGTGGAGAAGCCATCTTAAAGAGCGCCGTTTTATCGCTTTTGATATGCATTTTCCTCTGAATATCGGCCTCGAAGGTGCCGCGTTATCATCATTCCGCGAGAGGTACGTCGAAACGGCCAGACGCTCTTTACTATAGCCGTTTCATTGGAATAAAATCCATACTATAACCGAAAAAGAAAGTACAGTCGTATATGGAAGGTGAAATGGGACCGCAGTTTCACTTAACTATATCCGATTTTACTATAGCGGGGTGCTACTGTAATACAGAAATCTGGACTTCGTGAACGGAGGTGCGCCTGACCATGCTGGTTGAAAGAGGCCCCGAAACTGTCACATCGGCTAACGGTGGCAATGGCTGATCACATCTTGCCACAGGCAGCTGTGTTCTAATGCAAGCTGCACAATCAAGGAATTGTGGCACTTGGACACACATTTTCTTCTCACTCGCCAATCACTTGCTTCGTTCATAAGCACACCCGTCCACATCATAAACATCACCACCTCCATGCGTGAAACACTGACCAATAGCCTGGATCATGAACGATGTGGCCAACAACCACTTAGCACACAAAGGCAGAGTTCAGAAGTTGCCAAGAAATGGCCTTGGTCACCAGAACCTTAAATCGCCACAGTGGCATGGCCATGGTATCAGTAGATGCAGACACTGCTGTTTGTAGAACGACATGTTTTCTGGTGCTGTAGGCCAATATACATCGCTTAGGGTGGGAAGAGGGGTTAGAAGGAGGGCAGTGCAAGAAGCAACTGTCTCGACCTATCAATGAAACACGAAGGAGGGAAAGGGTGAAAGCCATAAGGCTAGTCATACTGCTTGTATAGTTCCAACAGAATAAGAGGAGCAAAAAAGTAAGCTCCTACACAGTGCAGTTTTATTCCACAGTTTGCTTGGATGCGCTCAAGGCAGCATTGTTTGCAAACATAGCCACAAGAACAGCATCTTGCTCACAAGATGGGCCAGACACAATGCAAGACGTGGATAGTTTTCAATAAATAACATTCAAAAACAAGGAAAATTCCTCCTGTACAACACTGTTTCTCAAGCAAGTGCTACACTATACAAGCAAAAGTACAAGTGGCATTCCGTAGATCCATACTTGGTACCTAATACAGTAAAAGCTCGTTAATTCGAACTTCAGTAATTCGAATTTCGGGATAATTCGAACCGTACTACTTGGTCCGGCCTAGCTCCATAGAAGTCCATGTATAAAAAAGCCCGTTAATTCGAACGTGAGTTGGTTCTGCCACGGTTAATTCGAACTACGAGCCGCCGCGCCTGGGCGGCGTGCCGCCTGGCACATGGCCAGAGCAGGCCTTGTCGCGAGGCTGCAGCGGCTGAGTTGCCTCCAAAATGGGGGAGAGAAGGTAAAAGCGGGTAAAACCGGTGCCAGCACCCGGCGCAGAGGCTGGAGGGCAAGGGGTGGCAGCTGTGGCAACAGCTACGCCCTCTCTCTACCTCCGAGAACTGCGGTTTCCGGTTTTGAGCCGCCGATCTCAGAGGCCTAAGAATCTTGTCGTATAGCTGCAGTTAACCGATGGATGGCGCAACCAGCACAAAAAATACAGCGAATCCAGTACATCGCAGCTCCGCTAGACCTCGACTGTAGCTGCAGTTGTTAACCGATGGATGGCGCAACCAGCACAAAAAATACAGCGAATCCAGTACATCGCAGCTCCGCTAGCACTCGACTGTAGCTGCAGTTGTTAACCGATGGATGGCGCAACCAGCACAAAAAATACAGCGAATCCAGTACATCGCAGCTCCGCTAGCACTCGACTGTAGCTGCAGTTGTTAACCGATGGATGGCGCAACCAGCACAAAAAATACAGCGAATCCAGTACATCGCAGCTCCGCTAGCACTCGACTGTAGCTGCAGTTGTTAACCGATGGATGGCGCAACCAGCACAAAAAATACAGCGAATCCAGTACATCGCAGCTCCGCTAGCACTCGACTGTAGCTGCAGTTGTTAACCGATGGATGGCGCAACCAGCACAAAAAATACAGCGAATCCAGTACATCGCAGCTCCGCTAGCACTCGACTGTAGCTGCAGTTGTTAACCGATGGATGGCGCAACCAGCACAAAAAATACAGCGAATCCAGTACATCGCAGCTCCGCTAGCACTCGACTGTAGCTGCAGTTGTTAACCGATGGATGGCGCAACTAGCACAAAAAATACAGCGAATCCAGTACATCGCAGCTCCGCTAGCACTCGACTGTAGCTGCAGTTGTTAACCGATGGATGGCGCAACTAGCACAAAAAATACAGCGAATCCAGTACATCGCAGCTCCGCTAGCACTCGAGAATTTAACGAATAGGAGGAGCCTTCGTCAACGTCTTTGTCCTGAACTCGCGGTGGTCTCGGCCGCTTTCGGCAGCCTCGAGTTTTCTGGTTTTCGGCGCGCTTACGACCTTTGTTGTGCGGATCGCTTGAAAAGTTAGGCCTTGGTGGCGTGCTTCGCCGTGCTGACGTGCGGTTTCAGAATGGCGTGCGCCCGCGGTAAATACTGCGCCAAAACACTGAAGGATAAATGCGACATCTTACGGGAAGTGGATGCCGGAGTCTTGTCGGAAGAAGAAATCGCCAAGAAGCATGGAATACCGAAGAGCACGCTGTCCACTTACATAAAAAATAAGAGGGCGATTGAAGACGCCTTAGAGGCAGAAGTTGCCAGCGAAAGGAAGAGGATGCGGCTGGCAAAGTACCCCGACCTCGAAAAAACGCTTCTCCTCTGGATTAAGGAGATGCGTGCTCAGGACATACCGCTGAGTGGCCCCGTCATATTGGCGAAACATGTGAAAGTTGGCGCTCCGAGGTCCTACAAGGCTACCAACGGAAGTACTCTCCGCAGGACATTAATGCCGATGAGACAGGCTTATTTTTCAAGTTACTGCCCGCCAAAACGATCACGTACAAAGATGACAAGTGTACGGGGGGTAAACGAAGCAAAGAGCGAGTAACGGTGATGGTTGCGGCAAATATGACCGGAAGTGAAAAGCTACCGCTGTTCGTGGTAGGAAAGTCGAGCAATCCTCGCTGCTTCAAGAACATCAGGTCCCTCCCAACAGACTACGCGGCAAACAGGAAGGCTTGGATGACTGGAGAGTTGTTTAAGCAGTGGCTCATGAAGGTAGACAAGAAGTTCGAGCGCTGTGGCCGCAAAATCCTTCTTCTTGCCGATAACTGCTCTGCGCACAAGATTGAAGTTCAAACGAATGCCGTTGAGTTGGCCTTTCTTCCAGCCAACACAACGGCAGTGCTGCAGCCCATGGACCAGGGCATTATAAAAAATTTGACGACATTTTATCAGCGCCACATACTAGAAAGAATTATTCTATGCCAGAATTACGAAGTGACGCTCTTGAGTGCACTGCATATGCTTGTGCGTGCTTGGAAACAAGTGACAGGGGCTACAATAGCCAATTGCTATCGCCACTGTGGCTTCACCACGCAAGGCGAGCACGTGGACGAGCCATCTGCGCACGGAGACTGCGTCATTAGCGTCACCGCTCCCATGTCGGACGTTCTGAAAGACGTTTCCTTTGCCGACTACGTAGACGTGGATGCGAGCGCAGTTGTCTGTGGTGTGACCACAGACGAGGACATCATTTCCCAAGTTAAAAACATAGAGCCTGTCGCTGCCAGTGACGACGACGAGGAAGACGACGAGGCACCGGTGCGGCCCTCCGCTGCGGAAGTCATGGCCGGACTTTATGCCGCCCGCCTGTTCTTCAGTTTTGAAGAAAGCGAAGAGGAAGCCTTCCGCAACATTCGCTCTTTAGAGCAAAAAGTGCTTGCTGTTGCCTTCAAAGAAAAAAAGCAGACCACAATTACGGATTTTTTCAAACATTAAATTGAACTGGCGCCATGCCCTGCTGCTTCCTGGTCACGGTGTCCTGTTTTTCTTCATTGCTTTCGTTAGTACAAACTTCGTTTAATTCGGACTGAGATGGCGTCCCCTTGCGGTTCGAATTAACGAGCTTTTACTGTAACAGCAAATAAAGCAAGAAAAGAATATAAGTGTACACGCGAAAGGGTATCAGTCTGGGCTAGTCGGTACATTTCGCAGGAAAAGCAACAGCGCATAAAATCATCAGCCGTAAGTCAGTGCCTGTGTCTGTCCGCTCCTTTAGTCCTGTCTTATTGCGCTGTACCTTTTCCTGCAAAGTGTACATGGTTTGGACAAGCAAAAATGACACACAAAAGCACAGACACCTGTGAGCTTCAGCTTTGAGCCGAGTACTGAGACATTGCATAAAAATGTGTGCTTCTGTGAAAACTTTCCATTCCCCACAGGCAAAGGCAAGCTTGCAGAGCACAAGGCACGCGCTAATTGACTAAGTGGCGCATGGGTTCAAAGCAGACTGGTGGAATGCTAACTGTACTGCAAGGTAGTATGACATCACACAATAGAGTGTGAACTGGTTCCGACAAACTATACATACCCCAACACTTCAAAAAAAAAGGGCACTGCAGCCAATACCGCACATAAAAAGATTTGGAATAACGGTGCTGTCAAAGTCACCTCATGATCCCAAAGTGAGCTGCTTACATGAGAAGACCACACCTTTAAAATTGCACACGCTCGCCATTTAAGCCTATCCAGATGCCTCAGTCTTCTTCCCGCAGTATTGCGCAATCATCGTCCCTCTTGCAACTAACAGGGAGGGGGAACGAGAAGAGGACACGTGGCGGTATGCAGGAAGACCAGCTGCGAGTACACAGGCATTCTCAAGAGGTAGTGCTTGCTCTACTCTAGAGGCATGGCTGCTGCAGTGATGACAAAAACGCAAGTGACATGTCACATCCATTGCAACCAAAAAGGAGCGGCGTGCTTGGAGCGATACAGGTGTGTGGAAGGCCAGAGCCCACAAATATGCAGTGGGTGGATTAGAGGAGGAAATTGCTTGGGGCATTGTCTGCAAATCTGCTGCCCAACAAGATCCGCAACCTCACGTCAACATATTTCTTGGACTACAAAGCACTTATTGTAACTCTCCCACAGTATATATAAACACAATGGTCATACTGTTATGCATGGCTTTAATATTAAATTTTACAAACCAGCTAGCATTGATCACTCATCATACATTTGGGGTAAACACCTGTTCATTTTTTAAGTGCCCCTTACCCACTGGCAAGATCTAGCAGGCGCAAAAAGTACCACATTTCCTCCCATACTGAACACGCCAGCTATTTTGGTTGCCAAAATGTAACTTCTGGCTATTATATCAAAAATTTTTGGACCAATGTGACCTGACCAGTTAAGGGGACAGCGTATATAGTGAGGTGCCAGAGTGCATGGACAGAATGCTAGCGCCCCTTGGGTTTTTGGGCTAGCGGGCGATGCTAGCCCAAAACCAGCGAAACAGCATGGCCCCCTAGTGCCAGGTAGGGTCAGGCAACATAGCAAAGTCCGGCGAAGCAGGGCTGCTCGTCTCACCACCAATTTGTCATCGCCACTTCACTGTCTCTCACGTTCATGGCAGATGAATGGTCAATGGAGCTTCTTATCTGTCTCAAGGTGCCCACACCACAAAATTCTAGCGACAAAACGGCGTATATTTTAAGACAGCTTCTGGTTTTGGACAGGTGCTGGGCTTAGCAAGTGCGTGTTGTCTAGTCTCACAGGAGCTATGATTTCAGAAAGCACGGGAAGTTGAAACAGGTTGGCTTCGATCATTCATAAAACAGAATACAAACTATTGAATTTCATATGACCTATTTTTATCATTTTACTGCCTTTTGCCTACGCCGATGTAAATAAAAGTGAATGAAATTCAATTTGAAATATTCACAATTTAGAGTCTCACTATTAAACCGAAATGGCACTGCGAGCAGCTAACGCAATTCAGATGCAGCCGGACCCTACTCTAAAGCTCTTGTAAGTACACAGCACAAGGCCACTTTATACGGCACAAATAGGGGGCCCCTAAGGTTGGCTAACCTATTCTAAAACTCCGTATTATTGTGCAAAATGAACGTGCAACCAAAATTTTCCAAAAATTTTCATCAATTCTGAGGGGAAAAAATGCATGTCTAATGTGAGTAAAATACAGTGACTTAAATGAAGCAGACAATTGTTTTCAGGCCTCAATGTTGGGAAGAAATGAAGTGCCTGAGAAAAACTTGATAAATATGTGCAATAGATGACATTCGATGGCACTGGGCTACAATTACAAAAGTCACTGGTCAAGCTTTGCCGAAAGTCAGTTGCACAGACACAGAATACACTTTTTCATGTGAACCTTGTCCATACAATCTTCATCTAATCTCCTGCACAGAATTTTTGCAGTGGGTATTGCCTGCCAATTTTTTTTTTTTTGATGCGAAAGCTTCACTACGCTAGGTAAAGCTGATTTCACTATGCGTTGCCATTTAACCTTCAAGTTAACCAGAGGTCAAGTGTGGCTATAGGCCTTACGATATGTGGTCCACCGTGGTGTCGCACCACTTGGACTTTAACCGTTGACATTTCAATTCGCTGGTAGAGGGCGGTAGAATAGGCCGCAGCGTTCATTGGGTGACCAACCTCTCGCAATCAACCATTAATTTAACTGCCACCTGCCAGGATGGCAGGGTGGGTGTGCCGCCAACCCAGTGTGCGGAACTCACTCAATGTAACAGACGTCAAGACATTATAGACTTGTCTACTTGCCCGATACACCACAGCTTTCGCTCTCTTACCATGTTCAGCAGTAGTTAAACCGCAGCTTATCTTTTTAAGGAAAGGTGCACACTGATGCCATCCCTTGTGGTGCAGTTCAACATTGTGCACAATGCCCAACAAGAACCAGACATCTGCTCTAAGAATTGTGGACAGTATGCAGGTTTTAAGTGCAGCAGTTTTTTCTTGGAAGTCAGTGTAACCTCCTACGAACTTAAAGTGGACAAAGGAGGAAAAACCTCAGGGTGCTTGGCAACATTTTGACAAGAGGGCACAAGAGGACAGAGGACTTGTCCTCTTGACGAAACATTGGCAAGCACCCTGAGGCTTTCATCTCCCTTGTTCACTTTGTGACTATCAAGAACCATCTGACCACCCACTCTCTGCCATGGACTCCCAGGAACTTGTTAGACCGAACTTGCACACCATAACATGTACAGACAAATAACCAAAGCACCAAAAGCAACAAGCTGAAATCAAGCATCACCATGTAGGTGCATTGTACTGACATGCCTGCCCGCCTGGCACATAAGTAGCGCCTTAAGTACAGTCAAGAGCTACGCCTCGCAACAATTTAAACAAACACACTGATAATCACCCCAGCATTGCTTGGACTGAAATACAAATTGGTATTGTATTTCATCTTTCACACAAACATAAAAAATGTACAACGCCGCACAAGCCCCAATAAGTACTCCGCAGAGGCAGGCACTTTGGACACATGCTGCTTGAAAAGGAGGAGGAAGACAGCAGTTCTCTAGAGTATGCGTGTAGTCTCTGCACCGGCATCTCACCCACCTCACACCATGCTACAGGCTTTGGCTTTCGTGGGCGAGCATCACTTGCCCTATCCTGTCTGCAGTGAAGCAGGTGCACATTCAATCGAGCATATGTGTCACGCGTATGACACAGAAGGGCTCTCTACACAAGCACTGGTGAGCAGGATGCAAAACAATCCTTTCTAGAGCAAGGAAGACGGCTTGTGTGAGCTAGGATCCGCCCACGCTGCAGGGGGCGGCCGGAGCCACACCGTTCTCGGGCAGGGTCTCCCTGGAGCAGCAGCTGGCCGCCTCAAGCAGACTCACTGTCGAACCGGAAGGCGCGAGGAACACACTCTCATTCTCCACAGGGCGCAGCACATCCAGCCTGCAGGGCGGTTGTTCCAAGTGAGGAGCAAGCAGTGTGGATGCACTCATCAACACTGGCAAAATTCACAGGTGCCTGCTGACGCTGCATTTTATATCGAGTAATTTCCAACAAAGATTCCACTGCACTACAATCCCATCCTGATAAAATTTAATCGCTGTGCCAAACTTGGTCAGTGAGGCATAACGCTCCCAAATGTAAGCTAATGAGGATATTTTGTCATTCTGCTGACCACTGTGTTATAGTGTCAATAACATGAACTAATATTACTCTATTCATTAATTCAATGCGCGATCTCGCATGGGACAAGCATAATGATTTCATGTCAAAAAATGACAAGCGCACACTAGGCTATCTGCACCGCAATTTTTAATCTGCTCTAACTCCTCTTAAATTCACACTTTATAAATCTCTAGTTTGACCACTCAACTCATCTCGTCTTTTCCAATTACTCTTGGTACTCATGCATTTCAGCCATAAAACATTCCCTCAGTTTACCTGACTCGGTCTCTCGTCGCAAGTGCCTTAGACACTGTACTTTCCAACAAGTTTTCCACACCAATCCAAGTCGGAAACACCAGTTATTGCTTCATCCATCATAGATTTCATCACATGATAATCGCATGTTTAAAGGTTGTGTTTCCTAATATGCACTAGAATTCATTTTTGCCGTGCAGAACAAATGACTGGAACCATTTTCCTGCCTCCATCGCTGCCATCACTGTTAACATCACCTTCAAGAAAGCTGTGACCGATTTGTTTTGTTAATAATTTGTTCTGTTACGTTCGTTCTGTTAAGGGAGGTACATATAATGACCTAAATAACTATAGACCCATTTCGGTCCTGCCGCTCTTCTCTAAAGTAGCGGAGCGAATCATATAAAAGCATTTAAATGACTTCCTTCTCTTGAATCATGCAATTTCAGAGCAGCAGTATGGTTTTCAGAAAGCAAAATCAATGGGAAAGGGGCTGTTACAAACAAAAGATAAAATTATGAAAAATATCCAAGAGACACCTCATACAGTTGGGATTTTCTTAGACTTCCGTAAAGCGTTCGACTCTTAAGCATCACATATTGATTAAGAAGCTGGATTTATGTGGTATTAGGGGAATAGCCCTAGCCCTTATTCGTAACTACCTCAGCTCAAGATTTCAGTTTTGTGTATTACATGGTTCTCAACCTGACATGCAACTTATTAAATATGGCGTGCCACAAGGATCAATAGTAGGTCCTTTGTAGTTTATACTATACATAAATGACATTGCTAACATTCCAATGACTCAACAGATTGTGTTATATGCAGACGACACTAATGTTTTTTTCTCTGGCGCTAACCTTAAAGAACTAGAAGTAAAGTCAAACGCTTGGCTACAAGAGCTAAATACCTGGTTGTATTTAAATAAACTTCAGCTGAATACCAAGAAAACAAAATTTATTGTTTTCCCCGCCAAAAATAAGCCGTCTGATTATGATATCACTCTGTGCTACGCGTCGAATACACTAGAACAAGTGGACAGCCATTTATTTCTTGGCGTCACTTTTCGCAGAAATTTAGGCTGGTCTAATCACATAAACAAGGTTCGTGTAAAAGCAGCACGGTCTATAGGCATGATATATAGACTCCGTTATCTTCTACCCACTTGGTTCAAGAAAAAAATGTACTTTTCACTTGTTCATTCATATTTCAACTACTGTTTATTAGTTTGGGGCACCTGCGGCCGAACTGAAATGGAAAAATTGTTAGCGCTCCAACGTAAAGCGGTTCGATTATTGATGCCCCCCAGCGAAGGTGAACTAATGAAGCAGCTTGCTATACCACCTGTTACAATCTCCTACACTATCAGATTATGCCTTCTTGTATACACAAAAATAACGAAGGACTACAACAGCTTCTATAATCAATACCTTAGCAGAGATACAAGTTACTTTTTGCGTCAAACCTCAGTTGTAGTACAGCGTCCTCGTACCAATTATGGAAAGGAAACTGTGGAATATCAGATCATGCTAATCTTTAATGCTGTCCCTAAATTAATTGATAATGCAAAGAAATGTGAAACGGCTCGCAAATTTAAGCGTGAATACTGGAATTTCATATTACTGTCTGCATGATTTTGTAATGCGTGGTCTTGTGATCTTTCTTTTTTCTTTTACTTCTTACTCCCACCCTGAACAGGGCATTCTTTTCATTGATTGCCTTTAAATTTACTGGCCAACTTTTTTTTTACTTTCGTTTTGCTTTTTGCACAGCACTGTTACATTATGTTTTCATATGTACATTTTGACACAGTACAATATTCTGGATAATGTCGCCTGTTCTTGTATAACTGTTGTTGTGGAGAGCGACTGCTGACTCGCCACTCTTGCTGCACCGTCGGCGCCCTCTGAGGCCAGGGCCTAGTCAGGAGGATATGTTCCCTCCTTTTGCCCTGCCTCAGGGTAAAGAACTATGTATTACACCATTAAAAAAAAGATAAATATCACCCACTCCTCTCTTATAGTGCCCTAGGGCCTCAAGAGTACGTAAATAAATAAATAAACATATGTGGCGGCTGCCAACATATACTGGGTAACCTAAAAGTAACAGAAAAGCTAACAATTCAGTAATTTGAAAAATATAGACAGTAGCACAATGCAGTTTCCATAGAAATATACAGAAAGATAATATTTTTTCTAACGAATGATTTAAAGTGCTGTAGTGCTACTGTACAAACTATACTGGCATTTCAGTTGCCACATGTCTATGGCATTTTAACTTTTCTGGGCATTAAATGTTTTGTTGTTAAAAAAAATCCCATGCCTTTCTGTGTATTTCTGTGAAATTTACATCGTGCTGTTTTCTATACATTTGAACTACTGAATCTTTACTGGATCACAGAGTAGTTCAAAATGACAATGGCACTGCAATGCACAACTGAGACAAAGGCCAGTAAGAGAAATGCATTGCAATTAAAAAGCACTTCACTCCCTAGCAAGTACAAGCAAGAAGCGATCAGATTCTCGAAGGGCCAATGAGAATCACTGAAAGGGGCTCTAATGGATACACTCCTCACATCTAGTACAATGAATGTCAGTGAAACTGCGTTTTCAGAAATTTTAAGGCACTCACTCATAAGCTGTCAATTGATATTTTGGTGCTGCTTCTGGCACTAGTATTCGCGTGACCACTGGAGAAAGGCTGTCTTCACTGTGCATGAAACGTCTAAGGAATACACTGCACTTCCCCTTTCATGCCTCTACAGTAGCCAACGGGTAATTCGGACTCCAATAATTCGGACTTGTAGGATATTTCAGACCACGATGAGGCACCGTCAGTCACCCCATAGAAGCGCATACATATTCGCGACGGATATTTCGGAATTCAAAAGTCCGAAAGTTCGATTTTTCAGACTAATTTCAGTCGCCTGAGGGGCAAAATTGGCCATCTCATCAGCTTTTCGCCAGCGCAAAAGGCGCCATCTTGAATTGAGGTGGATTTATGCTGCAGTTGGCTTGGCTTGACACACTTTCGGTACCCCATTGTTGCCAGTAGAGGTCCCTGCGATCTCTGACACTTCGAGGTGGCAGCCGGATTGTCATCGCTGCCAACTTGCTTTTGTCGCTGACGTTGTCGCGGGCAGTTATCGCTTGTCCCGTACGTTGAAAATTGGTTGTTGGGGGAAGGAAATTGTGCAGGAGCTATCTCGCATCTCGGTGGGAAGGGATAAAGGAGGGACCGAGAGAAGAAAAGAAGAGGTGCCGTAATGAAGGGCTCCGGAATAATTTCGACCACCTGGGGATCATTAACGTGCACTGACATCGCACAGCACACGGGCGCCTTTGCATTTCGCCTCCATCAAAACGCGGCCGCCGCAGTAGGGTTCCAACCCGGGTACTCCGGATCAGTAGTCGAGCGCCCTAACCACTGAGCCACCGCGGCAGGTCTCGTACGTTCGCCATTCGCCGTTTCGTCCCTTGGGTTTCTCTGACCGCGTTGACAGAGTGGCGCTCAGTCTTCACAAAGTTACATCTGTTTGTTCGCCATTTTGTAATTGCGTCCAGCGGTTCCGCTGCTTTGAAAGAAAAGTGCCTTATCTTTTCGTGTGTTTAACGAGCGGTGTGGTGCACACTCGGATTGTGGACAACATGGCCCCGCTGGGTCCGTCAAAGAAGCGTGATAAGTATTCCAACTAAATGCGGTGACCTTGCTGTCTAGCGTGTACAGTGAAAGCACAACCTTGGCTCAAATACAGGCGCAAATCGTCGCCAGCAAGAGAAATTTGCCGCGAGGTAAAATCAGTGACATTTTTATGCCGATATCATAAGCCGAAGAGACTTTTTTGTACTTCACGGATTTTTCGGGCTGTTCGATTATTCGGAACATTTTTCGGGTCCCATCGAGTCCGAAAAATCGTTCGGCGACTAATTCAAGAGCACTTGGACAGTGCGTTCTGGTGAGCCTGTCTTGAACACCACCAGCACCACAGTCTTGTTGTGCGCAACTGTACTTTAAGCGGTATACCACTACTGGGACTTGGACGGGAAATAAGCTAATGCTCAAAAAATACCATGTTGGATGTATGCAGACCCAGATTACAATTGATTATTTTACAAATCGCCTGAGTTGTGTCATAAAAAAATTTGACAGGCGATGATACGATGCGAAGTGGCATATTTGCATCAGCAGTATTATTTTAATTTTCTTCTTTTCAAATTTGCTTTTTGTTGTGTCCCCTGTGCTGTGTCCCCTTCTTTCGTTTCTGTTCTGTGTCACCAGAGCAGTGATCCTAGATAAACGGCCACTTGCCCATCTTCGCACGCCGTCACAAGATGCCCCCCACGGCAGTCCCCCGCACTCTCCTCTTGTTCCGGGAAGCCACTCCCTTTTGTGGATGCTTCACCGTTCCCTCCGTTCTTCAGGCAGCCAGATCGGCTTCTGCCTCGTTCGACGCTGGTCGTGCCCCCTTGAGTATTAAATAAGCAGTCTAAAAGTACCACGCGTCTTTCCCTGTATTGAGAAGAACCGCTGGACACGACAGTGGCGATGAGAACGTGGATTCAACCCGCACTATGCAACGCTATTGACAAGCCATGGCTACGCGAGGGTTTTCCAACCAAATGCCAGAAATCAATGGCTCATCGTGGTCGTCTGGGATTAGACGCCTTCAATTTTACTTTGAAGCTAACAACGTCACAGACCCAGCCTTGGTGAGGGCCAACCTGCTGATGCTGTATGGGGAGCAGATCTAGGACACTGTCTGCGCCCTTATTCAGCCAAGCACACCAGTGGTAGTGCCCTACAACAACATCGTAGCAGCACTGCAAAAGCACTACGACGCAAGGCCAACAGAGGTCTACAGCCGGGCACGCTTCCAAAGAAGAGACCAACTGGAAGGAGAAACTGTGAGCACCTACATAGCAACGCTCAAGAAGCTTGCTGCCAACTGCAACTTTGGGATGCTGACCACAACAGGTGCCGGGCAGGAAAGAGACGCAGCTCCTTCTGCTAACACCACCATGCCTCCCTTGGACATGATGTTACGTGACAGATTTGTGTGCGGACTGAGTGAGGAGTCACTGCAGCAGCACCTGTTTGCTGAGAAGGATCTCACATTCAACAACGACATCGTCGTATGAGCGGAGAGCGCCGCTCAGCAGCAGACTCACCGGAACACTGAGCCGGTACACCAAACAAGCAACTAGGTATGCACACCTTCTGTTGTGGCGAAATCAGTAAAGAAAGCACAAAACTGCTGGTGATGTGACGACCAACACAACCTCCAGGGATGCCGATTCCAGTCAGCCATGTTGTCATTTTTGCCACAAGCAAGGGTATACCGACAGAGCTTGCATTACGAAGCGGAAGCTTGTGAAGATAAAGCCGCCTTCTCAGACTAATCACAGCGTCAATGCCTCAGAGAACATGCTGCGGTCTGATGTCCATGGAACAACATCAGCAACACCACCTGTGTTGTACAACCTGATCACCACAAATCTCAGCATGCGACCGAAGATTTTTACTGAAGTGAGCATACATCATCAGGTAATTAAGTTCGAGGTGGACTCCTGTGCAGCCTGTACTCTGATCAGTGGGGACACATTCTGGACTTCGTGGCCATCCGACGCACCAACTCTGCAACAAGACAACACGCACCTGCAAACGTGGTCAGGACACAACCTGCCACTATTGGGTTCTGTCAACGTGTAGGTTAATTACAACGGCAAAACCTATACGGTACCCCTGCTTGTTGTGAAGGGCTCAGGATCAAGCCTTCTAGGTAGAAACTGGTTTGCTTCATTAGGTGTGACGATATGCGGCATACACCAGACGCTGAGCCACAACATGGCTGAGTAACTGCAAGAGGAATATGAAAGAGCATTCTCAGAAGAAATTCCAGGAAACGAAAAGCCTCTAGTCATACTGGAGTTGTTGGGCAATGCACAACTGAAGTTTTTAAAGGCCACGCCAGTGCCGTTTGCTCTCCAAGCTTGAGTTGAAAAGGAGCTGGAAAAACTGGAGCAGCATGCTGTCATTGAGCTGATACGATCCGTTTGCTCTCCAAGCTTGAGTTGAAAAGGAGTTGGACAAACTGGAGCAGCATGGTGTCATTGAGCTATTGCAATCCGCCTGCTCTCCAAGCTTGAGTTGAAAAGGAGTTGGACAACCTGGAGCAGCATGGTGTCATTGAGCTGATGCAATCCGTTTGCCCTCGAAGCTTGAGTTGAAAAGGAGTTGGACAAACTGGAGGAGCATGGTGTCATTGAGCTATTGCAATCCGCCTGCTCTCCAAGCTTGAGTTGAAAAGGAGTTGGACAACCTGGAGCAGCATGGTGTCATTGAGCTGATGCAATCCGTTTGCCCTCGAAGCTTGAGTTGAAAAGGAGTTGGACAAACTGGAGCAGCATGGTGTCATTGAGCTATTGCAATCCGCCTGCTCTCCAAGCTTGAGTTGAAAAGGAGTTGGACAACCTGGAGCAGCATGGTGTCATTGAGCTGATGCAATCCGTTTGCCCTCGAAGCTTGAGTTGAAAAGGAGTTGGACAAACTGGAGGAGCATGGTGTCATTGAGCCGATGCAACATTCACAATGGGTCACACTACTTGTGGTAGTTCGCAAAAAGAACAGAACCATACGCCTCTGCGGAGACTAGCGCAGCATCGTCAATCTAGCGACTAAAGCGTCCTCTTACCCGCTACCGACACCCGAGGAAGTATTCAATATACTATGTGGCGCAAGCACATTAGACCTCACCCACGCATATCAGCAGCTGAAGGTGAGTGAGTCAACGGCAGAATTACTGACAAATAATAGACAGAAAGGCTTGTACAAAGCCAAGTGACTGACTTTTGGCATAGCTGCAGCCCTGGCTATATTTCAAAAGTTCATGGAGACAGTGCTTCAGGGAATCCCAGGAGTTTGTGTCTACCTTGACGATGTCGTCATCAGTGGCACTTGCATTGAAGAGCATGCAGCGCGACTACAGCTCGTTCTTGAAAGGCTAACAAACGCAAACTTGCGCAAAAGAAAAGCGAAATGCTGTTTTGCGGTGCCAGAGGTGCAATTTCTGGGACACCGAATTGATACAGAAGGCATCCAGCCTACCAAAGACAAAGTGCGAGCAATCACTGAAGCACGAGCACCGACAAACAAGCAGGAGCTGCAGGCATTTCTCAGAGTCTTAACGTTCTATGACCGATTCTTGAAACAAAGAGCTGCCGTGGTCAATGACTTATACAAACTCCTTCGGAAAGATGTGACATGGACAAGGTCTCCACGCCATCAGCAGCTATTCAATGCCCTGAAAGACCTGCTTCGAAGGTATACAGTCCTCTGCTACTATGATGAAAGGAAGCCTCTGCTTTTGGCTTGCGATACATCTCTGTACGGAGTTGGCGCAGTTCTGTCGCAAACTGACGACCAAGGAAGGGAAGCCCCTATCGCCTTTACCTCACGTATGCTGTCACAATGAGAGCGCAACTAAGTGCAACATTACAAAGAAGGGCTAGTCATTGTAGATCTACGCGGCAACACACTTTCGCCAGTACATTGTCGGCCGAAAGGTGGTGTTTATAACGAATCACCAACTGCTATTGGGCATTTTGGGACCACAAAAGCCTATTTCATCAACGTTGTCTCCGTGAATAATATGCTGGTGCATCAAACTATCAACGTACGACTACAGTCTGGTCTGCAATGGGAATAAACATAAAATGCCGATGCGCTAAGCCGCCTGGCACTGGAAGCAACTGTTGACGAACCACCTCCACCTGGGGATGTCCTGATGTTCAAAGCACTGCTAGAACCTCCGCTTACAGCAAGCACAGTTGCAGCATCTATGCAGAAGTGTGCAGCTCCCCGGCTAGTTTACACAGCTGTTCAACAAGGCAACATGCACAAACTCAAAGGGTACAACTTCAAAGCTTACTGAGCTACAGATTTGAGCACCCATTGTGGCTGCATCATCTTTGGGTCCCGAGTTGTGATTCCGAGAGAACTACGCGCATAGGCTATGTTGCTCGTCCACGCTGGACACAGGGGCATCGTTGCCATGAAAAAGTGTGCCAGAAGCTACATGTGGTGGCCTGGAATTGAACACGAAACAGTGGTCCGAGATTGCAAGCCTTGCCAAAGCAGCTGGAGCGCCCTGCCTAAAGCTCCTGTCCCAGATTGGGAAAAGCCAGACACACCCTGGCACATCTTGTACATTGATTTTAGAGGACCGATTGAGGGCTGCACCTTCCTTGTGGTCCAAGACGCCTACACAAAGTGGCTTAAGATTAGGCAAATGGGACAGACGACTTCAGCAGCTGTCATTGACAACCTCTGATCACTGTTTGCAATGTTCGGCCTGCCTCGCAAGGTACTGTCGGACAATGAAACACTGTTTGTGTCTGCGAAGATCCTCAAGTTTTATCGCGACAACGAGATCTCATCAGTCACATCGGCTCCCTGCCACCCAGCGACAAACGGACAAGCCGAGCGCTACGTGGCCGAGCTAAAATGCGCCCTTGAAAGAGATCAGACAGGGTCGCTACAGCGCCGCCTTGCGTGCTTTCTCTTCAAGCAGCACACGACAGTTCAGAGCACAACACGCCAGACCCCAGCGAAGATGATGTTCGAGCACGAAATGCGAACGCATCTCACAGCCATCCTTCCCGAGCCAAAGGCAGAAACGTTCCGGGAAGAAACACCAGTTCTGCACTGCGGAATGATTCATAAGGGGCAGTGCGTCCTCTCCCGCCAGTTTCTCAAGAAGCCACGCTGAGAGGAAGCTACGATAGCTGATAATCAGACATGATGCATAGGCTTGCACTCTTGCTTCGTCAGCAACAGTAGCATGCCGACACCTCAAAGAGCTGCACAGATTTACGACACCTTCTGACAGTGGTCCGGCACGAGCACCGTCTTACCACATAGCCTGGCACCTCTCCCCAGAAGAAAAGACTTCGCCCAAGGCAGACCTAGAAGACACAGCGAACAACAGCCAGCCTACAAACGCTTCTGCCCCGAGAGCAAAACCCCCCGCATGCTACCAGGCAACCTTCTAAGGGGGAAGGAAGTGTTGTGTCCCCTGTGCTGTGCCCCCTTCTTTCGTTTCTGCTCTGTGTCACCAGTGCAGTGTTTGCCCCTTTGCCCCCCCCCCCGGTGGGCCCCCGCACCCTCTTCTTGTTCCAGGAAGCCACTCCCTCCTGTGAATGCTTCACCGTTCCCTCCATTCTTCGGGCAGCCAGATCGGCTTCTGCCTCGGTCGACGCTGCTCGCGCCCCCTTGAGTATTAAGTAAACAGCCCAAAAGTACCGCGTGTCTTTCCCTGCATCGACAACAACCACCAGACACACCACTTTTTCAAATTTTCAAATTTCTTTTCAAATTTCGTGCTCCGCAGGGGGGAGGGGGGTGCTATTGCTGCATGCCTTCTCTCCCTTCTTCGCTCACTCAATGGCTCCATGAGAGTTAGCTCCTCTCATTCCCACCAGGGGCACTGTTGCTGTAAGCCTCCTCTACCTTTCTTTCCCTCTGGCACTCCTTCACTCCCCCCCACCCACCCACCCACCCACCCAAATTTTCTGGTTACAATGCCCATGACAATAATTTTCGGAAAACTAGGGCCACACTGCTAAAGCAGTAATGATTTGTGACAGCATAAGGGCATGCATGAGACTATGCTTTGCTATTTCCCTCTCGTGCAAAAAATGTCAAACATGAAAAAAGAACCTCGCAAGTGTAAAAACATTTTCTATTACCTCCCCTATAGCGGTGCATAATGTCCTTGGGCACATTAGGTCATCAAAATTGACCTTGCTGAGTGATTCTGACTCAGTTCCAAGGGGAGCACAGTAACTGTCAACATGCCCAATTATTTTTGGAGTTCTGTCCTAACGCACCAGTCCTAAAGCCCCTCCATAGCATTTTCTGTCGACCAATTTGAGTAGCACCAACTTCCCCTGCCCCCAGCACTTCCTCCTCACAAAGCTTTCTGAGGACAAAACAAGTAGGTCAGCCTGCTAGAGGCCAAGAAACAGTGCAGCAGCACTATGATACAATGTCTGCTTGACCGTTCCCTAGACATGGATGCGAACGGATACAAAAAAGACGACTACTGGCAGAAACGGAAATCAGAACCGGAAAATCAATACACAGAAGTGGAAAAAAGGCAGCAGTACTCCTGAAAGATTGGCAGTACTTTAAAAAAATGTCACTGGCCACAGAGCAGCTTTAGCCGGTCTAAACTCAGAAGCTGGCATGCCCAGGTGTTGTCATAAAATGGGTTGCAGGAAGTGCTGAAAAGAGATGCAATATGCAAGCCATTGCTGGAGCAGCCCAAAAGCACTCACTTGTCATAGATGACACCGTCAACGCCCTTGCGCTTGAGGCTGGTGATGGTCTCGGCATGGTTGTTGTCTTCACCCCAGCAGAAGAGGATGAGTTTGTGCTCCTTCACAAAAGTGATGAGACTCGGCTCACGCAGTAGCTCCTCCGTGTGCACGTTGATGCCCTGCAGCAAACAGTCATAGCACCTTAGAGAACAGTACTCATCATCGGCCCAAATACGTCCATTGAAGGTCTCCCACTGGCATCCAGATAGATAACTATTGGCTTCCCCTTTGTATCAGGGCAGTGGCGAGGGCTACCTTGCACAGTAAATTAAAGCAGTTGTTTTATTAGTTTTCCACTTGTTGCCCTTGATATTTAATTACTTTGAATCATGCTTCATTACTTTTTTTCCCCTCGTTAATTTTTCATTAAAGGCTATTTAAGCTATATTACTTCAATTTCTGTGATGTTTCGTGCAATTTCTCGATTCTGTTTTTTCCCTACCAATACATACTCCAGTCTTCTCTTGCTCATCTCTACAGCTGATGTGTTAATTTTGCTTTCGCCATCCCTAAAACCCAAAGCTACTGGAAGGCTCACTATGTCCTCTCCGATGCCTGGTTATATAGCTTTACAATCTGCCAAAACATGTTTAATGCTTTCTACACTGCTTCCGCACACAACACAGATATCGTCTCCCTGTTCACATATACTTCCCTTTTATATTGCCCGGTTCTAAGGCAACTTGATCTAGCCTCAACTAGAAGATACTGCTTCTTGAATTAACCCTGTCCAGCAACACCTGAAGTTACTTTATCCCCACAAACTTTCCAATCTCATCCGCCCACCTGACTCTCTGTCACAGCCTGCTATGTTTGCCTTCCCTTGGAACCCACTCCGTTACTCCAAGTAAAAGTCTGCTGTCTTTCCTTCGCAATACATGTCCTGCCCATGCCCATTTTTCTTCTTGATGTTGACAAAAATATCATTAACTCGAGTTTGTTTCCCAGCAGAACAGTATTGTGCCACAAATCCCAATCTCTAAATGTGGTGCATCTCATCAGAGACTGCAGAAAGGCAATGTTTCTGACCTGCTAGTATACCAGTCGCAAATGGTTGTACAGGAAAACCTCCTTATACATACCCGCTTACCAAGTAGTCGCGGTTAAAACGTAGTTGTGAGAATTCCCCGGCTGAGACGCCATTGAAACCCATGTATTGGCAGACCACTTATGGCGTAGTGGCTAATGAAATGCCTACCGCTTAATGCGTACTTGCCGTCGCAGTTTGGCAGGCGCCGGACTGTGATGCAAAACGTTTTCCACCTTTCCGAAAAGCATTATCAACGTGCGGACCACCGGCGATACAACATTGCGGCCATTTCGGCCATGTTCCAGCGAGTGCGGCGATGTCGATATCAATAAGGAGCCCACAAAGCATCGGCCGCTTCGGTGTTCTTTCGCGCGAACGCATCGTCGCCAGCCCTATCGCAGTAACCGCCACCCCACTCTGCCCATGTGACCTTGCTGCCTTGCGTCAATATCTACTCATGCTGCACGTGAAGTTACGTTGTGCTGTGTTATGGGTGGGCAACGTGCGTTTTTTGATGGCTTCCTTTGTTCCGAGCTGGTGCTGTGCGAAGCGCAAAGCGGTTTCAACGTCTCCGAGCTGGTCGGACAGCGGGATTGTTGCCGCTGTTGCGCCACCCCAAGGCAACGAAAGCACCGAGAACAAGGACAGCGGTGACGACTTGGCAACGGAAGATTTCAACTCTAATGTGGCGGAAGCCGCTCAAGCATTGACGGTTGTGAGGGCGTTTACCAAGATGGGCCTCCTGGAAAAGCTTGTCCATAGTATCACGAATTTTGAGAACGCTGTTGCCGCTCGGCCACCACGGCGGCAACTGAAAATGATGGACTTCTGGTCGGCTGCAAACAAATAAAGTGCTTATACAAACTGAGGCTAAGGTCTCGTCAATATCAAGTGTATTTAAAAAAGACCCCTATTTGTCGAATTCTGCACAATTCAAACAAATTTTCTGCCCCCTTTCAGATGGAATTATCAAAAGTAAGAGACAACTGCATTTGAAGAGTGCCCACTTGTGCACATCAGAGCTGTAAGCATTGCATCTTTGATATTCCCAGCTTACACAGAGCAGACTTCTATCAACTTAAACTTGGCTCAGACAAATTTTTCTGATGTAGTGAGCAATTTGAGGATGCTTCGTTGGTTTTTAATGGAATCAGTGGCAAAAAATCTGCTACGAAAGACTCTTCACAGATCATTCTTGGCTCAAATGAACTTTCACAGCACCCTCACGGCACTCTCAAAGCAAGCAAGAAGGTAAACCTGCCTGCCTGAGATGAGTGCTGCTGGTGTTGACATGGCATGACCTCAGCAACACAAAGTTCCTCCTGTCGCCTCAAAGGAATGTGGTGTGTACCTGCTTGCATAAAAGGAGATGTGTTGTAGAAGGGAGATGAGAGAGACAAAATGAAATAGGCGATCATGTAGTTTCGCAGCCTGTGTAATGCAGCTAGTGTGCAGGGGACTCAGAGCCACAGAAAAGCCAAAAAGCTGGAAAAAGATAAAGTGACAGCAAAAAACAAAAAGAAAACAAAAACTTTGACCAATGCCATTTGCAAGTGTGAGCATGCATCATGTCACCATGAGATTGTCATGTGTAGGCAATATTGCTTTAAAAAAAAATGTCCTTTTTGGAATTACCTTCCCACTACAAGGCTACTCCATCTCCCATTTTATGTAACATATACAGTCACTGCCCACTTTTCTGGACTCTCAAAATTTGAACTTGTTTAATACTTTGGACTGCACTAAGAAACCATCGTGCATCGCACAGAAACATGTACACATTCAAAACCGATATATCAGACTCTGTGAAAAAAAAAAATTTGATTTTTCAGACTGAATTAGATGAGAGCAAGCCTCACTGCCACAACCAGCTGACTCTTTGTAGTTGTGGAATGTGCCATCTTGAAATCAAAGGGACTCAATGTACAGATGAATTCACTTGGATAGGTATAACGATTTTCGTGCCTCACTCACACATTCTTCCTTTTAATGCAATCTTCCAAAATGTTGCCTCAAACAAAAAACCCGCATTGCTCGGATGGCCCTGTTAACCCGTGAGGTAAAAGAAAAGGGGGTCTTTAGCGGGTAGCCAGAGAGGTCGAAGGCACTCGCTCTTCCTGCATGTCCCCCCTCTGGGTGCACCTGGCTGCTTACCGCACTGGGAAATGGACTAGTAAGTTGAACCCCTCAATAACGAAAGCCCTCAAGAACGAAATTCTCGCAGAGACGAAAAATTCTGGTGCCCCCAGCGAACTTACATAGAGTTCAATGCTTCTGCCCACTCTCAACAGCGAAGAGTTTTTAAAAGCAGTGCCAGTTGGGAACAGAGGCAGAACCGAGGCAGCATATTCATCCGACAAGTTGGGGCCGTTCATTTCAGCCGACAAGTAACGGCGCGGCCATTGCTGTTTACTTTCTGTCGGTTCAGTAATGATGATGATAGCAACGAGTTTTTTTTTGTCACTTCTCCATTTCATTTCTCCATTCTGGCCGCTATACTTTATTTTTGCTGCCCCAGCTCAGGTGCTTCAGTATTGACGGCAGATGCCGGGGCTAGCAAAAATCTCTTCCTTCCTTTTTACAATTATTTTAATAAAAACTTACTGCTGCTACTAACCCATCTGTTGGCACTATGCACACATGTGACGTTTCACGTGGCGACACCACCGGCTAACCGGTGCAGCATCTAGGCAGAACGACGAACCCTTTTTTCTCTTTGCTACCACGCCTCGTCCATACCGACCACTCTATCTCACAGTCCGCATCGTGCACGCCGAATTCGCCCATGACTTGCTTGTCTCCAGTGTTTTTTTTTTTTTTTTTGGCCTGTCGGAAATATGCCGCCTCCTGTTAAAAAGCGAAAATTTTTGACGCTGCAAGGAAAGTCTGCAATCATCGCCGAAGCCGCAAAAGGCAGAAAGAAGTCTGACATTGCGGAGGAATTCAATATCCTGTGCAGCTTGCTTTCTACAATTCTGAAATCCAAGAACAGCATCATGGCGGCACTTCAGAACGGTGCACGCGTGCAGAACAAGACGGTGGAACGTGCAGAACAAGACGTCGACAAAGCCGTGTTCCAGTGGTTCCTCGACAAGAGAATGGAAGTCTTCTGCAGCAGGAGGCGATTGACTTCGCGTGCATTCTGGGGCACAACTTTAACATGAGCACTGGAAGCTCAGTCGATTTAAAGCACGGCACTGCATTGTCGCCAAGATGTTGTTGGGGGAGTCTGCGAGCATCGACGCTGAAGCAGAATTGTCCTGGATGCAGGAAAGTTATGAAAGCATAATGGACGAATACGAGCCCTCCGAAATTTATAATGTGGATGAAACTGGCTTTTTCTATGAAATGTTGCCATCGAAAATGCTTGGCCTGAAGAGACAAAAACGCCATGGCGGCAAGCTGCGCAGAAAGTGGGTGACCATTCTTTTGTGCTCAAACATGGAAGGATCCGACAAGCGTCCCCTCCTCGTGATCGGCCGGAGCAAGACGCCACGGTGCTTTAGACGTAACCGAAGGCTTCCAGTCGAGTGCACTGCTAAACAGAAAGCTTGGATGACGCGCGCAATATTCTCCAGCTGGCTGGAAGCCTTTGATGCAGATATGCGGAAGCAGGGCAGATCAGTCTGCCTTTTTTTGGATAACTGCAGTGCCCACCACATCGAAGACGTTGTCCTGATGAGCGTCCGCTTGATTTGTTTTCCTCCAGACTGCACATCCGTTATTCAACCTCTTGACCAAAGGGTTATTAAGAGTGTCAAGTCTGCGTGCCAGGGAAGTCATCCGGCATTTGTTGTTAAACATCGAAATGAAGTGACCGACGGAAATTGATCTTTTCATGGCCCTGGAGATGCTTGCCAGGGCGTGGATTGCTACTTCGGCCACCCTTGCCCAGAACTGCTTCAGGCACGCCAGTTTCGCGGCTGGTCAGCATGCCTTGGCAGAACCGGAAGCGAGTGTTCCTGCAAGTGGTGACTATCTGCAGCCACTAACCAAAGCATGGGACGCGCTTCGCAGTGTCGATGCAATGGTGTCAGACCCTGTTGAACTGGATGACTTTTTGTGTGAGGGCGCTGACTTGATTGTGCACGAGGAATTCAGCGACGACGCTATTATCGACAGTGTGCGCAAAGGAAATGAGGACAGCGACGACGAGGATGGCGATAACCAAGCACAAGGAAGGCAAGTAAGCTCGCATGATGTGCTTAAGGCTTTTGATGTTATCCAGACTTTCCTCAGCGACCAAGACAACAACGAAGTTATGCATAGCTTATCAAGCTGCGAAGCCCGAGTTGTGAAGCTCCTGCACAGCAATATGAAGCAGAGCAAAATACGCGACATTTTTCATTAAATTTTGGTTCTGGAAAGTAAAGGGTGTGCTTGTTTGTCCATTTTCGCGACAGCAAAATTCTCGCAAGAACGAAAAAGTTTTCCTTTCCCGGTGGTTTCATCATTGCGGGGTTCGACTGTTCTTGCCTGTGTAAAGCGCACAATGGCAGCGAGGGGCATGAACAGAATTCGTTCATAGCATCAACTGCGGGCATGCAGACCACTGGAACCTATTGGGCTTTACTGCATAGCATCGAAACTTTCAACGAAGTCAATATTTCAAACTGCACAAGTTCCAAAATGTGGAACTGCTGTATCGTGTACCTGAGCAACATACAGGATGTATGCTACAGTGCATGCACAGGATGTTCTATCGGGGACAAAAGTAACTGGCCCCTCCTGCAAATTCCAAACCGTGACACACCGCACACGAGCGCTGCCCGACGATGCTCACCTGGTGCCGAGACAGCGCACTGCGCCAGTCGCGACCCAAGGAGTGCATCATCGGGTGGTGCCTGCATGCAGAGTGTCATGGTTTGTAACTTGCAGGAGGGGTCAGTTACTTTTGTTGCCGACAGTACAGCAATTATTCGATTCAGTTCACACTTGGCGTTCATCGTGGCTAATGACCCTAAGCCCTTCTAAGACAAAGCTCATCTCCTTTACAAGAAATTTTTGCCATATCACAACCACACACACTCTTGATGACTTAACAGTAGAGCCAGCTTCCACTTGAGAGTATTTAAGAGTTCACCTTCAGTCCGACTTAACCTGGAACTACTACAATAACTTGATTCTAGCAGCTACTAACCGTTCTCTTGGCCTCCCAAAACATACCGTATTTGCTTGCGTAATTATTTATTAATACTGCAATCCCAGGAAGGGATTTTCGCAGGGTGAGCATACAGAAAATAGGTAAGTACAAATATTAAGAAAAAAAAAAGTACAAAGGCCACAAATTAATAATAAGCAACAAAACACAACAGCAAAAATGAAAGGCTCAATGACGTAACACAACAAAAAAGTACACTAAGGTTTGGGGCATATAAATACACTACTATCAAGTCATCAGTGAACATGGTCAACAGGGAATTAATTAAATGAAGAAAGAGCACCAAAACGATCACAATATTAAATTCAGTTCAAAAATGGGAACCGGGAATGCATGACAGAGGACATTATTGTGCACTGAGGTTGCCGATGAATGATGTTACAGATAGCTGTAAGACTTCCGTCGTTAGTAAGTTGATTCCACTCCGTTACTGTTCGCGGAAAAAAAGAATGTTTAAAGCAGTTATTGGAGAGATTGCCACTAGATGGCCACTGCCTTGTCAGCCGAAGCGAGTAAAACCAATACCACCTAGATAACTTTACAAGGCCCCCGCATGACCTCCTCACCAAGCGTCTACGTCACTGCTAAGAGAAGCAGCGCGCAGCAGGTTGACGTGGCGCCATCTGGGAGAAAACTGACTAAGCGGAAAAATTCTGTTCCCTCGATCGGATTTGGAATTTTCCTGGCTTGGCTCGAACTTTGCTATTTTCTTGTCGCTTCGATTAAAACTCAAGAAAGCTCTTTTCTTATTTTTGCCACACTTATATTAACGAGTTTATAGTTTGAAATATTGCAAAAATAAATGTCGTGTTAAGCCTTGCATCCTCGCTGTCAACTGCGGCTTTAACAATGTTTAATATCAAACTCTACTTGCGCTTGAAAGCTAATGCCAGTCCGCATCCTAAGTTGGTTAGGAACACTGAGACAACCAGTACGCACATGGTCATGGTGCTAGCTGACGTGAATGTGTCGCGTTTTCACGGAAGAGCTCAAGAACTGTGCAAGCTTTTTCATCTGCAGAGGCTTCGTTTGCGTGTTTGAACCTGCGTAGCCTCAGTTCTGAAATGCCTGGCTGCTGCTGCGCCCCAGGCTGCAGATCAAATTATGATGGTGGTCCGAGTGTCCGCGTCTACAAGTTTCCTGCCGACGAGACGCAAAGGGCAGCATGGACAAAGGCTATTTCTCGCGAAGATTTTGTGCCAACCAAGCACACTGTGGTAAGCGTCGCTTTTGGTGCTGTTTTTCAGGATGCTTGCCTTAAACTTTTTGCTTCAGTAAAACTTCTTTTTAGCCTAGTTAGTGCATTTTGAACCAAGGAAAAGGAGCAGCGCAAAAGCATGCAACCACGCAAGAAAGGACAAGACACGAGCGCTGTTTTTGCGTTTTGTGCCGTGTCTTGTCCTTTCTTCTCTTGTGGTTGCATGCTTTCGCGCTGCTCCTTTTCCTTGGTTTTGTGCTTTACACGACATTTTTTTTTATGGCTTGCTTCGGAGAGGGGACTTTTTCTTCACTTTCTTATTACTTCACTTGCAGAGTTTTATTTCCCAGTTATTTCGCTTGCCGAATTTTGTAAGCCTGTCGCCGAAACCTAATGGACTTGTGGTTTTACTTTGTTTTTAGGAGTATGAAAAACACTTTCAAACGAGTGACTTCGTCAGGTTTGCAACGTACACGGACGAGAACACTGGAAACGTTATCGAAGTTCCGCTGCAGCGTGTCCGCCTGAAGCCAGCTGCTGTCCCGAGTGTGTTTCCCGGCTGCCCGAAATATCTCTCTCAGCCACTATCTTCGCGAGAAGCTCCTGCAGAAAAGAAGGCCCGACTCGAGGCAGCGTCACTGCGAAAAGCGATAGAGCTTTCTGTTGCTGCTCAAGAGGAAGAAGATCGCAGGAACAAAATTTGCAGTTTTGGGGAGCTGTGTTCTGCCCTTCCGAAGCTTAAGACTTCTGACTTCTGGACTGTGGTCACTACGCAGGCAAAGGTTTTGTTCCTGGAGCTCTCCCTCGACCAAGCTCCCGCAGTGCGTTCATCAGTGGTGGTTTTAGACGACCTGTCTGTTCAGGTGTTTCTCGGAGGGTCCCGTCTCCACAATCTTGGAGACGAATGTGTGCCGTCACAAATGAAGGATTTAAGGGAGCTTGATAAAGTGCTGCAGTCTGTTGAAAAGCTGCAGAGTTGTGCTAGTGGCAGCGAAAAGGAACACCAGCTTCTCGCAACTGTGCTAATGCTCCTGGATGAGGTGAACAAGGATTATGAGCTCCAAGAACATCATGGATGGAACTTACAGGTACTGAAATTTGTGCGAATCCAAGTCGAGCTTGTTTTGAAAAATGTGCCTCGATATCCACCAGATGTACTCGTGTTTTCAGGTCTGCTGTATACCATTTCTCCACATGCATACAGGTTCATCAGAAGCTCGCTTAAAATTAAGCTGCCGCACCCAGACACTATTCGACGACTGTGTTCGTCATATCACATGAATCCAGCACTTGAACAGCAAGATCCTTGTTTCTTGAACTATGCTAAAACTGTATTGCAAGCAATGGCCGAGCATGAGCGCACTGTGACATTAATGATGGATGAGATCCATCTTCAAACCTATTTTGAGTACAAAGCAGGCTTCGTTACAGGTGCCGCAGCCAATAGTTCCGATCCGGCTAAAACAGCATATGTGTTCATGCTACAAAGCCTTTTGTCAAGCAACAAGGATGTTGTTCACATTTTGCCAGTCACACAGATAGATGCAAAAGCACTGCATCTATTTTTGCACAAGCTCATTACTGACCTTGAGTCACTTGGATTTAAGGGCACAGGGTAAGCCCTATACTTCCCATGCATTTTAGGCCATGTTGAGGTACATGTTTCTCACTAACTAATAACAGTAGCCTAATAATACATATATCATTGTTCGCCAAATTTTGTGCTCTTTTTACTGAACTAGAATATTTGAAATGTGTTGAAAATTCGATTTTTAATAAAATTTTTTCCGGTAGTACACAAATCTGGCCTTTCTTTGCGCATTTCAAAATTCATAAATGAATAACTGCTCAGTGAAATTCCTTAATTCTAGTTCAGTAGTTGGCAACACTTATGTAGATGATTGCAAAAAAAAAATCAGCCGTCTGTCTTGAAAGGCATTGGAAATAATGATACCTTTGTAAGAAAAAACACTGTTTTGAGATAATAGAGCGTAAGGAGAAAAAAGATGTGAAAAACCATTTTTTATTCGCAGAAACGCCTCCATAGTAATTGGTTTAATAGCCCCCTGCTTCGTAGTCACTGTCGCCGACATTTTTTCGCTTTTCGGCTTGTCGTTTTGACTGTCGGGCCTCTTTTGTAAGCTGTCGTGTTGCTCGGTCCGCAAAGTACATGCGCTTATGGTCAGCTTCCCTCAGCCACTTGATGGTGTTGCTCCCTGGGTTCAATCCACACGCCTTCAAAACGTTGGCCCGTGCGATGCTACCATCATTAAATGAAAGAACAGCATCCAGTGTTGCCATCCGTAGGGTCCGAAGCCTAACAAACACATTCTTTGGCGCGCGTTCCCAAACAACATGGTTGAACGACTCATTTGCATTTTGAGTTCGCCCATGCAGGCACTTCTCTAGGAGCTCAGCCTTCGATAGCTCCCTATAAATGGGTTTGATAGCCTCCAAGACAGATGCAGGCAAACTCTCCTAGTGGAAAAATGGCTTGCCCTCTGACTGACTTCTGTTGAAGGCACACCACGTATCAGGTCCCTTTGGGCAAAGTCCATGGCATGGGTCATCGTCTGTGGCCGATAAGTGGAAGAAGGTTGCCCAAACGGCCTTTCGCATTTCATCCAGGTTTCCTACATTTCTTCTGATGGCCAAACCATAGTACGTCTGGAGCTTGTCTATTACTGCATCAGTCAGTCGGCCTCAGCCCGAGAGGCTCTTTCCATCAGAGAGTTTTCCTGCTTTGTTTCCTTTTTTTAGCCTTCGTAACCTTGTGCCCATCCTTTTTTGCACGTGCCCTATGCACTCAACCTTGGATATTTCAACGGAATCACCATATGGCATTTGTGCCTTCACAGCCATAAAAGCCTTGCTGTCACCATCCCCAAGGTATTTGACGTATCGAACGCCGTGAAGCTCCTCACTCCTGCCGAAAATTTTCAGTGCTCCTGCGACTTCCATTCCACCGCTGGTGCCTTGGTAGTTGCTTTGGCACACCTCTCTATGAAGGGGGTCACTGTTTGTACCCTTGATGCTGCACTTTGGACAACGTTTAGACAAAACCTCCACATCCAGCACTTTCCCAGAGTCTACACTGGTCGCAGAGACTATGCCGTTATTGGAAGTATGGCCTCGCTTCTGCCAGCTTCCATCAAGAGCAACTGCGATGTCTTTATCCCCTCATTCAGCTGCACCGCTTCGTCAGCTGCCCTTTTCATCGACTCCTGAGCAGAGCTTCGATGTGACCTAGAAGCTCTTGATTGTATTTCGCAAACTTTGTCGGCGGCTTAGGAAGGTTTAGCATAGCACAGAGTATATTTCCTGCAGCCATTCCCTTACCAATGGACCTCAAGGCATACACTAACCTGAGGTTGGCTTCATAGAGGCCAGAAGTAGTTTTCTTCGACGTCTCAAATCGTTGTGCGGCACTACACACTTCACAGTTCAAACTGTAAACGCTTGCAACACTTACCCGTTTTGTCACAATTTCGATGAGCTCAACACTTCCACCGCACTCTCTGCACACACAAATCTTTGTAATTGCGGCACAAATGCCGTCCATGTCCATTAAGGCATATTGGCTGCTGCTCTGTAGCACATCCTCTTCCTGGAAGCACAGAGAAAATCTTGAAAGCTTCGATGTCGAGGAGCTGGCGCGTTCGGCGTTCGGGATCTCATTCGGTCGTGGACATCCTTTTGCTTTTTCACGATGAGCGTAGCGGTTGCCGTGAAATTCACGCCTGACGAAGGCCTTCTTTGCCCTGGGCATCTCAACTTATCAGCAGCAACCAACACCGGCACAATTTACAATACTGATCGAAAGGGATAGCACTCGGACGCAGCTGCATGAAGGTTGCAGAAACGTGGAAAAAACGTGCAAAGCGTCTCAGGATTGTCTTGGCTAAAAAAAGAGGAGCTGTACAATAGTTGCCAGACAATTTTTTATATGTAGCTGATTTTAGACAAGTTTTGAAATCAGGTGGTGGACTTTTTGGTTGAAAAAATTAACGTTAATCCTGAAAGGGGGCGTGGCCGCTCACTACTTGGTTTCGGAAAAAGCGTTTTTCAGCCGTAAATATGGCTTTCTGAGGAAAGTGCGATCATGGAACATGTGTAGAAAGAATTGAACTTCTAAAATTCCAAAAGAAAAAAAAAAACGATTTTTTTCTAATTTTACCTTACCCTGTGCCCTTAAGGTACTAGCTGTTGTTTCAGACAACAATGCTATCAATCGGAAAGCCATGACATTTTTTGCTAGCCCCCCCCAAAGCCAGTATAGTTTACACACACCCAGCTGATTCCTCTCGTCCACTGTTTTTCATTTTGGACCCTGCGCACCTTTTGAAGTCAATTAGGAACAATTAGCTAAACCAGAGAAACAGTGGAAAGTGTATATATTACCCTGATCCAAGCAGCAATGACCCAAAGCCACCTATTCTTACGGCATCATTTAAAACTTTGTGTGATCTGCCATGAGGCTGAGCAAAATAACCTTTTAAAGCTGGCACCAACACTCTCACTGAAAGCACTGAACCCATCAACTATGGAGCGCCAGAACGTTAAGCTTGCTCTCAGGATTTTTAATGAATCGACAGCAGCTGCACTGCAATGTTCCGCTGTACAACATGCTAAAGGAACAGCAGATTTCATAAACACCATTTTGACATGGTGGCGAATAGTGAATGTAAAGACGCCAAGAAAAGGTGAACGCCTGCGTGATGAAATGCAGTCTCCGATTGCGTCAACAACATGTCCACAGCTTGAATTTTGAGGAAAATACCAGAGTGGCTAGACTACTGGGCTAGCCTCAGACACGATGCTGGCCACCTGACGAAAGAAACTCACATGGCTTTTGGCCACACGAGCCACGCTCTGCATGAGATCGCTTTATACTGCCTGGAAGAGCTGGGATTTCGGTATGTGCTCCTTGGAAAATTTCAAACAGATTGCCTTGAGGATAGATTCGGGAAGTATCGCCAGCTATCCGGAGCCCAATACCATGTCTCGATCAGGCAGATTTATGAATCTGAGAACAAGCTAAGGCTTCAAAAAGTACTGGACATGCCTGATCTTGACATTATTGCAGAACCGATCTCCGTCATAAGTGTTGAATCACTTTGTGCACAGTTCAGTATAGCAGTGACCAATGCTGATGTAGCAAAAAAAATCGTCGATGATTCCCGCTGTTACGTATGTTGCGGGATACTGTGCCCATGCAACACTGAAAAAGCTCATGTGTATGTCGTGCAAGGACAATCTCGTCCTGGATAACACCAGTTTGGACCATGATGACACACTGCTCATTTCAGGCATGACAAGAGGAGGATTAAAGTTTCCTACGAGATGTCGTAGTGAACGCTGTACTTTAAACAGAAATAGTCCTTGACAAATTGAGGAGTGAGCAGTATGCATCCAAATTTCTGGCTCTTCCAAATCAGGAGGAGGCCCTTGTTTCTCTTGTGTCAACCATTCTTCACGATTCTGGAGACCTTGATACGTGTGATTCTGGTCATTCGCCAGAAAAAGTCATGCACCATATTTTGAGTGCTGCTGCCAACACGCTGTTAAATAACCTGCGCAAAACGAAAAACAGCACAACAGTGTCGAAGGGGCAGCGAAAAATGCAAACTCTAAAGAGTTGAGGATTGATGACTGTATCGTTTAATGGCAAGTGTTTCTGAGATAGCGTGACCTTTCTTGCACACCTGTTTACATTATAAAGATAGCTTTGTATTAAGGCATTTCATAATCTGTGCATGTTCTTTTCATACTTACTAGCAACTGCAGCTATAGAACATTTGATAGAACTGTAGTGAGTGGTAACTTGTGTACCAAATTTTT